>NC_077228.1:385132455-385732455 GCF_027887165.1 Monodelphis domestica
GCATTCTTTTGTCACTTTCACTAATCTGCTTGAAGCTTCTACTTTTGGAAACATTGCTCTGTTAACTCATTGAAGAAAAAAGAATCCAAGTTTTAATATTGCATGCTATTTACACCTCCAATTTTAACATATCTTAAAATAATGAGCTTCACAATACTACATAGCTGTGAAGATCAAATTTTCTGGGCTTGGGGGGAAGGATGAAATGAAGAATTGAGAATCGATTCTGAAAAAATTCCCTGATTTAAATATCAGCAGATCTAAGTGACAGCTCTATTTCCAAGCTTTCTCACTCCCTGCCCCCCCCCCCAATTCTAATACCATAACTACTACATTTCATAAATAATTGAAAGAATTTTTACTTCCTCTCGAATGCCACTATCATTATTTCCATATAACAGCAAAATATAGAAATTAATGAATTTGTAATCATAAAATAAGAAAAATATTCATAATATTTATTTTTCAAGGAAACTGCAAATGGATTCTTAGAATACAGGATCCTAATTTATCTTTTCATAATAATCAGACTATTAATTATGTGTCTGATTAAAATTTTATCATCCTTATGGCTCTCATATTTTAATACCTAAATACATTTATGTATACAATACATTACCAGAGCAATTTAGCTTACTATTTAGCATAGAATTATTTGGAAAAAGTTCCTCTTTTGCCTGCTTACTACCTGTGTGAATATATCTGTCTTTATCTGGGTACAAAGAAAAAAAGGGGGGAGAATTGGTCTAAGGGCTTCTGAGTCCCCTTTTCACTCTAACTTTATGATCTTAAGTAAAAACATAGTAGAAAATAAAAGCCCAAGAATCTCAAGAACCTAAACCTGGAAAGATGTTAGCATTTGCTAAAAACAGGAAGTATAATTGAAACCTGGTAATGGTCTCCCTCACATTCTTTCCTTTAATTGACACATTTCTGCCACCTCCAACATCAACAACTTTATACTCTCTAACTATGAAATAATTAAAAGATGACAAAGGGAGAAACTAAACTTTTCAGACACTTTAAAAACATTTAGACCTATTTTATTACAATCCTTTCCCTCTTCCCAATGGAGACACTTTTATCCAGAGTAGGACTACTCCTAGAAAGTTAGTGAGCATTACCCTGATAATTTGAATTCTTTCACTTTTCTGAAAAATATTCTTTCCTCCTGGCAAAATGCTACCCAGGGGTCTGTAGCCTGGAAATTAGGCACCACTCTCCTGGTTTTATGTCATTCTAGAATTCCTTTCCTTCCTTCCTTCCTTCCTTCCTCCCTCCCTCCCTCCCTCCCTTCCTTTCTTCCTTCCTTCTTTCCTTCCTTCCTTCCTTACTTCTTTCCTTCTTTCCTTCCTCCTTCCCTTCCTCCCTCCCTCCCTCCCTCCCTCCCTCCCTCCCTCCCTTCCTTCCTTCCTTCCTTCCTTCCTTCCTTCCTTCCTTCCTTCCTTCCTTCCTTCCTTCCTTCCTTCCTTCCTTCCTTCCTTCCTTCCTTCCTCCCTCCCTCCCTCCCTCCCTCTCTCTTTCTCTCTCTCTCTCTCTCTCTCTCTCTCTCTCTCTCTCTCTCTCTCTTTCTTCCTTCCTTCCTTCCTTCCTTCCTTCCTTCCACTGACAAGCATATCAGCATTAACAGACCTATTTGAAGAAGAAACTTGCTTTCAGGATATATAAGCTTATGACATGAAAAAAATATATACAGATATATTTGCTCCCACCTACTTTGTTCAAAGGTTAGTTTTGAAAAATAAATTCTTCAGTGGTAATTTAAAATTGTTGTTTTAAACTGGAAGTAAGAAAAGGAAGTGGAGAAATTCTTGACCTACATACCCTGATAGGAGTGGGAGTTGGAATGTACTTGATTATAATTAATGTTACTCTTTTACTAAGATATTATGTGATTTCATGTTTTGAACTTCAAAATGTCTAAAGTAATGAATTATGGCAGTGATAATTATTATTTTTGATACTAATGAATGATAAGGATGATTTTAATCATCATCTATTTTTTAACCTAAGGGTTTCCAGTTATTTAATGAAGTCAAGGAACAATGTCAACAAGAAGTCAGATGTAATTATAAATAGAACTGAGGATTCAGAAAAATCCACCTGGCAAATAAACTATTGCCCTCCCTCTTTGTTCATATGCTCTGTAAACTATTGAAAGTCAAAGCTTACTCAGTCAAAATACTTTTGGCTCTTTTCCTTCTTGGAATAAATTCTTCCAGTAATGGAGAGGGGGAGGAAGGGAAAATCTGTCTCATAGTCCCATTTCACCTAGCTAGATATCTTCAAATATCTAGACTTACTTATAAGGAAATCAAGAATAAAGAATGTGGTTAACCAAAGAGTAAAGTATCACCACTACAAGAAAAGCAACATTATGTCCTACTAACAGTGGGTAAATAGCATTATCATTCAAAACAAAGGGTGTGGTGACACACCCCAGTAATCACTGCTCCCAAGAAGAATAAACCTGATGGATCTCTTGAGGTGAGAGTTCTGGGCTTCAGTGAACTAAATGAATTGAATGTCTACACTACATTTGACATTGGTGGTGGGGTGGACCTCTAGGAATAGATTGGGGTGGAGTTTTGGGAGGGATTCCTGAGGATGGGAGAGATTTGGACTATACTCTCTACATTTCTCACCTGTTTAGCAAAAGGAAGGAAACTAGGGAGGAAGGCAGGGGAGGAGGAGATAAAAAGGCACAAGTTGTTTTAAAGCACATATTAATGTTAGTGTAAAAGCAGAGGATGGCTAAACAAATTGTGTACATAATAAAATATTGCCATGCTATAAGAAATGTTGCATATCATGAATACAGAGAAGCATAAAAAATTTACATGGACTGATACAATGAAGTAAGCAGGGCAAAGAAAACAATATATACAGCAACTGCAACAATGTAAATGGAAAGAACTGTCACATACTAAAAAATCAAAAGTGAATGCAACAAAATTATAAAAATCAAGTAGGACTTCAATGAAAAGATGATAAGAGGATTCCAATCCACTGCTTTGTAGAGGTGGGAGTTTCACAGGTATTACACATTACAGCAGAGTTATTGTAAGGATAAAATGAAATAATATTTGTACAGTACTTTGCCAGCCTTAAAGTAATATATAAATGCTATAACTTTTTGTATTATCTTGTATTATCATTTAACTTTTCATTTAAAACAAAAAGATTTAGGAACATTCCAGTCAAAGTCTATAGAACAAGCTCTGGGTTGTAATAAATTAAGATGAAGATATTGAGGCAAAGAGATTAATCCAAGGCAGACTAAGGCCCTTTTGAAGATATGCCCCCATTACCCTTTAGTTTCAAATACTGAGATGATCAAAAAGGTTCCCTCTAACCAAGTGGTCAGCAGACAAGAAGCAGTTACAGGATGTATATGTGTGTTCTACAAACTCTCCAAGATGCTTTCATTTGATGTCATCACAACTCTTCTGGAAGAAAGATTCTAAGACTGTCCACATGGGAAATTTGTGTTATCCGAGGTGCTGGTGTATTCTATATATGATCTAGGTTCCAGCCTTCATGGCACTTAAATGTTTGAATAAATAAATGACTGTATAAATGAATCATATGCACTTAAAAAACATTCCAGCTTTCCCCCATTAAGCAGCATTTCGTCTTGGTACAGGCCTTGTAAACAAAATAGAAATTCATTTGTTGGCCTACATCTTCCAGGTATGAAGAACTGTTTATATCTCATCAACTTTAAAGTAAAAAGAAATTATTTTTAAACTCACAGAGGTCATCTGGAATTGACATCCCTACAAACATTTATCATAATAATCTAAGAAATATCAGTTCCAATGTTCCATCCCTAAAAAAATACATAACTCCATTTTTAAGCCAATAGAAGATGTATATACCTTTAAGAAGACACATAGGAAAGCTTCAATAGAGTATTTGCAGTTGTCTCTTTAAAAATCTAGAATGTACATGAATATAATTTTAAAAAGTTTAAGTAGGTAGCTATCGTCTATACACAAAAGCTATATTTGAGCAACTGAATGCAGAAATTAGTTGAAGTATTAATTTATTCTTTATCATTGATGGAAAATACCATTAATATTATTGTTTCCATGCTTTATATAGTACAAGGACCCATAAATTGATTACCATAGGTAGCCCTTTACAAACTCAGACTGCAACTCTTAATTGCCTTAATAGATCATCTCTAATATGCTGTGGCCATTTTTTCTTTAAAAATTCATTGCTTTCATGAAAATAATTTTTTCAATAAAAAAGAGGAGGCAGCCATATTTTCCCTATAATAGCCTGGGGCAATATCACTCCCACACAAGATGGCTGAGATTTGTGAATTTCTTTACAGAGAACATTTGGTATGGCCTCCAAAGAAAGAAAAGTGGATTGGCAGTCTCTAACTGTTCTGGCCTACTGCTTGGCCTCTTGCAATTTCCAAGAGTCCTGTATGTGCTTGGTAAATGTTTGTTGATTGCCTGTGATGAAAGAACAGCCTGATCCTGGTTTCACTAAGCCTTACTAGACTAATTGCAGCCAACTGGGAATAGGAGGATGCCCTCACAGAGTCAAATGCACATTGGCAGCATTTCCGTCCTATATTTCTAGAGAGGTCAGTCTACCTCTGAGGGTAAAAGACAAAGGCAATCAGGTGGCCTAGTGGATAGAGCACTAGACATTAAGTCAGGAAGATGAGTCTGAAACCTCCCTCAGACACTACTAATTGTGCAACCGTAGGTAAGTTACTTAGCCCTTTTAAATCTCAGTTTCCTCATCTGTATAAAAAGGACAATAATAACCTCACAAAGGTGTTGTAAGGTTTATTTTAGTATATATGTGTGTGTTTACTGCTTTACGCTTGAGATATATATGTGTGTGTGTATGTATATATTTATAGAGAGAAAAGGAAAGAGAAAGGAGAAAGAGCCTTATATATGTGTGTGTGTTTAAAGTGTAAAAATTAAAATTAATGTGCAATAATAAAAATAATACATTTTAAGAGATTTATTAATGATCATTTGGAATCAAGGAATAAAGAGGATACAAGATAAAGACCATATGCCCATGGTTGATTAGCCATTTCAAAATCCCCACTCACCACCACCTTGCTAGCCAACAGAGGGCAAGACCCTCCATGTCCCAGTCCAGTTTAGCTTTGTGCTTCTTTGGCACTGTGCAATGGCTCTTTTTGTATTCCCTTCTCCTGGAATCAGACAAAATCATTCAGCAAAATCCCATAATTTTTTAAACAATCAATGGTATCATTTTATAGTCTAAAGCTTTTTGGGTATGCATTAATATTAGAACAAATGTAAAGAAAAATCTTTTCAGTATTGTTGATGTGCCTCAAATACAAGGAGAGAAAAAATAAAACTGAAATAGTATATTGCACATGCAATCAAAAACAACAATAAAGGAGTTTTAAAAATCAAAAATATATAGCTTACAACCATTCACACATTGTGTCAGCTAAGGAAAGGTAGAGTATAAAGGTTTATCACCCAAACATGAGATCTATTTCCTTTTCAAACTTGGCCATGATCCACTAACAATTTTTTTATGAAGAACAATAGTTCAATAGGTAATGCACATTCAAAAGGTATAACTATCCCCAAAGTTGTAATAGCCCATTTAATTACAATAGCAAACAAACCCACTATCATATAGGATTCACGTGAGTCTGCTGTGTGACATTTAAAATTAATGGCTACTTGTCACAAGTTTTTCAGGTGGTTTCAACCTTGACTGAGATATTTAAAATATTTAAATATATATATTTTTAAATCCGTTACTGCCATCATTACAAAAATGTGGCAGAGGAGTCTGGAAAAAACCAAACCTCTGTACTGTTGATGTTGGGTCTAAAAATGTTACCAAAAATCTAGATCACTCTGGTGGGAGGGTAGAATAAGCAGAATAGTTATAAATGAGAGATGCTCCCTCTTGGGAGCCATTCATGGGTACCATGACCTGGGATCAACTTCCCAGATCCTTTGACATGAGACTATTATGTCCCATCCATTCACATTTTTTACAAATGCAGAGGTGGGGATTATAATAGCGCTTCACTTCAGTTACTAAAATGGACTCTTTACTTCTTATTACAAATAACTCAGAGGCAGGCAAAATGATCAGTCAGAGTTGTTGAAAAAAATTTAAATAATTTCTGAAGACCCCTTAAAATCAATTTGAGGTATTTAGCTCATTAAAATTTCCAAAGATTGTTATATAATGTAACCAGTTTTTTATGAAGTCCATCCATCTTCTATGTGACAATTAACAAAGCAAAAATGGAAGAAAAGGCTGTTTTTTAATGGGCTTATTCAATAATATTTGTTCAGTATAGTTATAGGGGAAAGGTAACAGAATATAACAGTAGTTAAAACACAGGAGATTAAAATGATGCAGTGTAACATAATAATATTGATCAGATTAATATATGAACTTAAAACCAAACCAAATTTAATCTTAAAGCATACAATCAGCAAAAGACAATAAAATACAGAGACTTTTATTAAACAATGGAGTCTGAAGAGGCTTAAAATTTTTCACCTCCAGTCTCTTTAAAGTCCTTTTCTCTATCCTTTCAGATTTCTTTTGTCAGAGCTCTTCGATCTCCCATAGGGAGGGAGAACTCCTTGCTGAGCAGAGTGTGAAGGAATCCCAAATTGGATGAATCTTAGAGAATGGGCAGGTCCAAATGGCAAAGGGTTGTAGGAAGATTAATTTCTTCCTGAATCTCAGGCAAGATAAGTGAAAGGATCAGTGCATTCATGAAAAAATATGCTAAAGCTGGAAGCTGTTTGAAATAGGTAATGCACTGCTCTTTCAATGAATGTGTCATGCTTGTAATTTATTTCTTGTTTGGGAGAGTAACTTCCTTCCTTCCTCTCCCCCCCCCCCACAGGTCCTTTGCCACGTGGAGGCTAATTATTGCCTAGGGAAAATATACCCCTGTTTTTACCAGCTGTTGCCTGGAGAGTGTCTCCAAGTTTGTGAGTCCTGAAAGATACAGAGGCAGCTACCAGAAGGAATGAAGTCAGGGCTGGGGTCAAAGCTGTAGCAGGAGCAGGACTAGGAGCAAGCAGGATGGGGCAGCAGCAACCAAAGGCAGCAGCGATGAATGAGGAATTCAGACTCAAGCAGATTGGTGAGAGAAGAGAATTATTTCTTCTCCACCAAGAGTCCCTGGTTAAGTCCCTCAAACTAAAACAGCCAGACCAGGAGGGAGAACAACAAAGGCAAAAAATTGGGAAATAAGAAAGAAACCGGCAGGGACAGGAGCAGCAGCTTTTGCTCCTGCCAGTTTCTTTTTTACTGCAAGGGTGGATGGGTAGGCTGGAAAGCCATGGTAGGAGAAACATGGCTTAAAAAAAATTTAACTAGGCTATCTTTTTTTTTAAATTATATTTTATTTGATCATTTCCAAGCATTATTCATTAAAGACATAGATCATTTTCTTTTCCTCCCCCCCACCCCCCACCCCCCATAGCTGACGCGCAAATCCACTGGGCATTACATTTAACTAGGCTATCTTAAAAAGGTTGAGAATTCCTTTTTCCAAGTGGTTGCCATCAATGTAAAGGTTAAAATTAGATCACAATAATGAAAATATTATATTTTGGAGATTTATTAATGATCATTAGAAATCAAGGAATAAAGGGGATACAAAATAAAGACCATGTGCCCATGGCTGATTAGCCATTTCAAAATACCTACTCACCAACACCATGGTAGCTGGCAGGGCCAAAAAGAGGGCAGTACCCTCCATGTCCCTGCCTAATATCCCCTGTCTACAGGAAGTATGTAAGGACAGGAAGTCAGTGGGCTCCCGGGAAATGTAGTTCTTTTTTAGAGTAACAGATTTTCAGTTATACAAAAATAAATCTATTATACAGATTGAAATATATATATATATGTATATATACATATATGCTTAAAACATTATAGAAATGATCACTTCAGTGAAGGTCTTGATTCAAGAGTTTTAACCCATGCTAGTTTTCCACTTTCTAGAACCTAAAGGCAACTCAATCACCTAAGCAACTGAGCAGTCATCTCTGGGCAATCCAGGTGTAGAACAAATTCCAGGGAAGCCAGAGATGAATGGTCTACTCTTTCCCTCCCATTCTGCCCCTTCCTTTGGCCATAAGCATTCATTCTAGTTGTAGGAGATATGATATGTTCCCACGACAAGATTAAAAAAATAGAGATATACATATGATAAGTACCATATGAGTAATACAAATCAAAGGTATAAAACATGGCCCATGGGTCACATATGACTCACAACACTTCTAAATTTAGGCTGAAACAAATTAAAATGCAATTGGGAAATATTTAACAAAATGAATGAAAATACAATAAAATATAAGTAATGTTAATATGTGATTTTTGAAGTCAATATGGAGCTCACAGATATCCTTATTTGTGGTTTAGAGGCCCCTGTTTCTATTTGAAATTAACACCATTAGTGTAGATGATAGAATCCTAGATTCAGAGCTAAAAAAGACTGTAGAGATCATCTAATACAATCCTTTCATTTTATAGTTAATGAAACATAAGGCCCAAAAGAGGCTAAGGGATTTTCCCAAGATCACATGAATAGTAAGAGAAGAGCCAGAATTTGAACCAAAATTTTACTTCAAATCCAGAGTTCTTTGTACTATACCAGTCTGCCTCCCATATTAATAGTGTCATAGGAGCTACAAGTATTATTAATAGCCCAAAGTAAAGAGAGGTCATTTTAGTCTAAGGTAGTCAGGGAAGGCTTCATAGAAATGATAGGATTTGAGCTGTATCTGGAAAGATAGAAGGGATTTAGGTAAGCAGAGAAACTGGGGTGGATGGGGGAACATTTCAGGCTGAGGAAACACACAGATTATAGCTAAGAGCAATAAGATTTAGGATCACACGGTCATAGATTTAGAGCTGAAAAGAGACTATGGAAGTCATCTATTCCACTTCCTCCATCATTTTACAAATGAGGAAAGTGAGACCCAAAATGACTAAAACACTTGTCCAAACTTGTCCCTACAATTTAGCAGAGCCAATGTCTTCCAATTCTATCCCATGGATGTGTCACCTACTTTAAATCAGCTAAATGTATGGTACAAGGTTTCCCTCATACAATTACCAATATTTCATTATAGTAGTTCATTTGGTGCCAAGTGGAAATTTAAATAACTTTCTTTATGCTAATCATGTAATTTCCAAAACAGCAAAAAGTCAAGGAGCAGTATTTTTGCATTATAAGAAAGATAACAAAATATCCCAATTTTTCCATGGCTGAAAAATGCCCCAACTCTCTAAACTTTCAGCCTGGCCAAGACAGGGAAGATTTTATTGTGATAATTAAGATAATAGTTTGAAAAATAACTTTTCAAATGGATAATCCCATTTTTTGCTGTGAGACTTATTGTCCTTCCTTTTAGGAGGAATGGAGCTTCATGGGCCTCTACTCTTCTCCCTTCAGAATCCTCTTCTGTGCAGACATTCCCTTTTTGAACAATAGCATCCCCATGAAGAATCATTACTTGAGGTGACCTTCCTTCAGGATTCCTTAGTATAACTAGTGGTTATTTTGGTCCAGTCCTGCCTAAAGGTTAGGGAATAGCCTCAGATTAAGTGACTTCTGAAAATCTCTTCCAATTTTGCAGGGTTTTTTTTAATCCTCCAACTGCTTTCCAAATGCTTAGTAATTCACCCTCACAGTTGCAGTGAGGGTTGAGCAGTTGGGATGGTACATGGCATTCCTGAGAACTCAGCAAGAACGAACATCAGAGCCAAGATTAGGATTCAGGAACTTTCCACTTTTAGTCCCAGTTTTAAGCCATGACTCCTCCCCGTCTGCTAGAATTGAAGCTTTCATTAAGTCTCAGATTAATGGACTATATATCTGAAACCCACATTTCCCAAACATAGCTGATATTAATCAGGCCCATCTTCACCATCACTGTGAGTGAGATGGACATAGTTCATGTTCTCGGACTTGCCAAGAAGAGGGCGGTAAGCCACTTGTTTATCTTGGCAGATTTCTTTGTGTGTATGTGATTCCTTCTCTTCTTTCCTAAGGTCAAAGGATCCCATTTCTACTGAGTTCAGAGGACTTTCTGAATTTGGCTGATCTTAGGCATGTTCTTTATAACATATTACATATATCATAATGATAATACCATGTAATTTATATCATAAGAATATATGTTATAATAATAATATGGAATTTTGGCCTTCTTTGTCCTTGGTTTCTAAGAAAGATACTGAAGGTACTCAATTTGCATAAACCACATCACCATTTTCACTTGCTGAAAATTTTTTTTTAATTCTACTATTAATTTAACATAGAGGAGGAAGAAGGTATTAATCATTGGCTAGAAGCTGGGATGGTCAAATTAGTGCCTAAAGCAGTGCCATATTATTACGTGGGCAGTTACCTATATGGTATATTTTAAGGTGCCATGAGAAGCCCCCTGACCCAACGTACATATCTCTCCCCTATCATCCTGCCACAGACTCAAATTCCCATCAAAATGAAGCATTGCTTTGGATTAAGGAATTGCTCTCTCTAGGAGCTCATTTTGAAAATACAAATATATACCTTGAGAGTTGCAACATATAAAACCACTAGTATCATGTTGTTAAATTATGATGGGAGCTAAGCTGGCCAAATCCTTTCAAAAGGCTCAGCAGGAACAAGACACAGGCCAGATACATTCCAAAGGAATTGAGGAATACGGAGAGTCTAGATCTGGATAGAGTGTTGCACTGAGGATCCCAGAGGAGCAAAAATGATACCGGGTAATTGGGTAGGCATAGACAACATTGCCTACCTCACAGGTTTTCTGTGACTGATTTTAGCCCAGGTTCACTGGTAAGTATAAACTTACTATCACCCAGCACAATGCTATAAATGGTAGGAAGTGTTAGTTAAATTGAAATGAATATTGGACTATTTATCATTGAATACCTAAAGTCTGTCTCCATTCTTATATTGATGTTATCATTTCTTCTAGAACAAGTGATAGAGCTTTTATGACACAGATATTTCTGGAATTTCAATGAATCAAAGAGATATTTGTTGAATGAGTGAGAGACCATAGGGATGACTATCTTGATCAGTTCCTTCCTACCTCTGATACTCTTAATTAAATTTTAGAAAGAAAAATAATTTACCATTTAAATAGGCTTAAAGATTTGGTCTAAAGCAAACCATCTAACTTCTGGTCTCATTTTCCTCATCTCTATAATAAGGGAATTAGATTAGATCAGTGGTGGTGAACTCAAATAGAAATGGGGTGACCAAATCATACACAAGGATCCCTACAGGCCATTTGTTAACTTAGAAAATCACATATTAATATTATTTATGTTTTATTGTATTTTATTTATTTCATTAAATATTTTCCAATTATGTTTTAATCTTTTTCACCCCACTCTGGAGTTTTCTGGGCTCTATGTGCCCCATGGGCATGTATTTGAAACATCTCTAGCTTAGGTGGTTTTTAAAGACTTTGAGACTGATAAATGCATCTTCTTTCTATCTTTCATTATTTAGAGAATCCTGTCCATTGTTCTGTCTACAGGTACTTTTCCTTTATGATGATATAAATGAAATCATTTTAGCGCATAGAGCAATGAAGAAGGAGGCATCTGACCTGATAATTTTCAAGTTAAAAACTCCAAATCAGAATTATAAACTCACTGAAATATCAATGAACTTATTATTATTGTCATTCTTCCATAACTTTATTCTTAGTAACAGGTTTCTTTCACCTTGATATGCTTTGGAGTAGTCAGTCAGCCAACATTTATTAAGTGCCTACCATATGACAGTCACTGGGCTAAGCTCTAAGCATACAAAAAGAGGCAAAATACAGTCCCTACTGTAACAAGGGAATCACTTTAAAAGACTGATATATATTAATTTAAGGTCGCCAAGGAATCAGCTATGTAATTCCTAAATGAAAAACTCAAGTCAGCCGTCAGCCTTTTTTGGAGTTTAATTACAATAGGAGCAAGAAAGGAATTAGATATATATATAGAGAGAGAGAAAGGGGAGAGAAGGGAATAGGGCTTAAATACCCCTTCTGTTTAGGCTGGGCCAAAAGGCCCAAGCCCTTAGATAGCTGAGGCAAAGAAAAGAGATCAGTCCCTTTCACTCACGTGTCCAAAATGGAGAAACAGTCTCAGAGGCCCCCACCTTCAGCTTCCTTCAGAGCAAGCTTCCTCAGAGCCCAGGAACCACCGACCAAAAAACTCCACCCTCTCTTCTCCAGACCCTCCTATCTTTAAGGACACCATCCAAGTTGCCTCCCCTCAGTCCTCACATCTACCAATCACTCTTCATCAATTTCCCTGTCAATGGAGGCTCTCGCTTAACCCAGGACCGCCCAGAGGCTTCTGGCTTTTGCACATGTCTGTTGAAGGTCATATTTTTCAAATGATTAAATCTTTACTCCTTTGTTCCAGGCCTTTCTAAATCCTGTTAACTTGAGTATGGTAGAGATTGGAATAATTAAATTTTGATCTAGGCTGCAGCCCTTACTCAATCCTATTAGGACTGAATAGGGTGGAGATTTATTCCAAGTATCTCCATTGTATCAATTCTAAAATCAATCAAGACTCAAAGAAATTCCTGTTCTATGCTTAAGCATAGGTCAAAGTCCTTTCCATTGTTCAGCAAAAGGTTTTCTGTCCTAAAGTAATCTTAAGAAGGGAAGAGAAGGAACCTCCCATGCCAATGGAGTTCCCATTCCAATAGACTATCAGTAAGAAATTTTCCAAGTATGAAATATCCCAATGGTGAAATTTTCAACAATTATAAGTCTAAGGAAATTTGAGGTTTACACTACCCTCAAAGAGGTCACAGTCTAAAGAGTAGGAGTGTGTGTGTGTTTGTGTGCACACGCATGCATGTGTGCTGTGTATCCTTCATCATTAGTGAGGAGAAAGACAATGATTCCAAGCTGATTAGCACGTCTTTGGAATTTACTTTCTGGGTAAAACAGACCACTTGCCACTGTCCAATAACAGTTCATCTTTTTTCCTGCCTCCCTAACTCTTTGTAATCTGACCTCCATTTCTAGGATGATCTCATCTCACATCTCTACTTGTTAGTATCCTTTCCTTCCTTAAAAATCTGGGTCAGTTGCTCCCTCCTCCAAGAACTATACCATTCAGTTTAGACCTCTCATACCTTTATGTTCAAATGTGATTTCTATGAGACTATGACTTCACATAGAGTCATAAAGGACCTTTGAGGCCTTTGCTCCAATCTGTTTCTTCATAGCAATTTCTGGTATGTCATGACCAGCAAGTATTTTTGTACCTTTTCAGTGAGAAGGGACCCAATGCTTCTTGGAGCTTCATAAAACAAGGGTTATTTCTAAGTGCTTATAATGTACACTACACAAAATAAGCATCTAATAAATAGTTGAATTGAATTTAATTTTTATCCATTGCATTTCTTCAATTACCAGAGGATATTTCAAGCAGCATGAATAATCAAATTAAAAAAGCATAGAACAGAGGTATCCAGCATACTTCCCTCAGGACTATATGACCAATAATTCTCCCAAGAGCAGCCTGAACCAAATTAAAATTTAATTGTGAAATACGGAACAAAATAAATAAAAATAGAAAAGAATATAAACAATGTTAACATTCTATTTTGTAAATTAATATGTATGGTTTAGTGGTTCCTTTTTCTATTTGAGTTTAAAACAAGTGAACTAGATCCCATCTGGAATGCACTCCAGTGCACATCCACTGGAGAAATAGTTTAATTAGCTGCTAACGCTAGATGGTGCCACCTTATGTGCTATCCTTAAGTAGCATTGGTTCAGTCCAATCTTTTATCATACTTAAATAATTGCCAAAATGTACATCATGATACACTAGAAAGAATGATATATTTGGAGTTAAAGAATCTGGGTTTTATTCTGATCCTGCCTCTTTCTACTTGCTTGACCTTTGGCAAGTTATTTAACCTTACTAGGTCTTAATTTCTTAATCTGTGAAATTAGGGGATTGTTATAGATGAACAATAAGATCTTTTCTAATCCTAACCCTATGAGCCAGTGTAATTTTAGTAACCCAAATAAAGACTTAAAAAGCGATTTAGTAATGTGGCATAAATGGTGGAATATGTAGGAAATCATCAGGAAAAGTAAGATGAGAAAATGACCAGGGTCCCAAGTGTCAGATGGTAAAAAGACTGCTCTTGGAGAGAGAAAAAACAATTGACTTTAAGAAGGAATTTTGAAGAAAAATTGCAATGCAATATTTTTGCAGATCAGCTCTTCATTGATATAGCATTGGTCAATGTGAGAAAAAAAATAAGAAAACTGGCAAAATTTCTTACAGCAGAACTTCTTAATTTGAAACCACAGGCCCCCAAGGAATTTAATAGATTGATTTTAGGGGGTTTACTAATTTGCATAGGAAACCAATCTTGGATTTCTGTTGCAACCTATGTATTTTATTTGATACATTTGAAAATGTTATTCTGGGGCCCATAGGTTACACTAGATTGCCAAAAGATCTATGATACATAAAAAGATTAAGAAAAGAAGATTAAAATGCCCTAATGGTAGACATGGAAGAAAAACCATTAGCTAACCACTTCATTGGTTCAGAATGCTTGCACCAACATTGGTAATTCAACTCCAGCAAAGCTTTCAGCAATCAGCATGGTTCTTCACTGCATAAAGATTTGGGAGGCATTTTCTTCCCTCTCTCCCCATGCTCCCTTTTTTTTCCTTTTTTTCCCCCCTTAAAACTGCTTCATAAAAAGTCTACAGATCAAGTTGCATTAAAACAGATATTCCAACTAAAGGTAGAATAGACTTCTTGCATCCATGCCTAAGAGGGAAATATCAAAATAAAGACTTCCAAATAACACTGGATATTTACAGACGAGACATATGCCAGCTGACTAGCTAAGTTTAGAATGGTTGAGGAGCATTTAGATTTGTTTCCTGTAGAAGTATCTGGGACTGATGAGGTGATGTTTACACAAATGTGAGGATGAAGTCACCATGATATTTTTACTTGATATACAGATATGTTATTAATCCTTTCTCCCCATCCCCCTCTTCCACTCCATTAGGTCAGTAGGACCACAGAACCTATGTGGCATCATGGCTTCCTATAATCTAAATACTCCTGTATTGTTCCTTTAAAAAACAAGTCTTTCCATGAGACATATTCTCTTTATACTGCCACCATATTCCAAAAGTTATAATGAGAAATTTAATAGAGTGTATCTTGTTAAATGACTTTTTTGATTGTGGTCTCATATTTAATATTTAAAATTTTTATTTAATTTAATTTTTAATTGTTTTCCATGGTTACATGATTCTTCTTGTCTCCCTCCCCTCTTCTCTTTCCCCTCCTGGAGTTGATAAGCAATTCCACTGGGTTGTACATATATTATCACTCAAAAACTATTTCCACATTATTCATTTTTGTAATAGAATAATCTTTTAAACCAAAACTCCAAATCATATCCTGTATAAGTGGGGAAATCAAGAAGGAACCAATTTGTGGCCAGATACTTTGGAAAGAGGGAATAGACAGAAGGTAGCACTACTTCTTCCTCCCCTTCCCCAGGCAGAGATGTTTGATTATGGAGTCAGGTCTGACCAGAGTCAAAGGGTAAGTGAAGATCCCCTTCAGTCTCTTCCTTCTTAGTTGATGTATTTTGTAATCCCCCTCCTCTAACACAATGAAGATGATTAAGTCTTCAGTAGAACCAAAAATATCTATTTATTGGGTAAAAGGGTTGAGGTATAAAAAGGGTAGAGGAAACTGGAAATCCCTGACTATTTCCCTTCTACAGATGGGTTTAGGGGATTTGAATCAGGAGTCTGGGACTATGTTCCAGACTGTTTTGATGTCTTGTTGAGCTCAGGATGTTGGTATTTCTTGTCTTAAAGATATGGTTGGCATAAATCTTCTTCAGGATAGACTCTTTGCCTTCCCCTGAAGGAAATGTCTCTATCCTAGATATGTCACTGATGAATGGATTGAGTCTTCTGTTTCTCAGCAAAGGATTAATGGATATATGTTATCTTCTCAGTAAGGAATTAGTTTCTCTCCTCTCTCTTCAAACCAAGGAGAGAAGAAGAACCCAGCAGTTCTCAACTGCTCCAGTTTTAGCTTGGCTGGAACGTTCCATCCTATCCCCAGATGGCAGCAGTTTTCCATCTCACCTTTTTCTGAGACAGCTTTTCAAATCCAGTCTTTTCCATTCATTTTGAACATTTCCTTCTTTCACAATACCCATATAAACAAATGATAAACAATATGTGTTCTTCTGGATTTCTACTCCCATAGTTCTTTCTCTGGATGTGTTTAGCATTCTTTTTTATAAGTCCTTCATAATTGTCTTGGATCATTGCATTAATTTTAGTAGAAAAGTCAAATATATTTTATTGTTGTGTCTCATCTTTAAATGGTTGTTATTTCTGGTGAGAGTATCCCTTCATAACTATGGAATCTTCATCTCTCATCTTATTTGTTCTTTCTAGGTATGGTGGTTCTGCTCAATCCTATCCCTTCAGCTGGAAGTGATCTCTGTCTGTCTCTGTCTGTCTGTCTGTCTCTCTCTTTTAGAATTTGTAACTTTCTTATGCCTTTATCATACACTAACTATATCTGGTGTAGAAAGACTTAGGAGCAGCTAAATGACTCAGTGAATAGAGTACTGAATCTAGAGTCAGGAAGTCCTGAGTTTAAATCTGGTCTCAGATATTTACTAGCTTTGTGACACTTGGCAATTCAATAACCACATTTACTGCAGTTTCCTCGTCTGCAAAATGAGCTGGTGGAGGAAATGGCAAACCATTCCAGTATCTATGCCAAAAGTAATCCCAAATGGGTTTATAAAGAGCCAGACATGACTGAAATGATTAAACAAAAACAGAAAGTTTTGGTTAATGGACAAAATATATCACCAAAACAATTAGGCTTTATTGCTGAATGACAGGCCTAAGAAAGATAGTTGTAGATTCAGTTAGTGGGGGACAATGAGCTTGTCTCCTTAATTTTAATTCTGGTTTAAATTAATGTGCATGCCAAACCAGAATGGATCTTGAGGGTATCTGAGAGTATATAACCCTAAATTCTATCCTCAAAACCAAAGAATAGAAAGATGAAGAGACAGTCTTTGCTCTCAAGGAATTTATAGCTTAATACAAAAGATACAGACACACTATGAAACATAGTAGCATCTGAGGTATCCTTCTATCATAAGAGAAACCCAGAAAATTACTCTCTAGTTCATCTATGAATCTATTTTCACTCAAAATTCATAACTCAAAAATCTTCAACAATGTGTTTATTTTTTCCCTTTAGCCAATCAGATGAAAATATCAGCATAGAAGCACCTTCTTTAATATGATCAAAAGCACAGATTTAACACTGTGAGATAATATTTTTTGCAATGAAGAAACACTAGAAACTTTCTCAACACAAACCTAGATAAAGCAAGGGTGCCTACTCCACCCAATATTATTAGCATGTGAAAATGCTAGATATTACAATTAGATAAGAGAACAAAATAAATGGTGCAAAAGACAGAAAAAACAAACTAGTCATATTTATAAATTACCTAATAGTATACTTTTATAACACCAGAAAAATAACAAAGAAAGCAAATTGAAGAAAAGCTCAATCAAATTAGCAGAATGTAAAATAAATCCATATATATAATCAGCATTTCTTTATACTATTAACAAAATAGGAAGAAATAATAATATAAATTTAATTCAAAATAAGTAAAAACATATAAATATGAAGTAACTACAGATTTCTATGAATACAATTATAAAATACTCTGCAGAAATAAAGGAAAACAAATAATTGTAGAGAGAGTCAATCTTCATAATTGAGCTATGCCAATAATTAAAAAATAACAGTTCTATGTAAACTAGTCTACATATTTAGTACTCTACAAATCAAATTGTAGAGGTGATATTTTGTGGAATTTGAAAAAAAATATCCATTATCTCAAGGAAGATATAAGGGGAAAGATTGAATGGAGGAGACATAATATTACCAGATGTCTATAAAACAATTGTCATCAAAAGTATTTGTTACTAGTTAAAAGAAGAGGAAAGTAGATCAATGATAAGCTAGAGAAATAAGGAAAAAAAAGAAGAAATTTCAAAGAGTAAGTCTAGCTTTTGATAAACCCAAGAATATAAATTACTGAGGATAGAATTTTGTTTTTGATAAGTACTCATGGGAAATCTGGAAAGCAATTTAGCAGAAATCATCATTAGATCAATAACTTATTACACATACCACAATTAAGCTTCAATTGTAATCAAAATCATATAATACTGAGAGCACTATATATGAACACTATAAATGAACTCATGAAAACATGATACAAATTCCTAATAGTAAGAAAAATGCAAATTAATAGCTCTGAGATTTCATCTCACATACTGAAATTTGGCCAAGATGACAAAAAAACAAGTATATTGTTAGTAAAGTGGTAAAGCTGATAAATGGTCCCCAATTGACAAATGATCTAAAGATATCAACATGGAGTTTTCAAGAGAAGCCCAGGGTGTCTATAGCTATATGGGGGAGCAGGAGATATTCCAAATCACTAATAATTAGAAAAATGAAAATTAAAGTAGTTCTGTTAATGTCTCTTGGTTCATATCATATTCATCAAACTGGCAAAGATAACATAAAAGGAAAAGGATACATATTGGAGGAGCTTTAGAAAAAAGAACACAATCCCTAATTGATGTATTGATATGAAAATCAAAGGAAAAGGCAATTTTCAGAAGAAGAAAACAAAGCTATCCGTGCTCAAATAAAAAATTGCTCTAAATAAATATTTATTTGCTATTATTAAGGTTTTTCAGTTGTGTCTGACTCTTCTTGACTCCATTTGGGGTTTTCTTGGCAAAGATATTAGAGTGGTTTACAATTTCCTTCTCCAACTCATTTTACAGATGAGGAACTGAGGTAAATGGGGTTAAGTGACTTGCCCAGGATTATATAGTTAGTAAGCATCTAAGGCCAGATTTGAACTTAGAAAGACGAGTCTTTCTGACTCCCGACCCGAAATGACAACAAGATGCCCAAATCACTATTTATGAGAGAAATGCAAATTAATGCAAATATGAAGTACTGCCTCATACCTTTTATTTTGGGTAACATGACAGAAAAGGAATATGATAAATATTGGAGGGGAAGTAAAATTAGGATATTAATGCATTGTTGGAGTGGAATGGAGTTGTGAACTAGTCCAACCATTCTGGAGAATGATTTGGAACTATACCCAAAGGGATATTAAACTGTGTATAGCCTCTGACCCAGCAATATTGCTAGGAAAGGCCAAGGTCTTTAATGGTGCTTTTAGATATTATGCTTTTTACTAGTCAGCAGAAAAGTGTATGTCACTCTGTGCTTTCTCAACTACTCCCAGTTGATAAGAGCTTGAAAGACCAAGTCTGAAGAGAGAGAGGAGCACCTGAACTATGGGACTTTATTACTTATTATTATTATTTATTATTATAAAAGTTTTCAGAGCTGAGAAAGGATACCTAAGCACCCCAATAACCTTGAAAGTCCAACATGACATCGAAGGGAACATCCTCAAGCTGCACTGGGGATCTTTGCATTCCTTCCCTGCCCCTTCCCTTAGAATGTCCCTTGAACACCCATGAGAAGAATAATTTGAGGGAGGGTGGAGAATTCCCAGGATAGGAGGAAGGCAATGCCCCAGACTCATAATAAAACTAGCAACTTGAAACCCTGCTTTGGTTTTTCCATTGCCCTGGCTGCAATACCTGTAACATCCTCAAATAAACATTTTCATACCTTGAGATGAAGGGGTCTGAGCTACAGTTCTCGGGGCAAGAACTAGTATTCACTCTCTCCTGCAAAACTTGCTCTTATAACAATCTAACCCATTTCCCTTATTTTATTGATGAGGAAACTCAGATTCAGAGAGACTAATTGACCTTTTCAGTGTCACATAGTGAGTAAGTGGCAGAGCCAGAATTTTAATTCAGATCTTCTATTCTAATTCTCTTTCTTTTCTTTAAAACTTTTGCTTTTGCCTTAGAATCATTACTATATTGTTTCTAAGGCAGAATAATGGTAAAGGCTAGGTAAGGGTTAAGTGACTTGCTCAGTGTCACATAGCTAAGAAGTAAGTGTCTGAGGGCAAATTTGAACTCAGGACCTCTATTCTCTTGGTTTTAGCTCTTAATCCACCTAGCTGCCCCTTTCCAATTCTCTTTCAAGAAACCCATGTAGTTTTAATATATGGTACCTTTTGTGAATCTTTATGAAAATTCATTCTATCATTCACTGTATAGTGGTCCTAAATCAGAGCAAAATCCATAAGTAGTTTCTACATTCTTGTCTATTATTCAGCAAATCGACTAGCACCTTTAGTATTGATCTGAAGTTAGAACCCAGTACAGTATTCTTTACATAGGAGACACTAAAAATTCATTGAATGGGTGAATGAATGAATGAATATTAATTTATTGCCTGAAAAAATGCTTTGATTAATTAGACAGTCCCAAATTCTCAAAAATAACTATCCAACTTTGCTTTGACTGTGTCAATGACAACATGGTGCTATTAAGTTAATGTCTCTTGGTTCATATCTTAAATCCGTATGACTTTGGACAAACCATCCTAAATCTCTAGACCTTTGCTTTCTCCTTTGTGAAATGAGGTTATAACAGATGACCTATAAGGTCTCTGTAATTCTGTGAGCCCCAAATTTATGAATCACAAAATTGCAGTACCAGACATTCATAAGTGAGATTACATGTTTAATTCATCCAATATGTAAAAAAAAATATTTAGAGAACCACAGAAATCCTGTAGTGTTTACTATTATTTAACAGGGCAGATGGTTATTTTGGCATTCAAATGAACCTCAAAGTCATAGAACTCTTCCAGTCACTTCATCCATTTAGAGAAAGACATTACCACCTTGTAGAAGTAAATTTCTTTTGAAGAGCTGAAAGAAAAACATATAACCCCTTCTGTCTTATTGTTGTCTGCTATGCCTCAGGACTCTTTGTAGCAGGTTTCCTTGCCAGTGACGTAAGTCTACCACAGACCCCCCAAAGAGCTGTCCATTGAAGCTTCTTGCCCTTTGAACCTGCTTCCTCTCAGGAGTAGTTTGGATGGTGTACAAATTAAAAAGCCAAAGAGAGGATTGATGATTGGGGCTGTCCACTGCCTGGACTAAGCCATAGATAGAGGGCCAGGAATGCCAAGAAGCCACACATTCCACTAATAGCTGAGCAAAGCAGCCGCAAGCTATTGACTGCTCTGACAGAGAGAGCCCCCAGGTGCTGAGTGTTTAGCCCATGAAAAAAAAAGATGCTGCATGGCTCAGTTCAGACTTTCAGTCCTTTAAGCTAGGCCTATGATCTTAGAGAATGGCTTCAAATAAAAACCGAACTACTTCCTCTGTGCTTTCAAGAGAGGAGTTAATCTTTATCATGACAACTTAAGGCCATGGTCCAGTTTGAATGGCATCCACTACAGATGCATTTCATCTGGTGTTTTTTGTTTTGTTTTGTTTTGTTTTCCTCTTGACAGTGGACCTTAACTTTTCCTGGTGTCCCACAGAGCCCTTCTATCTGTGGAGGAACTTGATGTAATGCTCGTTATATTTTAATAGCACAGTTCAGCCAGACTTTGAAGTTGTGGAAGAGAAAGATTCTGTTTCTACAAAAAGTTGCCACTTTAAAAACGTTAATATAGGAGAGCAGCTAGTGGCTCAAAGACTGAGAGCCATATCTAGACATGGGAGGTCCTGGGTTCAAATGTGTCCTCATAAATGTTTTAACTTAACCCCCACTGCTTAGCCCTTACCATTCCTCTGCCTTGGAACCAAAGCACAATATTGATTGTAAGATGGAAGCTAAGGGTTTAAAACAAGATAAAGACAGTGATGCTGCATTTTCTTAATGATTTGAATAGATGACAACTACTCAGAATACTATCACTTTCTATTACTTTCTAAGAGGCATCCTCTCTAGCCTGGGAAGGGCTTGGGTTTTCTGCCCCAGTACTCAGGTAAACATAGAATTCTAGATGTAGAAGCTGGAATTCTAGATGTACATCTTGTACAACCCCTCATTTTATAGTTGAGGAAACTGAGACCCAGAGAATATGTGATTGGCCCAAGGTCACATAGGTAATAAACAACAGGAGTGGGATTAGAACCCAAGTCCTCTGAATCCAGAGCAATGAACTTTTCAATGTAATTTACTTCTTTCCCTTGGAAGGGGATCCGCACTGGTGGAATATGCTGACAGATTTTTTTGAACAACTCCCATGGCATTTTCACACTCATGACACAAGCTTGTTAGACTATATTCAACACTAGGTAAAATGTGGCCAACAAAATTCTAATGGCAGAGTAACTAAATTCCAATGTTGTTTCTGAGTACCTGCCAGGTGTGTGAGAGATGAAATTGTGTTGAAGTTGATAACCATAGAAAACTCATGTCATGCTCAATTATTCTATTTTTAATCCTTTTATCTATCCCAACATCAGAGATATCCAAACATTTTTTATCCTGAGTCCTCTATACGTACCTCTCCAACCCCCATTCTTCCACTCTCCCTGGAAAAAACTACAGTTGATCCCTTCTGTACTGCTACAAAACAGGTGTTTTGATGTCTGTATAGGTAGTCTCCCTTGAAGGCTTATAGGAAATTTTAAAGACTGATAAGACTGTTTCTCTAGCCTAAGACTTAAGTCTCAATAAGAGAAGGGCTTTAAAAATGAGAGGGGGAAAGTATGTTTTGAAATATTGTTCAAATATTCTAGCCACATATACAATAAGTAAAACATTCCTCTGAAAGAATGGTTAATAGAGATATTCAATGTTTTTCAAAAGACTATTGCTTTAGAATTGGTAGGCTTTTTAGAGCCCTCCCTACCCAGTCCAATCCTCATTTTACATATATGGAAATAGAGGTCTATAGAGCTTAAATGGGTTGATCAAGATCATACAGGTAACAAAGTGGGATTTGAAACCTGTGTCCTTTGCCTCCATATCCAGCTTTCTTTCCATTGAATTATGCTGGGTGTTTTAAGCGTCAAGCTTTCACCTACCAAATATACAACATAATCAACATCAGAATAAAAACAATATATCACTTATTATTTTGCTATTGTATGTATGTTATATTAGCATATCATTACATGCTGCTTTTTATACTACTTATTCTTTTGAATGTATCTATAATGTATAATTAAGGACAAGATTTGTTTTAAAATGCTCCCTTAATAAATATACCAAATATATGCTGAAGGCCTTCTGTCTCTACAGCATTGGAATAGAGGATGCTAGAAAAAATACAGAAATTAGAGAAGACACACTCCTAATCTTCTTGGAGTTTATGGTATTTATATATTGGCTCACATTCACTATTTCAAGTATACTTCTTTTGATTCATTTAAAGATTGTGAAGTCCTCTTGATAAAGAACCAAGTTTTGTATTTCCTTTGTAGTCCCCACAAATTTAGAAGGACTGGCTATATGATGGGGGTTTGGACTTGTTTTCTATTCTGAATTAAACTCTTCCTGGCTAAATTCAAAGATTTATTCTATCCATAGGAAATTAAAATAATCTAGTTCAGCACCCTCATTTTATAATAGAGGAAACTGATCCCAGAGGGATGGAATACTAATCCAAGGTCATATAATGAGCTAATGGCAAGGTGGGGATTAGATGCTAGGTCTTCTGATTCCTAGCCTATGCCTTTTTCCTTGATGACTGATTAATGCTTTCCCACTAGAATAATTTGTGGAAATCTCCCTTACCCCCATTTTGGGGGGCCCATACTTGTGATTTTATTGGTGCATCAAACTCCTGGTAAAGAAACAGAGCTTGAGTAAATTGGATTGAGGCACTGAGAGCTTGAGTAAATTGTGAAGAGTAACTTAACTAGGATGTGCTAGAGGTAGATTGGAACTTCTCATTCTTCCTGAATCCTAAACTTTGTCCCTTTTCTTTTACTAATAGATAAAGATTCATTACTCTTTTGCAGACTGAAGAAATCATTTATCTATAGTAGAAGGTCCCTAAACACAGAGGATTCTCCTATGTTTAGACTGCTTCTACTATAGAATAATGGTTTCTTCTTGTCATTTATTCAGTTCATAGGAAATTCCTGACTTATTTTCTACTTTGGTTGTGTCATAAGCTGAGTCATTACTAACATCTTTGACCCTTGGAACAAGAACAAAAAAAAGAGCCTTCCTTTTTTGTATATTCTATCTCATCTAAAAGAATGCACTAGAAAGTATAGGAATAGAAGGGCCTTTCCTAAGAATAATAAATAATATATATCTAAAACCATCAGCAAGTATCATCTGCAATGGAGGTAAATTAGAAGCATTCCCAATAAGATCAGGAGTGAAACAAGGATGCCCATTATCACTTCTATTATTTAACATTGTACTCGAAACACTAGAGAAGAAAAAGAAATTGAAGGTATTAAAAAAGTAATGAGGAGACCAAGCTATCACTCTTGGCAGATGATATGATGGTTTACTTAAAGAATCCTAGAAAATCAACCAAAAAGCTAGTGGAAATAATCAACAACTTCAGCAAAGTTGCAGGATACAAAATAAATCCACATAAGTCATCAGCATTTCTATATATTTCCAACACATCTCAGCAGCATGAGTTAGAAAGAGAAATTCCATTTAAAATCACCCTAGACAATATAAAATACTTGGGAATCTATCTGCTAAGACAAACACAGGAACTATTTGAACACAACTATAAAACACTGTCCACACAATTAAAACTAGATCTAAATATTTGGAAGAGCATTAATTGCTCATGGGTAGGACGAACTAACATAATAAAAATGACAATCCTACCCAAACTAATTTACTTATTTAATGCCATAACCTTTAAACTACCAGAAACTTTTTTACTGAATTAGAAAAAAACTATAACAGAGTTCATTTGGAAGAACAAAAAAACAAGCATAACAAGGGAAATATTGAAAAAAATTGTGATGGAAGGTGGCCTGGCCGTACCAGACCTCAGACTATACTATAAAGCAGTGGTCATCAAAACAATACAGTACTGGCTAAGAGACAGAAGGGAGGATCAGTGGAAAAAACTTGGGGTAAGTGACATCAGCAAGACAGTCTATGATAAACCCAAAGATCCCAGTTTGGGGGAAAAACACCACTATTTGACAAAAACTGCTGGGAAAATTGGAAAAAGTATAGGAGAGATTAGGTTTAGATCAACATGACATACTGTGAGATTTAAAATGGTTGAGGTCTTAAACTGTAGTGATTAAAATAGTGGTAGATATAAATTGTGATAGATATAAGAGAGGGTGAGTAAATTTGACCACAGAAATATATTTCACTACAGTGTCTTGGTTTTAAAATCAAATATAAGGTGGTCGCCAGGGAAATATTCCCAATTATTCAAATACCCAAGTCAATTGGGGTTTATAGACATTTTAATTAACAATACAATGAGTAATCAAAGAAAGAGAGAGAGAGTAAGAAAGGAATAAGTATGAAGGGCCTCAAGCCAATATGGCCTAGACCTGAGTCTTAAAAGAGAAATCAGTCAGTTTTTAACACTCACCACAAGGTCTGACTAAACAAGGATTCTAGTAACACCAGGCCAGCATCCTTCCTCAAAGAGTCTTCCAGCCAGAGATTGTTTTAAAGGGCCTCTCTCAAGAGCCTCCAGAGCTCCTACCCCAGAGGGACAGAGCCCCTCAGAGGAGCTCCTCAAGGAGCTCCCCTTCAGAATGAGAGTTAGAAATCGAGATCCCTGAATGAGATCCAAGCTCTTATTTTTAAGGGCAAAATCTCCTCTGTCACCTCCCCTAAGTCCTTACATCTACCAATCACTGTAGATGTTTCTAAAGGACCGCCCATTTTGAATTCACAGCTGAGTAGTTTTAATCTCTTTAGTAAGTCAGAAAAAAATGCTGCTGTGTCGACAAATTTCATTAAGAAAAAACCTCTGAATAAGTTATCACCCTTTTAGATTTAAGTCGTTTACTAGTTGCCCCACCTTTATAGGTACTTAGTATCCCATTGTATCAATTCTAAAAGTCATGACTCAAAGAACTTCCTGTCCCTTCCATAAGCATGGATCAAAGTACTTTCGTTGTTTAGCAAACAGTTTTCTGTCCTAAAGCAGTCTTAAGTAGGGTGGAGCAGGGACACTCCCATAGCTAGGAACCCCCACACTCAAGTAGAGTTCTCACCATTTGCTAGGGAATTTTTTTAAGTAGAAGATTCCCCAATGGGGGAAACCCCTAACATTCATAAGTCTGAGAAATTTTGAGGTTTACAATACCCCATAGCAAGATAAACTCAGAATGGGTGAATGACTTGAATATAAAGAAGGAAACTAATCAAATTAGGTGAACACAGAATGGTATACTTGTCAGATCTTTGGGAAAGAAAAGATTTTAAGACCAAGCAAGAGTTAGAAAAATTACATGTAAAATAAATTATTTTTATTACATTAAATTTAAAAGTTTTTATACAAACAAAAGCAATGCAACTAAAATTAGAAGGGAAGCAACAAGTTAGGAAAAAATCTTCACGACAAAAAGTAACTCTGACAAAGGTCTAATTACTCAAATTTATAAAGAGCTAAATCAATTGTACAAAAAATCAGCCCATTCTCCAATTGATAAATGGGCAAGGGACATGAATAGGCAATTTTCAGATAAAGAAATCAAAACTATCAATAAACACATGAAAAAATGTTCTAAATCTCTTATAATCAGAGAAATGCAAATCAAAGCAACTCTGAGGTATGTAGCTAGGAAAGTTGCAAAGTGCAAGAAGTTGCACAGTAGTTTGAATGGCAGCCCTCAAGACTTGGAAGTCTCAGAAAGCTGACAGGGGAAAAGTTCTAAGCTGTTGAAGATACAGTTTCCAACTGTCTGTATGGAGCTAATGGTGAAGCCAGAAGGGTGTATGCCTGGACTCTACCTAGACAAGATCATCTTGGAAGTGGACTGTCTCTGAATAAAACAACAAGGATGAGAGGAAAGATTTCCCATACATTTCTGGTGGACAGAGTGTGTTGGAGGAGCCTTTCTCTCTATCTCTGGGACATTTGAGGACTCAACAGCTGGATTCCTGCTACCTACCTGCCAAGGACTCTTTTTGTGAGATTCTGGGATGCCTGTTGAATTCACCCCTTAGTAATCTGTAGTTTAGTTATTTAGACAGATTCACTTAGGAAAATAATTATAGTGGAAAATATCTTGGGCTTATAGTGTTAAAATTAATTGTGGTTGGACTCTGAATGTTTATATATGTGGTCAACAGGGATTTAATTTATAAATCCCAAAACGAATTACTAAAGTAAATGGAATTTATGGTAGTTTATTTACAATAGAGGGAAGATATTAAGGAATGAGAGAGAAGGAGAGAGAGAGAGAGATAGAGCTCTGGCTTCCTCTGATACCAATTAGAAATTCCAAGCCTCAGCCAGGGGAAGAGAGTCTCAAGATTATGGGCCTTTCCTGGAGGCTTCACACCTCCAGAAAGGCGGAGTCAATAAGTCAGCCTTTCACTCACCAGTCTGAGGTCTCCTGCATGAGTTCCTCCAGGTGTCCTTTTCCTCCAGTCCAACTCCGACACAGAGAATCCTCCATCCAACTTGAATCTCAAATCAAATATTCTTCTGGCCATTGATTCTCTTTTTAAAGATCTTTTTCTCTTGTGTCATCTCCCCTAAATTTCACACCTACCAATCACAGCAGATGCTTTTCTCCAGGACTGTCCACTCTTTAGTTCACACCTTCTTTGGTTAGATTATATCTTTTGCGGTTACTTAACACTTTTTTTTGGTTAGTTCACCTTTTGTAGTTACTTAATACCTTTTTTTGGTTAAAATGGGTAGATCTACTTAAAATACTGAGTTATCACCTTTTTGTAGATTAAAATCTAAAAATAGATTGTGGATTAGAATTCAATATTCCCAATAAAGGAAGAGCTAAGTATCTTCATTGTTACAGCTAAATCCAACCTTCACAATCCCCCCTGGTGATCATTGGGAGACTAGTCTCCCCATTGATCATTTAACATAATTATCTTGTAGTCCTAAAACACTTCTAACTAAAGATGTATACAATACTTCACTTTCTAAGAGGAAATTACAATAGTTAGAGAGAAATAGAAAAGAGAGAAAGCAAAACCAATGTTTTGATAGGCACATTGACAAAAAGTCAAATTAGGGGGCAGTCTTCTTTGGCATAAAAGTGTACATTTACAATAAATGTTCAATTCCCTTTTGTTCAATCACTTGCACCCAAAAGTTCATTCTGAATCTTCTTGATGCAGTGTAGATTTCTGCAAGCATTTTTCTTCAAAGAGTTCATTCTTCTGGATAAAAAGAGTTAGCAAACTTCTTTTCCTGAAATTCTTTTCAAACAAAATTTTTAATCTTGGATTTTTTATAAAAATGCAATACAATCCCCCTGAAGAGGGTGTTTATCAACACCTGGATCAACTCAAAGTAGTTGAATTATGGGTGTATGAGTCAATTATCAAAAGAAAAAACAAAAAAACATAAAAGAAAAATGAATAGAGGAAAAAATTAAGCTTCTGAGAGAACTAAAAATTCAGAATTCAGAATCAAAATATCAAAAATTATGCACATAAAATATCTGAATTCAAAGAATAAATTCATAATAGGCCCTTGCATTAGGGTCCAATTAAAGTAATTTTTATCCCACAAATCTGTAGGGAGAAAATTGCAGTAATGTTGTATATACCCATTATAAGTCAAGACTACAGGAAGTTGCCATAATATAAGAGATTAAAAA
Organism: Monodelphis domestica; assembly: GCF_027887165.1. Taxonomy (NCBI): domain Eukaryota; kingdom Metazoa; phylum Chordata; class Mammalia; order Didelphimorphia; family Didelphidae; genus Monodelphis; species Monodelphis domestica. The sequence goes on from NC_077228.1 coordinate 385,161,308, forward strand.
GACTAGATTTTTGTGTAAAAAGGGAAGTGTCATTTCTTAGTCTGATCTTTTGTCATTCCTTAGGGATAGGGGAGCCAGACTAACCAATAGTTAGGTACTTCCATAGAAAGTATTTTACAAGGAGTGTGGTTCAAGGAGTCCTGAGTCTTAACATATGTCAAGTGCCACAACCTCGAGTCTCACACTGAGTTCAAGTCCTTTCATATGGGTGACGAAGTTCATCAGTCCCACATGGATTGGTTTCCTTTTGACCTTTGTGCTCTTTTGGCACTTTTCAGATTAAATCTGTGCTTCTAAGGCACTATATAGATAAAATCTGTGCTCCTTTTTTGATCCCTAGAATCAGACACAATCATAAATAATAGTCCCATAATGCTTATCAATAAATGGCAGGTTTCCATAGTCTAAAGCTTTTGGGTATGCATTTATATTCTAAGAAAATAGACATCTTAGCTTATTGCAAATATCAAAAATAGTTCGAAGAAAATCTTTTCAAAATAATTATATGTGCTTAAAATGCAAAAAATGAGAGAAAGAAAAAATAAAATGCTGTATGGCAAAAATAAAGTGCAATAAAATAGTACAGATCCAACAATAGGGAAGTCTTATCATAATCAATAGTTAAGTAGTATCAATATAGTCAATTCTTCATTGAATATATGAGTCCCTCTCCCCAATTTTAATAGCTGGATTTGGAGAATATTAGAAATAAGGCTACATACTTATGCACAGATACTGAGGATAAATATGAGGAGAGGGATACAGTTATAGAACATCTTAAAAGAAAATTAAAGGAAGCAGAAGGAAAAGTTAGAGAAAGTGAGGTTAAAGAGGTTAAGGCAGTGGCAGCATTAAGATCCATGAAACCTAATAACAACTATTACAAGCCTAAAGATAGACAATCTGGTCCCCAACGTTGTTTCCTTTATAATTGAATTGGTCAGGGAATGTAGTTACAGAGGTCAGTTTTCCAGACAATTGAACAGGTATGGAGGATTTAATAGGCAAAATAATTGGAATAACAACAATAATAACTGAAATATCAATAATAATAACAATAATAGCTGGAATAATCACACAAGAAGGAATAATGTAAATACATGTCAGAATGCCTACTGTCAGGGAGCTCAAGCACCAGATCTAAACATAATGCAGGTCTGGAGCAAGGCCTAAATATAGTTAGGTTGTTAAGGGTGATCAGAGCATGGGAGCAAGTTTCTTATGAAGGTTTACCCAGTGTTCTTCTGTACTTAAATCAAGGGATATTGAATTGAGAGTAAATGAAAGTGATTGTAATGGTAATAAGGTTAATGAAGATATAGATGATGTGATTGAATGAAAGGATACTGTAATTAGTGTTAATAAGTGTAAGGAAAAAGAATATTGTAATGTAAAATTAGTAGAAAATTCTAATGATTGTAAAGTAATGGAAAATAGTGAAGAATATAAACTGGATAATGATAATGTAATTGTAAATGAGAACAATGATACCAAGGTAGAAAGTACAAGGACCAAAGAGAGGAATGATAAAGCTGATGATGGACTTCAAGATGCAAAATCCTAGGAATATCACGTAGTTCAAGCAGATATAAACTTGGATAGACATGAATGACTGAGCTTTGTTCTGATGTTACTGTGCTTGCATTGGTATTAGAAACATTTCAACCTCCAAACAGTACAGAACCATATGTATCTGTCACTATAGGTGATCAGATTTAGGATCTTCTGATTGATATTGGAGCCAATAAATCAGTTTTGCAAAGTCTTCTTAAGAATTGTAGAGTGGTTGTTACAATGGGAGTAATAGGAGCTACTGGAAAAGCAGAGTAGCTAAATTACAACCTAAAATGATTACTTTAGGTCCTTTATCTGTGGAGTATGCATTTCTTTGTATACTAGATTGTCCCATAAATCTTCTAGGTAGGGATTTATTATGTAATTTACATGCAACAATCCAATGTACTGATACTGGGGATATATCATTACATCTACCAGAAGAATCTCTGAAAGCTTTGCCATTGCTGTTCTTAGATTCAGTCAGTACAGAAGATGACTTGGATTCAATCTATCCTATACCTGAGGATATCCCTGAAAATTTATGGTCAAAGTCTTCCACAGATGTAGATCTATTGAAATCACCTACTACTATAAGGGTGAGGACTAAGGAAGGACCAGTTCCTTGTGTACCTCAATATCCCTTAACTAAAGAAGCAATGGAGGATATCAGACCAATCATTGAATCCCTAATACAAAAAGGGATCATAATACCTTGCTTCTCAGAATACACCTATACTTCCAATCAAAAAGCCAAAGTAGATCAAAATGGCAAAGTGGTATATAGATTCATACAGTATTTAAGAGCTGTAAATGATCATGTGGTAAAGATATCCTATTGTACCGAATCCAGCTGATATAATTTCTTCCATTCCAAGTCAGGCAAGATATTTCACTGTGGTAGATTTAAGCTCAGCATTTTTCTCAATACAAATTCATGAGGATTCTTAAAAGATCTTTACTTTTACCTGGGAAAAACCTCAGAGGATGTGGACTCATTTGCCCCAGAGTTTCACAGATTCACTGAGCCAATTTTCACAAATTTTAAATAGAGATCTAAAAACCATAACATTAAAAGAAAGTAAATTAGTGAATTTCATGGATGATATTCTCCTTGCATCCCCAAATGCTAAAATATGTCTAAGAGAAAGCAAGATTCTTTTGATAGAATTATATATGTGTGGGCATAAAATCTCTAATACAAAATTACAGTGGATTTTGCCTTGAGTGCAATATCTTTGATTTGTGTCATCAGAGGGTTCCAGAAGTATCACACAGAAAAGAATAGCAGATATCCAGAAAGTGAGTGCTCCTAAGACCAAAAAGAAACTCAGAACTGTTCTTGGAACAACTGGTTTCTGTAGGCAACCTGGATATAGTGAATTAACAAAGTGTCTAACATTTAATCAGGAATACAGAACCAGAACCTCTGAAACTAAAACCTGAACATCTGCAAGCCTTAAGTAAGCTTAAAGAAGCCACTTTATCTCCTCCTGCTTTAGGTATCCCATAATATACAAAGCCATTCCAACTGTTTGTAAATGAAACTAAGAGTATTTCTTCTGGTGTACTGACACAGACTTTAGGACAAAGTTATCATCCAATTGGATATTATAGTTGTCAGCTTGATCCAATAGAAGCTGGTATAGTTCCTTGTCTAAGGGGTGTAGCAGCTGCAGCTGTGTTAGTCCAGAAGTCAGCAGACTTGGTTTTGGGATTTCTATTGACTCTATATTGTTCACATCAAATAGAAGCACTAACGAGGAAATTTGTACTCAAGCATATTTAGACAAACAAATATCTAAGTATGAAATTATACTCCTAGGTAGCAAGAACATCCAATTGAGGAGGTATAGTGTATTAAATCCGGCTACACTTCTTCCTGATTTGCCAAAAATTTTTTAAAAAGGTGAACTATTACATGACTGTGTAGAAGTAGTAGATCTAGTGGATGTGCCTAGGATGAATTTGAAAGACAATCCAGACTTGGTGTTATTCACTGATGGTTCTTCATATTTGTATAATGGAATTAAATGTACAGGTGCTGCAGTGGTCACAGAATTTAAGACACTGTGGTATGGCTCATTATCTAGTAACCTTAGTGCTCAAGGGGCAGAGTTGGTAGCTTTGAAGCAAGAATGTCTTTTAGCTGAGGGTAAAAGTACAAATATTTATACAGACTCTCATTATGCATTTTCTGTATGTCATGCTACAGGACACATCTGGAAACAATGAGGTTTTATTACTGCATTGGGAAAACCATGTAGTTTCTGTTCATGTTCATGTTCATGCAGAAATAATAACTGAGTTGTTGGATGCTCTCCAAAAACCCAAACAGCTAGTAGTGATCCATTGCAGAAGTCATACTTATGGCAGAAATTCAGTCTCTAAAGGAAATCATAGAGCAAATATAACTGCGAAATTTGTAGCCAGGAATGCTCCAGTGTATATAATGAATTTGTCAACTATTGAATCTGATGATCTAGAAAAATCTTATATACAGTCAGAAATTAAAAAGTGGAAGGAGAAATATGGAACAAGGAAACAACATGGAATATGGGCTGCAGGCACTGGAAAACCACTGCTGCCAAAAGATTTGTATACCTATTTGTGTCAAGCCATCCACACAAAAGGTCATTTTGGCACTCAAGCTGTAGTTAACTCTGTAAAGAGGCAATGGGTAGCACCTGTAATAAGTACTGTAGCAAATAAGATCTGTACAAGTTGTTCTGTTTGCCAAAGATTCAACCAAAGGGCATTCAGACAGAAAGGTTTAGGTGGTAGACCTTTAGAATATTGTCCATTTGAGAATCTGCAAATTGGTTACATCAGTATGCCAAAAGCTGGAAGATACAAGTTTTGTCAGGTAATTGTGGACAGATTAACTAAATCATCTGAAGCATTTTCATCAAAAACAAATACAGCTAGCTTTGTGGTAAAAGTGTTGATTAAGGAAATTATTCCTAGATTTGGTGTACCACTTACCATAGACTCAGATAAGGGATCTCATTTCACCCAAGATATCCTGAAAAGTGCCTATGAGAATCTAGGAATAACACCTAAATATCATATTCCTTATCACCCATAAAGTTCAGGTCAAGTGGAATGTGTAAATAGGGTACTCAAGACTATGGTGGGGAAAATCTGTGATGAAACTCATCTAAAATGGCCAGATATTCTTTCCACAGCTTTGTTTTACCTACATACAAGACCAAGAACAGATTTACACATATCATCCTATGAAATGCTCTTTGGACATGCTCGACTACAGGCAAAGACTTGTAAGACACTCTATACATCTCTCTTAGGAGGAGATTGTCAACTTGCTTCTTACTTAAGTGCTTTACAACAATGGCTTAAAAAATTACATGATATGGGAGTATTGATCCAATCTGGTCCATTGGATTATTCTCTCCATAATTTCAAACCAGGAGACATAGTATATGTGAGAAATTTTACTCAAACATCAGCAACACAAGAGAGATGGGTAGGTCTTTACACAATTGTGTTAATTTCTCCATCTTCTATAAAAGTTTTAGGTAGAGATTCATGGTATCATTGTTCACATATAAAATTAGCACATGGTATTAATAATGAAAATGTACAAATTATTGGGAAGAAAATGAAGAAGAAGAGATTGTAGAAAGTGAGAATCATCAGTCAAATTGAGTCTGCAGTCAGAAAGATCAGTAAGGAGAAAACCATTCCAGTGGAAGAGGACATCTGGATAAAAGAGGACAATGCAGATAAAGAGGAAAATTCAGAAATTAATGGACATTGCTAAAAAATTCAAAAGCTTATGAAGACAAAGACTTTGAGGAAATTTGCAATTAAGAGGATCAAGTAGAACAGAAAACAACATAACATATATTCACACAAACATAATTACATTTACTACCATGGAGTTGGTGAAGAAGAATTCTTCAATCAAGATGAGATGATAAGAGAAGGAAAGTCTGAAGGAGTGGTAAGTATATTACATGCAATAGTAACATAACACTAACATAACAGTAACACTGACATAATTCTAGAAGCAAAACAACAGAGTAAAAATAACAACATATCAAACACATAAACACAAGTACATAAACATGGTTAGGTTACATTGATTCACTAGTTGAATGAGTGAAACAATGTATAGTTAGGATACTAATGATGTCATAATTAGCAATAAATTAGTTACTAAAAAAATGAGTTAGATACTTAGTTTAGTATAGGAATATAAGTAGATAGGAGAATTTTGAAGATAGGAATTTAGTTAGATAGAATTAAAGTTTAAGATAGATGAATATAAGGTAAGATACTGACTTACATAACAAAAATGCATTACAACATACATAACATACATTACATAACACAAATGACATATAACATAACATATCACACAAAATTGTACACATATATAAATATATGTAAATAGTGTGTATAATAGGATTGTAAAATCAATTGTATTATAGTGTGTATATGTATATATGTAACATGTGTGTAAATATGTAGCGTGTATATGTATGTGTATGGAATACATATATGTGTGTATTACATGTATATATGTAAATTTTATGTGAATAGATCACTTATATATAATTTTATCTATTATACACATATTTTACATAAATGAGTTTAATGTTTTGGTTTAATTTTCTTTTTAAAGCTTATGCAATGTTGTGTTTATTGTAATTTTCAAATTTTTTCCTAATTTAGATGTTAATGCATTACATTGGTAGTAGAATGTTATGTATTAATTGATAAGAGTAATATCTATGAGTTTAATGTTTGCATGAATGTTGATTTTTTTCTTTTGCTTTTGATATTATTTGTCTGTTGTGCTTTTGCATGTTTGTTCTGTGTTTGAAATTTGTAATTATTCATTACTTTATTCCTTTTTTTCTCCTTCATTAAATCCCTAGAATAGGATATTATTAGATAGGTTAAGATAGTTGAGTGTAGGATGTTTGTTATTTTGGGTAGATATTTTAGTTTAAGTAATATGTAAGTAGGTTAGTTAGTGCACAATTGCCAAAATAATGTTTTCAACAAAATTTAGGCTTTGTGCAAAGGGAGGACTGTAGTGAGGAAAGTTACAAAGTGCAAGAAATTGAACAGTAGTTTGATTGGCAGCACACAAGACTCAGAATTCTCCAAGAGCTGACAGGAGAAAGGTTCCAAGCTGTTGAAGACACAGTTTCCAACTGTCTATTCTAACTGTTTTATAATCAGAGAAATGCAAATCAAAACAACTCTGAGGTACCACCTCACACTTAGCATATTGGCTAACATGACAGCAAAGGAAAGTAATAAATGTTGGAAGGGATGTAACAAAATTGGGACATAAATACATTGCTGGTGGAGTTGTGAATTGATCCAACCATTCTGGAAGGCAATTTGGAACTATGCCCATAGGTCGCTAAAAGACTGCCTACCCTTTGATCCAGCCATAGCATTGTTGGGTTTGTACTCCAAAGAGATAATAAGGGAAAAGACTGTACTAGAATATTCATGGCCATGCTCTTTGTGGTGGCAAAAAAATTGGAAAATGAGGGGATGCCCTTCGATTGGGGAATGGCAGAACAAACTGTGGTATCTGTTGGTGATGGAATTCTATTGTGCTCAAAGAAAAAATGAACTGGAATTCCATGTGAACTGGAATGACCTCCAGGAATTGATGCAGAGTGAAAGGAACAGAACCAGGAGAGCCTTATACACAGAGACTGATACACTGTGGTGCAATCAAACATAAAGGACTTTTCTACAAGTAACAATGCAATGATCCAGGACAATTCTGAAGGACTTATGAGAAAGAACACTATCCATATTCAGAGGAAGAACTATGGGAGTAGAAACACAGAAGCAAAAGAACTGCTTGATCACATGGGTCAATGTGGATATGATTGGGGTTATAGACCCTAAATGATCATCCTAGTGCAAATAACAATAATATGGAAATAGGTCTTGACCAATGACACATGTAAAACCCAGTGGAATTGTATGTCAGCTGTGGGAGGGGGTTAGAGGGAAGGAGGGAAAGAATGTGATTTTTGTAATCCTGGAAAAATTCTAAATTAATCAATTTAATAAAAATCTTAAAAATAAATAAATAAATAAAAATAAAAGAATGCAAGTTTCTTGAGTGTAAGAACTATTTCATTTTTGCCTTTTGACCTCTAGCACTTAGTACATTGCCAGATACATAGTAAACACTTAATAGATGCTTGTACCTTGATTAATTGATTGATACTTATGTCAAGAAGCAGGAATCATGTATGATGAGCAAGAAGTTGGCATCTGGTAGCTTCATCTTTTCACTAATTATTCTTACTAAATGGATCTACATTCTATTTTTCTATGGTGCTAAAAGACTACTTACTACTGGCACTTTTTCTATTTAAAACACGTGGGGAAATCCCAGTGCTTTGTATAGTGTCTGACACATTTAGTAAATGCTTAATAAATACTTCTTGACTTTCACTCATCTCCCAAGTTATGTCCTGTTATTCAAAATTAGCTCATTAAACAATGCTCAATTCTTATTTGAACATTAGAATCCCATTTTAATATGGTTTGATTTTACACAGATGGCAATATAAAATTTGAGAAAGAGCTGGATAATGGTCAAAAGATAAGAACACTGTTCTCAGAACAAGAAACAGAAAGTATTAACAGCCATGTGAAAAACTGCTTTAAATCACAATTAATAAAAGAAATGTAAATTAAAACAACTGAGGTTTCTCATAAGACCCAGAAATTTGAAAAAGATGATATAATGTCAGGGCTTGGTGGAGGCAACACTCGACTAATGAAAGTTGTGTGCATTGTTAATGGAACTGTGAATTGGTCCAACCATTATTGATGAGAGAGGAATTTAAATATCTTTATTTTTTTACTCAGAAGTCAATACTACTGAGAATATACCTCCAAGAAAGTGAAAACCAGAAAAGTCCTATATAAACCAAAATTTATAAATGGACAATAGATAAATAAAATGTAGAAATGAATTGAAATATTATTGTGCCTTAAGAAATGATCAGTATGAAGAATTCAGAAAAACACACCAAGATTTACATGTACAGATAAAGTATGAATAATGAAGAACCCAAGTAAATAAGTAAATACAGTAAATACAACAATTTGGGAACTGAGGGAAAAAATGAAATTGGACACTCTGCAACTATAATAGCCAAGTCCAGAGAGAAGAGATAAGAAAATATACTTCCATTCTTTCATTGGAGAGGTGTGGAAACTCTGAATATTGAGTGTTGAATAGTCTCTCTTTCTTGGTTGATACATTGCTTGGTTTTGCTGAATTGTTAGGATTTTAAAACTTATTTTATGTTTAAAAGTTTGGCTCACTTGAGGAAGAGAATATTTAGAATTGAAGTAATAGCAAAACAAAAGGTATCAGTAAAACTTTCTTTAGTTTAATCATGTCCCCTCAAATATAACAACCATATACTATAAATATCTAATATAATACAATATTACATGATGTTATATCTGCTCCCCTGAAACCATCAATTAGAAAAAAATTCCCCACTGTAATGAGTATTGATGAAGTAATCACCTGAGTAAATAAAAAGTCATCATTAATTTATGTACTGCGTGACCTATGTTAATGTACTACTTGTGATTTCTATTTAAAAACCAAACCCTAGGGCAAATATTATAGTGAACATTTTTAACTGGTGTTGGTGCTAATAGACTTTAACATAAAAATCATCAGGGCAGTTTATCAGTGGTTCCAGACTTCCTCTTGATTGCACATAATATAAAACATAAAAATTGAAATGAGTTGAATAACTGATGAACAAGAATTAAAATCTCCCAAATTAGAGTTACAAAGGCCCTAAAAATGTTCAAAGACAATTATTACATTCTTCATCATTCTACAGATACATAATCTATATTCAACTATTCCTATGGCTAATAATTTGGATCACTTACATCATAGCATCAACAGTCTTACAGCTGTTGAACTAATCTGACAAGAAATTCAAAACCAGGGTCAGCTTTATTTGTAGATAAAATAGGCAAAAAGGCAATTGTCTAACATGATTCATAAAACAACTATTTACCCTTCTCAAACATATCTAAAACTTCTCTAGTCATAAATTCACACCATTAATTTAAGAATTCATTATCTGTTTTAGTGCAAATATTCCAGGAGGGAAGAGATAAGGTGTAGATTTTAAGCTATGGTCATCTGGGAACTTTTACAAAAAAAAAGAGTACAAGACAGAACCAATAATGATAATGATAACTATGATGATAATCATGATAATAATTTCACATCTGCATTGTATCATATATTGTATATTAGTAATAAACTCAACTAATTATCATGTAAAATATATTAGAAAAGTTGAAGTATCATTTCCATTTTACAGATGAGGAGGCTGAGGCTCAGAAAGATGAAGTGACTCTTTTATAATTAGTCAGTGTGGAACCAAGATACAAATTCAAGTCTTCTGAATCCAAGCCCAGACAATGTTATTTCCATTACTCTGTACTGCTTCTCCAGTGAAGCAAGCCCTTGATTTTCAATTTTGTATTGATTCAGCTCCATTTAAGCTTTAATGAAATTCAAACAATTCAACAGTGCTAGAATCATAGAATCTCAGCATTTGAAGGAATTTCTGATTCAGAGTAAATGTAGATGTTATCTAATAAAAAGTCTACCTTAAATAGTAATCTTTTCTATGAGATTTCTGACAAGAACTCCAATGATAAGGAAAGCAGCTTATCCATTGGAGGAGCTGTAATTGTTAGGAATTTTTTCGTACACCCTTCCAAAATCTGTTAATCTACAACTCTTACCTATCGCTCCTAGATCTATCCTTTGATACAAAGAAGCATTAGACTCATCCCTCTTCTACATACATTACAACCCTTCAAATTCCTGAAAACTATTGTTTTATTTATTGTGTCCATTCCCCATCCCTTAATCTTTAATTCTTTGGACTAAACATCTCCATTTTTCTTCAGCATGACATATATTTTAACTGATCTCGTAAGTGGTCCAGTAAACAGAAAGCTAACATGAATGGGATTATGGACATTTGGTATTAATATACATTCGTGTTCCTTTATCACCGTGGATAGCAGTGAATTCATTATACTAAATAGTAGGCTACACCTTTTAGTAATCTAGATGACTTTAGTGGCTACCTCTAACATATTAGACACTAATTTATGCTGATCCTATGCTCCAAACAATAGATTATAAACATATATTTACATTAAAGATACACATTTTATTTACTTAAGCAATAAAGGATTGATATTGACATTATAATAGTAGACAACATAGTATAACAGAAAAAGTACTCAATGGGCATCAAAAGACTTGAATTTGAGTCCCACCTTTGTCCCTGAGTAGCCATGTGATTCAGGCAAGGCACTTCATTGCTTAGGGTAAAGCCATAATTAGGGTACTTTCATGTGATTATAGGGTCATCAATTTTGAGCTAGAAGGAACTTTAGAGGTCATCTAGTTAAACTTCTCCATTTTATAGATGAGGAAACAAAATATCCTAAAGGTTGAGTAGGGCTTTGCCAATGATTTCAAAAGTCCATTCCATTGCTAACATACAAGCGTTTTGTTTTTGCTGCTATTTCTTGTAGTCCATATCCCATTGGAATTTGCCACTGTGCTTACCAAATGTCTGACTAGGTAGTAAATATTCCATCACTTAAATTTATTCTAGAGTCATTCACCAAACCTGTCCCTCCATTTCTTTAGTGACAATTTTTATAGATGTCCCTGGCAAGTTTCAAGTCCTGAATTTTCACTGGACAGGATAGACTGATTTGGTCTTTCACTGACACAAGGCAATTCCAAGTAGCCAGTTCTCTGACATGGAAAGTAAAACCAAAAACAAAACTATGATGAGAATGGAGAGCTAATTCAGCTCACATACAGAAATATTCCACCCAAAATAACAAGACCAAGATTCTTCCCTGACCCTCACTCTGACATAGATCAATAGTGCTCAAACTTTTTGTCTTCAGGATTACTTTACATTCTCAAAAATTACTGAGGATCCAAAGAACTCATGTTTATATGGATCATATCTATCTATTTTTGTCATGTTAGAAATAAAAATTGATAAATCTTTAAAATATCTATTTATTCGTTTAACAATAGCAAGCCCAATTACCTATTAACATAAATATTATATTAAAAATAACCCTGTTTTAAAAAACTTAATGAGAAGAGTGGCACAGTCATATTTTTGCAAATGTTTTTAATGTCTCATAGAATGGAAGACAATTGGTTTTTCATATATACTTCTGCATTCAATCTGTTGCAATATGATATTTTGATAGAAATATATGAAGAAAATTTTGCCTCACATGGATGTGTAGTTGGAAAGGGGAAGAGAATTTTATAGACAAAGAATATCTTGACTTCTCACGCTGCCTAATAAGGATCTTAGGGAACCCTGGTTGTACAAGGACCACACTTTGAGAACTGTCAAATAAATCACTATAAAAACCTTTTGGGGGAAACTCATCTTTATTCTAACATAAATTTAAGTAATAAATCAAACTTCCTCAACCCTGACATGAGACCATGGGACCAACATTCCTAATAAATGCATTTGGATTTATGGCCAAATGATGTACAGTCAACATTGTACCTATGGATGAAGTGCAGTTGTCCTAAGTACTAAGCAGCCTTTTGAAATGTCTACACAGATGCTCATGAGGTCATCCAAAATGAGAGCAGGACCTCGGAACTCTAGGAAATGAAGAGAAACACATGAAAAACTTCCAAGATTATATTAAAAATCTTTAAAAGGACTTGGTGATTAAGCTATCAGAATCCAAATAAGAAGAGAATAATTGGTTCACCAATTGTGTGCCATCTTTGCCAACACATTATAATAATGATTATAACTGGGATTTGTATAGCATTTTAAAGTTTTCACAGAATTTTACATGTTACTTCATTTGACCCTCACAACAACTCTGTGAGGTAGATGCCATTATTATTCCCATTTTGCAAATGAGATAATTGAGACTCAGCAAGTTGAAGTGACTTGACCAGGATCACATAGCTAGTAAGTATCCAAGGCTGGAACCCAGGTCATTAAAGTCAAATTGTTAGCCATGCTTTAAAACTATGATCCTAATTGGATCCCTTTGTAAATAATCTCCAGACTTCAGCTATATTTTTGTTTGTTCTTCTGCTCCTGTCAGTATTCCAATCACATTTCTATGTATTTAGTAGTACTTGTTTGTACTGTTAGTAATAATCCATTAGATGGATGATAGTATTTCTAGTTCCTTATACTTCTGGTGTAAAAATAAGTGAGATTGATTTTCCCACCTGGATGTTGCTCTTCCTCCGCAAACCTTCCTCCCTACCTCTGATTTAAAAAAAAAATAAGTGAAATTAAGTAGGTGCTACTTTTTCCAAGCCATATGACATTTGTCCATCATAATAGTTTGGCTGACTCTCTTCAAAGAAGTAACTAGTAGAAGGAAAAATCCCTTGAGTATCTATATTTTGGGGGTTCATTTCCTTCCTAGGAAAATATTTTCCTCCTATGGTGACCACTGGCCCTATGCCTTGTCTCAGTATTCTGTTGACCATGCCATTGCAGTATAACCATGGTCATTGGGGTCCTATAACTGGATCACTCCCCTTTTAGAGCTACCTCTCTTTTCAGCTTACAAGGGGGCAAGAGCTAACCCACCTGTCTTCCAGCATAAATGTACCTATGGGCAGACTATACTCTATACCATCAATCCCCATACCCTAGCTCCAACTGTTTTTCGATCCACATGAAAACATTTGTAATTATGGCTCTACTTCTATTCCTTTACCTCCTTTATTCTCATATCTGAAATATAAAATAAGCAAGTGCAGGCACCATCACCTATATTTTACAAATGAACAAAGTTTCCCATGAACAGATTAAGTGCCTTATCCAAATACACATGGGGAAACTTGGACAGACCTCTTACAGGGTTAGAGAAACCAGTACTTCACATGCCAGGGCATGCTGCTGCTCTTAAAAACAAACAAACAAAAAACCAAATAGTCAGCTCACATTTCCTCAAAATGTTGGAAATGTGAGTTCAGTTTTTCAAAGGGTAAGTAGTGAGTTTCTGAAAGCAAGGTAGGAGTACATTACAGAACAATCTGGAGAAGACAGTACAGGATAGTGGAAAGAACATGAGGCTATCATCCTCAACACACTTAATCTCTCTAGGCTTCAGTTTCCTCACTTAAAAAATGAGAGACAGCATGACCTAGAGAGTCCTTCCTGGATCAATGTTTGTTTATTTATTTGGTTGTTTGTTACATTAAAATTCCCAGGTCTCTCCCTATCTCACCTCCCCACACCTGAGAAGGCATCATCCTACAAAAAGATAGATGTATATATAAAAAACAGCTTATTTCTGTTTATCAGTTCTTTCTCTGGAGGTAGATATACACAAAGTCATTCTTCAAACAATCTTTCTGTTGCTATAATAAAATTCTCTTGGTTCTGCACTTTTCAGACTTCATAATTTCATGTAGATCTTTCTATGATTTTTTCATTATCCTGATTATCATTTCTTATGGCACAGTAGTATTTCATCACAAGCACATGCCAAAGCTTATTTAGTCATTCCTCAATTGATGGGCATCCCCTAAATTTCCAATTGTTTCTGCCACAAAGATAGCCACTATAAATGTTTTAGTAGAGATTCTTTTCCTTTTCCCCCTGATTGCTGGGTATGCAACCAAATAACCTACCTTGGAAAGGTTAGTATCATCATGCAAGGGGAAAAAAAGGTCGTTTAATGAAATAAAAGATTTTCAGATATTTCTGAAAGAAAAGACCAGAACTCAACAGAAATGTTACCATGTAATGAAAGTATGACTTTGGATATCTACTAGCTTTCCAACTCTTGTCTAAACAGGCATGGAATTTTTACAGGGCAGGAAACAAAGTCAATGAGTAAACACAACTTATCTCCAGTTCAAGACCAATACCATGAACTATATTGTGTACCATTGTTGTGTGTATGTGTATGTGTGTGTGTGAGTGCATGTGTGTGTGCATGTGCATCACCTAAATATACCAGAACGTCTCCTCCTTCCATCAGTTCCAAGATAATACATTGGGGTTTCCTGATGAAACTCCAAGTTTTTTCAGCATGTTACAGTGATCAAACTTGCTGAGGAGGTACGGGCACAGGTCATTCTTACAAAATAAGACTCTTAGCCTCTAGGAGCTATTTAAAACACTTTAATTTTCTCTGAAAAATATTTCCACATCTTCAATCCCTAATTTGTTTCTCCTTACAAATGAAAGCCTTTTATATGCAATATACCAGGTTTGTTCTGTATCCTTAGGGAGACATATGGCACCCTCTAGTGGTCGCTGAGTGTATTTTTAAAAATATGTTGATTTCTTAGAAGAATCAAAACTTTGGCTAAAGATTTCAATCTTGTGAAGAGAAAAATTCGTCTTTGAGTCTTTTAATATCTTTCATCCACGGATGTTAAAAAGTAATGTCTCTTTAGTTTTTAAAAATATGAAGCATATCCATATTTTTGTTATCATTTTTCAGAAAGGCTGAGGCTTTCCTAAAATATGAAAGCAAGCGAAATAGCAGTAATATTCTTTCATTCATTGTTTTTACATAGGATTAGAACCTGTAATTCCTTATTCCCCTTAATCATTGAATCATTATTTCTCTGATTGCTGAAATAGCTGGATGCCTGTAGATAGTTATTTTCCATTGCTTCAATGGAATGATGTGTACATGTGTGTATGACTGACTAAAAAATTTCTTTTTAATAGAAATCTTGCAATAAAGCCATAACTATCATGGGGCAAATAGAGTTTTGTTTCTGGGCACTGAAATCCAGGGGAAAGAAGAGGAGTGGTTTCATCCTAGGCTGTGGGATAGTCATTCTTTTTCCTCAGTCGCTGCTTAGAGCCCCAACTACCACATAGCTGCTTAACTATACCAGGGCCATCATCACTGGAATGCCTTTAATCTGGTGCCCATCTTTGGACTCCCCTATAGGGATAAAGATCAATCTACTCACTCTGTGAAGCTGTACTTACAGTCAGAATATTTTCTATGCTATTACTACTCTTTTCAAACTACCACCTCTTCTTTCTTTGGTTTCAATTGTTTTTGTCTCAGGTAAAAATTCCTAGTCACAACTTCCACTTACAGGCGACCACTACCCTTAAACTTTCTACCAGCACTGTCTAGGCTTACAAGTACATTCTGGTTATCTTTTTCTATTTTCCCAATATCAACAGTTTAAGGACACAGAAGACAGTGCTAATAGTTCAATCTTCAGAATTTCAACCCAGACACAAATTTTCCTTCAGATAAATGAAAGAGCAAGAGGAGGGGCAAAGTTTAGACCTCCTGAGTAACTTCTTCCAAGATTTGAACACTTTCTAGTCTCTTGCCATGTTTATTATTAGTGTGCTCTTGTTGCTTCAATTCACTTAAAATGTGAAAAATATCCAACACCTCAATAGGCTTCCTGTATGTGTCAAAGGAAACTAGTTTCAGAACTGTTACCCCATCAGGTGTGCCTCCTTCTGAAAGTCAACCTTCTCGTCTGTTGAGCCTTTCTTTAGAATTTGCTCAGTTTAAGATCAAATGACTAGTTAGTGTAACTTGATCATTATTAGTACCTTATCCTGATGGGAGTATAATGGATTAATGTCAATCCTTCTTTGTAATACCCATGCTTAAAGCAAAAGAAAAGTTTGCTTAAGAAAGCATATTGAGCTAAGAGGGGGAAAAAAGAAGTTTCAGATAAAATGTCTGGTATTTTGTACAAAGTATACCAAAAGGAAGTAATTATAAAGATGCTACATTTGGTGATTAGTTGGTCAATTCTTGTTTTAAATTTCTTTCATTATCCTTTTGCAATAAACAAATCCTTGACAAAGAACTTATCTAAAGTCAATTCAATTAAAATACACTAACATTACTAAGAGCCTACTTTGTTCAAAGAACCGTGCTAGGCACTAGCAACTCAGACTAGCCAGTTTTCCCCAAAATGAATGGCCTTTGGTTGGTGTGGAGATAAAGGGATAGTAGAATATCATGAGAAAAGCAATATTTGTTTATTTTAAATTTCAGTTCTCTAAAATAATTTTTTTATATAACAGGGCAATTACTATGACAGTGTGGGATAGCCGATGGAGTATTAGACATGAAGTCCAGAAAACCTGGTTTAAATTCTGCTTCTGCAACTTATTGCTTGTTACCTTGAGTAAGTTATTTAACTTTCATGGGCTCAATTACTTCCTCTGTAAATTAAAGAGATTAGATGGTTTTCTGATTTACCTGGTTTTCCTTCTATGTTGCCCTAGTATTAAAATTATTTTTAATCAGTTTTGTAAAACCAAGATTCCTTTGAACTCTAAGCCTGTAGCTCTGTGACCATGGAAAAATCATTTAAACTTTTAATTATCATGTAACCCTCTAAGACTATGTTACAGACATCTCAATCTTTTCAGTGAAAGATGTTCTCCCACTGGCAGAATCATAAGTCCTTGATATAGATCTATTCTAAAGTTAATTAAATTCAAATCAACAAACTTATTACATGCCTGCTGTATCTGAGGCTCTTTGCTCAGTATTAGAAATAAAGGCAAAAAAAAACCCTCAGAAATTGTTATCTTGTTATAATGGAGAGATATATCTATAAACTAAATAGAAACCAGTTTGAGAAGTGAGAGAGTCCTAATAAATGAGCACATATAAGAAAGACTTTTGAGGAAGAGGTGGCATCTGAGTTTATCTTTGATAATAAAGTATTATAGATATAAAAATGCATTACACTATTTCTGACCCTCAGCAAAATTATAAAGTAGGCAAAATTTGGCTTCAGCACTCCTTACTCCTCTTTCCAAACTCCCCTCCTCCCTTTGGGCCAATACTTTGGTATATTCTTCTCCTGGTTCCATATTTGATTGGAGCTGTAGATGCTAAATAAATTTTGGCTGAATGAATGAATCCCTGGTACCATAATCCAAACTTTTTATGCTATCCTTTGGATACCTTGGCATTGTTCTTTCCCTATTTAATACATTTTCTAGAACTTTTCTCCATTGTCACTCTCATAAAAATTTACTGGTATGTGGCCTAGTCCTTATTCGGTGACACTGGGTACCAATTAATTGATCAATTACATTGACTTGCATTCACATGTCTATTAGCTGATGCGTATAGCTTCACAGTTTTTGAAGCTGTAAGGACTTTTAGAGATCATCTAATTTAACCCCCTCATTTTATAAATGTGGAAGTAAACCTGGGAGGTTACATGCCCAAATTTATATAAGGAATAAATAGAAAATGTAGGGTTTGAATCTAAAATGTCTGACTCCAAATCCAGTGCTCTTACCACTACACCACTCTATTTCCTAAATTAAAACAGTTGAACCCAGAAAAAGCTATATATTGAGAAGAATCCCATAGAGTAGGAATTTTAGAAACCATGGCATGAGATGATGCTATACTTCAACATTTGGCCCTTTAAGTACCCCTCAAAGTATGTCATGATTTTTGGATTTTGTATTGGGTTAATTCCGTGATTACATTTTCCATTTCATAATTTTTCTTTTTTGCTTTGAAGTACATGAAAGCTCATGAAAGCTTACCCAGAGCTAACCTCTCACCTGGACCTAAAATTCCTGTCAGTAAGCTAGAAGTTTATTGTCGTAGTTGTTTCAGTTATGCCCAACTTTTCATGACCCCATTTGGGATTTTCTTGGCAAAGATACCAGAGTAGTTTGCCATTTTCTTCTCCAGTTAATTTGACAGATGAGAAAACCAAAGAAGATAGGGTGAAGTGACTTGCCCAGGGTCACAGAACTAGTAAGTGCCTGGAGCCAAGTTTGAACTCAGGAAGATGAGTCTTCCTGATTTCCTGCCCAGTACTCTATAAAGAGCCATTAAATCACCTAGAGAAGCCCTGTGCCTCTAACTTATTATCTGTCAGGAAGTGAATTGAGCAATAGAGAGAATAAAGGTTAGTATGTAAATTATGAAATTTCCAACTGTACAAGATAAATACCTCCCAAGAAAAATGGACTTTAAATAACAGTGTTCAAGTTACTGCTGAATTGCTGCAAAGATTTACCATTCCCTTATTAAAAGAATATGTTTAAACAATTCTAATTGAAAATACTATTAAACCATCAAAGTACATTATTAGTTTTACTTAGACCAAATCACTTATAGCTCTCACGATTCATATAGTAAGTAGTATATTATTTTAACTTTATAATTGGTTGTTATAGGAACAATATGGCATAATAGGTCAAGAGATATTCTCAAAGTCAAGAAGCTATGGGTTCAAATTCTGCCACTGATATGTGTGTGTGTGTTCTGTGATTCTGGTAAAGGTTTTACTCTCCCAGTGCCCCTAGGTAATTCTCTAAGGATTATGAAGTTGTAACATGGCATTGGCTTCTATTCCTGGAAGGCAATCCCTTATCAGGAATTTCTTAAATCAATGAAATCTCAGATCCTGACAAAAAGATATTAGTTGTTATATTTCATTATTCATTTTACTCCTATAACTCAAGTACAATAAATAATTGAACACACTTAAAAGATACAGAAAGATTTATAATTTTTTAACAAACAGAATCTCTATAATTTCATCAGGAGCTGCCTGAAACACACAGAGGTTAAGTGTAGGACCTCACAAATGTTGAGTATCAAGAGTAAAATTTGAATCCAAGTCATTCTGACTCTGAAGTCAACACTCTATTAACTAAGATATACTGCATCCAGTAATAATTACAACAATAAAAATTAGAGTAATAATAATGATTAGAAATTCAAAATAACGCATTGATGATTGTTATAACTATGTATAATGTCTTGAAGGCAAACTAATTATACTATAATTATAATGCCTCTCTATATAGAGAGATTATTTAGTGCTTTATATAGAGAAAACAATTTGTATACAATACATAATTTGAAAACATCCCTGGCTATATTCTGGTCTAGTATTTCAGAAACTTCAAGAAGATGAATTTTACTTTCCCAAATCTATAATACTGCTTCTCAGGAATAATTGCCTGTTCTCTAATTATCCAGAATATTTCTAACTCAATGTCTTTTTTATTTATTTTATTTTTACACCATTATATACATGTAAATTAATATATGTAATACAATAAAAATATGATACATATGATTTGTTATGAATATATAATAAATTATAATAAATATGCTTGTTCGAGAGAAACAAATTCGCAGATTAGCTACATCCAAAAATCTCTCATTCTTTCTCTCATCCCTCTGAACCTCCCACCCCACCCCAAGAAGATAAGTCTTGTGATATAGGTTGTGTATATATTATCCTATAATGCATATTTCCAAGTTCATCATGTTATGAAATGAGTCACATATTGCTTACACTAGAGAAAAATTCATGGAGGAAATAAATTGAAGAATGGTGTGTTTCAATCTGCATTCAGTCTCTGCTCCTCCGATGGCAGTGGATATTCTTTTACTTCATGAGTCCCTTGGAGTTGTCCTGGACCCTTGCCTTGTTGATAACAGTAAAGTCATTCATAGTTGATTTAACATATGTTATTGTTGTTAATGTGTACAACATTCTCCTGGTTCTGCTCACTTCACTTTGCATCACTTTATGTAAGTCTTTATAGATGCTTGTGTGCGTGATTTTCTCTGTGTGTGGTTACCTTGTTTATCATTTCTTATGACACAATAGTATTCCAATGTAATCATATACCGCAACTTATTCATCAATTCCCCAATCAATGGGTATCCCTTCAGTTTTCAGTTCTTTGCCACCACAAAAATAGCTGCTATAAATATTTTAGAACATATAATTTCTTTTCCTTTTTTCCTTGATCATTTTAGAAAATGAAACTAATAGTGGTATTAATGGTATACTCTTTGAGTATAATTCCAGACTATTCTTCAAAATGGTTGGAGCAGTTCACAATTCCACCAACAATGTATCCCAATTTTTCCACTTCCCCTCCATCATTTGTCATTTTCCCTTTTATTATTTTAGCCCATCTGATAGGTATGAGATATCTCATAGTTGTTTTAATTTGCATTTTTTCTAATCAATAATGATTGTGAGCATTTTTTATCACATTTATATGTAAGTTTGATTTCTTTATCCAAAAATTGCCTATTCAAATATAGAAATCTGTTCTATGTGATAATACATGTATAACCCAGATGGAATTGCTTGCCAGCTCTAGCAGGGGGGAAGGAAGGAAGAGAAGAAGACAATTTGGATCATATAATATCAGAAAACTTATATGGAAATTTGTTATTACATGTACCTCATAAAAAATAAAATATCTTTAAAATATAAAAAAGTCTGTTCATAGATTTTGATCATTTATCAAATACGGAATGGCTCGTATTCTTTTATTCCTGACAAAGTTCTCTAAATATTTTATATAAGAAGCATCTATCCAAGAAACTAATTATAAAATTTTCCCCAATCTATTACTTTCCTTCTAATCTTAACTACATTAGTTTTATTTGTACAAAACATGTCAATTTAATGTTTTTGAAGTTATCCATTTTACATTTCACAATGCTTTATTTCTCTAATTTATTCATAAATTCTTCTCCTATCCATAAATCAAATAGGGAATATGTTCCCTGTTCTGATTTGTTTATAATATTTCCCTTTATACCAAGGTCATGTATCCATTTGGATCTTATCTTGTAAATGGTGTAAAGATATTCATCTATATCTAGTTTCTGCCAAACTGCTTTTCAGTCTTCCCAACAATTTTTACCAAATAGTGAATTCCTATTCCAAAAACTTGAAACTTTATCTTCATCAAACACATTATTACTATAAGTCTATTCTCTTCTACTGATCTATTTTTCATTTCTTAACTGATTTTCCTGAGTTCAAATCTAACCTCATATACAATATCTGTGTGATCCTGGGCAATTCACTGAATCCTGCCTCAGTTTCCCCATCCAGTCAGCTGGAGATGGAAATGGAAAACCTTTCCAGTATCTTTGCTAAGAAAACCCCAAATGGATTCATTAAGAGTCAGACATGATTGAACAATAACAAAATTTTATTTTATTCATTTAAACCCAGTCATTAAAATGATTGATTTGCCATTTTGAAGGAATTTCAAAGCTGGCTTTACTTTCCCTGTTGCTCTGGTGTCCTTACTTCAGGCACTGAAGAGATCTTTTGCTGTCCCTTTTCATACATCTTTCCAAATGTCCCATTTCCCAGAAAGAGATGCAGGCAACTTTTCCTGAGGGAAGGAAGAAAGACATTTAATATTATGCTGCCTCAAAAGAGTCCTGGTAATTTTGATGTATTCTCAAACAGGTCTGATCTATATGCCCATAGGTATGTGATATTAGTGCATATGTCATAGGATCTTAGATTTAGAGCTAAAGGCACACTAGAAGATATCAAGTCCAATCCTTTCACTTATAGATGAAGAAAATAAGGTGAAATGGTTTGCCTGGGGTCACAGAACTAGTTACAGATCTATGGCAGGATTTGAACTCAGTTCTTTCTTACTCCAGGACTAAGTACTCTAGCAACTACCCCATGCTGCCACTCAGAATCAGAAATAGAGGATCTATCATTTGAAAACTGTTGGTCTCCTGACTTTATTCTGCACTTAATAATGCATTCCATGAAACAGAGTGAAAATTCAGAAACTGGGCATTCTAATCTTGACTCTGCCTTTTATTGTTTAGGCAAAAAAAAGTAATGCCCTTTTTTTTTAGAAAACTTTGCTTTGTGGTGCCTTTGTTTTGGAAAGCATAACAATAAAGATTTATTCATAATGATTTGTCTCTTGCCATCGTTACCTAAGTAATATGTAGAAGCTGACTGATATTAAGATTTTTCCATTTTCATACTTGTTTCTTTTTTTGTCAAAAAGCAACTGTGCATGCCTCTGCAATCTCTCAGCAATAAACAGAGTGAGGTTAGCCAGTGAAAAACAGTCAGAGGAATAGAAATAACTGCAGAAAACTCCAGTGGTTTCTACATTACCTGGTCTTACAGCAGCCATAGCAAGATTCCTTCTAACTACACAAAACTCAGTCTGAGAACTGGATACCTGCCTATTTCACAGGTTGATGGTGATGATGAATTTATTCATAGAATCACCCATGGGAAAATGTTCATGCAATTCTTTATGAGGAAGGTGCTAAAGGAAGGATATTTTCTCAATAAAGTCACTCATATAACCTAGTTAGGCCACCTGGATGTATATGTTCACCCTGTTTTATTTTCCATCATCCTACAAGTCAAGATCTATGTGTCATTTTTATACTCTTTAGCATATTCCTTGCATAAAGGGACATTTTTTCAAAAGTCCTTTCATGAAGGTGGTGATTTACCCTAAAAACTCATCTCTTTCAAAGAGGTTTCCCTGAGAATCACCATAGGTACTCTCAAAAAAAAGGCAGATGATGTGCAAAATGATAGAACACCACCAGACAATGGGGATTGTACTCTATCCAAATGCTTTCAAATTATATTGAATATATTGCTTGTCCCCTCCTTTCCCACTTGGGACTTCTTCATCCAACTTACCATACAAAGCAATAGATTGCTGTTCAAATTGCCATTTGAATAAACAAGAGGAAAGGATGCAGGCTTTTGAACAATGCTTGTTTAATTATGCACTTTTCTAAACCATCAATCACTATCCCCAAAGTATTGTGTAGCAATAACATCATTGCTATATACTGAATGGCACTGCATGCATCCAGCCCATCTCCTCCGTTCAGCCAGCTCTTTATCTTCATTAATAAAAATCTGCCACTCTTTTCTGGAGAATTTATTTTATTCTGTGATCTTTGGAATCTTTATGCAAAAGGAAAAAATAGTCAATTTCATGCTCAAATCAAAATTAAAATATGAAGCAACCTTTTCTTTAGAAAACCAAGTCTATAATAAACACAAATTATGAAAATAAATATGACATTAAATATGAACTAAAATTATGAGAATATATTGAATACTGAGTATCAACAGAAAATACAACATGTATTTAATATGAAATATCAACAGAAGTTGTGAGAATATATGTTTAATAGTAAATGTTGATATGCATGAATTTTGGAAGGGGGGCTCTAAATCTCTGACTATTAATTATGGGTAATTTCTTTTATGAAAACTCCCTTCACCAAAGAAGATAACTCATTTTCAGCCTTTTTTCAAAGTCTTAGAGAGTTGTCTGGAGATTCAGATTCAGAGTTTAAATGAGTTATCCATGGACTGACAGCCAGTATGTGTTTAAGGTAGAACTTGAACCTGGGTCTCCCTTTTTCCAAGGCTGCTTTCTATCTATTATAACCTATCGCCTCTCAGGAGTCAAAATCACTAAAGAAAATAAGAGAACCTGACTGAAAACTTTACCATGAAGGGAAAATCTAATCCAGTCTAAGTATAATTTTTAGAGAGAGAGAAAGACTGGGTGAGGAGAGGGAGGTACAGGGCCTAGAACATACAATTTGTAATTTTTCCTGTTGAGATTTAAGAATGATTCTTAACTCTCAGGGTGACAATGAATATATATGACAAATAAAATGTATGATACCTGATTTCATTTGTAACTCAAGTTAGATGAACATGATGCTAGGAGATATTTCTTTAAACTATCAGAGATATTTTTCAAATTACCAAGAAATAAGCTCGAATTTAGTCATCCCTCTAGCAGATCATTTGCAACCACAGGAAGGAGTTAGTAGGCTATATGGTACAAAGAAAAGAACTTTGACTCTGGATTTAGACAACTTGGGTTCAAAAATCCTACTTGTAAGATCCTAACTTACCTTTGTGACTTTAGATAAATTAGCTAAAATTTAGGAACTTGGATCTCCTGGGACCTTGGCCTCCTAATCTGTAGAATGAATGGGAGTTGGATTAAATGGCTTCTTAGGTCTCGTTCAGCTGCAAATCTATGATCTTATGATCATTCTAAATCCACAAGATTGGTGGGATGGTATTTTTCTTCTTTTGGTGCTATACTGCTCCTATTACAACATGATCAGCATTTACATCAACACATCAGGGATCTGTAATTTCATCCCTGTAAGACCTTGGTCCATTGAGGAAAGTCATCTATGACTCATTAAATAGACTTAGATAGACACCTGAGACTCTCTGGGAAGGTTACATCATTTGCCCATGGTTGTGCACTTAGTAAATGTCAGAGGAAAAGTTCCAAATAGGAATTCCAGCACCTGGAGCAAATTCATTTGGGGATGGAGGGTGGGGATGTGTGAGACAGAGACTCCAGGACACCCTGAAGACAGGGCACTGCCACTGACTGCCACTAACTCCAGATACTGTGGTTGGCATGGCTTCCCAGGCCAATCAAGATGCAAGCACAGGAGCAGGGCAACATATTTTTGAGAGAGGCATGAAAGCAGCAGGTCCCTCAAAGGACAGAGAAAAGTTAATTTTCCCCCTGAAAACATTGACATCCAGGAGGTACCCTCATTCCACATAGTAGGCTTCCCTTGATGAATTAACCCCGGGGGAACTTGCTACTCACCTCCATAAAGGTTTTACCTCTAACCCATGTGTTATTACTAAGACAAAACTGTAAATACTCCAAGATGGTTACATTCCAATAGGATTTGAACCTAATCCTTCCTCCAAGTCTAATATTCTGTCCACAACACTTCATTGACTCATATTTAACATTGCACATTCATTATCACACAGCTCAGGGGGCATCAGATAGAGAACAAAATAAGGAAAGGTATAAAGCTCCTTCAGCTAAACCACTCCCAAATTTTGAATGCTGTTCCCAACCAAATCCTACCTATCCTTCAAGGCTTAATACAAGTCCCACTTCCTCAGTGAAGTCATTCATGCCTGCCTTCCTTCTTCTTCTTCCTTTATGCAAATTTGACTTCTATCATTCATTGATTACTTTAACCTGCTGGACATGGGCATATTGAGCCGAGTGAGTGATATGCCTTTATCACTTGTGAAGATTGGATTCAGCTATCTCCTGATTATAAAAATGAAGATACTTAGCTCTTCCTTTATTGTAAAAATAAAATTGTAATCGCCCTATTGTAACAATGAAGGTACTTAGCTCTTCCTTTATAGTGAAGCTAGAATTGTAATCCACAATCTATTTTTAGATTTTAATCTACAAAAAGGTGATAACTCAGTATTTTAAGTACATCTACCCATTTTAACCACAAAAAGGTGTTAAGTAACTACAAAAGGTGAATTTACCAAAAAAGGTGTTAAGTAACCCCAAAAGATATAATCTAACTGAAGAAGGTAAGAACTATAGAGTGGGCAGTCCTGAAGAAAAGCATCTGCTGTGATTGGTAGATATGAAATTTAGGGGAGGTGACACAAGAGAAAAATATTCTTTAAAAAGAGGACGAAAGGCCAGAAGAGGAGATATATTCGATTCGAGTTTCAAGTTGGATGAAGGATCTCTGACTCAGAGTTGAACTTGGAGGAGAGACTGGAGACAGACACTTGAGGAGAGACTGGAAGACAGACACTCAGACTTTTTTTCATTTAGATAGGACAGTAATCGTTGCTGAGTGAAAGGCTGACTTAGTGACCCCGCCTTTCTGGAGGCATGAAGCCTCCAGGAAAGGTCCATCATCTTAAGGCTCTCTTCCCCTGGCTGGGGCTTAGAAATTTCTAACTGGCTCAGAGGAAGCCAGAGTTTTCTTTCTCTCTCTCATTCCTTAATATCTTCCCTCTATTGTAAATAAACTACCATAAATCCATTTTACTTTAGCAATTCATTTGGGATTTAGACATTTAAATCCCTGGTAACCACCTATTATATATTCAGAGTCCATCTGCAATTAAATTTAACACACTCCATTATATTATTTGAGGAGAGACTGGAAGACAGACACTCAGACTTTTTTTCATTTAGATAGGACAGTAATCGTTGCTGAGTGAAAGGCTGACTTAGTGACCCCGCCTTTCTGGAGGCATGAAGCCTCCAGGAAAGGTCCATCATCTTAAGGCTCTCTTCCCCTGGCTGGGGCTTAGAAATTTCTAACTGGCTCAGAGGAAGCCAGAGTTTTCTTTCTCTCTCTCATTCCTTAATATCTTCCCTCTATTGTAAATAAACTACCATAAATCCATTTTACTTTAGCAATTCATTTGGGATTTAGACATTTAAATCCCTGGTAACCACCTATTATATATTCAGAGTCCATCTGCAATTAAATTTAACACACTCCATTATATTCTTATTTAATTTTTCATAGCCTTGACTCTCCAAATAGGCTATAACTTCCTTAAAAGTAGAAGTAGTATACCGTACCTGTTTGTATCTACTTTAGTGTTTAGTACTAATGGGACATGGTAAGCATAAAATAAATATTTCCTGAATGATGTCAGTTGACGATCATGGAATTTCTATGTTCCAACACATAGTGTAGAGCTAAAATACTGGTCATACTACTTGAGAGAAAACTACAAGTGGGCATTATATGTGCTCTCTTAGTGTAAGGAAGACTATCAACACTTCATTCCTAAACATTTAGACATCAACAACTATGACTGCTAAGAGACAATAAGAAGCAACATAGCATAATGGTTAGAAAATTGGCCTTGGAAGACTTACTCTTTAGTCTAGCCTCTGATGCATACTGGCTCTTCAACTCTGGAACTCTAGGCAACTCACTTAATCTCTCAATGTCCAAGGCAACTCAATGACTTTAAAATGCAGAACAGATGTAGATTTGCCTTGGTAGAGGGAAGTTTCTTCAACAGGAGAATCAAGACCAATAAAATCAAGTATCTATATCTGAAAAAGAAAATCTCAACACCCAAGACAAATTTCCAAATAGTTTTAAAATTCATTGTTTCATTTATCTAACCCCGCCTCATGCATGCACGTCTTTCTTTATAAAAGCACTTACATCACAACCCTTAGCTATCTACCCCCATGGCAAATATTATCAATAAAGGCAGACTCATTAAATACACACACACACACACACACACACACACACACACACACACACACACACCTTTAATAATGAGCAAAGTGCCTTGGATTTTCAATCCAGAGAAGGTCAGATGCCTCATATGATATTTTGGAAGTAAAGAGAGGTGCCTGAGATTTTTTGTGATATTACCATACTCCTATGGGTTAGATGGATGAAGGTGAGGGAACAGACAAGTGAAGGGCAGATGAAGGATTCTCCTAGGTAATATTCTTTCCACAGTAGGGAAACACATAAGCTGTCAAGTCTCTATATGCCAAATGCCAAATAGACTGCAGTCATATGCATAATTCTGGAGAGACTGGCTTAGTGGTATAAGCATCAGCTGTGCAATACTTAGACTCACTGGAACCACAGGCTAAAATCCTGCCAAAGTCAGCTGAAGCTCTCAGTTAGCTGAATGGACTGCCATACAATTTATCAGATGGAATCTTTCAGATTAAATATCTCAACTCAAGATTCCGTCTGCCCTGAAGGCTCACTAAAGATTCCATGGGGCTTTGGAAGAAGAGCGTAGAACAAGAGGCCAGGGTGAAATATCTCTGACCTCTCAGAGAATCTGCCTTACTCCTATAGATATCAGCTTACTATTTTAGCCATCTCCTAAAAGTGACATGTATTTATAAACAAAATAGGTCACCTCCTCTAAAACCTGCAATGGAGATGGACTTTCTAGTAAATCAGACTTCCTTTGAGCAAAAGAGGGTGTCCTCTCAGAGGGATACTTTAAACCAGGATTAGTTCTGAAACCTGATGGTTACCTTCTACTGATTACAAATTGTAGCATTCCAGATTTGGAAGGGATAAATTCCCTTATTTTACAAAGGAGGAAATTGAGTGCAGAAAAGAGAAAATGGTGGCCCCATATCACCCCACTAGAAACAAATCTTCCCTCTTAGAACTTCCTCCTACATGACAGAGGAAAGACTCGGAGCGAACACTCTGATGCAAATACTAACAACATGGCAATGGGTTCAAGTCAAGAACACATATGATACCAGTGGAATCACGCGTCGGCCACGGGGGGGTGGGAGGGAGGAAAAGAAAATGATCTTTGTCTTTAATGAAAAATGCATGGAAATGAACAAATAAAATACTATAAAATTAAAAAAAATGGGAAAAAAAAGAACTTCCTCCTAGACTTCAAATTAATGTAAACTATACCTCTTCAAAAAAAAAAATCTTTGCAATCATTGCACTAAATCAAAATTAATGGTTGAAAACATTTAGATTTCACAAAATTCCTGACAAATTATAACTCAGCAAGGCACTAAAAAAAAAAACATGCCAAAAGCTTTAAAGAATAAGTCTTGGTAAAATATGGAGAATAAGCAGGTCCTCTGTAAAGTAGTTCAGTGTACAGTCAGTTCAAAATCTGGTCTGGACTCAGAGAGATTACATTTGCCCTAAGGGTTTTCCCTTCCACTTAATCTTTTAATTTTTTTAACGTAGGGGAGTTAATCTTTTACCAACCCCAGTCAAACCTAGAATATAACCATGAGGTGTTAATGAGGCCATAAACTAACTGTGAAGATGTATCTTAGCATGGCTTAATAAATGCTTGTTGACTGTTGACTGTTGACTGATCCCTTTGTGAGGTGTGAACAGCTTTTTATGATTAGTTAAGAAAGGAAAAACAGGATTGAATGAGCAAATAAACTAACCAGGTCTTTCACAAAATCCTGGAAGCTAGAAGTAGAGAAAGAGCCTGGCCCATGAGAGGGAGTTGTTCCTGTGGGGAAGAAAAGAGCTTCTCTTTCCTTAAACCATACATACTCCTATTGACCAGGTTGTTTTGAATCATTACTACTCAACCCATAGAAGATAATGCATTTTGGAGGGAGCAGAGACACGGTTTCTAGATAAACACAGAAGCAGTCCCTCAAGGGAAGAAGGAATGGGACCCCTGATAATGCCATCCAAGCAACCTGAACCTAAGGGGCATTGCAGTTCCCAAAATTATAAGTTTTCTTTGCCACACATGTACCCTACATGCATTCCTCTCTACCATCATGCTTTAAATTTGAGCCCATTCTTTTGCATGTGTGCTATGTATGTACTTTGGGGTTTTTTTGTTTAACTATTTTCTTCTTCCAATCACATGTAATAATAGTTTTCAACATATTTTACAAACGAATAAGTTCCAAATTGTGTTCCTCTCTTCCTTCCCTCCTCCTTCCAGAAATGGTAAGCAATTTTATATGGGTTATACATGGATTACCATGTAAAACATATTTTGATATTGGTCATTGTTTTTTGTTGTTGTTGTTGTTGTTGTTTTGTTTTTTTTTAAAACCCTTACCTTCCATCTTGGAGTCAATGTATTGACTCCAAGACAGAAGAGTGGTAAGGGCTAGGCAATGGGGGTCAAGTGACTTGCCCAGGGTCACACAACTGGGAAGTATCTGAGGCCAGATTTGAACCTAGGACCTCCCGTCTCTAGGCCTGACTCTCAATCCACTGAGCCACCCAGCTGCCCCTCAGTCATTATTTTAAGAGAATACTCATATAAAACCAAAACTCCAAAACCAAAACACAAATAAACAAAGTAAAAAATAGTATGCTTCGATCTGCCTTCAAACTCCAACAGTTCTTTCTCTGGAGGTGAATAGCATTCTTTGTCATAAGTCCTTCAGAAGTGTCCTGGATCTTTGTTTTTCAGAGATAGATAAGCTTTTCATCTCTGATCCTCATTCAATATTGTTGCCACTGTGTACAACGTCTCCTGGGTCTGCACAGTTCACTCTGCACCAAGTCATGTTGGTCTTTCCAACTTTTTCTGCTCATCATTTCTTAGAACTCAGTAGTATTCCATCACTATCATAGACTTGTGTGTGTGTTTTTGATAGTATGTATCCCAGGTTAAAGATCTGGGGTGAATGTTTCATAGCTATTGTGCACTGAGAACTAATTATGTATTTGACTGATTGTTAATGAGAAACACAACAATGGAAGCTCATGAGCTATAGTGTTAGGATAGGGTTAGGGTATAATGTTAGTATAGGGTTACCTCTAGAACCGAGGTAGAAATCTGCTTTGGGAACTCAGCCTTCAAATATGAGTACAAATTAAGGAATACCCTGGGTGGGAAATATGGAAGTTAGATGTAACTCTTTTTTCTTTACCTTCAATTGTATCAAAACACTTGCTATATAAGAAATCAGAAAGAAGTTTATATACATATATATGTATATAAATGAAGGAGAGAGATTTATATAGTACCTACTATGTGCCAGCTATTGTACCAAGCACTTCTCTTCTGATCACCTCAACAACCTATGAAGTAGGTATTGTTATTATCCTCATTTTACAGTTGAGAAAAACTGAGGCTTTGTTGTTATTGTTTGTTGGTTTAAACTGATTTTCTGGGGGTCACATAGCTAGCAAATGCCTAAGGCAGATCTGAACCCAGGTCTTAGAAGTAATTAGTTCTGGCCTTTTCAAAACTTGTTTCCCTTGCTGGTAGCTCTCATCTAAGAAAATAAAATGAACTGTAAATGGTAAGGCAAACATTGTGAAGAATTCTCCTCTGGACCCATACAAGAAGCAGAATTTATTGTTGGTGAAAGATCATGTATATTTTTGTTTATTTTATTCACTTCAGTTACATAAATATGTCTATGTATAAAATCAACTGAACTGAAAAACAAAGCAGCCTTGGTTATCAAAAAATAAAATGCCCCATATTAACTTTTTTTTAACCTTTAACTTTCCCTCTTAAAAACAATACTGTGTAGTAGTTCTAAGGCAGAAGAGCAATGGGGCTAGGCAATGGGGGGGGGGGGGTTAAGTGACTTACCCAGAGTCGCACAGTTAGGATGTATCTGAGTTCAAATTTGAACCCAGGACCTCCTGTTTCTAGGCCTGACTTTCAATTCACTGAACCACCTAGCTGTCCCCTTCCTCCCATTTTAACTTTTTAACTACTATACTTGCAAAGGGCCAAAAAGATAACAAGGAGTGCTCTAGTAAGAATGGCAACTATAATACTAGCCTCCAGGACCCAGAAAGCATCTAAAGAAACAAAATGAGGAAAGGAATCATTTCACAATGCAAGTCTAGGTATTCATTCCCACTTTTACCTTATTGCCCTAAAAGGTAAAAATACATTTTCATATATCTCCAACCTTTTCATTGAAAAGGACAAGTAGAATTCTTTCAAGCAATCAATTCCTTTAGGAAGTATTTATTAAGTGCCTACTAGGTGTAAGGAATTGTGCCCCTAGCTGGGAATATAAACAAAAACTCAAATGTAGTCTTTGCCCTTAAGGGACTTACTTTCTTCTGGGGAGATAAAACATTTACAAAAATAAATATATGCATCATCATTTCTGGAGACAGATAGAATTAACAAGTATGGGAATTAAGAAAGGCTTCCCTAGGAAAGGGTACAAGAAATAAGTCTTGAAGGAAACTAATGATCCTAAGAAGTGGGAGTGCGTTCCAGAAAAGGAGAATGGGTCTATTTGAAGACATTGAGGTATGAGATGAGAATGCCAAGGTTAGACTATAGCAAGTGGCCTAGTTTGGCTAGACTGTGGAATATATAAAGTGGACTAATATAAATTAAGTCTAGAACATAGGAATCATATTGGGGAGAATCTATTTCAATAAATTTAGAATAAAGAAGATCCAAACTTTTCATATGCATATCTACCCAGAGATTAGTAAATATATGCAAAAATGTATAATTGGTATTATGCTTCTTCTAAATTATTCTATGCAGATGAATTTAGCACTGAGCATCTCAGATTGACTGACGTCTCCAAAGATCAAAAATGTTTTCAAATTGTTCTCATACTATGTAGACATAAAGTCAACCAAACAACTATTTAATTATGTATCAGACACCCAATATATTCCTAGGCACTTGTAGAGATACATAAAAAAAATAGAAGACGTGGTCCCTACCATCATGGTGATTCTATAATCTAATGGAGAAAATAGAACTAATTTACCCCAAATAATCAAACAACTTGTTAAACTTAACTTTTGCTCTTATTCGGTCATTTCATTTGTTCCTGACTGTTCATGATACAATCTGGGGCTTTCTAGATAAAGAAACTGCAGTGCTTTGCCTTTCCCTTCTCCAGCTCATTTTACAGATGAGGAAACTGAGGCAAATAGGGTTTTAGTGACTTGCCCAAAGTCACCTAGCTAGCAAGTGTCTGAAGCCAGATTTGAATTCATGCAGACAAATATTCCTCATTTTAAGCTCTGTGCTCTATCCACAGTGCTACCTAGCTACCCTAGCTTCCCATGGTCTGATTGGTTTTATTTCACTTGATTCCTCTTCACACATGTTATACTCTAGTCATACTATATTACTAGTTATTTCTTGATCTCATCCTATATTGTCATTCCTCCATGAAAACAATCCCACTATGCCTAAATCACTCCCTTCTCCTCTTCCCCTTTTGGAACAAGCTGGGTTGTAATGGAAGAGAAGAATTCTACCTCCTCCAAGATGTCTTCCCTGATTCCCCCAATGGAAAGTGATCTCTATCCCATTAAACTCCTCATAACACTTTGGATTTCTCACTTACTCCCATCACATTCCTTCTCCTGCCATATTCCTTTGTATATTATCTTTCCCTATTAGATCATAAGTTCCGTGTGGGCAATGTTCATGTTGATTTTCAGTTTGGCATCTTCAGCACTTGGCATAATGCCTTTCAGTAGTCACCTAATAAACACCCATAGGAAACTACTATACATTTTTTAAACAAGGCAGTATCATGATGAAAATGGAGTTTCAGGGAGATTTGCAAGGCACGAATACTCAGGTAAAACTGGAAGAGAAATCAGAATAAGTAGAACAGATATGTGCATGCACTAATGACTTCTGCACAATAATTTAATATGTACACCTTGTATACACACACACACATAATCAAAGTACCTAGAACCAGTGAAATCTCATCTCTGATATCACTGTTTTCACCAAACCACAGACTGTTTGTTGCTGCTGCTCAGAACTAAAATATTTCTTCTAGGTCCTTCAACTTCCACATGCAAATACTTCCCCAGGACTCATTAAATGCCACCTTCCCTGCTAAGACTGGTTCCTGTGAATAGTTCCAACTCCCCTTCCTAAAAGAGAACAACAAAACCCAACAAATATAGCAAGTATACACAGCAACATGTGTGTTATTTCTAGACACTCATACATCATTTCAGTGACATAAGTCCAAAGAGTCTTGTTGCACACTGGACACCCAACCTCATTCCACTCACATGGTTTGGCTGTAGAACACAGCAGGGTCTTATAAAGTCACTCCAGCAATACACACGATCATGCAGCATAGCCTAGCCAGGAAAATTAAGTGTAATTGATGATCAAGAGAGGATTCTTTATTCTACTATTAGAAGGCAGAGCCTTGCTTAAGAAGCCAAAGCAATAAGGTAATTATTCCATCATAACTCATAGATTTTTACCCACCTCTTCATCACTGACACTGTCCTTGGCTCAATTTAAGCATTTCTGGCTAATTCAGAAAATGAGAAATTGGTGAGGAAGATGTAATCTAGCTAACATCATTCTGCTGCCTCCAGAACCCACTGCTTCCTTCTTACTTTTGTTCCAATTCTCTTCTAAATGCAATTTAGTTGGGCCCATATTGCTATGAAAAAGGGACAAGAATTGGGTCAGAATATTCTCTATGCTGGGTATAATAGAAAGATATGAATTCAGAAAGACCAAGGTTTTCAATTTCAATTATGTCACTTACAATGTGATTTTGGGGAAATCACTTTACTGCTTATAAACTCAATCTCCTGTTTCATAAAATGAGTTAATAATGCACTACTTATCTCACAGGGGTGTTATTAGGACCAATTAATCCCTTGTATTTCAAGCAATTGATAAGTTCTAGAGCTTTATACAAGTGTGTGCTTTTATTATTCTCAGTATAACTGAAAGTTCTTTGACCTGAATGGTAGAAAAGTCAAGCTGGAATATAAATGAAGGTTTTCTGATCTTTGAGTTAGTATTAGAAGGGATCTTAGAGGTTAAAAGGGTCAGATCTCTCATTTTACATATGAATAAACTGAAAGCCAAAGATGTTAAGTCTGAGATTCTCAACCTAGGGTCTGTGAACCTGTAGGTTTTAAAAATATCTTGATAACTGCATTTCAATATGACTGGTTTCATTTGTAATCTTTTATATCTTATTTTATGCATTTAAAAACACTATCCTGAGAAGGAGTTCCATAAATTTCATGAGATCATCAGAGAGATCCAAAAAAATTAAGAATTCTAATGTAGTAATTTGCCCACTGTTGTACATAAGGAGTAAATGGCAAAAGCCAATGTTAGAACTCAGGTTCATTGATTCCTAAATCCAGAGCAGTTTCCACTGCAACAAAGTCCTAGGCCTTTAACAATTTGAAATTTTTTAGCCCATCTGAATTCATTCTCTAAGTTGACATCTAAAACAACTTTTTAGATCCTTGTACCATCCCAGGATAGCTGTGCAGTTCATGAAGTATTCATTGTAAGCCCCTTGAAAGCAGCATCTTTTTTATCTCTTCCTTGATCTCCCTAACTATGAATTTTTGTTGTTGTTCATCCATGCCTGACTCTTTGTGACACTTTTTGAAGTTTTCTTGGCAAAGATATTGGAGTAGTTTACCATTTCCTTCTCAAGCTCATTTTACAGATGAGGAAACTAAGGCAAATAGAATTAAGTAACTTTCTAGGGTCACATAGTTAGTGTCTGAAGCAGGAATTGAACTTAGCTCTTCATGATTCCAGGGTTGATGCTCTATCCATTTTGCCACCTACTTTGAATATAGTAGTTATTTAATACATGTTCTTTGAATTGAAATACAATGAGTTATTTTGTGATAGGCTTAAAATCCCACAATTAAGATAAATAACCTCTAAGAATCCCTCTCTGATCCCCTCAGTTAGAAATAATCTCTCTCCTCTGAATTAACTATATCCTTCTCTTACTATGTTTTCACACTCTATATCATAGCATTTGTAAACATCTTGTCATACCATTGGACTATGGTTTTTAAGGGCTCCCAATTTTTATTCTTCTTTGCATTCTCCATTAGATATTGAACAGCTCAAGAACTCATATACATTGTTGAGTCAAAATCAAAGGGAAGAAATCTTGTGCCAATTTGTAAAATGTTTTAGTCATTTACCTTCAGAAATCTAGAATATGAGTGGCATCGCAAAACACCAAAGAAGTCAGATTAGACATTAACTAAAATATCTTGACAAAAAAATTTGTTGAGCTATTTAGAGGACTACACTTCATTCATCTGGTTAACAAAGTGACACTCATGTCCTGGAAGTTGAGATTTGGGGCACTGAGTATGCAAAATATTTTTAATCCTCAAGGTGTTACTTGATGGGAAAGAATGACAGAAATAGAGGGTTACTTGCCAGAACCATGCCATGATTCTGGTAGTTGGCACAAATGTAAGGAGTACCTTGTGACCATACTGGCAGGGGTGGGAGAAGCTAGAGTTCTAAATTCTCTTGGCCCCTTACAAGGGACAATAATAGAAGATGCCTAGAGATTTGAAATAAGAATGTAGATCAGGCAAATTTCAATTAAGAGTAGGGAACATTATTAAAGGTATTGGGAATTCCAAACCAGGATGAAGCAAAAAATAGATCAAAATATTATTTTAAGAAGGGGTTGCATAAAAACAAATTGCCAGAAGAATAAATATGGAAGCAACTTTTGTCCTTGGAGCTTCATGAAAGATGGCTACACAGTCCTGTGAGGGGAGTGTCCTTGGTATTTTGAATTCTCTCTTCACGTTGGCAAGAAAACTAACCAACTGAGCCAATGTGGTTTGCTGGGCTCTCCATATTGGCAGGATCTGATGCTACATGTGTTCATTAATTTCATGCTTTCCATTTAGGACATGGTTTTAACTTGTAGGAAATGCAGTACAAGTTCTAGTCTCTTTTTTTCAGACCCTTGTCTAATTTTCTATACTGTCTCTATCTACACCTTTGTTGATGTTCAAGAGGCATTATTTATCTACTGTGACAAATGATGGTTAGAAGAAGAATATATGCTCCATTATCTGGATGAGAAATATCTAGATCATGAACCAATCCATGGAAGTGAGGTTTATATCATGTTTTGAAAGAAACAAATGGTGTTGGAAGAAGAGAGAATTTCATAAGTGTTCTTACATGCTACTCTCCTCTGTATATACTCTATGGTCTAACTATGCTGACATCCTCACTATTTGTTATTTGGAAAAACATTTCCATGCCTTTCATTGGTTTCCCCTTGGAATGTTCTTCATCTTCATGTCTATCTCTTAGTTTCTCTTACTACCATAAAGACTCGGATCAAATCTCACTTTCTGCAGGACTTTCCCAATTTCCCCAGATGTTAATGCTCTCTGAAATATATCTTCCCCTAGTTATTTATATGTTGTTATTCAGTCATTTCTAACTCTTCATGACCCTTTTTTTTATTTTCTAGGCAAAGATACTGGGATGATATATCATTTCCTTCTCCATCTCATTTTACAGATGAGGAAATTTAGGCAAGTGAGTTAAATTAACTTGCTGAGTGTCATGTAGCTAGTAATTGTCTCAAGCTGGTTTTGAACTCAGGTCTTCCTGAATTCAGCTCAGCGTGCTATCTAGCTGTCCCTATTTACATGTGACCTCATATATGAACTTGTTGAAGAAAGGGACTGTTCTTATTTATATCTTTTTTTGTATCCCAAGCACTCATCACAATACCTGGTACTCACTTAAGTGATTTATAAATTTCTGTTCAAAATGTTCCTAAACTGATATCTCTTTAGTATAGTTATTATGCAACATAGACCAATTAAGTCCTATAGCATACAACACACCCAATTATTCATATAATTTCAGCCATTTAATAATTTGTGGTATCTGATGGTGATGGAATATTATTGTGCTGAAAGGAATAATTAACTGGAGGAATTCAATGTGAATTAGAAAGACCTTCAGGAACTGATGCGGAGTGAAAGGAGCAGAACCAGGAGAAGATTGTACACAGAGACTGATACACTGTGGCACAATCAAATATAATGGACTTCTCTACTAGCAGCAATGCAATAATCCAAAACAATTCTGAGGGATTTATTCATTTCTGTTCTTCTGACCATAAATATAGAGCTTTCTACTCTGTACTATGCTGAAAGGCATCAGGAGGTTGGTGTCTATGATCTATGTTAAAGGATGTAAGGGTAGAGCTCATGGAAAGGTAGAAACAATATGAATGTCTTAGTGTCAAACACTTGAGTACTAATGGCTGTCTTGTTGCCCTGTTACATAAATTACCACAGCTTGGACATCATAAACTGTGGGTTCATGGATGCAGTAGGAAGTGTGAAGATTGGATTTGGCTCTCCCCTGATTGTAACAATGAAAGTACTTAGCTCTTCCTTGATTGTGAAGATTAAATTGTAATCCCCTATCTATTCATTGATTTAATCCCTCAAAAATGTAAGC
Organism: Monodelphis domestica; assembly: GCF_027887165.1. Lineage (NCBI taxonomy): Eukaryota > Metazoa > Chordata > Mammalia > Didelphimorphia > Didelphidae > Monodelphis > Monodelphis domestica. Next base: position 385,199,334 of record NC_077228.1, read on the forward strand.
AAAGTACTTAAAGTTGAGTGGGAAGATCTGCCCATGTTAGATCTCATCACCAAAGGTGTAAATATCCCGCTTAATCATGAAGTGAGAGGTCTGTGACCATGTGTGCGATAATGGGTAATGAATTAGAATAGACTAACTGCATTCTGGGCATTCCTAGAGCAGAGCATCAACTGTGATTGGTAGATGTGGAATTAGGGGAAGTGATGAAAGAAAAAAGGTTTTAAAAAGAAAGAGACAAGGGCCTGAATGTTTGTTGGGCTTCTGGGAGTTGTTGGTGGTGGTTGGTCTTCTGGGAGTTTTGAAAGAGACACACTTGGAGTGGAGCCTCCTGTAAGAAGCAGTTCTACTGGAGTTGAGGCTGATACAGAATCTGCTGATTGAATTGACACATGGTGAGTGTAAAGACTGACTTCCTTTCCTTGACCTTTCTGGAGGCATCAGCCTCTGAGAAAGACCCATCATCTTGAGACTCCTTTCCCCTGGCTGGGGCCACAGAATCGCCACCTGGCTCAGAGGAAGTTAGAGCTTTCTCCGCCCCCCTCCTTTTCTTCTCTTTCTCTCTTCCTTAATATCTTCCCTCAATTGTAAGAAAACTACCAGAAATTCCATTTGACTTTAGTAATTCATTTTGGGATTTAGTAATTAAATCCCTGGTGACCAATTAAATATATTCAGTCCAACCATAGAATTAACAGAAGCAAGTGTAGACTGGACCTTGTAAGCAGGCAGCCTTCATTCAATAAAAATCATTTTCTTTCTACTGAAAAATAAAAATCAAACCTTGACCAGCATCCGTCCCTTTTAAGAATGCATTCACCATGGAAATAGCTAGCCAACTCAGTGGACTGAGAGCCTAGAGATAGGAAGTCCTGGGTTCAAATATGGCCTCAGATACTTCCTAGCTATGTGTTCCTAGATAAGTCATTTAGACCCCATTGCCTAGACCTTTTACCTTAGATCCAATACACAGTTTTTTTTTTAAAAAGAATGCATTGACCTCATCAGTTCACAAGTTTATGGCAAATGAATAGATATAAAAAGAATTTTCTTCCTCATTTAAAAAACTTAGCACCTCTTTATATTAATCAGGGCCCCATTGCCCCCCTAGTCACTTCTTTGAAGCCTGTACTTATTTTTTTCTTAGGGATGTGGGGAGGAAGTTGAGTACAACCAAAGTAGTCCATGCTCTTTGGGGTCTAAGTCACCCATCAAGTCTCACAGCTATGATTTTTGTCATTCAGATTGTTAAACATCTACTGTTAAACTTGGATGAAAATTCACAGCTGCAATGTGCTGAATGCCTGAAACAGAGGGATCATTGTTTCCAATTTCTCTGTTATATGGTGACTTTTCATTTAAAAAAATTTTTTTTTTGCTCACAATTCTTCAAAGGATTCCCAAACATTTTTATAAATCTTCAATTTATCTATGTAGAAACTCTTTGGTTCAAGCAGCAAATATCCTTCTTTTTTTAAAGATAAGAAAGTTGGGTCACTAAAAGAGTAAGTGGCTTGCCTAACATCACTTACCTAATCAGTAGTAGAGCCAGGAATTAAATGTAGGACGTCTGACTTTCAATCCAGTGTGATAGTCATTCTAGACTATGGGGCCTCTGATGACAGCTGTCTAGAAAAATTTGCTCTGTTGGCATGGCTATAAATATCTGTGAATTGGGGCACTTAATATGCTCTGGTGGAGGTGAGTGATGTTTTTCATTTGATTTACAAATAGCAGAAGACAGAGAATCCAGTTTTTTGCCAGACATTCTGTGCATACACTTTCCCCACTAAACTTTCTTGGGAAGACTAGTTTCCATTAAAGAAAAGTATTCCTTTTTTCATTGAGCATTCAAGGCCTACAATTTTAGCTTGTAGTCAATGAAATATTCATCTATTTGGTTAGGCACTACTCCACTCAGAAGTGAGATTATCCTGCTTTATAGAAAGGAAACAAAAGACAAAAATAAAGATACAGATTTTGGGAACATGGCCTAATTTCAGTCTCATAATGTTATCTTTCCATTAAGGCAAACATTTACTCTTACCTGGTGTGCACCTTATCTCTGTGCTAGATAGGGACACTCACACATAAGCACCAAATAGGGCAATAGATAACATGCTAGACCTGGAATCAGGAAGCCTTGAGTTCAAAAGCAGCCATTGACACTTATTAGCTATGTGACCCTGCACAACTCAGTTAACCTCTGCCTACCTCGATTTCTGCATCTATAAGATGAGTATAGCAATAATGTTATTGCAAAGATAAAATCTATAAAAATGTTTTGCAAATTTCGAGGTACTATATTAATGTTTTCTATTATTATTAGATATAATCAGAAAAACTAATGCTAGGTCCCAAAGTTTTAGGACTTTCTGACTGTGATTTCTTGGTGATCTCATATCTGAATTTCTTTTACATCTGAGGGGTTCAGAAGTATAACCTAACTTAATACATCAACTAAAAACCATTAGTGCTCCATGAAATGTCAGGGAGATTTTTTTACAGAGGCATTTGAGAGAAAAGGGCATTAGCAGTAGCTGGAAAATTGTAGTACATTGGACTAACTACAGCAATGAATGTTCTGGGCAGATCACCAGCTGGAAAAATGCCATGGGCTATCCCAGTTAATCACAAGGGAGTCAGGGGCCTATGAATGAGGCCAACATTTATACCTAGAAAATAGAATCAATCACTTTTCTTTAGGTCTGTGACATCACAGTCAAAAAAATCAGAAACCTTGGCATCTTTTGGGGAAAATGAGAGATAAGTGGTGGGGATGGGGAGGGGAGATTAATTTGCTTTCTTGTGAAAATATCCAAAATAACATTATTTGGGTTTTTCCCCAATTTTAATTCATAAAATTTTAAGTGGGGTTCTGTCCTTCTTTTTCTGTCAGTTTATCACATATAAGCTGTTCATCAACTTTTATAAAAATAAAGATCTTACCCCTCATTTTAAAGATGAATGAAGTGAAACAATAGGCACAACTTCTCTCATCCTTTCTACCTCCAGGGAAACACTTCAATACAAAGACACACAGTCATGTTTTCACTCCAATTCATCTTTCAGCACCTGAACTTAAGAGGTGTGAATGTATGGTGCTACAGGATTAGTTCCCAGAAGTCCATTCATTATGTGGTAGGTTCAAGTTGCTCAAAGAATGCAGAACTTTCTGGCTAGCCATCATTTGTTAGTCCTCTTAGGAACCCAGAAGTATTTTGATGTCATCATCAAATAACATTAGGTGTACAGACATGTCCAAATAAACATCTTCCCCTCAATACTCCATGGATTAAAAAAATACTCCATGGATTTAGGATTTCATCATTGGAGGTATTTCCTGCTCTGATGCAGAACAATGCTTCTGCACTTAGTTAGTAGATGGTTAAGGACTGGCTAGAAAATGGGCAGAAGAAAGAGAGCCTGGTCTGGAATCAGAAAGACTCGCCTACCCGAGTTCAAATTTGATCTCGGGTACTTACTAGCTATGTGTCCCTGGGCAAGTCATTTAACCCTGTTCTCATGTTCCTCACTTATAAAATGGACTGGGGGAGGAAATGGAAAATCATTCCAGTATCTTTACCAAGAAAACCCCAAATGGGGTCAAGAAGAGTCAAAAATAACTAAATGGCAACAACAGGCAGCCAAGCTTGTTGGAGAAGAGCTTCTTTGAATTAGGTTTGTCTCTGGAAGATAGACACAGTCTATTGCCAAGTCCACACTCAAAAGATTTTAATTTGGTACAGATGGAAGGCAGTGTGATAAAAAGGGAAACAACTAGGTTTAGAGTTGGGGAAATTGGATTGAAATCTTGGTTCTACTATTTACTACCTATGTGATCTTGGGCAAGTCACTGACTTAATCCCTCTGGGACTCAGTTTCCTCATGAGACACCATGAATGTGATGACTTCTTAGGTCCCTTCTTGCTCTTAGTTAATGATGCTATGATCTCTGAAGTTACCTAAATTTTTTAGGGCTTGGTTTCTTCAATAACATAATGAAGGAATTGAACAATTGTTGCTGCTTAATTGTTTTCCAATCATGTTTGATTCCTCATGATGCCATTTGTGCTTTTCTTAGCAGAAACGCTGGAATGTCTTGCCATTTCCCTCTCTAGCCCATTTTAACAGATGAGGAAATTGGGACAAGCAGAGTTCAGTGACTTTCCCAGGGTCACACTCCTACATGTCTTCAGTCAGATTTAAATTTAGTAAGATTAGTCTTCTTGAAGGCAAGTCTGTCACTCTCTCCACTTTGCCACATAGCTGCCCAAAGGTCACACAGTTAGTGAACAAGAATTTGAATTCAGATCTTCCTAAGTCCCAGGCCAGTATGCTATCCACTGTGCCACTTATTTGCCTTCAGAATGGGACTAGATCACCTCAAAATCTATAATCCTCTCAGACTTGCAGAGCTTTCTTCTGCTCGCATGGCCTTAGAAAGCCATCCATGTCACCTCCATGCTACAATGAGGAAAAATGTAGATGAGTTGGAAAATATTGTAAGACCTTAAGAGATCATTTAGTACTCCCTTTCAGACCAAAAAGTATACTATGTCCCTTAGTGATGGAAGAAAACATAAAGTTTTTAAGATCTCCAGAGAAAGTAATATCATAACTTCCTTCATTAATCTAGTCTAGTATTTATCCCATTTTTTAAAAAATGTGCTAACCACTTTCCATATTTCTTCTGGACTTGTGATTTTATCATTATGGAAAACTCTCTACATAAAACTCCTTCAGCTGATGCATATTGGTAATTCATCTGCAACTTAGAGTCACTAAGCATCCTGAATAGCTTAGTGACTTTCCCATGATCACACAGGTAGTATAGAGCAGAGGAAAAACTCAAGCACACCTCCTCTTGACTAAGGCTGGCTTGATATTTGATATACCTTATTATGCTTACTATGAATGAAGGTGACAAAACTCAAGAAAATATGATATATTGCATGTCATATTGAGACAGCAATGTATTGTGTATATCATACTGAACTTAGAATACTTGTATTCAATTCTTTCTTCTGTCATTTACTAGTTGTGTGACCATGGGAAAAGTTACAATCTTTCCAAGTCTCAGTTTCCTCAGCTATAAAATGGAGGTTATAATACCCATAGTAATTATTTTGTGCAACTAGATGGTACAGTGTATAGAAGACTGGGCCTGGAGAAAGGAAGACTCATTTTCCTGAATTCAAATCTGGCCTCACTTAAGCCTGTTTGCTTTGGTTTTTCTCATCTGTAAAATGAGCTGGAGTAGGAAATGACAAACTACTCCAAGATCTTGGCCAAGAAAACCCCAAATTAAGTCCCAAAGAGTTAGACATGATTGAAACAGCCAAATAACAAGAACTCGCTTTACTAGGTTGTTGTGAAGCTCAAAGGAGATAATCTTTATGAAGAGCCTTGTAAATTTTGAAGTGTTATATGAATGTCAGTAATTGTAAAAAGCCAGTAATTATTATTGAGTGACTAAATCCTAGGAAATTATGACATTTGTTGTCAACACCCAACTGTTAAAAGCTTGACAATATTGCTTAATAATGCATAAATTTCATTCAAAAAAGGGAAAGATAGTTTAAACTACTTCCTCATTATTGAAGCAAAAATGGAAAAGAATTTGTCAAGATTTTTTTCCTACTATCTACATCATATTTCTTGCCTTCTTGGAGTGGGAGGGAGAAACATGGAGTGTAAAATATGGGAAATGATATTAAAATAATATAGACACATAATCTGGAAAAAATAAAAAATGTTTAAAGTATAGTAATGACCAGTCCGCATGTAGGTATATGTGCATATGTATGTGTGCATATATATATATTATATATGTATATACAAAGAATAATGAAAGAGCAACATAGATGTTATTGTACAACATCTTGCACAATTGATATAAACTGGAACCAGAGTTGGAAAAACTTGGATTCCAATTCTACTTAAAAGAATTAATTAGCTATATGACCCTAGACAAGTCATTTAACTCATCTTATCTCCAATTCCTGTGTCTGTTAAGTAGAAATAATAATAGTAAATATTTTACAGGATTGTTGAAAAGATAAAATGAGATACTGTATACCAAATGCCTTGCAAACCTTAAAGTGCCATATAAATATTAACTATTGTTATTATCAATATAAGACACTCTTTCTAAGAGTGACATGTTTGAAGTCATTGTAAACTCTCTAACAAGTGACAACTCAGTGAGATTGCTTGATAAAATCTTGGATTTGGAATAGACTTTAGAAATCATCTAGACTCAAACTTATTGGATTTCTATGGATATTTATATGACAATTAAAGTCCTTTTCTTAAATGGTCATTTTCCTAAACTTAAACCAGCATCCACAAGTTATGATTAGAAGGAATAGGTCAGAAATTCTGATTTCTTTCCTAAGACTCCATATATACTTCAAATTGCTGAAAGTATATTATCCCTCATGAAAAACAGTGGAAAGAAGAAACACTGGGTTTAAAAATCAGAAGAATTGAATGGGGTCAGCCATGCACCAGTGAGCAAATAACTTTAACTTTCTGAGACCCTATATATTTATAAAATAGAGATAATCATATTTAAATCATCTATATTATCTAATTGCAATGATTGTGCTTGGTAAAATATTATATTAATATGGGTTTTTATTATAACATATTCTTTTCCCAAATTTTACAATTTACAATTTTCAAACCTACAAACTGGGTCAAGAATGTCTTGGCCAAAGAAATGTTGTGAAATAACTTGGTCATACCTGATCTCTGCAGGCATGGAAATGTCCTTCAGGAATCCTTATGTTATATCATAACATATCTTATGTTATATATATCTTAATAAGGTGATGGTTTATACCTAGTTGTTCTTATTGTTGAGTCTATTTTTTAGTTGTGTTTGAATCTCCAGGAACTCCAGTGGGAATTTCTTGGCAAAGATAATGAAGTGGTTTGCCATTTCCTTCTCCAGTTCTGTTTACAGATGAGGAAACTGAGGCAAACAATGTTAAGTGACTTGTCCAGGGTCATAGCTAGTAAGTGGCTGAGGAGGTTAGATTTGAAATCAAGAAAGCTGAGTCTTCCTGATGCCAGACCTGGTACTCTTTCAACTGTGCCATCTACTTGCCCAGTTAAATACCTGCAAGCCAGAGATAATTATAGATGTTTAATGCCTACCAAAAGTGACTTTCCATATACCTAATTAAAAATCAGAGTTAATATATTTGAGATAATAATCATAGAAGTATAAAAATGCAGTCAACATTTTCTAAGTTGAAAAATAAATGTATGCATAAATGGTCACAAGTAATGTTCCTCAGCTTCTGAACTTCAAATCAAAGACTGATGAGGTCACTATTAGCCAAAGGCCTTCAATCTAATTGCAAACTAGTATTACTGGGAATCATGATATAAGATTTCCTTGGACTGTCAAATATTTCAACACCCTCAGAGAAATTCTCATTATCTCTTCTGGGTGGTAGGCAAGAACCTGAAAAATGAATTCTGCTTAGCCATTTCAGTACCTCAGACTTAAAGAAAGGCCTTAGACATGGAATCCGTGTTCATCCAGGAGGTCCACTGTACCTTTTCCCACCAAAAATATGGGTAATAAATAAGGAAAGTCTTCCATTCTGGGGCTTACTTTGATTTAAAGGAGTTTTAGAATTGGAGACAGATGGGTGATTGTAATTTGATAGCAAACTGATTCTGCAGATCCTGGATACTGGGAACTTGGTATTTGAGAACACTTTCATTAATGAAATCAACTGCTTCTGGTAATGAAATAAAGACCAAAAGAAAAATCGTCTTAGATTTTATAACACCACCAAAGTAGAATAGGAGAAGGGAAATTCATGTGTTCTGGACTGAACTTTCAGTACAAGATAAGCCAATGCCTTTTCAGATTAAAAGCAGCCTACTCTATCATCTTTGAAAACAGGACAAACTGCCTAGAAGCCTCTCTACTGGTATCAGCTTTACATCTTTATCATTCTGGGCATTCTACGTGATGGGAAAAGTCATCCCCTAGTCCAACTCAATGAGATATCTGATGATGAATGGCACAGCTCCAGTGGTACTGCCAATGTAAGATAATACTAGAATGTCACCATGGACATCCACCAGAAAGGTCATCATCTTGCAATAATCATCACCTATTCGACTATGTCTTTTTAGGTTCTGGATCTGTTCTCCTTAAAAACAATTCCCCATTTTACCTTTCAGGGCATTAGCAAAATTCACCAAGAGGTGGGGGTGGGGGTGACAAGCTGGGAGGAAGGGGGGATCCTGAGGCTCACTCCTTTGTGCAACAGCTGAGAGCTAACTGTGTAGGAGGTGGGTGACACCATGTGGTGAAATAAGGAATGTGTTTCATGACCATGTAGTATTGGTTTTCAAATCTTCCACTCTGCTTCCCCCACTTCCCCACCACCACCACCCCCACACACACACATATACATCTTTCCCTCATTTAGTTGGAATGTATTCATTTGTCACACTCAGATGACTTAGAATGAAAAAGTAGAATTATGGCACCCAATTCAATTCCACATTTCTAAAGTACATCCTATGGACAGGGCACTATTCTAGAAGCATAGTAGGATACATAACTCAGAATTATAGTTAGAGTCAGTCCAGACCACAAGTATGAGTGGTCTTTACCTGATCTCACAGGTATGGTAGTCAGATTGCTTCCATTATCTGTGGTTTTCTCCCACTGTGCTGAATTTTTATTCCCCTCCAGTAATTTGAGAATTTCTGGTTTACATGGAACTCCAGCTCTGTGGGAAAAGCTGCCCAAGTAGGCAATAAGATCACATCAATAAAAAGGGTTAATGATCATTTACTTGCTGCCTAGCACAAACACCATACTTCCCACCAGCAAAATGAAAATGTTTTCATTAAACTAAGGCTTCACATAACAATCAATAATTAGCTAAACATAAGACAAACCAGACACTTCAGTGTGTGAGAGACTAAAGGATGAAAATAGAAATCCCCAGTAGAAAGCAAAAATAATGCCAGTAATTTACTCCCTCATACTTAAGACTCCAAAGACAGAGCTCCAAAGAGCTCTTTCCCTACAAGCAATTATTCCAGAGGATTTGAGTAACAGTTTCTTATGGCTATCCATATCATGTAATGTGAGCATGGATTTAAAACTTCAGTATGAACTATATTTTCTTGAAATTCCTATAATTATGGGTCAGGATTGCAATGTTTTGTTTTTAAAATGAAAATGAATCTTCTAGTGTGGGAGGGAAGCCAGGCACTTAAGAGAGATTCACTTGTCCTGTAAGAAAAAGTCAGATTAAGTGCAATATTGAAAGCAACTGCTCTCCCAAGTTGGACAGAAAACAGCAAGCAGCTGGAAGAACTTTCTGATTTTGACAAATACCATTGCATAATTAATCCTATGGCATCTAGAAATCTAAAATTTGTTCCCCCAACTGATAGCTGATGGAACATTAGGAAATGGAATAGGTCACCTAATATCCTATCTGATAAAAATAAAAAAGCTATCAATACCACTAGGAATACTGCAGTATTTCGGTAGTCTGGAACAGAGCATAGTAGATAGGGCATTGTACTTGGAATCAGAAAGTCTTGAGTTCAAATCCTGCCTCTGCCATTTACTGATTGTATTACACTGGACAAATCAATTATACTCTCTCAGTTTCTGTATCTGTAAGGTGAAGATAATGATAATTTCTATCTTACAGGCTCGTTTGTGAGTATCAAATTTTATAAAAATAGATGTATATATTCACATATAATAGCTACAATTTATGTAGTACTTTAAGGTATGGAAAGTGATATACATGTACAAATATGTATATATATACAGAGACATTTTTATGAATGTATATATACATATGTCATTGTACTAAATAAATTCTAGCAATTATAATTATCTATGCCTCAGTTTCCTTATACACACAAATGAGCCAGTTAAATTTCTAGCCCAAGGTCTATTCCAGCTCTAAATTTATGACTCTATGATCCTAATGATTTAATTGGATTACTGACAGTTAACGAGATTTTATCTACTTGCTCACAATCTCCATGAACCTTTTTCCTCACCTGTACAACTGGTGTAACAATGCCTATCTGAGGTATATCCAAGATTTTGTGTATATCCAAGTATCTGTGATACTATATGTAGATTCAGTGCAAGGTATCAAACATTTATTAAGATCCTAGATCTTTTTACTCCGAATCAAGCACTCTTCCTCCTCCTTTGTTGTCTCACATTCTACTGGAGAGAGAGGAAAAATACAAAGAGTACACAGATGAGTAAGCAGTAAGTATATACAAAGTCATATAAGAGAATTTCTTTTAATATTTTAATTGATATATTTTGTTCATCTAACGTTCATTTCCCAATATAGCCCTCTGCTCCCCTCAACCAATACATTCCTAATAACAATGAATAAAAAAGAGAAAAAAGTCATTTCAGCAAAATGAACCAATATATCAATCAAGTCCAGCAGTGCATACTGTTTTCCACTTCTCTAGATCCCCTCCTCTGCAAAGGAAGGAAGTTTATGCCTTTAATTTTTTAATATTAAGTTTATCATTTTAATTATACAGCATTTTGTTTTAGGTTTTCTTTTTGTTCACATTTTTTGTAATTACTGTTTTCCTGGTTGTGTATAGTTTACTTGACATCAGTTCATGTCTTCTCATGTCTCACTATATTCTTCATATTTCATCATTTTTATGCAGCATAGTATTGCATTCATGTACCACAATTTGTTGAGTGATTTCTGAATCAATGAGTATCTACTATGTATTCAGTTCTTTGCTGCTACAAAATGTGCTGCTGTAACAGTTTGTTGTATGTAGGATAATTCTTTGTATCTTTGATCTTCTTATGGCATATTGCCTACATGAAAGGGTTAAAGACAGAATAGTTAATAATTCTGATTTTACCATTATCTGATACTTCACATCCAAGTTGTCTGTCTTGTTATTGGTGTCCTTATAATACTCTAGATATGCTATATAGTACACCACATATAATATACCAGATATGGATTTGAGGTTATTATACCTCAGAATGTAAGGTTTGTCCTGGCAGGTGGTAAGTTGATGGCAAGGTGGGTGTTAGTAGCACTGAGTATAGTTGAGGTCCTAATCATGGAAGTAAGAGGCAGGAAAGTTCTGTCAGAAATAAGGATAAGATTATGAGTTTGTAGGAATAATGATAGGATCCTAGTTTTATAGATTTAAAGCTGGAAAGGACCTCAAAGGTCATTTAATCCAACATCTTCACTTTATAGATAATCAAGGAGGATTAGAGAGAGGAAATAAAGGATTTGCCCAAAATAATACAAGGAATACTATCAGGGTCAGAATTTTTAACATACTCTGACTTCAGATTCAGTGTTCTTACCATCACACCATGGATATTTCAAAAATAAAAAACAAACATGTAAAAGACAGAAGCATATGAGGAATTCAATGGTGAGAGCAGTCTTGAGTAAAAATCAGTTTGTTAAATACACAGAAACTGCTGGTTGTTAGCAGATTCTGAAAATATCTGTGACAAATATATATATATATATATATATATAAAATAATGAAGTGATATGGTCTTCTTAAAGTTAAAAAGACCTTGGTTCCTGTCCTGGGAATTGCCATTTGGTAGCTTCATGAGCTTGCACAAAAAACATGACAACCCCTTTAAGCTTCAGTTGATTTTGAAGATAACACGAGCCCTTCTACCTCATAGGACATTTGTGAGATGCTCAGATGAGATAATGTGTGTGAATGTGTGTGTCTTGCAAGCATAAAAGTTATGCTTTATACTGGTATAAAGAACAATACAAAAAATACCATATCATTATGCCAAGGTTTGTTGTTTGGTTGTTTTAAACTCTTTTGGATCTGATTTGGTGTTTTCATGGCAAAGATATTGGAGTGGTTTCTCATTTCCTTCTCCAGATCATTTTACAGAAGAACTAAGGCAAACACAATGAAGTGACTTGCCCAGGAACACACAGTTAGTAAATGTTTGAGGCTAGATTTGGACTCACAAAGATGAGTCTTCCTGATTTCAAGCCAGTACTCTCCACTGTGCCACCTACCTGCCCCTATGCAAAGATAGAACAACCTAAATTTGTCACATTTCCATGAAAACAAGAGAATAATAGACTTTATTCAAAGATAGAACACTTTGAATAAATTCTAATATTCTCTTAGTTACACAGAAAATCTAGCATAATTATATTAACTGGATTACCAGACATTTTACATATGGTCTCCATTCAACAAGTAAAGAAATTGGTGGGGGAAAAGTCTCTCGAAAACTTAGTCCAATATGTTTAGTTGATTTGCTGGATATTCAAAAAAGTCTAATTTTAAAACCTAAATTATGACCTTTACAACATAGGATAACATACAAAAGTTGGGTGGGTGAAGAATGACATATATAGTGTTGGAAGCAAATTTCTCCCTCCATTAAGTCACTTTTTTAACATCATCTTTCAGTGACCTGGAGGTCAAAGACCACTGAGTAAATTCAGGTATAGATAAACCCTCATAGAATGGAAGTTAAAGAACCAGGGAACCAATGGTATGGGAAACTAATTCCTCAGGCACTGCCCCCCTGAGTGGCCCAGGCAAATTAAGAAACTGGTTGGTTCCTGAGATGTGACATGTGAAAGCTGGTGGATGGAGAAAAGAAATTATAAGTGGAGACCAGGTGGTCTTTGGAGTCTTCTTCTGGAGCATGGAGAGCTGAAGGAACTCTTGTCAGAGTTTAGCCACAGGCCCATCATAGTGCCCAATAGATTAGAAAGCAAAGTATCTCTCTACTTCACTCATATCTTTCCCTCTCTTTTCCACTACTACTACTGTGATTTAATAAAGTTATTAAGCTACTAATTGCCTCTTAATTTTAATCATTACAATAGGCTACAGGAAATGTGCCCAACTCACACATATCCTAAAAGTAACCTCTCCGACATTCTCAGGATTTGGTAGAACCATAGAGTTTTAGAACTGGAAAGGAATTTAGAAGGCATATAGTTCAAAACTTTCATAATGTGGTTTAATGGATAAAATTTATGCCAGATTTGGAAATAGCTGGGTTTGAATCCTGCTTTAGATTCTTGTCCAGGTGAAACTCTGGGCAAATAAACCTCTCTAAGCCTCAGTTCTCTTACCTAGAAAATGGGAATTTAACCAGCACCTAATTTAGAATGTCATTGTAGAAACAAATGAGATAGTATATAAAGCACTTTGCATACCTTGAAGTGCTGTAGAAATGGCAGCTATTGTTTTTTCTTCAATAGATCTGTGTGTTCATAGATATAGTATATCCTACAATGGTACAAATTGCATTCTGTCTCTGTCTGTCTGTCCTATGTCTGCCTATACTTTCACCACAAGGGGTGCCCCCAATCTTCTGATGACATTCTGGACCTCTTCAGGCTATTTAGATTTTGAGGGAATACCTGGTCTGCCCATTCACTGGTTATTCTTCACTTTGAAGCTCATATTTATCCTGGCTAACTTCAGTTCTTCCTACTGTGACTATTCATTTGATCATTAAAGAGAAAGCTCACATTTAGAGAACTGCAAAGTCCTATTATAATGCTTAATTGTGAGAAAGAGTCAACTTCGAATTCTTGAAGCTTATGCCAATGGGTTCTGCCACACTGAAAATATTCCATGTACAATTCTGTCAATAACTTATGTCTGCATTCTAAGATCCAGCCTAGTGGATTATGGAAAAGCTCATCAGGAGTAGGTTGGTCACTTTTCATTTAATTCTTCTGTCATAGCAACACATCAAAGAAATTATAAAAAGTGAGCCTCAATCTTATCTTGTGTGGCTTCCCTTTGCTTCTGTACTGATGTTGCAGATAGGAAAGACACTAAAGAATTAATACAGTTTTTACAGAGTCTACATCCATTAACTTATCCACTATGATGTTGGACATAATTTGTGGGGGGTCTTTTGCAGCAAACTTTACTATAACAACAACCAGCCTAAAAGTTAAATGGTACTTTCCCACATTTCCCTACTTTGACTTTTCTCAGGCTTAAATAACATCTTATTTTCAAAAGATAAAATGGAGGTGTGTCAGAATATTTATTGAGAAAAGTAGACAGACTTTAACATCTCTGGAGGCATAAAAAATTTAAAAGGGCCACAGTCCTCTAGTCTAAGTATTTAAATTAGCCAGTAGAGGGAATTCATTTAACCTCAGAGTTTATATAGTATCAGATTAAAAGTTTTCTACTCAATAGGTTTTTAAAGGGAAAGAAAAATTTTTCACAAGATATTTAATGACTCCAGAGTAAAAATAATATATACATACATGTACATTTATACACAGATATATATATATATATATATATATATATATATATATATATATATATATATATATATATATACCTGATTCACAACAATCATAGGATCATAGATCTGGCACTCGAAGAGGCTTCAGAGGCAATTTGGTGTATAAGTCTCTCATTTTATAGATGAGTAAACTGAAGTGTAGGAAAGTTAAACTTGCCCCAAACCCAAAAATGACACAAGTATTACACAGGGCATTTTAAAGCTGTAGATAATTACCTGGCACAAAAAAAAAAATCTTGCTTTAGAAATATGTTTGTTGTACCAAGTAAAGGACTCTAACTAGCCTATTATCAATTCTTTCATCTGTTTTCTTCATATGTCTGTCATTCTATTAGAAAAGATATTTTTCATCTTTTTTATCCTTTTTTTTCTGTATTGTAGGTTACATTATACTGTAGTAGCAAAGACAGAAAAATCCATTAGAAGTCTTGAAATAAAGAAAGCATTGAACCAGCAACAAAATGGGCTATATGGAAAACAATCACTTGTGCTTACAGAGCAGAAAATGCAGAGGACATGAGGCATTCACTAGGGTAGACACCATTAAAGCTAAAAAGCAATTCATAAAATATGCAGGAATGACTTGCATGGGAAAGAGATAAGGAAGAAAAGGAGAAGAAAAATGCATGAAAAAGAAAAAGGGAGCATGAAGAGACAAAGAATGAGAAATAAGAGAGTGCCATCATTAACTGTCAGTTACCATTAAATGAAACTAATAGTAAGACTACATCTATAAACAGGATTAATGAGAGGTTACTTAATGTCCAGTACAAACATCAATCATACCTCTCACTAGCAAGCAATGCAGTGTGGGAACAAGGGAGACATCCCTACACACACACACACACACACACACACACACACACACACACACACACTACCTGAAAAGAATTATGGAAACATCTGATGTTATTTCTGAGCCAATTAATTCCACCAATCTGATATGGGAATCTGTTACCTTGAAGAGGCTTCATGCCTGGACTATATGCCAAGATCTGCTTTTGTCTTGTGGCAAGCATGTGTGAAACCAAAGCACCACTTCCTTTCTCAGCTTGGTAAATCATAGTGCTGGCTGCTGCCCTCATAGTCCAATAGACAAATTATCACTCAACAGTTAAGCTGCCAACAGTTGATCGTGTTAATAAAATGCTTCATGATATGAGTAAGACCAAATCATAGTTCTCAAGTTTTCTCCTCTAAAACTTTGTAGAAAACTGCCTTGCTATATTGCAAATGTTGAATTTTAAATTTCTATCATTTCATCATTATTTCATGTTATGATTGTTTTCAAATAAAGCATATGAACTATTAACCAAGAGCAAAAATTCCATGTTTGTAAAACTTATAAATATTATCAAAAATATAAATATTATCAAAAATTATATTATTAATATTCATTGAAATATTAATGTTACTCATATTAAATAGAAAATGTTTCTAAATTCAAAATAATAACAATGTGCTAATTTCACTATTAAGTTATTTTCCATCCAAAGAAAGTTTAGGGCTTGCATTTCCATGACTAAGCAAATTGAAAAGAAAAAATTCCAAAGTTAAATTATTTCAGAGAGATTCTTAATTATATTACTACTAATCTATGCCTACAATTGCATTCAGATAAAGCTATACATTGGGTTATCAAATTTCATATCATACAACCTGTTTCTTACTTTCTTCCAACACGGAATAATCTATTTCTAAATTTAATGTTATGATTAGTACTAAAAATGAAGATGATGACAGTGGAATCTTTCTAAAGGACATAGTTTAAATCAACTCACCAGAACTATGAGATAGGAAAAGGGATTAAACATGTAATTTCATTAGGATAATGAATTCCCAGATGAGAAAATTATTTCTGCTAATGTAAAATAGAAACTTCTCTGTAACTTGGAGGGTTGAGTAGAGCTCCATCACTACTATATGTCTATTCTAGGTCTTGAGCACAGGTCTTCTTGACTTCAAGATTAGCTCTCTAGTCAGTACATCATGCTATTTCTCAATAGAGCCATATGATTTCATATAATTTTCTTGCAATTGTCTTTTTTCTAAATGTTTCCTTATGAATACCTGAAAATCCTTTAATTCATTAAATTAAATCCCTTGCAGGATTATACTCAACTCTTTTTCTTGATTACAAACCCAGGTCCTATTGCTGTTTCAAATATCATATTTGGGATTTTTTATGTAGAAGCTGCTAACTCATGTTTTCTTGGTTGTAGGTTCACAGCATTTGATTTTTTTTTCTTTCTAGTTACCTGTAATATTTTCTGCTAGACCTGAAAGCTTAAAAATTTATCTATAATGTTCCTGTCATTTTTCATTTTTTGATCTCTTTCAGGCATTAATCTGTTGATTTTTTTCAATTTTTATTTTACTCTACTTCTAAAGCTTCAGGACAAGTTCCCTAAAAATGTTCTTGAAGTATAGTGTATAAACTCTTTTTTTTTATCATAAATCTTGGGTAGTCCAGAATTCTCATATTATCTCTTTTCAATCTTTTCTCTAGGTCAGTTGTTTTTTTAATGGGAGAATTAATTTCTTCTCCATTTTTTCTATTCTTTTCTTTTGTTTTATTATTTATGGATATAGAATGAAGACCTTTTCAAGTTCTTCCAAGAATTCTTTTGGTGCTTGTGGCTATTTTACATTTTCCTTTGAAGTTTTACAAGTAGATATTTTTACTTCATTGTTTCCTTCTGATTTGAAATCTGATCTTCTCTATCACCATAGTATCTACGATCAGAATTTTTCTTTGTTGTTTACTCTTTTTTTTAACAGCCTATTTCTTGGCTGTTAATTTTATGTCAAGGTCAGACTGTGGAGTATAGTGTCTTAAGCTTCAGGAGGTTTTTGTGTTGTTGTTTTCCAAGCTCTATCTGAATATTTTGATTTTTTATCCTTACAAAGTCCTATGAGTGAAGGGTAGGTGTGTTTACGGCTACTTTGTCTAGAATTACTTCAGGTACTCTTCTCTACCCCTAAGCTCAATCAGGGACCCTAATAACAATGCCCCTGCAAACACTTTCATTCCCCATGGTCCCTGAATGTACCACAGGCTTCCCACAGCAACAAACCCACAGTTCACTCCTCTGCCCTGGAACCAAAACTAGGACCTCTACTCTCTTGCAAATGATCACAATCAATAGGGTTCTCAACCCCCTACAACTATAGTCATCAGTTTATGTTCACTCCTCTTTGCCCATAGCTACAGCCTGGGACAACATCCAGCCAACATGCCTCGTCCCCATCAAGCCCATAGCAGAGGGCTCTCCCACCATTATTGTCTTGCTGTACCTCCACATAATCTGAGGGGTGAAAGTTTCCAAAGCTAAGGTTACTGCTCAGATATATCTGACCTTGGAGTTTACTGTTTGTTGGCATAGTGGTGTCTGCACTTCTTTCTAGACCAGACGACTACCTAGGTAAGGTAAGAAAGACCAATCTTTCCTGATGCCATCCCAAATTGTATTAGGTTAGATAACTGCTTTACCCCAAATTTTAATTCTGCCACTATAAAATTCACTTTAAGCTATTATTTTAAATTATTGGGGAGGTGGATTTGGAAGAACTGGGTAATTTCCTACCTTATTCCACCATCTTCCCATAAATTCCCTTGTTTGCATCATGACACACACCTAGAAAATTCTGTATTGTATATTTTGTAAAACAAAGACAACAGGATCTGTAATTTCATATGGGTAAGGTGTGAAAACTATGTGAAAACTCCTTCCACTGATTCTAGCTATTTCATGTGAATAATTTTTTTAAAGTCTTACAGTTTTCATTTATTAATTCTTTATATATATATATATATATACATATATATATATATAGGGGTTCAAATTTTGTCAAGTTGCTTATCATAATGGCGAAATCCAAATACACATCTTGAGCCAGTAGCCCCAGGTATTTCTTTTCACAGACAGTATCCTTGATTCATGAATCTAGAGCCAGAAAAAAAACTAAAGGTTATCCATTCCAAACACATGATTTTATAAATAAAAAAGCTGAGCATCAGAGAGTTTGAGTGAAATACCCAATGTTCCATAGGTACTGAATGGCAATGGCAGAGTTGGATCATTGTGTCCAGGTCTCCAATTCAAAATTCAGCTCTTTTCTCAATATACCACACTACAATATCTTTTTTAACTGAAGTGGACACAAATTTAATGCACTAAAATCTTGGGAGTCGGTAAAAATCATTGCTTCTTTAGAACATGAATAAATATGACATGATTCACATACCTTAAGAGGATATATAGAATAAAGAGAATATCATTGAATACTTCCCATTAGCTCACATGTTCAAACTTTTGGGGTACTTGACTGTATCAATATCAAAGTCAAATATTTGCATTCCAGTTCTCTCCTACTTGCATACAAAGAAGAGATGCCTTGAAATTCAGTCAACTGTAATTATTTTATTAAAGACCAGTGCATCCTTGAGAATTTTAAGAGATAGTATAGCAATATACTATACATTAAATACAATAAAAGAGATAGTATAACAATATACTATAGTATAACAGATACTATGAAAGATCATTGCCACTCCGTTTCTAGACCAGATTGTCTATAGTTAGCAGCATCATTCACTTTACCTCTTCTGAGCCTCTCTGATCTCCCAACTTAATAGCTGATTTATGATGAACTTAACTTTAAACATCATGATCAATTAAGGGTACATAACAAATATTTGTATACGTTAATTTTATAAATCACACATATATATGTTTATATGTGTAAAATATCCTATATATAAGTATATATGTACCTATAAAATATCCATTACAACTCATCATTCCCTCTGTCTCCTTCAATTTTCTTGATTCATCCATTCATCCTTAGATATTTATATAAATATTTTTTTCTTCTACATAGCCTTTGTTATCAGAGTTTTCTTTCTGTTTTCTTCTGTCTGAGACTCAATGAAATCAAGTAATTATGGCAGTGCAAAACCCTTAAATGTACATTTAGAAAATAAAAAAAACCAATGGTCAGGGTTGCTGTAACCATGTTGAATTCTGATATATAGATACTGTAATTTTTATTAAATGTTTAAGGAATGACAACATATAGCAAAAAGAGAATAATAGATTAGAAGCGAAAGAAGCAATATCACTTATCAATTAATTTTCACAGGTTTTACCTTTCCCATTATCACATAGGACAACAAATTTAAGGAAAACCAAAGCAACCTATGCCCAAGGATATAGTTTTGGATGTGGCTCTTTCCTGTTATCCTTTACATACATAAGAGCTACAACTGCTTATTATTAGTGACTTCTTTTTTGCCATAATTTTGGTTCTTGCAATCTACCATACAACTGAATTTTAGACCATAACATAGAAAAATAAAATAAAAGATTCATACCTACACAGTGGCTACAAGAGTCTTGCTTCTAAAATTTCTGTGAAACTCTTTTAATATTTATTGATCTCAAGGCAAAGTTTGAGACAATATTCTAACTATAAAATATTGAGTTATTAGGGATGGGATACTTCCCCATTTTCCTATACCTCCCAGAGGAAATAAGATTTTTGCTTGTGGGTTCATAAATTTGCACTGTTGAAAGTATGTGCTCCTGTTAAATGTATTTGCTAAGAAATTTGATGTCTTCAGTTGGAAAATCAAGTGTCAGGTATCATTTATCAGGAGGAAATGGTGAACAAGAGCAAATATCCACAGAAGAAAAAAAATAATCAATCAAAAAAGAGTTGATACAGACTATATATCCTATACTGTACTAGGCACTCTGATGTATAAGAATAAGGATAAAATGTAAGCTCTAGGGAAGATAAAAAAATACTGAGAGACTGTATTCTAGTTATGAAAATCAGTTTATTGATGAGGCTAGCAATAACAAATAAATTAATGGTTTGCTTTCAATGATCAGAGACAAATCGCAGAGTCTTGTATCATTTAAATAGAGTTCTGAAAGTTCTTTATTCAGTCCTCCAGTGAATAGCAAAAAGATATCTCTAAGAGGCAGATACTTAATGAGGAATGGGCTAAAATCTTCTAAACTTCTCTCCCCCAATTACTTCAAAGTGGTATGGGGAAAATCATGAGAAGTAGGCCTGGGTCACAAGATTCAAATAACTTTTGGTGATCTAAATAGGAAGATCAAGTCAGGTCTGGTTAAGTTTTGCCCTTTATGGACTAACTGCTCTCACTTCAATGGGGAACTCAAGGACACAGCCTGGGGAAAAATCTAATTCAGGTCATTTCTGTTTACAGAGACAGTGGAACTCGCATTCATTCCAATTTTAGAAGATGCTCTGGGACAAGGAATGAAAGGGCATTTTTAGGTTTGTCAGGATGAAGGCAAAGGAGAACAGTTTGGATGTGAAAGGCAATGTTAAAGATTAATATTAGAAATCAAATGATGCAGTACTAAAAATACTTTACCTCAACTCCTTGAGGCAAAGGATAGTTTCATTTTTATCTTTGTATCCCTAGCACTTCACCCCTTGACTGGTGCATAGTAAATCAAGGGTTCCTAACCTACCCAGATTTCAGGAGATCCATGAACTTGGATGGAGGTGGAGAATGACATCTTTATTTCAATATAATTGGTTTCCTCTGTAATTCTTTATAATTCTTTGTAATTCTATATATCATATGTGTTTAAAGAAAAAGTCTGTTAGCTTTACCAAATTGCCAAAGGGTTCCCTGACGAACATGAAAAGATTAAGAAGCTCCTTAGTAAACATATAATGAATGTCCCTTGATTGATTGATAAAAGCCATATATTCTGTTTCCCAGAAATCCACCCCAGTTAAGGAGGTAAGCCATATACATCAAATTTTAGTAGTATTTTATAGATTTTTAGAATTGGAAAGAACCTGAAGAGATAATCTAGTTTAACCTCATCATTTCACAGAAGGAGAAAATGAGGTGCAAAAAGATTAACTGGCTTGCCCAAAGCCATACAGCCAGTCAGCAACTAAACAAGGACGGGAATCCAGGCCTCCTGAATCTGTCTGGGTTGTTTCCACTACACCACAATACCAATCCACAGATCTTATTGCCTCCTTCTATTACCTTATGAGCTAGTGAATTCAAAATTATCACAGCATGGAAGATTTGAGCTGGGCACTAATGGGAGCTAGGTTTTCTTTAGGCAGAGGGAGTGGAGAAGATTTTACAAATAGGGAAAGTAGTATGAGCAAAGACTTGGTTTGAAGAATGTGAGCAGAGAAAGTTAAGTGACTAAATAGAAGATAGATTGTTTGAATGCCTAGTCAAAGAATTTGAACATTATCCTTCAGCCAATGGAGAGAAATTAACAATTCTTCATAGGAGAATGATATAACAAAGGCAGAGAATAGGGAAGACTAATTTGGGATTTACATAATGGATTTCATGAGTCTAAATTTAGGTTTTATGCTAAATATGATAGTTAGAAAGTAATATTGTGGTTGCTGAATTTAAAATATTATAGTTTAAGTCTAAATGACTTTTAGAAACTTTAAAAATGTAGCTAAAGAGAGATTTTAACAAGTCTACCAGCCCTTCTTTAGTAAAGTGAGGCTCAGCCCCACAGAGGCTTCCTCATGTCCCTTGTCCCCTTGTGGATTTCCCAGTAATTCTCAGCCAGAAGTCCCAAGTGGTGTCTTCAGTCAGAGTTCCACTCACCCAGCAATTCGACATAGGATCCAGGGAAAAGATCTCCTCCAAGCCAAGGCAGGGATCTCTGGAACCAATCTCTCCAAATGCCAAGAAGGGAATGAATCTAGATCATGTTGATCTCTTCCTTTTATGCTCCTATTTTCCACATCACTACCTATCTCTTCCTGTTATTCTTCACAGAAACCAATGGTAGTCTTTCAATTTACCTAGAACTTCCCAAGGTGGTGGTGGGGGGAGTACATTGGAGTTGTCACTTACTCTAGTAAGTGACTGGTGAACTCTCATACTTAATGATAAGCACAGGTACTTTAAATTCTTGATTTTATTAGCTAAAAATAAACAAGGGGCAAGTTAATTCACAATTGGAAAGGAAGAAGAACAGAAATGAATATGACCAAAAATGTTGGCATTAGTAATACAAAGAAAAAGAAGAAGCCAAAAGAAGGAAGGACTAAAGATGTTTAGACTGATTAGATGGGTGGAAATGGGAAGGAAAGTGAAAGAGAGCGAAGAGTCCTCAGTGAATGATGGTGCCATTGATAGAGATATAAAAATGAAAAATTAAGTGTTTTGTGTGGGGCATGGGAATGGTGATAAATTTATGAGGAGTTGTAAGAAAAATTTTGCAAAAGAGAGGAAGATGCAAAGGAAGGAAATCTGATCCAGTAAAGCAAGAAGCAGCCCATATCAGGGAAGGGCAGAAAGGAAGGGACCCAGAATTCCAAAGGGAACAAGAGCTGAGAGAACTGAGAAACTGACTCTTCAACTCTGACTCCTTCAGCTGAGAGCCTGACAAGAGGATATCAAAGGCTGGAGGTTTCCCTTTGGAAACCAACAGCTTTCTAGCAATCCCTGGAAATCTTTTGCTCTCCTCAACACAATAGACTGGACTTTGGAAGAAGCCATCTACTGAGGAAATCCTCTCCAAAGATCTTCTCCATCTCTCTATCTCTCCAATCTGTCCTGAACTCCAGCAATAACCAAATTAGCTCAGGAATAGGGACAATCAGAAGCTGAAAAGAAGAGGGGTCAAGGATTAGAGACTGGACCCCAAAAATTTGGGTGGTTCAGTCTATCAGTCTTTAGGGACTCCTGCTACCCACTTTCCTTACTCAATCCTCCTATTTCCCTTCCCTGGGTGATTCTCTATTAAAAAATTATTATATAGACCAGGTCTGCCTGATTTCTGACACCAAAGAAAGGGACTAAAGATTTGGGGAGAATCACATCTCTCCCCAAGGAGGAAGATTAGCTCAAGACTAGAGTTGAGGGGTGAACCCAGATCTCAAAGGGAAAGAGGTAGTTGGGGCATTGGGAGGATCCAGAGGTAGGAAAATCTATCCTGCCTTTCAATAACAATTGAGATCAAGAAGTGGGGCAGTGGGTCATTTCTCCAAAGCCCTCTGCTCCAGTCCTCAACCTCTATCTCCCAAACCAAATCTCTGAAGAGACATACTCTGTCCCTCAGAGAAACAAATTCAGGTTGTTTTCACCAATAGGAAGAGAGGGGAAGATCAACCTCTTCTCTCCTCTCATTCTCTCAACCTCTTCTCTCCCTCTCCCCTTAGTCAAAACCAAGATCAAATAATATTTTCACATAATAGGATTTGTGATCAGAATAGAGATTAATTCAAATAAGAAATGGTTACCCTTTGTTGCAAATGGGACCCTGATTCATTAATTTGTATATTCCTTGACAAAATGTTTCACTTCTATTTCTTTTTAACTGATGGTTATTCTAATTCATTATGATTCATGTGAAACACTATCTGTGATAATTTTTTCACATATTTATTGATCATTTATCCCTTTCATCCATAATCCCATACTTGTTTTTATCTCAAAAGTAAATTGTTGACCAACCATTTTTATTTTTGGATAATTAAGTATGAAGAAGCTACACTTTCTCATTTCCAAAGGATTGTGTGGTAAAAATACCTCAGAACTTGAAAGAGTATTCAGGAGATAGAGAATCTCCCTTTGTATATTACCTTTGCTCATTATTAATTGTGTAGACAATTGCATTAAGGAAACACTGTTTAAGGAAAGACATGAAGTCATAGAATTTTACAGTTGGAAGTGACTTTAGAGGTTATTTAGTCTGCACCAATTCAGTATGGACATTTTCTTAACAAGGGATCTTAATTTTTTTTTTGTTTCTTTCAGGGACCCCTTTGCCAATGTAGCTAAACCCATATACCATTTCTCAGAATGGTGTTTTTAAATTCTTAAAAGAGTATCTTTACTTTTAAAAATATTTAATGTCTTTTAAATATTTTTAAAAGAGTATCTTGTTAAGGGTAAAATTAGGGTTGTTGGCTGAGTATATTATATTAGTGGTCACAAGGGATTAAAATTCAATCCCAATAAAATACCCAAGTCATTTTGGGATTTTATGGTGTTTTAATTACAATAGAATGAAGAAAATAAGAATAAGGAGAAGAGGGAAAGGGGTAGGAATTAAAACTTCTCCAGCCAGGGCTGAGCCAGGCAGGAGTTCAGAGGCCTTGGCCAAGAAGCCTTCTCAGAAGATTAAATCTAACTTGGCTTCCAGCCAGGAGGCCTCCTCCGAGATGAGAGGCCTTCTGGGAGGATAGTGCTTTCAGAAAGTCAAGGAAAAGAGGAATCAGCCTTGTTTTACTCACCAAGGTTGCTCAGGGAAGACACCTCACATAAACCATGCTACAAAGCTTCTCCCAGTAACCTCACCACTAAGCTGCAAACGCAAAACACCACCAAGAGCTCCCAATGCCACTGAGAGACTGCTCACAGGAAGTGACTTGAAATATATAGGCAGTTCTTTACATCATGTCCTTTGTCTCACATGTACCAATGGTAGCTTAAGCTTGACTTAGGACAGCCCAGGGGGTCAGTCAGTTGTTTCTGATTTGTCACTTGCTAGCACATGTTGGTCATAGGCCATCCTCCTCAACACTTAATCCTTAAGTAGGGGTGTATACATTCCAGGTTGCTAGAATTCTAAAGACTAAGCAGGATGGAGTAAAACTAAAATTCACAATCTTCAATGAAAAAGTCCACACATTTTTATTTTGGTTCATTAAAAATATGTTGTTGGGTCTTTTTGCACAGTCACCATGTATAATTGACCCATCCTTTATTAATAAATTGCATGTCTGTGTTAATAAACTATGTTATCTTTGAGGTAAGGATGGGTGGGAACATGTTGTTGCCAGAAAGTGCTATGAGATGTGGAAGTCATTTGATGGATGAAAATTAATAAAAAGCAATCTATGTATGAATGAAGAATGTTCTAACCAGGTCACTGTTTTAACATGACCTTTTCTTTCATCTATTGTTTCTCCAGAATTCATTTACATCCTCCAAGAACTGTATATACAAAAAGAGTTTTTTGCTCTCCATACACTCTAAGATCCAAGAGTTTCATGAAGCAGCATTTAACTGATAATAAAAATTTAAATATTATTTGACTGTTACTTTGGTAAAAAAAAAAAAGAAATTAAAATATTATTTGAGTGCTCTGCCTCTAAGAAGGTAAGAAAGCAATGGAAGGAAAGCTGCCAAACTAAAGTACCCATGAGCTGAAAGTTAAATTGCAAAAGTAGCTTTTTGGAACTCAAAACAATGTTATTGCTGGTGGTTTGAATCTCATATTAGTCAGCCAAAGCCTATTTGACCTATATCTAAAGTACTACACATGAAAATGTTTCTAAGGGGAAATTAAATTCCATTGCATGAATATTTGGTGTAAAATGGGATGGTTGTATTCAATGGCCTCTAAGAACCTTCCATCTCTAAATCTGTGATTAAATGTGTCCTTTCAATCCTATAGAAAGGTCCTGGTAAGAAATTTCTCCATGTAAGTCAGGACATTCTCTGCAACTTAGAGTTTTAGAGGTGCGCCTAGAGGCCTGAGAGTTTAAATAATTTCCCCAGGGTCACACATCCAGTATATATTAAAGGGAAGGTTTGAACACAGGTCTTCTGTGATTCTGAATGTAACTTTCTGTCCACTGTGCCAGTCTGCCCCTCAGAGCAATCTCAGTTTGATCTTAAGGTGCACTAATAGAGGCAAAGGAGAATAGTCTCCCTGTACTGTACTGTTCCACAGTCAGACCACAATTGGAATATTCTCTTTAGTTCTGGATATCACATTTCAAAAGGGACATGATAGGAGAATGTCTATAAGAGTATAACTAAGATGGTGAGAGAACTCAAAATCACACCATACAAAGATTCCCTGAATGAGGTGAGGGTATTTATTATGAAGGGGAAAAAAAGATTTGAGCACAGGATATCTGTCTGTAAGTATATCTTAAACTTTCTCTTCTATCTTAGAATCAATACTATATATCAGTTCCAAGGCAGAAAAAGCAGAAAGGGCTAGGCAGTTGGGATTAAGTGACATGCCTGAGTCACACAGCTAGAAAGTGTCTGAGGCCAGATTTGAACCCAGGACTTTCCATCTCTAGGTCTGAATCTCTATCTGCTGAGCTACTCTGGCTGTTCCCTCTTTTAAGGACCATCATGTAGAAGAAAGAATGATGCGCCTTCTTAAATAATTAGCTCTCCATTTCTGAAAGTCTTTAAACAGCAGTGGACTTGTCAGGGATATCATAGAAGGGATAAATGTTCTACATATGGATTGAATTGAATCAAATGGGAACTGGCTAAAGGATGAAGGATAGAAATGTGAATTGGGGCAGGCTAGTCAAGTCAGGGAGAAGGAATTGTGGAGACTGAGGATTTCTTGATGGTGTAAACTCTTCTCAAAATTAGCTAGTCTCCTGGTTATTATCTCTCTTTTCTTCTCCAATTTCCAGAGACAGGGCTGGTTGCCTCCCCCTTAAGTACCCCCAACATATTGCTTGTAGTCAATGTTTCTTTCCTACACAATAGAATGTAATCTCCCAGTAGCTTGCAAAATTTTTGAGGTTTTTAAAGGTTTTTATTGCTTGTAACAAAAGGAGATGGAATTAAGAGACTTTCTCTGATATCCTCATCCCACCAGACCATATTTGTTTCTTCACTTAGGCCCAGTAGAGAAAGACAAGGTCATTGGACAATAATGGGAAGTCATGTGTGTGTGTGTGTGTGTGTGTGTGTGTGTGTGTGTGTGTGTGTGTGTGTATACTGAGGACTAAATTCATCTGTATTTCAGAGCAAAATCATCAAGGCTAATTTCTGCTCTGGGCTAAATGGAAGCAAACCCTGAGTGGAGGGGAACTCAGTTCACTAAGAATATGGTTTGGAGGAGCCTAAGGGTGGGAGGTAGGAATGTAGAGCCAAAGAGGATCTCACTTGGAATGTAGCTGCCCAAGTAAAGGAAGCTCTACTTCAGATTTTAGACAATTATTCTGACTAATTAAATGCTAACCTGAGGTGCTGTCAAGGCTTCAGGAAGGACTGAAAGTGCTTTCAGACCCCTCTAAGTTGTGACTCCTAGACCTGAAGACCCAATTGCCTGCTGTGGTTATGGTTCTCAATACCATACTTCCTGGGCACTTCTAATAGGAGCTGAAGCAAGAGTGGAGATTGACCTCAAAAGCAGTATGTCATGGCTAGGTGGAGGGTCCAGAATTGGAAGCAGATAGCTGGATATACTCTAAAAATATGATGGAACTTGGGAAAGAGATGAGTGGGAGTATAGATAGATGTAAATCAAAGATTGAAGTAGATTTCTCTTCCAATCCTCCCTCCCCTCTTCTTTCACTACCATAAATCTTATCAATGTCCTTCCATTATGTAAGTGAATTCCTTCGAATATAGGAGTAACCAAGAATTTCTCCCTTCCCATTCAACCTCAACAATCTTCTGAAAAAGAGGGTTGGGATGAGAAATACAAAGCTGCACCAAGGCTAAAGGAAAGGGAATTCCTATGACCACAGGATAGACTCCATCAATAAATAACACAAGTAAATTCTTCAAGACTTTGGAAGTCAGGACTCCCTGCATTCAATTAGATAAAACTAAAAGAAATTTTTAATAGCCTACTGTATACAAGGATATAAAAACAAAATACAACAATTCACAGTCTCAAAAAATCTATAATCTAATAGAGGCATGTATACTTAAAATTAGAACATAATTTTAAGTTAGAATATTATTAAATGCCAAGGAGAGATCACAAATGGAATGTGGGTATTGTAAAGGATAATTTTATAGCTGTGACTTAATATCTAAATTAATTACTGGTCACCAGGGAAAATCCCAAATAATAAAATACCCAAGTCAGCTGGAAATTATGGTGATTTTAATTAATAGAGAGAGAAGGAATTAAGAAGAGAAAGAAAGAGAGAAAAGAGTTAATTTAAACTGCTCTGGCTCAGGCTGATCCAGGAAGGAGTTAAAGGCCTTAGCCAAGGGCCTCCCTTGAAAGTCAAAGGAAAGGGAAGTCAGTCTTATCACTCACTACATGACCATCTCAAGGAAGCTGTCTGAGGGAGCTCCTCCAGGCTTGAGTTCCAGAATCAAACTGGCACCCAGCCTGCTTACAGGAAGTGATCAGCCAGAGCCACCTCTCCGGGGAAAGAGGCTGAAGAGAGGAAGTGACGCACCCTATATAGACAGTTTTACATCACTTTCCTGCATCTTATCTGTACCAATGGTAGCTTAGCTTGACTTAGGACAGCCCAGGGGTCTGTCAGTTATTTCTGCACATGTATATCAAAGGCCATCCTCCTAGATACTTAATCCTTAAGTATGGGTGCAGACATTCCTGACCTTGTTAGACTAAGTAGGGTGGAGCAATGTAGAATTCCCAAGACATTCCTAATTCTGTTAAACTAAGTATCTCCATTGTTACAATCAGGAAAGAGCTAAATCAAATCTTCTAAAGTACGGTCTGAGTAGGGTGGAGTTGTTTTAAAATTCACAGTATCTAGGAGATTCAAGAAGGGAGAAATCATTTAAATTATATTAAAATATTATTTATTGTGAATATGAATATAATAAGTGATTTGAACATAAATTTCATTTATACAAGATTTCCAAAGACCACAAATGCTTGATGAGTCAGATTCTGTGTTAGAGAATCATCTTGGACCCATGGATGTAAAACCTTACACCTAAAGAAAAAGGAATTAGAGAAAAGTCAATGGTAGTGGTATTCTTAATGAGACTCTGGGTTCTAAGGTAAAAAGGATGCTTAGCAAAGTAATTTTTTCTATAACTGCTTCAAACTAGGTAGACAGTTTAAAAATACCTTAGTTACATTTCAATACATTTAAATTCATGGCAAAAAACTACCAGAGGAAAAAAATGTTATTTAATTTTTATGTTTATTTCAACTCTAAGGTACCACTTTAACCTATCAGATTGGCCAACATGACAGAAAAGGAAAATGATAAATGTTAGAGGGTTCTTGAGAAAATTTGGACACTAATACACTGTTGGTGGAGTTGTGAACTGATCCAATCATTCTGGAGAGCAATTAGGAACTATGCACAAAGGGTTCTAAAACTGTGTATACCCTTTGATCTAACAATACCACTATTAGGTCTTTATCTCAGAGATTTAAAAAAAAGGAAAAGGATCAACTTACAAAAATATAGCAAGTTTTTTTATGGTAGCAAAGAATTGGAAATTGAGGTATATTAATCAACTGGGGAATGGATGAACAAGTTGTGCTATATGATTGTAATGGAATACTATTTTGCTAATAAAAATGACATGCAGGATGATTTCAGAAAAATTTAGCATGACTTACATGAACTGTTGCAGAGTGAAGTGAGTAGAACCAGAATACTGTACACAATAACAGACATTTTATGTGATCAATAACTGTGTGTAACCTAACTATTTTCTCCAAGACAATCTCAAAGACTCATAATGAAAAATGCCATCTACTTTCAGAGAAAGAACTGATGGAGTCTGAAAGGAGACCAAAAATACAATATTTCACTTTCATGCTTTGTGGTTTTTGTTTGTTTGTTTGTTTGCTTTTTGTTTTTGTTCTAATTCTCTTTCACAAAATAGCAATGTTTTATATGATTGTACATATAAAATCTATATAGGATTGTTTACTGTCTTGGTGGGGAAGAGTGAAAGAATTTAGAAACCAAAACTTTTAAAAGTGTTAAACATTGTTTTAACATATAATTTTATAAATTTGAAAACATTAGTCTAAGATGAGGTCTATAGACTTCACCAGACTGCCAATGAGGACTGTGTTTTTAAAATAATTAAGAATACCTGGTATCTGCTCCATTATATCCAGTCATGTATATAAAACAGCACTCAGTGTCCATTCTGTGAAACTAGTTTCACAAAGTCCTCTGAAATTTGTTTCTATTTGTCTTATCTCATTAAAAACAACTTAAATATAAATGCCCTGTGGTTTCATTGCTGCATGAATCCATCTTTCTTATAATTTATAGTCTAACAAACTTTACTGAGGCTCAGGGAAGTTTTTAGTTTCAGAGACAGAATTTGCATTTGGATATTTATGACTTGTGGAAACTAGATGGTACAATGAGTAAAGTGCAGGGTCTAGAATCAGAAAGATTCATCTTCTTGAGTTAAAATTTGGCTTCAGACACTTCCTATCTACATAGCAAAATCACTTAACTGGGCAAATCATTTAACCCTTTTTGTCTCAGTTTCCTTATTTGTAAAATGAGCTGGAGAAGGAAATGGCAAACCACTCCAATATCTTTGCCAAGAAAACCCTAAATGGGATCACAAAGAGTTTGATACAATTAAAAAATAACTGACTGAAATTCACTGCGATAAGCCAACCATTCTATTTGCTCATCCATACTGCTTTTATATAATCTTTTACAAGGAAGTATAATGATACTTTTTGTATGTTTATATTTCTAGTAAGTACCCATTTCAGAAGGTACCAACTTCAAGAAAAAAGTATACTTTGATTAAGATTTTGCAAAATGAATATAATTTTTCAGACCATAAGTCTCAGTTTGGGGTTCAAAAATATGGTCTTTCTTATTCTAAATTCCTATCTAGTGTCAGTTTCTTGAAGATATTTTTACAACATACCTGGTCATGCATGTATTAAGTATTTTCCTGAATCTCCATTCCCTATGGTCAAAGTGTTGTACTAGGCTTTAATACATCAATTAAAAAGAAGAAATAGATTTTTTAACCTCAATATCTGATTCAGGTGCTCAAAGAGATAGACTTACATTGGATCCCTTTCCCTAGTAGGTGTATTATAGAAAGATTAAATAGTGTGTAAGGCTCCAGGCCTTCTACAGCAAAAGAAAGCACATGATATTGCTGGCAGTGCTCACAAGAGGAAAGCTAAAATACAAGAAGATATGTTTCATTTTATGTTGGAGTTTTTTTTGGTCAGATAAATGAAGTAATGTAACACTATGCCCCATAACTTCAGATTCCATGAAGAAACAGAACTAATGTGTGCCAAAATGTTTCTTATGAAACCAGTACTTGTTAAATCATTTCTTTACTGGACTGACCTAGCTATATAAATTGATATATGCCAACTTTTCTAAGAGAAAACATAAAACACCTAGGCAGTAGAAATAAATATATTTTCATGGGAACTGGCTGGAGATAGTTGTTGTTCATCATCAACCAATGACATCACAAGATGATGTTTTGATTTATGCATAATTAGATTTAAGCAAGGCAGAATTGTAGAGTCATTAGCCTCCCTCTCTCTTCCAGAATTATTAATGTCTGGTGGCAAGACAAAAGTCAGGAAGATTGATGATGATCTGGGATGCAGTAGATGACTCTGGCATCTTCAAAGTCTGACTAAGCTCTAAGATTCCCAAAGAGCCTACTTCAGTTGCTTTCATCACCATTGGAACAAATTGTTCTCATCCATCTACTCCAGTGGGGTATCTTTACATGTTTGGAGTAGACATTTCCTTAACTCACCAAAAGGTTTGAAACTTGTTTTTTATTTTAAGCCAAGGTAGTTTTACCAGGATCTGACCTCTGTGAATGCTTCAACTTCTTGGAGTTGAGAGTGAGGAGCTGAGGAGAGAGTTGGGTGAAAGGTAGAGTTAGTACATCTTTTTGAATATTAATACTTCTTTTTGGTTGCCTAGTAGAGGTAAAACAGGAGAGATGGGCATGGCTAAGAGGTTGCATAGTTAGCATTGACCACAAGAATAAATCTGATGCAGCATGATACCACTGGAAAAAACACTGGATTTGTAAGAGTCAGGGGAGCTAGGTTTAAATCTTTATTTTGCTATTTATTCAGTAAGCACTTAACCTCTCTGAGGTTGTTTATTCATATTAAAATGAGGAATTTTTCCAGATGATTTCTTAGATCCCTTCTGGCTATAAATATATCATTCCATGAATCTATGCAAAATTTGTAGATCACTATTTTTTTTAACAGAGAGGCATCAATAGAAAACTCAATAAATATCCTGGAATTGATAATAAATAGAATGCATTTGAAAATGGTGTTCCAGTCTACAGCAGGGGATACTTTTCCCTGGATCCAAATATTCAGAGCATTCCCTTCACTCCAAAATGAAGATTCTTACACAAAACTGGGGTTGATTGCCTTAGGTATGTGGAGATTGGATTTAGCTCTCCCCTAATTGTAACAGTGAAGATACTTAGCTCTTCCTTTATTGTGAAGATTAAATTGTAATCCCCTATCTATTTTTAGATTTTAATCCCCAAAGTGTTAACTCAGTATTTAAAGTAGATCTACCCATTTTAACAACAAAAAGGTGTGAACTAACTACAAAAAGGTGTGAACTAATGACAAAAAAGGTATGAACACCCATTTCATACATTGAGTGGCAGGTCTGTAACCCACTTGTAAAAGAATGGGCAGTCCTGGAGAGGAGTGTCTGGTGAGTTAGTAGACAAAATTTAAGGAAGGTGACACAAGAGAAAAAGGTCTTTAAATAAAGGAAACAGAGGTACAAAAGGAAGGATTGATAGATCAAGATCATTCAGTCACTTGGAGTTGGATTGGAAGAAGACACTGAGTTGTAGCAAAGAGAGACACTTGAGAAGAGACTGGAAGATAGACACTCAAACTTGGAGTGAGGACACTGTGGCTGTGGAACTGGAACCCTGAAGGAGATTATGCAGGAGACCTCAGACTGCTTTCCTTTTAGATGGTCACCATGTAGTTTCCTTGCTTTTTTGGAGGTGTGAACCTCCTAGAAAGGCCCAATGTCTTGAGACTCCTTTCCCCTGGCTGGGACTTAGAATCTCTCTCTCTCTCTCTCTCTCTCTCTCTCTCTCTCTCTCTCTCTCTCTCTCTCTCTCTCTCTCTCTCTCTCTCTCTCTCTCTCTCTCTCTCCTTTTCTGTCTTCCTTAATATCTTTCCTCTATTGTAAAATAAACTACCATTAATTCCATTTACTTTAGTAATTCAGTTTGGGATTTGGAAATTAAATCCCTGGTGACCAGGGACTCAGAGTCCAACCATAAAAATATTTAACTGGTGTTAAGTAAAAGTTTCTTGTAGTTCAGAACAAAGGGGGAAGAAAAGAAAAAATGAGTACTAAGTTCTGGCCTTTATAGGAAACATTTGACTCTAGGACAAATTGTTGGAGATTAGTAATATAATATGCCTTCACTTCTCATTATCAGATCTATCTTTTTTTCATATATTTCAATAATATTGTGGATGAAAGTCTAAACAAGAAAATTATCTAAGTCCTTTTCTTTGTAGAATGTAATTATCAAGAATAAAAATCTATCTGAAAGTTCACTAAATATTTAGAAAGATAGGAGAATGATCATAGAAGAGAATAAAATGCATACCTGAGAGTGGTTTGAAGGACTTCTGAACAATTGTGAATTTATTAAATTTGCTGGATCAGAAACTGAAATGTGGGTTTTCCTGAGCTGTGATGGGACCACTAATACAGAAGAGTCTACAACTCTCATATTTCAGTGAATTCTAGAATATTTTTGAGGAAGTCCATGATGCAAATTCTGTGATAATAATATCATCAACAAGAAGCAACCAAATGGTTCAGTTGATGGAGTGCAGGTTCTAGAGCCAGGAAAACCCATGTTTAGATCCAGATTGTTATATCCTAGGTGGTCAAGTGTCTTAACACTGTTTGTTTCAGTTTCCCCATTCATAAAATGAGTTGGAGAAGGAAAAAGCAGACCACTCCAGTATCTTGGCCAAAAAAAAAAAAACACCAAATGGAGCCACAGAATCAGGCATAACTGAAATGATTGAACAATAACCACAACAAAGTATCACAAACACTGTTAAAACATAAATACATTTTTGTGTGTAGAAGACAACTGACAGAGAAAATAATCTGAAGTAACTAGTTTCCCCTAAACTGGAAGTCTTTAAACAAAAACTGGATGACTACTTGTATGCTAAGTTGTGAATGGGTTTCTTGGTTAGCTATAGTTTGCTTTAGTTGACTTTTGAGGTTCTTTCCAACTCTGGGATTTTTGAACATTTGGGTTACAATTTTATCATGCTGTGGACATATTCAAAAGGAATTGTGCAGTGATCAAGAGTACTGGAAGTGGAGTCAGGAAGACTAGAATTCAAATCCTGAATTAGACACTTACTAGTTATACAACCTTGGACAAACCACTTAACCTCTGTCAGTCTCAGTTTTCTAATATATAAAATGGGGAAAGCAGTTTCTACCTTACAGCTATAGTAAGGATGCAATGACATGTATTCATCATTTTCAAACCTTAAATAAATGTTATTACTGTTATTATTATTATAATTCCATTAGACAAGATAGCATGTTTTAGAGGCTATTCTGTTCTATTTTATCCCCATTAAAGTGTCTATCACAGAATCATATACAAGTGTACAATGGAAAATAAAATTTAATTATTTATTTCCATTGTTGTGAATATATTACATGGCAACATTGAACAGAATCAACCTTGTGAGTCTAAAGTTATCAATTAAATTTCTTTTGCATCTCTATTTGGACATTAACAAATTTGCATCTTCATAAAACTTTAGAGTTTGTACAGACCATAGAAATTACATAATTGAAGCCTTTAATTTTACAAATGATGATGAAACTGAAATTCACAAAGGTCAAGGGCCCTGCCTAACTCAAGGTTCCACTACCAATTGGTAATAGAACCAGGATCTGAATAAACTGTTCTGACTCTATATGCTGATACTTTGCTCAGGAAAAAGTGTTTGGATATTTTCCTGGCTAGTGGTTTGTTTTCTTATTGTTTTATCACAATGGGACCCATATATTCCTTTTTCCTTCATTACCCACAAAATGCCAATGAAGTAATCCACACATTTCTGATTTTTTTAAAACTTTACCATCTGTCTTAGAATTGAGACTAAGGGAAGGAAAGAATGTAAATCACAAAATGTCAGAAAATAACTGTAAAAAGTTATCTATACATGTAATTGAACAAAGAGTTGAACACAAAGAATTGGCCACAACCAAACAATAACAAAATGGATCCAAGTTCATTATAATAGCAACAAAACCAATAAGAAGCAGAAAGGAGTTAGCAAAAAAAAAAAGGAGTTAGCAAAAAAAAAGTTAGGACTAGGAAAGATAAAATGTGTAAGGAATTAAAATTAAAGGTTTGAATAAATATATGAGAATTCTTTTTTTTAATTTTATAATATTTTATTTGATCATTTCCAAGCATTATTCATTAAAGACAAAGATCATTTTCTTTTCCTCCCCTCCACCCCCCATAGCCGACACGTGATTCCACTGGGTAGCACATGTGTTCTGGATTTGAACCCATTGCCATGTTGTTAGTATTTGCATTAGAGTGTTCCTTTAGAGTCTCTCCACTGTCATGTCCCCTCAACTGCTGTAGTCAGGCATTTGCTTTTCCTCGGTGTTTCTACTCCCACAGTTTGTCCTCTGCTTATGAATAGTGTTTTTTCTCCTAGATCCCTGCAGATTGTTCAGGGACATTACACCGCCACTAATGGAGAAGTCCATTACGTTCGATTATACCACAGTGTATTAGTCTCTGTGTATAATGTTCTCCTGGTTCTGCTCCTCTCGCTCTGCATCACTTCCTGGAGGTTGTTCCAGTCTCCATGGAATTCCTCCACTTTATTATTCCTTTTAGCACAATAGTATTCCATCACCAACATATACCACAATATGTTCAGCCATTCCCCAATTGATGGGCATCCCCTCATTTTCCAGTTTTTGGCCACCACAAAGAGCGCAGCTATGAATATTCTTGTACAAGTCTTTTTCCTTATTATCTCTTTGAGGTACAAACCCAGTAGTGCTATGGCTGGATCAAAAAAATTCTTTTATTGCCCTTTGGGCATAGTTCCAAATTGCCCTACAGAATGGTTGGATCAATTCACAACTCCACCAGCAATGAATTAATGTCCCTACTTTGCCACATCCCCTCCAGCATTCATTACTTTCCTTTGCTATCATGTTAGCCAATCTGCTAGGTGTGAGGTGATACCTCAGAGTTGTTTTGATTTGCATCTCTCTAATTGTAAGAGATGTAGAACACTTCCTCATGTGCTTATTAATAATTTTGATTTCTTTATCTGAGAACTGCCTATCTATGTCCCTTGCCCATTTATCAATTGGAGAATGGCTTGATTTTTTGTACAGTTGATTTAGCTCTTTATAAATATGAGTAATTAAACCTTTGTCAGAGGTTTCTATGAAGATTTTTTCCCAATTTGTTGTTTCCCTTCTGATTTTAGTTACATTGGTTTTGTTTGTACAAAAGCTTTTTAATTTGATGTAGTCGAAATTATTTATTTTACATTTTGTGATTCTTTCTATGTCTTGCTTGGTTTTAAAGTCTTTGCCCTCCCAAAGGTCTGACAGGTATACTATTCTGTGTTTACCCAATTTACTTCTGGTTTCCTTCTTTATGTTTACATCATTCACCCATTTTGAATTTATCTTGGTGTAGGGTGTGAGGTGTTGATCTATTCCTCATCTCTCCCACACTGTCTTCCAATTTTCCCAGCAGTTTGTATCGAATAGTGGATTTTTGTCCCAAAAGCTGGGATCTTTGGGTTTATCGTATACTGTCTTGCTGAGGTCGCTTGCCCCCAGTCTATTCCACTGATCCTCCTTTCTGTCTCTTAGCCAGTACCAAATTGTTTTGATGACTGCTGCTTTGTAATATAGTTTAAGGTCTGGGACTGCAAGGCCTCCATCATTTGTGTTTTTTTTTTCATTATTTCCCTGGATATCCTTGATCTTTTGTTATTCCAAATGAACTTTGTTATGTTTTTTTCTAAATCAGTAAAGAAATTTTTGGGGAGTTCAATGGGTATGGCACTAAATAGATAAATAAGTTTGGGTAGGATGGTCATTTTTATTATATTGGCTCGTCCTATCCATGAGCAGTTAATGTTTTTCCAATTGCTCAAGTCTAGTTTTAGTTGCGTGGAGAGTGTTTTGTAGTTGTGTTCATATAGTTCCTGTGTTTGTCTCGGGAGGTAGATTCCTAAGTATTTTATTTTGTCTAAGGTGATTTTGAATAGGATTTCTCTTTCTAGTTTTTGCTGCTGAGCTGTGTTGGAGATATATAGACATGCTGATGACATATGTGGGTTTATTTTGTATCCTGCAACTTTGCTAAAGTTGTTGATGATTTCAATTAGCTTTTCGGTTGAGTCTCTAGGATTCTTTAAGTAGACCATCATGTCATCTGCAAAGAGTGATAATTTGGTCTCCTCCTTGCCTATTTTGATGCCTTCAATTTCTTTTTCTTCTCTAATTGCTACTGCTAGTGTTTCTAGTACAATGTTAAGTAATAGAGGTGATAATGGGCATCCTTGTTTCACTCCTGATCTTATTGGGAATGCATCTAGTTTATCCCCATTGCAGATGATATTAGCTGATAGTTTTAGATATATACTGTTTGTTATTTTTAGGAACGACCCTTCTATTCCTATGCTTTCTAGTGTTTTTAATAGGAATGGGTGTTGTATTTTATCAAAGGCTTTTTCTGTGTCTATTGAGATAATCGTGTGATTCTTGTTGGTTTGCTTATTGATGTGGTCAATTATGTGGATGGTTTTCCTAATATTGAACCAGCCCTGCATCCCTGGTATAAATCCTACTTGATCATGGTGGATGACCCTTCTGATCACTTGCTGGAGTCTTTTTGCTAGTATCCTATTTAAGATTTTTGCATCTATATTCATTAGGGAGATTGGTCTATAGTTTTCTTTCTCTGTTTTTGACCTGCCTGGTTTTGGAATCAGTACCATGTTTGTGTCATAAAAAGAGTTTGGTAGAACTCCCTCTTTGCTTATTATGTCAAATAGTTTGTATAGTATTGGGATTAACTCTTCTCTGAATGTTTGATAGAATTCACTGGTGAATCCATCAGGCCCTGGGGATTTTTTCTTAGGAAGTTCTTTGATGGCTTGTTGGATTTCATTTTCTGATATGGGATTATTTAATAATTCTATTTCTTCTTCTGTTAGTCTAGGCAGTTTGGGTTTTTTTTATATATTCATTCATATCACCTAAATTGGTGTATTTATTGCCATATAATTGGGCAAAGTAATTTTTAATGATTGCCTTAATTTCCTCTTCATTGGAGGTGATGTCCCCCTTTTCATCTTTGATGCTGTTAATTTGCTTTTCTTCTTTCCTTTTTTAACTTAGATTGACCAGTTCTTTGTCTATTTTGTTTGTTTTTTCAAAGTACCAGCTTCTTGTCTTATTTATTAAATCAATAGTTCTATCACTTTCGATTTTATTAATTTCTCCCTTAATTTTTAGGATTTCTAGTTTGGTTTTCTGCTGGGGGGTTTTAATTTGATCGCTTTCAAGTTTTTTTATTTGCATTTCCAATTGATTGATCTCTGCTCTCCCTTGTTTGTTAATATATGCACTCAGGGATATGAATTTACCTCTGATTACCACTTTGGCTGCATCCCAAAAGGTCTGAAAGGATGTCTCGCCATTATCATTTTCCTCGATGAAATTATTAATTGTTTCTATGATTTCTTCTCTAACTAAATGATTTTGGAGTATCATATTGTTTAGTTTCCAATTGGTTTTTGATTTGGTTTTCCATGTACCATTACTGATCATTATTTTTATTGCCTTGTGATCTGAAAAGGCTGCATTTATTATTTCTTCTTTTCTACATTTGTGTGCCATGTTTCTGTGACCTAATGTATGGTCAATCTTTGTGAATGTGCCATGTGGTGCTGAGAAGAAGGTGTATTCCTTTTTATCCCTATTTATTTTTCTCCATATGTCTATTAATTCTAATTTTTCTAAGATTTCATTCACTTCTTTTACCTCTTTCTTATTTATTTTTTTATTTGATTTATCTAAATTTGATGATGGTTGGTTGAAGTCTCCCACTAATATGGTTTTACTGTCTATTTTCTTCCTTCAATTCTCCTAGTTTCTCCATTAGAAATTTGGGTGCTATATTATTTGGTGCATACATGTTGATTAGTGATATTTCCTCATTATCTAAAGTCCCTTTTAACAAAATATAATTACCTTCCCTATCTCTTTTGATCAGGTCTATTTTTGCTTTGGCTTTATCAGATATCATGATTGCCACTCCTGTCTTCTTTCTGTCAATTGAGGCCCAGAAGGTCTCACTCCATCCTTTAATTCTGACCTTGTGGGTGTCTACCCGCCTCATGTGTGTTTCTTGAAGACAACATATGATAGGGTTTTGGATTCTAATCCATTCTGCTATTCGTCTATGTTTTATGGGTGAGTTCATCCCATTCACGTTCAAAGTTATGACTGTCACTGGTAGACTCCCTGGCATTTTGATATCCTTCCCTAATTCTAACCTTTCTTCTTCAGCTCTACCTTTTAGTCCAGTGATGTACTTTGAATAAATCCCCCTTGTCACCTCCCTTGATATGTTTCCCTTTCTAGTCCCTCCCTTTTTGTTCCCTCCCCCTCCCCCCTCTTCTTCCCTCCCTTTTTTGTGTTCCCTCCCCTCTACCCACCTTGGTTTTCCCTTCTCCCTTCCCTTCTTGGGTAAGATAGAATTCAAGATCGCAATGGATCTAGATGTTCTTCCCTCTAAGAGTTGATTTCCCGGAGAGTAAGGTTTAAGTAAAAACTCTCTTCCTCTCCTTCTTATAGGAGTTTTCTTCCCCTCCCCTTCCCACATGAATCTTTGTGTGAGAAAGATTATTCTATTTGGTCTTTCTTTTCCCCCTATTTACACATTACATTTTCCCCACATGTTAGTATACATAGATCGATATAAATGTAGTCCTTATAGAAGAGAGTTTGAGTAAAAGAAAAAGATAACATTTTTCTCCTTTTCCCTTTACTTCATATTTACCTTTTCAGGTATTCCATGCTCTTTGTTTTTCGATATTGAACTTTCCACAGAGCTCTGGTCTTTTCTTTGCAAAAACTTGGAAATCTTCTATTTTGTTGAATGCCCATACTTTCCCTTGGAAGTATATAATCAGTTTTAATGGATAGCTGATTCTTGGTTGAAGGCCCAGCTCTCTTGCCTTTCTGAAAATCATGTTCCATGACTTAGTCATGCAGAGTGGAACTTGCCAGGTCTTGTGTGATCCTGATTGGCATTCCTTTATATCTAAATTGTCTTTTTCTGGCTTCTTGTAAGATTTTTTCTTTTGCTTGAAAGCTTTGGAATTTGGCAATTACATTCCTGGGAGTTGTCTTTTGGGGATTTAGTGTAGAGGGTCTTCTGTGAACTCTTTCAGTGACTGTATTGCCCTCTTGTCCTAGGATCTCTGGGCAATTTCCTTTGATTATATCTTGTATTACAATGTCGAGTTTGCTGTTTATTCCTGGCTTTCCTGGTAGTCCAATTATTCTTAAATTGTCTCTTCTCCCTCAATTTTCCAAGTCTATGACCTTGTCAGTGAGATATTTTATGTTCTCTTCTAATTTCTTGGTCTTTTGGCTTTGCTTTATTAATTCTGGCTCGTTGTCTTTGAGTTGTCTAATTCTGACCTTTAAAGCCTGGTTTTCCTTTTCACTTTGGTCAAACTGGTTTTGTAGCTGCGTGAATTTCTTTTGCATTATTTCCCACTTTTCCTCCCAAAAGGCTTCCATCTTTTTGATCCTTTCCGATTCAGATTCTTCATGGGTTTGTGGAGAGTTTCCATTTCCTTTGGAAGCTTTTGGAGCATTTGCTTATGTTTCCTCTTCTATCTCCTCTGTATTTTGTATTTTTGCTCCATAAAATGTATCCAAAATTGCCCCCTTCTTCTTGTTTTTCTTGGAATTTTTGGGGCTTTTGTGATTCTGTGGAGTTTGCCATCTCAATCTGAGTGGGGAGGACTAGCTTTTCTTATCTCTGTCTGGTGTTCAGAGGTTTTAGCCCCAGGAAAATTGTCCGTTCTATGCAGTTGTTGTTCTGTCTTCCTGGGGAAGCCAGGAATTGCTGGTGCTTCTGTGTTACTGCCCTCCTCAGTTCCCTCCCGATGCTTCTCCGTTGCCTTACTTCCACGCTCTGAGCCTAGCTCGGCACTCTCTGCGAGGTGTTTTAATGCCTTTGCAGGCCAGAAGACCCAGCACTCTGAGGGGGGAGGGGCCGCGGCTTCCCGGAGCTCGCAGGCTCCTGATAGGATTAGCTTTCCCTGAGTTGAACTGAGTATGCCCTGAGTCAGGGACCTTCCATGAGACTCGGATGGAAGGATCCAGCCAGGGGGTTACAAGCTCCCCCCTTCTCTCTCTGTTTCCCTGCTGTCTGTGTTGGGTGCCCCCTCGTCTGAGTCAGGTTGTTTTCAGGAAGTGGCCTTCTGGATAGCCGGCCCTGAGGCTCTGAGGTTCCCTCTGCTGCCTTGGACTCAGTGCTCTGAGTTGGGGGGGATGGGTCCTGGGACCTTCCTTCTGCCTACCCCTTAGGTCTGAGTGATCTTGGGTTCTGGCTTTGGGGGGGGGGGGGCGTACCTTTTGATCCAGGTCCAGGAGGAGCATTCCCGGGTCTATGCTGTTGTTCGTTTTGAATTTCGGTGCCCTAGGAGCATATAGCTTGAGATTGGTAAGGAAGGGTTTCCGGAGATCTGAACTTTAGCTTTCTCTAAGCTGCCCTCTTGACTGGAAGTCCCCAATATATGAGAATTCTAAAATAATATAGTTGTCACTGATTTAAAAATATTATAGCTCAAACCAAAATGACTTTTAGTAGCTTTATTTACAAAGAGGTGGAAAGAGTGAAAGTAGAAAATGAAAAAAGAGGGTACAGAACATGTGTAGCCCCACACTAATATTGCTCCAGTGCTTGGACCCAGTGTTCCACCCCATGACCTCCTCCAAGAGGGGAAGGCCTCTCCAGAACTAATCTCTCCAGAAGCCAGGAAAAGGAAGGTCAGCTACTCACTCATCCAAGAAATAGTCCAAGAGCCAAGGTCCCAAGTCAAAGTTGAGGTCCAAGTCCAAAGTCACCTCCAAGAGGCAGGTCACCATCCAAAGCTCCAAGTCCAAGATTCCAGCCAGAGCCTCAAGCTTAAAAAACCCCAACAGAAGAAGTTCAGTACTTTTTATAGTCCGTTCCTGTCCCTTCCCCTCTTCATAGGAGCAAGTCATAGCTTCCAAATTGCCTAGCACTGCCCAGGGGGTAAGTGTCTGTGGGATCCACCTCTCATATTTTGAGGGTGCAAACTCTTATTAAAGGACTCACACATTTCTGATTGATTGGGTTAAAAAGGTGGAGCTCTCCAAGAAAGTGACTTGTGAATTCTCTTACTTGATAACAAAGTGTTAAGAAGGGGTTTCTTAGATTGATTAACTTAAAATAGACAAAGAGAACAAAGAATTCCCTTTCACAAATGCTAGGATATAGTACCCTGAGAATGGAATTTCCAACTACTAAATAATGGAGTTAGTAAAATTCCAAGACAGTGAGATCTAATATATTAGCATACTTGTGTGTGACTTAAATTCTTCTAATCCTAATAGTGTCTGAAAGTACCATACTAGTACAAATAAAGGTCATGTTCCTAAAATTGGTTCTCTTTGAAAGGAAAAATATTTATAAGTATACATTTTTAAATGACACCAATAGGGAGCTACTGGGTAGCTCAGTGGATTGAGAGCCAGGCCTAGCAATGGGAGGTCCTAGGTTCAAATATGACCTCAGACACTTCCTAGCTGTGTGACCCTGGGCAGTCACTTGACCCCCATTGCCGAGCCCTTACCACTCTTCTGCCTTGGAGCCAATACATAGTATTGATTCTAAGGCAGAAGGTAAGGGTTTAAAAAATAAAGAAATAAAAATGACACCAATAGACTAATGGGGGTTAGGGGAGAGTAGTTGTAATATAGTCTATGATCAGACCAATATGCAAAACCTAATTGCATATGAGTTTTTCTTCCTTTTATGAAAGTGAATTAAAATTATTTTTAATTTTCTTTACAATAACCTCTTTGATAAAAATGGAGGCACACACAGTGTCACAAAATCTGGTTTGACCATCAGTAGCCTAATAAAAACACTTTTTTTTAGAATTTCATATATCTTCTTTAGTTTGGGTGCCATTAGCTTTCCTCTAGTAAATAGGATATCTATGTATTGTCACTCCTTAATTTTAGATGCAGCCTGAGCTTTGCCTTTTGGATATTCTTCCACTTGTCTAATTTCATACTCTCTGATTTTTGATCAGCACTAGAACTTTGCAATGACCTTGTAAGATATGCAAAACCAAATTCCTTCTGAAAGGAAGCTTAGCAAGGACCCACTCACTTGGCCAGAGAAGCTTGGCTTTTTTGGCTCACCCCACAGGGTTACTACTGCCTACAAACCATGAATGTATTCATTTCAGCCTTGGCTGCTGTTTTGCTCAGGATGCCCAAAACAGTGAGTCCACTCACAGGACAGAGAATTCCATTCGAGAGCCAAATTTGTGCCAGTACATGACTACTAGTCTGCAGCTAGTTTTGAATCTTCCCTTGTTTCCAGCTGGAGATTCCCTTTTCCACTGGAAGTCCCCAGCGACTCCAGAATGTCAATGCTTCAAACTATTTTCTCACCAACAATAGTTAAACCTGAGCTCCAAACAAAACTCAACAACAACAACAACAAAGAAAACAAAGAAAACAAAACAAAAAAACAACAGATGTTCAAGAGCTAAAGACCTTAGCAGTTCAAAAGATTCTTTAATAAATAAA
Organism: Monodelphis domestica; assembly: GCF_027887165.1. Lineage (NCBI taxonomy): Eukaryota > Metazoa > Chordata > Mammalia > Didelphimorphia > Didelphidae > Monodelphis > Monodelphis domestica. The sequence continues at coordinate 385,243,354 of NC_077228.1, forward strand.
TCAGAGACAGTTGCTCTATGGAAGAACTACTAAATCACCGAGAATCTTGTTATTCTATAATCTGAATATAGCTATATTCTGAAGCTAAGTACACATAAAAATAAATTCCTACCCATTAATTCATGCTTTGGGGAGAATTGTGTATATTAGTATTTACTTTTTAATTTAAAATTCAATTAAAATTAAAAACCAAATCCAATTATAAGTAACCCAAATGGCAATGGAAGAATATAAGATGCAATTGTGGGAAAGAAATTTGCCCTTCCACCTCTCTGGGGTCACCCCTATGGACTACCTGCATACCTGGTGTGAGCCTGAACTTGACCTCAAGGTCAGGATTGTGTGAAGGAAATCATTGAATGAAATTGGGTCACAAGGATAGAATAGCAGCCAGGAAAAGGCAGCAACAGAGTCAAGAGATCACAAGACAATGTCCCCTGTACTGCCCCCTTGACTGTCCCCTATGTGACCCAGGCAAAATGGAAACCTATAATTGGCTCCTGAGCCATAATGTGTAAGGGTTGGTGGGTGAAGAAAAAGTCTGATAAACTGAAGCAAGAGTGGATTTCATTCTCTTCTCTTCTGTGTTTGTGGCTGGCTAGACTTCCCTGTGAGTGTGGCTAGGGGACCCTAATGTCAGCCACAGAATAGCAAGCTAAATGGAGCATCAAGTAATCTCTCTCTTTTTTTCCATCTTTTTTTCTTACTATTTTTTCCATTTGATTCATTCATCTTTTATTATTCTTTTGGCAAGCCTCAGATAATATGAGCAAAATTATATTGCTCACAATAATTAAACATATTCTTTTGCTTAATACAAGTTGTAAACATAATAAAGTGGATAAAATATTTGGACAAAGACATATTCCAGAACTCTGACATATCTCTTTTTTTGCTCCAAGTTAAGACAATGGAAACCCTTTGAAGCTCCAATTAGAACAGGTTTTATAGCATACAAAAACCTAAATTAGCATATTTTGCAATGAATCAATATCAGCCATTATTTAAACTTTTATTTCGGTAATACTTAAATGATGGTAAATAATGTTGAATCAGAATACAAAGTCTATAAAAGAAAAAAATTCCCAATAGAAATCTTCTTGTTCATGTCTACTTTTTAAAAATTCCATGAACAAAGACAATATTCAGCTCATGATGAAAATGATAGCTAACAAATGAAGAACTATTTTTAAATCTTTAGATTTGGATAACCTACTTTGCCTGACATGGATTATGATATCAAATTCATTTGAATATTTCTGCTTAAAAGTTACAGTGAGGGGGCAGCTGGGTAGCTCAGTTGGAGAGCCAGGCCTAAAGGTGGGAGGTCCTAGGTTCAAATCTGACCTCAGACACTTCCTAGCTGTGTGATCCTGGGCAAGTCACTTGACCCCCATTGCCTAGCCCTTACCGCTAGTATGCCTTGGAACCAATACACAGTATTGATTCCAAGACAGAAGGTAAAGGTTTAAAAAATAAATAAAATAAAATAAAAGTTATAGTGATTACTTTGAAAATAGGCTAAAAGCATTAATACTTTAGAATCCCATTCTTTTGTATATCTTCTTACCCAAAAGGCATTTAATTTAAATCATATAAACTTTAATTACCTACCCTAAAGTAGTCCTGTAAATTGGGCAAATATAGACAAAAATTATTAACCTGATTCTGAGAGTATATTTTTATTCCTTCTTCCAAAAAGCAAATATATCAGACAAAAGTTATTTGTACTTGCCTATGTGTAGAGCAAATGAGATTCATTTACATATAGGATTTAGGGAGCACCATCTAAAGTATGGACTCTTTTCTGTATGTTGCAATATGGGAAAATAGAGATTCATCTTTTACATCTGAACATATCGCTTATTATACAGCTATGGGTTCCCAGCCACACTTTATATTTTACCCATAGCTGAATTATAACCAATTCTCAAATGCTTAATTAATGGAAAGCTAGCATAATACAGTAAAATGTAACAAATAACTAGGGCTTTATTTTGAACAATAGAGACAAAAGTGATTTTAAAAAGTACAAAGCTTTAAAAAAATAGCAAAAATGGAAATGTGGACGTGAGCATGGTTAAATTCAGACATTTTGATCATGAGAACTAGTCTCCTCCTTGTTTTGTATAGGAGAAGAAAAATTGAAGCATTCAATATTTCTCTAAAGAATTAATCAAGTAGAGGCAGTTGGTAGCACAGAGGACAGAAGCCTGGCATTGGGAGGATCTGGGTTCAAATCTGACCTCAGAATACTAGCAATTTGACCCTGAACAAATCACTTAATTTCTTTTGCCTAGCCCTTGTCCTTCTGACTTAGAGTTGTTATTAAAACGAAAAGCAGTGTTGTAAAAAAAAAAAATTAACTAGGTAGAATGATGGGGTAGTAAGCAGATTTGAGAAAGAAAGCTATATTTTTTTAAGGAAAAGCAAACCAAACTGAGGAGTTACTAAGGAAAGTTAGGAAGTCAGCTGTGAGAGCAGCTGAATATTCAAAGGCAAAGGAAAAGAAAAAAACAGCATATAATCTGAATTTTTTAATATAATCCCAAATGTATAGTATTAATTCCAGCATCTAAACTGTTAAGAACAGCAATAAATATCTAATGAATTATGGTGCATAAATCTAAAAGCAAACTTGGGGAGGGATAGGAGACAACTCAGTAACTACATTTTTTTAAATGAAGTGTCATACTTTAGGCATAAATTGTTATGTTTCCTGGCCTTTCACCTTATCCACTTCTTTTAATAAAATGATTTGCACCTGCATAAATACTATGAGATTCTTTATTATTCAAGTATGCTCTTAGCAATACCTTAATCTTATAAAAATAACATTGTGGGAAAAAAATTCAGATCATTCTATCAGTAATACCAAGCAATAAGCATTCAAACTCATCTATAAGGAGCATCAGAATGCATGTTAAAGATTTGTTTGAATATTCAGTCTGCTTGTAATACTTCTATTGGTGTTTGTAAAATATGAGATTCAAGCTGACCTCCCCATGCAGCTGTGTTTACAATATCATCACAGTACTTTCCAGACTCTTCTGGAGTATATAGAAATCTCCTGTATTAGGATTTGTTAAGAACGGCAAGAAGTCCTCCACATGGTTTTGCATATATTCAGCAGTTTAACTTCTTAAGGGGTGGCAATCAGGAGGCATTTCTGTTCCTTGAGCTGGTCTTCAATAGCTCGGTGCATTGAGTGACCATCTGATGGAATCTTTCATCTCTAAATGTCTAGCTGCCAAAACGCGTGCAAGTTTCTGATTTTCTAGATGTCTGACTCCAGATAAGTTTTCAATTCCTGCTTCTGTTATCCTTCCTTCTCTTTCCTTCTCCAATGCAGCTTTCTTCTCCCACCTCTTCTGGGATTTTGATATCTGAGGTTGCTGATTCTCAATATCCAAGCATGCAATGTTAATGGCAACAGTCTATCTTATTCTTTGCATGTGAAGTCTGATTCAAATGCTCCAGTTCTCTGTGTTTCTCTTCCATTTCTCCTTCCGATTTAGCAACATCCTCAATCAATTGTTTCCTCCTCTTTTTGTCATTCTTGGAAACCTCATTTTTCATGCTTTGAATTTTGGCCTGCAATTCCTTCTTCTCCTTCTGATGCTGCTTCAACGGCTGCTCCTGCTCTTCTTCCTCTTCCTCTTCAGGGAGCTCCTCAGCAGTGACAGACTCCATTACTACTTCCTTACTACTTTTGATTTAATAAAATTATTAATTTTCGGTCAGTCTCATAATATTCCCTCTTATGACCAATATATTCATGACTGGCACATGAGAATCACTAAGAGACATGAGCAAGGGAGAGAAAAGGAGAGGAAATGGACAGATAGAAATACAAAAAATCAAAAGGAAAGCCTCTAATACAATGAGAGGATTTATGGGGGTAAATATGGAAAAGAATGGCATAGGATAAGAAGGCACAGAGAAGTTATGATTTACATCAGCCAAGAAAACCTATGTAAATGAAATCATGGAAAGGACAGGAAAAGAAGGAGAAAGAAGAAGGAAAAGGAGGAGGAGGAGGAGGAGGAGGAGAAGGAGAAGGAGGAGAAGGAGAAGAAGAACAAGAACAAGAAGAACAAGAACAAGAACAAGAAGAAAGAAGGAGGAGGAGGAGGAGGGGGAGGAGGAGAAGGAGGAGAAAGAAAGTACTTTACCTACTGGACTAACAACAAGCGTTTATTAAGCATTTACTATGTACCAATGCTTAGCACAATGTCTAGCAATAGTAAGCACTATCTATCTATAATATATATATATGTGTATATATATATATATATATATGTTTATTGTTGTTGAGTCACTTCTCAATTGTGTCCAACTCTTTATGACCCCATTTGGGGTTTTCTTGGCAAAGATACTAGAGTGGTTTGCCATTTCCTTTTCCATATTATTTTACAGTTGAGGAAAAGAGGCAAAGAAGGTTATGTGACTTGCCCAGGATGAAACAGGTAGTAAGTATCTGAGGCCAGATTTGAATACATAAAGATGAGTCTTCCTGACTCCAGGCCCATAATTCTATCAACTGTGCCAACTAGTTGCCAATGACTTGACTTTTGTTTTGCCATCAGACTTTGATGACTCTGGAAGAGAAAATGAGGCTAACTATTTTGTGCAGCTTTGACTCTCTTAAAATCCAATTTATGCACAATTCATGTCATTGGTCTTCTTTTAAACAAAGGATAAAGAACAACCAATGCCTCCAGTCAATTTTCCTGAAAATATATTTATATCTACTACCTGAGCACTTTATGTTTTGCCTTTGAGAAGATGGCATACATTAATTTACATGGTTAGGTCATGTCGTGACATCATTGGTCCTCTTCAAAAACAAAGGACAAATGATGTACCAGGTGCTGTGGTAAGTTCTGGGATACAGTACTAAAAAAGCTTATATTCTAATGGTCAGACAACATGTACAAAACATAAGTGTTTATATATAACATGAATAGAGAATAGATACCAAGCAACCTTAGAGGGAAAAGGACTTCAGCAGTACTGGGAAAGGCCTCTTTATAGGGAAAATGGCCCTTGAGCTCACGCTTGAAGGAAGTCAAGGACTCTATGAAGTGGGGATGAGAAGGGAGAGGATTTCAGTGACTGGGTACAGTCAGTGAAAAGGTACAGAGATCAGAGAGAGTATGGTTGAAATAGAAAGTAGTCCAGTATAGTCCAAGGAAACCTAAATGTAATAAGCCTGGATTTATAGGAAGTAGAAAGGTTGTGAAGACCTTGAAATACCAAACAAAGGAATTTCTGTTGAATCCTGGAAATAATAGGAAGCCACTACAAATGATTGAGAAGCAGGTATTATGTAGTCAGATTTTTACTTTAAGAAAATTGCTTGGGCAACTCAAGTGAGAACAGAATGAAGTGAGGAGAGACTTGAAAAGGGAGACAAATATTGCTGGAATAGTTTAGCTATTTAAACTGAGAGATAGTTCTAGAATTTGAGCTTCTCATTAGTATGCAAGATTCTTGAGAGCAGGTACCACATTTTTTACTGGTGATTTCAAAGAACCTCAGTTATTTGTTGTTGTTGTTCAGTCATTTCAGTACTATCTGATTTTTCACGACCCCATTTGGGCTTTTCATGGGAAAGATACTGGAGATATTTGCCATTTCCTTCTCTAGCTCATTTTACAGATAAGGAAACGGAGGCAAATAGGGTTTGTGACTTGTGACCCACATTGCTAGTGACCGAGGCCAGATATGAACTCAGGAAGATGAGTCTTCTTAACCTTGGATCTGGCACTTTATCTCCTATGCCACCAAGCTGCCTTCCTACTCTGGTACCACATTTTAATATTCTTAAAGGTTATGCAATCTCGGAAATGCAGCCAAACTGGAAAACCTACAATATCAGTCCTACTGAGCAACTAACTATATATTAATAATGAATATGGAAAGTCTTAAAAATGATGTAAACAGAACCATAAAACAATATGCAACATCTACAATACTACTGGAAAGAATAAGAACAAAATAAAAAATAATATATGTGATGTTATAATGACCAAGCTTAATTCCCCAAAAGATATATAAAAAGACATCTCTCCCTCCTTCCTTTTCAGTAGTGGGGGTTCATAGGTGTGGAATATTACATATAACATCAGAATTTTTGATTTTTTAATTAATTTTAATGACATTTTTCTTCCTCTTTTTTATTCTTTATTATAAAGGATAAGGAAGGAGGAGGGAAAAGGATACAGTGAGATATGTAGAGAATATGAAAGGAAAAACTATCAGTAAAAACCTATTTACAAACAAAGAAATTCATTGACAGAGAAGAAGCAAGGAAAGGAATTTTTAGGGGAGAGAGAGAGAGAGAGAAAGAGAGAGAGAGAGAGAGAGAGAAGAGAAAGAGAGAGAGAGAGAGAGAGAGAGAGAGAGAGAGAGAGAGAGAGAGAGAGAGAGAGAGAGAGAGAGATTGAGAGAGAGAGAGAGAGAATCATGCTTCTTGTCAGCAGAGGGAGTACTTACACCAAGAAAATTATAGTTCCTTAAAGTTTGGGTGTATTTGGGCTATACTATATCTTTTTCACTCTAAGGGGGAAATTTTTTTTTAACATAATAACATTCAGCACCAATTTTTAATCAAATCATTTGTAACATATTAATTTATAGGAAAGAAGTCATTGTGTAATAGTGAATAGAATTATAGTGGAGACAGGAAGACTCGACTTCTCAGTACTTCTAGGCATCTCTCTAAGACTGTTAGAGAACCCATATCAATCTGTATCAGTAAAGGGAGTTTTCTCACTAGGAACTCTCCACATCATAGTCCTGGTTTTCCCCTCCTCCTCTAAATTGAGAAAGTAACACCTTGAAATTGCATCTGACTTTCCATTACTTACAACATGTATTTTGATCTTTTAACTCAATTCAATTCAACATTCATTCATTTCCTTGGCACTTAACTAGGGGAAAATTATAAATAAGCCAAGTAAGAAGGGTATTGAAAAGATTGTTAAGGGTCAAATGTTGTAGAGTGATCAAGGAGGCTGATATCTTGTGGAAAATCCCTGGACTTATTAGCAATTAGAGTTGCCAAAATGAAAAAATGATGTTATCTGGGCCCTGAATGAACTTAAAATTAATCAATATGTTCACATAAGTAAAATGCAAAGTAGAACTTGAAAAAGAGAGTATTTAGTTATCTAGTCATTCCAATCCTGTCCAACTCTTTGTGACCCCATTTGAGATTTTTTTGGCAAAGATACTGGAGTAGTTTGTCATTTCCTTTTCCAGCTCATTTTAAAGATGAAGATCAAAAACAAACAAGGTTAAGTGACTTGCCCAGGATCACATAGGTAACAATTAGCTGACACCAGATTTGAACTCAGGAAGATGAGGCTTCCTGACTCCAGGTATAGTAGAGTGCTGCCCAGAAGTGATTAGACTGGATATTATAATGATAATGAGGAGGGAAAGCTCACTTTGAACTCAGTGGTAAGGGGACAATAGTGATCAGGAAAGACTTTCTGAAGAGAAAACACTTGTCCTGAACCTTACAGATAAAGTAGTAGAGGGAGTATATTCCTGACATAGGTGCTGGCACATAAGTGGATAGAAACACAAGAGGTCAGGAAAAGATCAGAGAGAACAATGAATAGTTCAATTTGCCAGGAACATAGGGTTCATGAGGGATCCTACAATATGATGATGCTGGAAAGACACATTAGAAATCTTTTGTTGGAGGCCTTTAAATCACAGGTTAAATTGATATTTTATGTATTAGCCAATAAGGAGCAATGAAATATTGTTGTTGTTTTTTAGTTGGAGTGATATCAATAATTCAAATAATCAACCACTATTTATTAAATGCCTGCTATGTGCCAGATGATGTCAGAACTATGCATTAAAGATTATTTTAGGAATAATGTGAAAAATGAATTAAAGAAGCAAAATACAAAAAGTCAAGAGAACAATTAGGAGGGTAACATTATTATATTAATTCAGCAGAAAAGATTGGAGATTACTACACAGATTTAAGATTTTTCTGTACAGAGATGATAATTAAAATCATTCTTAGCCTTATTCAAAAGACAATCTTTTTATAGAGGCAAGCACTGATTATCTTCTACCAGCTAATAAAGAATGCTGTCACTGAAGTAAAGGAAATAACCTAAACAGAAAAAGAAAATTCAATTAAATAAGCATTTATTAAGCATCTACTATTTTCAAGGAATTGCATTAGGTGCTGGGGATATAAAGACAAAAATATTTAAAAGAGCTTGCATTTCTTGAGGGATATGATATCAGCACAGAGAGGTATAACATAAGGTAAAAAGTAAAGTGGACAAAGGAGAGATCAAACATAATGCTCTAAGAATATTTGAGAAGGAAGTACAGTACTCAAATGCCTGAGAAGAGGGGTACAAAAGGCAACTTAAAGGTTCTGGCCAATCACTGAAGGAAGATAATGATTCTGGAAGACTGAGTTCTGGAAGAGGGAGTGAGTTTCAGATGTGGCAGATGACTTGTGTAAATTCATAGAGGTGGGAGATGGGCATATCAACTGTAAAAAAGTAACTGTCCAACATAGAATGAATGAAAGGGAATACTATGAAATAAAGCTGAAAAGATAGGGGAGAACTGGATTTTGAAAAACATTAAAATCCAGGTTTCTAACTTAAATTTAATTCTGCAGGTAATAGGGAGACATGAATGATTTGTTTCTTTTTGTTTTGTTTTAATTTGGTCATATTTATGTCTTATCAATATTTAACAAATGAATGGAAGTTGTATTGGTGAACAATTAGGTGGAAGAGAAGCAAAATCAGAGACTATCAAAACAGCCAAGCTAGTGGTAATATGGACTTGAACCCAGACGGCAGCCCTGGGAATAGAGAAAAGGAGATTGATGCAAGAAGTATTATAGAGTGATGGTGTCAAAATCAAATAGAAATGACAGGCTGAATGTTGACTTAGAAAAATCACACATCTTTTTGTTATTTATTTATTTAGTTAAATTTTTCCAATAGCGTTTTAATTTGGTTTTGAATCTACTGGGGAATTTTTCAGGCATGAACCCTAAGTGGTAAGGGAGGAGGGATGGATTTGACACCTTTCTTGTAGAAATGGAATTAATGACTTAGAACTGAAAAAAAAAAAAGACTTATGGTTGATTGGATGTGGAGTAGCACAGTATAAACAGAAGGGAGAGATAAAGGTGTGGCGAATAAGTGATGGTTCCTGAAATAAAAATAAAAACTTAGAAAGGGGGCATGTATAGAGGGTGGTTGTCTGACGTACTGCTGCTATCTCCTGAGTGAGAAATCCAGCAAGTAATTATAGCTGAAGGATGGGGATTCAGGAGAGATGTTCAGACTGCATGTATAGATTTGGGAGTATAGGTAATAATTGAACCTATGGGAGCCATGGAGTAGATTGTGGAGAGAAAGAGTAAGAAGATTAGTGACTGAGTCTTGGGAATGACTATGTTTAAATGGGAGAAAATAGAATTTCACAGCAGTCGTGGGGAAGGAGGTGAGGGCAACATGGGTTCTCCAAATGTCCCTCAGATCTATTAGGCCATTAAGGACACATACATCTAATTCTCAATGTCGTATTTAAATCCCAATAATAAATGACAATTTTGAAGTAATGATGATGGTTTCCAAAGCATAATCTCATAGAATGCTGTCCATATGTACCAAAAACTAAAAAGGAAGTTCATTTTCAATATGAAATTGTTTCTGGTGAAAAAAAGGCAACAAAGATGTAAAATAATTTTCTTCCTACTCATTTCCCTCTACGGATTTCTTCAAAATCATGCCATGAGATGCCAAAAAAACAGCTTCAGACATATCAAAGGCTCTTTTATGTTAAGGGTCTCTAGTCAACTAGATTGAAATGTTCTTTCCCCTAACAAGATAATTGGCATCCGGTGTGAATAGAAATGCCACTCTTTGGAGTGATCTTTCAAAGTCTATTTTACGAATGTAATGTGTCATATAATATTATTTCATCTGAGTAATGAAAAAATAAGGTTGTATGTCATCACTCCCATACAAGCACATATTTATGTTGAGTAAAAATTGTTCAATTAAGCCTTCCCTTATGTAAAGAAGCATATTTTAAGTCAAAATACCAGGAATTTTTTCAAAAGTATTTTTTAATTCCCTTGGATATGAGAAGCAAAACAATCTTTCAGTGATTAAGTGATTAACATATCACTTTTCATTCCCAAAGTATAAATATTTTTAAAGCCTATTTGTGAGATTTTGCAAAAAAAAAAAAATGAAAATTAAGATAGAGTAAGCAACCTGAGACTTAATCTGAATTCAAATTCCATGCCTACACTTGGAAGAATAGACTTTAACAATTCAAAGATAGGGTGAGTGTGTCACTCTTGTTATGTGACCAGGACATATGGAGAAAGAAAATTAATCCTTTTTCATTCAGAAGTTCAGAAAACAGGTCAGCTAAGTGGCTCAGTAGATTGAAAGTCAAGCCTATATATGGGAAGGTCCTGGGTTCAAATGTGATCTCAGACACCTCTGAGCTCTGTGGCCCTGGGCAAGTGGCTTGACCCTATTGCTTAGCCCTCACTACTCTTCTGCCTTGGAATCGATGCACTATATTGATTCTAAGATGGAAAGTAAAGGTTTGAAAAAACATTCAGCAAATATTTATCTCATTCAAATTTCACCTCTGTCATTTACTACCTATGTGACTAGATAAGTCTTTTGACCTCAGTTTCCTCATATAAAGAATGAGCAAACAAGATTAGATGGCCTTAAAAAAAAGTCCCTTCCAGCTCTAAATCTATGAGCCTATGAGTCTATGAATATCTCTGTGAATGTGATTCTTGAATACTTGAGCACATCATGTCCATGTATATTTCTGAACAAATGCCCCTCCCTTGAACATCCCAAGACATCTCTAATTGTTAAATAGTTAATTAGGAGGTGGTCCACCAAACAATACATTCCTCTCCATTCCTATGTCATGGGGAACAGGTACAGAGGAAAAGAACCCTTGTCTCCTTCATTTATTAATCAAACTCTATTAAACGGAAGTGCATTCTTTGGGATTCCTAAGAACAAAGAAAATACAAAAAGCAGTAGATTGGATGGAATCTCTGACCCACAATGCAGACAGAAATTATAGGAAATGAGTGAAACCTTCTTAATCCAGGGCCCTGGTGTAGGAATTAATACAGTGTGTAAAAAAAAATTCTCACAAAGCACAATTCAATTTATATTCATAATAAAAATGGATCATTCAATAAAAGGTTAAATTATATTTAGAATGCTTTGCTTAGGAAAGAAAGGGCATATACAATATATGATAGAAAAATTTCCACCCCTAATGGCTAAAATAAAAAATTACCTCACTCTTCTTCCAGGTATACTCCTCTCCTTCAAATAATCTTCATATGCAAAGCTTCAGATATCTCATCATTCCAGGCACCATCCCTTAAGTTTATCAATGTCCCTTCTAAAATGTGATGTTTAGGATAGCATATAATAGGTAGCACTCAGAGCAGAATGTAGCCACATTATCATCTCTCTCTTGATTTTGTGTCTTATTACAAACACAGCTATTTATTTAAGTAAAAAAAAAAATACATTCTTGAGGGGTATTTTGGTCCAATCTCTTTGAAGTAAAGATAAATTCACTCATATCTTTGAAATATATTCTAAATAATTAAAAAAAACAGAGCAGTACCTCATTTATCAGTCATCCTTGAGGAATTAATAAATTTCCATGTAAGTGAAATATATTAAATATTTCATATTAATAGTTTTGAATGTAATTCTTTGGGGGATTATGGGAGTGGTCAAATCTGAGTTTTCATTTTGATTTTATTTCCTATGACAAGAAAGTTATAAGTAACTGTTCTTCAAGTAGTAGCCTTACGTGATTGTCTAGGGTACAGAGATTAAGTGACTTGCCCAGAGCCCCAAAATCAATAATTATCAAACACAGGACTTGAACATGTCATCTTAACTCTAAGATCATTTCTCTATCCACTAACTCAGACCACTTCTCACTTAAGGATCTTATGAACACATATAAGCAGAAAAAGGTCCAATTCATTGAATAAAAGCTATGGGTTAAAATAAACCCTAATTAGGATAAAATAAACCCCAATTAGGATACCAGAAAAGAAAAAAGCAATTTACTAGCCACAACAGTGACCTCATAATTAGTATTGGATAGATTACCCCCAAAAAATCATCACCTCCCATTATAAGTATGCTGAAGAAAATAAAGGAAAATGCATAGTAGGGTTTTTTCTTCATCAATAAGGAAGAAATAATAACAACAAAATAATAAAAAGCAACAGTGTAGATACATCCATGAAGAGAGTCATGAAATAGTGAATTTGTTGAGAAATAAAATTGTTCTTCTGGAAGAATAAGTAAAAGAATAAAAATTAAATGGAAGAATGAAAAACAAAAAGGGAAAATAGATCAAAGGGCAGCTCAACTGGGAGAAGTCAACTTCCCAACAACAGTAGTAACAGAAGAAAAGAACAATGGTGCCCAATGACAACTTCATCACTATTTGACTCCCCCCATTCCTCCCCCAATAGATCCTAACTACCATATCCCAGGAATCATTGAAGAACATTTTCCATCATTATCAGAATTAAAGGGAAGATAATAGGCAGATAATATACAGGACACCAAAAACAATGAACTGCTATCAACCCAGGGGTTGATATTTGTACACTCCAGATGTATAGTGACAAAGAGATTGTTCCAAAGACTTTGATGAAAAAAAAAACACCAATATGAATTGCAGGGAATTTCTTTATGCAAGATGGGACATAACACAAATGGATAAAATATGATGTATCAGCAATCAAGGGAAACTGAACATCATTCCAAATCAGTTTCTCAGCTAAGCTGGGAATGCCTTTCCAGAACAAAAGATAGACTAATGATTTGAGTTGGCAGATAAAAGAAAAAATAAGAGAAAATCAACAAATTAACATACTAAAACCAAGAATACAATATGAAATTATCAGAGTTAAAGAAGAAATTGAAAAAAATCAAGTAAATAAATAAAATTAAGTAAAATTAAGAAACCATTAGCAAATGAATTCAATTGTGAAGATGGAAAAAAGAAATTACCAAAGTAAAAAAAGAGATATTAAAGGTAATGAAGAATAAATAATCAGAGACTATTATGCTTGATATATAGAAGAGCATGTTTCATGTTTGAGCTGGCCTAAAACCAGAAGGATCTGGGTTCAACTCTCTCTCTTGAAACTTACTGAATGTATAGTCCTAGGAAAATTACTTAACATGCCACTTTACATTGATTTCCTCATGCAGGAGCTCCATAAAACAATGACATCCTGAATCCTATCTATGTTCCAGTCTCTATCCTACTCCAATGTAGAACAATAAAATAAAAGAAAAAATAAAAGAAATTGATAGATATTTACAAAAATATAAAATACTCAAGGGGAAATAAAAAACTATGCAATAGAGAAACTGAATAGGTTATGAATGAGCTATCGTGTAAAATACGAGGCAGTTAAAAAATGGTAGGTATAGGCTGGCCTTGGAATCAGGAAGACCTAAATTCTGAATCCACCTCTAAACTGTCTAATCTGAGCAATCACTAAATTTCTAACAGTTCAATGGCAACTTTCTATTACTATAAATTACAGAGAAGTTACTAATCTGAATAGACACAAAGTGTGAAGGAGAGGAAAAGATCATTAATAACCAAGATTTTAGACCTGGCAACTGGAAAGAGAGTGATGTCATTGAAATAACATAAACAGGTGATTTAAGAGGAAGGTCAGATTTGGAAATAGAGAGGTAGAAAAATGAGTTCAATTTTAAGTATATTGAATTTAAGTAAGTGTCAATAAATATAGGCCTGAAGCTCAGAGGAGAAGTTAGAACTGGTGAAATAGAGCTAGGAATGATTCAAACAGGAACAACTTTTTTCCTTTTTTTATTCAAAATTTTAAAAAGCAAATAAAACAAGCATTTCCCCATATTGAGAAAAAGATTATACATAAATGGAATCACAAATCTCATGTGTTTAGCATACTTTTCTTCAAATCTACATAATCAATCCTGCCTACAAGTGTCCCAGTCCTTCCCCATGCTCCCCATATCACAAAAAGTATCATTAGGGAAACCAACATGTTCATATAAAATAAGTCTTTCATGTTTCACCTTTCAATTTACTTTCTGCAGGTAACATTAATGGTTTGTTCTTCCAGGACTAATTCTATAGTTGTATACAATGTTCTGATTTTACTCATTTTTTCACTGTTCATTATCTTGGGGTTTTTTCCCATTTGTTTTGGGTTTTTATAGATTTTTTTATCTGATACTTTATTTTTCATTGTAAGCTAGTTATTTAGTCAATTTAGAACATTATTCATTGGTTACAAGAATCATATTCTTTCCCTCCCTTCCCTCTGTACAAAACCTTTAAAATTTGATGTAATCAAAATTATTTATTTTACATTTTGTGATTTTCTCTAGCTCTTGCTTGGTTTTAAAATCTTTCATTTCTCAAAGATGAGACATGTATACTATTCTGTGTTCACCTACTTTACTTATAGTTTTCTTCTTTATATTCAAGTCATTCACCCATTCTGAGTTTATCTATATGTAGGTGTAAGATGTTGATCCAAACCTAATCTCTCCCATACTGTCTTCTAATTTTCCCATCAGTTTTTATCAGATAGTGGATTTTGGTCCCAAAAGCTGGGATCTTTGGGCTTATCATAGACAGTTTTGATGAGGTCACTTACCCCTAGTCTATTCCACTGATCCTCTTTTCTGTCTCTTAGCCAATACCAAATTGTTTTGATGACCACTGCTTTATAGTATAGTTTGAGATCTGGGACTGCAAGGCCACCTTCCTTAGCATTTTTTTTTCATGATTTCCCTGGATATCCTTGATCTTTTGTTCTTCCAAATGAACTTTGTTATGTTTTTTTCTAATTCAGTAAAAAAGTTTTTTGGTAGTTCACTGGGTATGGCACTAAATAAGTAAATTAATTCAGGTAGGACTGTCATTTTTATTATGTTAGCTCATCCTACCCATGAATATTCTATGTTTTTCCAATTGTTTAGATCTAGTTTTAATTGTGTGGAGAGTGTTGTGTAGCTGTGTTCATATAGTGCCTGTGTTTGTCTCAGCAGATAGATTCCCCTAAGTATTTTATATTGTCTAGGGTGATTTTAAATTGAATTTCTCTTTCTAATTCTTGCTGTGGAGATGCATTGGAAGTATATAGAAATGCTGATGACTTATGTGAGTTTATTTTGTATCCTGCAACTTTGCTAAAGTTGTTGATTATTTCCACTAGCTTTTTAGTTGATTCTCTAGGATTCTTTAAGTCAGTGGTTCTCAGCCTTTCTAATGCCATGACCCCACAATACAGATCCTCATGTTACAGTGACCCCAAAACAAAAAAATTATTTTGGTGGCTACATCAAAATTGTAATTTTGCTACAGTTATGATTCGGAATGTAAATACCTGATATGCATTATGTATTCTCATTGCTACAAATTGAGAGGTTGAGAACCACTGCTTTAAGTAGACCATCATATCATCTGCAAACAGTAGTAGCTTGGTCTCCTCATTGCCTATTTTAATACCTTCAATTTCTTTTTCTTCTCTAATTGCTACTGCTAGTCTTTCTAGTACAATGTTCAATAATAGATGTCATAATGAGCATCCCTGTTATCCCCTTTGCAGATGACGTTTGCTGATGGTTTTAGATATATACTGTTTATTATTTTTAGGAACGACCCTTCTAATCCTATGCTTTCTAACGTTTTCAATAGGAATAAGTGTTGTATTTTGTCAAAGGCTTTTTCTGCATCTATTGAGATAATCATGTGATTTTTGTTGGTTTGCTTATTAATATGGTAAATTATGTGGATGGTTTTCCTAATATTGAATCATCCTTGCATTCCTGCTATGAATCCTACATGGTCATGGTGAATAACCCTTGTGATCACTTGCTGGAATCCTTTTGCTAGTGTCCTATTTAAGGTTTTTGCATCTATATTCATTAAGGAGATTGGTCTGTAGTTTTCTTTCTCTGTTTTTGACCTGCCTTTCTTTGGAATCAGTACCATATTTGTGTTGTAAAGGAATTTGGTAGAACTCTTTCTTTTCTTATTCTGTCATATTTTGTATAATATTGGGATTAGTTGTTTTTTGAATGTTTGATAGAATTCATTTGTGAAACCATCTGGACCTGAGGATTTTTTCTTAGGGAGTTCTTTCATGGCTTGTTCAATTTCATTTTCTCATATGGGGTTGTTTAGGCAGTCTATTTCTTCCCCTGTTAGTCTTGGCAATTTATATATTTTTAAATATTCATCTATATCACCTAGATTGTCATATCTATTGCCATATAATTGGGCATAATGTTTTTTAATGATTGCCTTAATTTCCTCTTCATTAGAGGTGAGGTCTCCCTTCTCATCTTGGATACTGTCAATTTGGTTTTCTTCTTTCCTTTTTTAAATTAGATTGATCAGTACTTTGTCTATTTTATTTGTTTTTTCAAAGTACCAGCTTCTAGCCTTATTTATTAAATCAATAGTTCTTTGACTTTCAATTTTATTAATTTCTCATTTGATTTTTAGGATCTCTAATTTAGTCTTCATCTGAAGATTTTTAATTTGTTCACTTTCTAGTTTTTTTTTAAATTTGCGTACCCAATTCATTGACCTCTGCCTTCCCTAATTTGTTAATATATGATCTCAAGGATATACATTTCCCCCTCAGTACTTCTTTGGCTACATCCCATAGATTTTTGAAACAATGTCTCATCATTGACATTTTCTTCAATGAAATTATTAATTGTTTCTATGATTTGTTCTTTAACTAAGTGATTCTGGAGAATTATATTGTTTAATTTCCAATTAATTTTTGATCTGCCTCTCCATGTACAGTCACTAATTATTATTTTCATTACATTGTGATCAGAGAAGGTTGAATTTATTACTTCTGTTCTTTTGCACTTTTTTGTGTTATTTTTATGCCCTAGTATGTGGTCAATCTTTGTGAATGTACCATGTGCTGCTGAATGTATTCCTTTTTGTCCCTGTTTGCTTTTCTCCACATATCTACTAACTAATTTTTCTAAGATTTCATTCACTTCTCTTACCTCTTTCTTATTTATTTTTTGGTTTGATTTATCTAATTCTGATAGAGGAAGGTTCTGGTCTCCCACTAGTATAGTTTTTCTATCTATTTCATCCTTGTGCTCTACTAGTTTCTCCTTTAGAAATTTGGATGCCATGCTATTTGGTGCATACATGTTGAGTACTGATATTTCCTCATTGTCTATACTGACTTTTATCAGGATGTAAATCCCTATATCTTTTGACTAGATCTATTTTTACTTTGGCTTTGTTAGCTATCATGATTGTGACTCCTGCCTTCTTTTTATCAGTTGATACCCTATAGATCTGATTCCATCCTCTTACTTTTACCCTATGCGTGTATACCTTCCTCATGTGTGTTTCTTGAAGACAGCATATGGTAGGGTTTTGGTTTCTAATCCACTCTGCTATTTGCTTGCATTTTGTGGGTGAGTTCATTCCATTCACATTCAGAGCTATGATTACCAGCTGTGTATTTCCCAACATTTTGAATTCTACTCCAGTCCTGCCTTTTCTTCTTTCATTATTTCCTTCTACATCAATGTTTTGTTTTTAATCAGTCCCCCTAGTTCCCACCCCTTATTTGACCTCCCTTTCTACCCCCTCCCTTCTTATTCCCCTTTTATTTTCTTTACAGTCTTTTTAAACTACCCCACCCCCTCCCTCCCTTTTATTGCTTCCCTCCCCACCAGTCCATTTGTTACCATTCTACTTCCCTATAGGGTATAAATCAATTCTCTGCCCCAATGTATTGGATTGTTCTTCCCTCTTTTAGTCAATTTCAATAAACATAAGAATTGAGTATTTCCTATCTCCAACCTCTTTATCCTTCCAGTGTATTAATATTCTTCCCCCCCCCCATGTGCTTCTTTGTGACATATAAATTTACCCCATTTTGTTTCTTTTCCCATTTCTTTTAGTATTAACCTCTTTTATCCCTTCTAGTTGTATATATGTATTTATATATGTATATATATATTTATGCATACATATATCTATATACATATTTATGTCTTGGCATTTAATCCTATACAGTTTGTCACTATTCCCTCTAAGTATAATTCTTCTAGCTACCCAGGTGATAATAACAATTTTAAGCATTATGAATGACCTCTTTTCTTATAGGGATACATATTATTTAACTTATTGGGTCTCTTAAAAAGAAAGGGTTTTTTTGTTTTGTTTTTCTTCCCCCCCCCCTTTCTTAATTACCTTTTTGATGGTTCTCTTGAGTTCTGTGTTTGGACATCAAATTTTCTGTTCATGTCTGGTCTTTTCTTTACAAATGTTTGGAATTCTTCTATTTTGTTAAATGACCATACTTTCCCCTATAAGAATATAGTCAGTTTTTCTGGGTAGTTGATTCTTGGTTGTAGACCTAGTTCCCTTGCTTTCTGGAATATCATATTCCATGCCTTTCAGTTCTTCAGTGTAGATGCAGCCAGATCCTCTGTTATCTTTACTGTAGTTCCATGGTATCTGAATGACTTTTTCTTAGCAGCTTGTAATAGTTTTTCTTTGGACTGATAGTTCTTGAATTTGGCTATAACATTCCTGAGTGTTGTCATTTGGGGATTAATTATAGGAGGTGATCTATGGATTCTTTCAATCTCCACTTTTCCCTCTTGTTCTAGAATATCAGGGCAGTTTTCTTGGATAATTTCCTGTAGTATGATGTCCAGGATTTTTCTTTTGTCATGGTCTTCCAGTAAATCAATGATTCGTAAATTGTCTCTCCTGGAATGATTTTCTAAATCTTCTGTTTTGTGAACAAGGTGCTTCATATTTTCCTCAATTTTTTCATTCTTTTGATTTTGTTTTATAGTGTCCTGCTGCCTTGTGAAGTCACTTGCTTCTAATTGTTGTGTTCTGGTTTTTAAAGACTGGGTTTCACCCCTGGCTTTTTGGTCATCCTTTTTCTTCTGATCATCCATTTCCTTTACCTAATTTTCAAGTTGATTAATTTTGGCTTTGAAGACACTATTTTCTGTTTCCAGATGACTTATCTTGCTTTTTAAGTTCTTTTCCCTGTTGTCTTCAGCCTCTCTTAATTGTGTTTTGAATTATATTTTGAGTTCTTCCTGACCCTGTATCCAATTCACTGGAGTTTCTGTTTTTTTGCTTGGTGTTTCTTCATCTTTCTCTGTTCCATTTGCTCTTTGTTCATTGCCTGGATAGAAGCTGTCAATTGTAATTTCTTTTTTCTTTTTCTGTTGTTTGCTCATATTTACCCCCTTCTTTACTCCCTGTAGTTGTCTGAGCTTTTGCTCCTCTCATTTTGTGTTGGATCTGTGGTTTGGGGCTTTTCTGTCAGCCTTCACCCTTGGAGCTTAGTCAGCAAATCTCTCTGTGCAGTCTGTGGGGGAGGAGTGTTGGAGCTTGTGCTTCCTGGCCCTCTAAAGACTTTGATGAGATTAAGCCCAGCTGAGTTGCAGAGCTGGATGTGCCCTGAGGCCAAAACCTCAGGAAGGGGGCAGGGGGAAATATGGAGTGTCTCTGCTGCTGCAACTAGGCTGCCCACTCTGCACTTCTTCTCCAACTGCTTCCCCATTGCCTGTGTTTGATGCTCTGAGCCTGGCACCGCTTTGCCCACAAGGTATTCCCTCCAGACCAGCACCCTTTCCCGCCCAGAGGTTCCAACTACTCCTGGAAGCTAACCACTGTAGGGAGGGGAGGAGTCCTGGGACTTTCCTTCTTCCTTCCCCTTAAACCCAAGTGTTCTCAAATTCAGACTTTTGGGGAGCTTATCTTTTGAGTTGAGTCCAGCAGGAGGGTTCCTTGGCTCTGTCCTATTGTTAGGTTTGATTTTCAATCCCCTAGGAGCATTTAGTTTATAATCAGTAAGGAAGGGTTTTCAGAGGTTTGAACTTTTGCTGCCTCTATATCACCATCTTGACTGCCTCTCCATTTGTTTTTAATCAGCCTGCTCATTGACTTCTTATGGAACAGTAGTAGTATTTCATCAAAATGATAATGGGGAAATTATTGAAGCCATAGAAATAAATGATATTGCTAAGTAAAAGAGTATAAGGCCAATAACAGAACCCTTAAGGACACACAAACTTGTGGGGTAGAATGAAGATGTACCATTGAAGAGAAAAAAATAAGATCAACCCCAGTGGTAGAAGAATCAGCCCAGTATCATGGAAATCAAGGACAATTCCAAAAAAGGAGTTGTTAGGCACTGTCAGATACTGTTAAAATGTCCAGGAAGAATAGGATTAACAAAGGGCACTAGATTTGACAACTTCAGAAGCAGCCAATTAGGCAAATTTATCTCTCTAGGGTAATCAATGTTCCCAGTCATCTTCGTCCTTTAGTGGTCCTTTGCTCTATTCTCTACCAAACTGACACTTCAAGTTCTTACCTTAGGACCTTGGGCTTCTAATTGGTAAATATTCACCATAGCTATCAAACCCTCCAAGATATTCCCCAGACTTCTTTGTGCCATGTCCCCCCACCTCTATATTGCTTTCCTAATCTAGTTCTGAGAAAAATAATCACATCAACAATCCCAAAACATTCCTTCTGGCCCATATGTATTGTCTTCTCTTAATAAAATAGAAGATCTTTGAAGGTAGGGACCAGCTTTCATGCTTTCACTTTATCTCTAGCAATAAGCATAGTTCCTGTCAGATAAATAAGCATCTTATTTAATGTTTTTATAATCCATTCACTGTAACCTTGGAGAGATCCATTGCTATAGTGATGGTAGTTGGAGTTTACTAAAAAAGGGAGGGAGTGATATTATTAAACTTGCATTTTAGGAAAATTACTTTAGTGACTGAACAGAGGATGGATAGGAGTGGGAAAAGACTTGAGGCAGGTAGACCCACCAATAGGAGATTGCAATAATCCCCATATGAGGTGATGAAGATATCACTAGCATGGTAGCATTGACAGAGGAAGAAAGAATGCATTTTTGAGAGTTATTGCAAAGGTGAAATTGATAGTCCTTGGCCACATATTGCATAGGAGGAGGTGAGAGAGTGAGAAATGAAGAATGGCACTTTGGTTGTGAGTCTATTGATAGGGAAGGTAGGGTATGGGGAAGGGTTCAGGGGAAAGATAATGAGTCTGCTTTTCAGATATGTTGGAGTCAAGATGTCTACAAACATCCAGTTTGAGAAGTGTGAAAGGTAGATGAAGATACAAGTTTGGAAATTAGCAAGGAATTTAGGGGAAAATAGGTAGATGTGAGAATAATTAGGATGGAGATAATAATTAAATCTGTGGGAGTTGATGAAAGTGCCCAGGACTGAACATGTCAAGAGATGAACCATTAGAGGGCAAGATCTAGAGGAGAATTCAGCAGAGACTGATAGGAAATAAACCTATAGGTAGGAAGAGAATGGACCAATCAGATAAATGACTTTAACATGGTCACATAGGTAAACCTTTAGGGTCTACCCTCAATGTATTATCTTTGCTGCACATCTTTTGAAAGTTATCTTTCCTTTTATAAAGTCATAATGAAAATTAACTGGGATTTTGTTATGGATTCATTAAGATAATTTTAAGGGGCATCTAGGTAGCACAGTGGATAGAGCACTGGTGTCTGGAGTTGGGAAGATTTGGGTTCCAGTGTGACCTTAGACACTTCCTAGCTGTGTGACCCTGGGCAAATCACTTAATCCCAATTGCCTGGCCCTTACCAATACTTAGTATCGATTCTAGAACAGAAGGTAAGGGTTTAAAAAAAAAAAAAGGATTTTAAGATGGAGAACTCTCATGCCTGGTATTTAACTGGGATGGTGTGTGACACATTGTCATTGTTCAATTGAGTCCAACTTTTTGTGATCCTCTGGCCTATAGCATACAGACGCTGAGCCATGGATTTTTCTTGGCAAAAATAATGGAGTAATTTGCCATTTCCTTCTCCATTGGATTAAGGCAAATAGAGATTAATTGATTTACCCTGGGTCAGAGAGATAGTGTCTGCGCTGTTTTTGAACTCAGGTTTTTCTGACTCCAGACCCAGAACTCTATCAGCTGAGCCACCTAGTTGCCTTCAGATGACACACAGTAGGTGCTTAATAAATGCCTTTGTTAATTATGTAGAATTTTTATACCATTTATTAAACTCTGGATTTGCTGATTTCAGGATGCTTCTGTGTTGCTGGAATGGAGCATCTTTTGCTCTTCTGAAATAATTTTAATTGTGTAACATTTTAAACAGCAATCCCAGAGGCCCCAAGGCTGTGAGTGCATTTTGAAAAACTACATAAATTAATGAGCATTCATAGCTCCTCAGGGCAGCCTACTTAAGAAATGGGGAAATGGACTCAGCAATCAGTGTTTTGTTCAAATGAAGAGTCAGGAAGAAAACCCACCAATAGCTACCTTTCAATACCTAGAAGTTTAAAAGATGTTTATGTCTTAGTCACCACTCACAGAGAATAAAGGAAATGGCCCTAAAGCTAGATGAAAGAATGAATGAGGGAATAAATTAATTAGTGAGAGTTGCCACTTTTGTGTTGGAAAGGCCTCTAGTTTCAATTTCAGAAAGGTCTGCCTCCTGGTCATAGAATTTAAAGCTTGAAGAAAGACCAGACTCCTTATTTTAAAGGTGAAGAAACTGAGCCTGAAAGAGGTGAAGTGATTTGTCCCAGGTCACTCAGGTATGAGATAACAGAAATGAGATTTACACTCCAGTCTTCTGTCTCCAAATCCACTGTTATTCTAGTTAGAACTCTGTTTCCCCCAATAATTCAGGTTTCTTCTTGTGGTACATCAGCATATTTTAAACATTGCATTAAAATTCATACAAAATTATCAAAGGAATTTGCATATTAATATCACTGAACTTTCTGAGATTTTCTTGGTTTATCTTACTTTTATCTTCAGCATCTGTAATTTAATAGCCCAGTATATAAATCATTTATAATATCTATTCCCCCAATATTATAACAATAAATTCTTAATGGGAAAAGTGTGATTGACAATCACTAGGCTTTTAAAAAACACACTTTCAGAAACTATGTCGACTTACAGAGTAAAGAAAGATAGAATGTTTATGTGTATAATATTCTTTGTTAACCATTATTCTAGTTCATTAACATTCTGTTAACTTACAATATTTTGTCTAGCCCAGTAGAGATAACAAACCAGTGCCCCTGCCCTTGCAGTTCTGGAGATGTGATTCTTCTGGGAGACTCCCATTTTTCTCTTTAACAGCTATATATAACCATCTTATTTGGTGTCATTTTAGGAGAAGCACTTGTTATACCAGTCTATGCTTCAAAAACAAGATGAATTTTGGTAAAGAACAATTATTTTTCATGTATGCCAACAGAAAGACAACAGAAATAATGGCTTATAATTAGAAATCAAATCTTAAAATAGTTTGGGGGTTGGAGAGTTGTGGGTTTTTTTGTTCATTTGTTCATTTGGGTTTTTTTTAATTTAATTAATTTGGAATATTTTTCCATGGTTACATGAATCACATTCTTTCCCTCCTCTCCTCTCACCCCTTTCCCATAACCAATAAGCAATTCCACTGGGTTTTACATGTGTCATTGATCAAGACCTATTTTCATATTATTTATATTTGTACTAGGGTGGTCATTTAGAATCTACATCCTCAGTCACATCCCCATCGAACCATGTGTCCCTCAGGATTGTCCTGGGTCATTGCATTGCTGCTAGTAGAGAAGCCTATTACATTTGATTGTGCCACAGTGTATCAGTCTCTGTGTACAGTGTTCTCCTGGTTCTACACCTCTCACTCTGCATCAGTTCCTGGAGGTCGTTCCAGTTCATATGGAATTGCTCCACTTTATTATTCCTAGCATTCCATCACCAACATATACCACAATTTGTTCAGCCATTCCCCAATTGAAGGACATCCCCTCATTTTCCAAGTTTTGCCACCATGAAGAGTGTGGCTATAAACATTTTTGTGCAAGTCTTTTTCCTTATTATCTCTTTGGGGTACAAACCCAGCAGTGGTATGGCTGGATCAAAGGACAAGCAGTCTTTTAGCGCCCTTTGGGCATAGTTCCAAATTGCCTTCCAGAATGATTGGATCAATTCACAACTCCACCAGCAATGCATTAATGTCCCAATTTTGCTACATCCCCTCCAACATTTATTATGTTCCTTTTCTGTCATGTTAGCCAGTCTGCTAGGTGTGAGGTGGTACCTCAGGGTTGTTTTGATTTGCATCTCTCTGGTTATAAGAGATTTAGAACACTTTTTAATGTGCTTATTAATAGCTTTGATTTCTTCATCTGAAAATTGCCTAGTTATGTCCCTTGCCCATTTATCAATTGGAGAATGGCTTGATTTTTTTGTACAATTGATTAAGCTCATTTGGGGGTTTTTGGAGACTGGGTTTCTTTAATTCTCTCAAGCCAGAAGTGTAGTGTCCACTCAAAGACTCAGATACCATTACCTATATATAAACTTAATATGCTTCATTTTTCTGACTGAGCTGGTTCATTCGTCCTTAGGAAGAGTGATGGCCCTCTGCTCCATATAAGTAGAGATTTAGTGTACACACTTGATTTGCTTTGGCCCTGCTGCAGCTCAGAACCCCTGAGTTCAAGTGATCCACCAGTCTCAGCTTTCTCCATTAGCAGAGTTTATAGATGATATAAATATATATCACCACAGCCAGTTTGATAGACTTAAAGCATATACTATTTCCCTATAGAAATAAATCAAAACATCAGGATTTTGAGTTTTTTTAGGCTGTAACTATAAAAAATACTATGTTGAAATGGAATGCTCTACTTAGAATCAGGAAGACTTGGATTCAAATGTGACCCTAATACTTGCTATCAACAATTGACTAACACAAGACATGCTGCTAACCCACAATTTTCACACTGCGGTTTCAGATCTTCCTCAACTGAGTCAAGATTTATAGGAAATCAACTGCAGAGGCACAGTACTCCCACTGAAGAGTCCAAAAGCCTATGGAGTTTGGAATGCATGTTAAAAAAATCAAATCAAACATTTAAAAAATGAATATATCAAAAATCAAAACTCAGAGCATTGTGAGTTAATAAATGGTTTCCTTGTTTAAGCATTGGTATCTACCTAACAATATCATTCTTTGGCATACATACAGTTCAACCATAAAATTTGCCCTCCTGATTTACCTAATAATAAAATTCTCTATCTCTTAAAAATGTATTTCCAGACTAGGGCATGTAAATGAATAGAAACATTTTCCAGTACAGGGGATGTAGTGTTTATTTGACACATTCTTTATATCTGAAGAAAAGAAATCTTCTGGCCCAAAACTATTTAATAGTTGACTCCAAAGTCTATCCTCTTTCACAGATATCAAAAAAGGTGGCTCTTTGGCTAGTTAAAAAAATTTTTTTGAAAGAAATACCCCAGAATGTGTATCTGTTCACAGAGATTCTACCCACTATACTGATTCCTTACCCCAATTAATATCAAGCATTCTAAAAGAAGGAAAAGATTGAAATTTAGAAAAATATGGTAGCAAGTTCAATCAACAGTTTTAATGAGACTTTATGCCATATAGAATCTTGCCTCTGACATTTACTGTATATGTGGATTTGGGGAAATCACTTAACTTCTGTGGGTATCTATTCCCTCAACTGCAAATTAAAGACTTGAAGCCCAGTGAATGCTCCAAACAACCTCTAAAATGTAGCATATCAAAGGCTGCTCTTATTTAGTAGAACATGTCATGTTTGTTCATCAGAAGTTTGCTATATCAATGAAATCATAGGAGAGAGTGAAGGGGCAGAAGATAGGGAAGGAAGGAAGGAAGGAAGGAAGGAAGGAAGGAAGGAAGGAAGGAAGGAAGGAAGGAAGGAAGGAAGGTAGGTATAGTGGATAAAGGACATACCTTGAAGTTAGGAAAATTTTGTGTTCAAATTCTGCCTCTGGAATATGCTATCTGTATGGCATATACAATTCAATTAAATTCTCAGGGCTGTAGGAACTTTCTAAGATTACAAAAGAGATTTTATATATAAAGTTATAAAGTATTAGTTCCTTTGGTTTATCCACTGACTTACTTATCAAACAGAATTCTCATTCTGAACCACCTCTAGGTCTCAATAGGGAAGGGAAGGGAAGGGGAAGGGAGGGAAGGGGAAGGGAACCGGAAGACCTTAAAGATATTGGTAATTCATTTGATTCTACTTTGTTAAATATTGAGAATTTTATGTAACATTTTAACATTTATTTTAAGTTATCTTTATTAATGGTTACATTCATAATTTAATTGGTTTAGTTTAAAGTATTTTAACGTGATACTTAAATATGATGAATGGAAACCTGAAAATGTATCAGAATTTCTTTACCAGGAGTCAGTACCAGTAATGTCTTTTCCAGAGTAATGGCATAACCCTATAGATATGGTTCAATTTCCCACCAAAGAAGTCAGATTTAACTGGCTGGTTCCTGTCTCAGGTGCCGATGGCTTCCAGTAAACAATAGCTTGATATGAACCAAAATAACACTGTGAGTTGCTAGGGAGAATCTGGCAAGGGATAAGGCTGGATGAATAGATTGTAAAAGACCAAGACACCAAATCTGAATTCCTCCATGTGATTCAAGTCATATCTCACAATGAACTCATTGAAAGACTGAGAGCTTTTTTAGAAAACTGTCCTGCCATATGTGACAATGAATTCACTGTTTTCGTAATCTAAACTCTCCACGTCAGCAAAGGAAACCTGAGGTACCAGGCAACAGAAAGCTGAGCCGTTTAGAATCTTTTTTGACTTGAAAGCCTGTTTGGTGTGATTGGAGTAAATGACTCACTTGATCTGGAAGTTGACCACAAAGTTTTTTAGTTTGGGGCTTTTCACAATCTGTAATGCTTCAGAAATCCTGAACAGGGATTCCAGAGAAATGTGCTCTTTAAATGCTTTTGCTCAGGAAATCACAGATATACCTGAAGGGAAAGGGACCATCTACGGAGTTTAGTCTGTTGAGATTGTAAATTGTTTTATTTTGTTGTATCAATGGACATTCAGTTTAGAGAAGGACATTCATCCTACTCCAAAAGTTGAATTCAAATGCCATTGAGCAATTGATGAGATTTCACAACTCACAGACCAAAGAGTTAAAGCCCAAAGAACATGACCTTTATTTAAATATTTTAAGGCAGTGTGGAAGATTTATAAAATTATAAATTTTCACTATAATAATTATGCCTATAAACTGCTCCTTTTCCCTTCCTTCTCATCTTTCTGGTCCCTAAGATAGAGAAATTGTGAGATACTGTGCTTTCCATTCAATCATAGAACTTTAGAGCTGGAAAAATGCTTAGAGATCAAATTCAACTTCCTTTTGTGTTACTAGACAAGTATTTCAGCCCCTGGAGAAGCTGAGAAACTGTTTCTTCTTTTGGTTTTGAATCCCCAGCACTATTCCTTACATGTAATAGATGTTTAATAAATAGTCGTGAGATTAGACTGAATTCCTTTCCAAACTTTTGTAGCATTTTATTTTTACTTTTTAATTATACATTCCACCTTGTAATACAATTAGACATTTATGTTTTATCTACCTCAATAGAGTAAAAAGCTTTATGAGGGCAGATACTTGCTTTACTCTTTCTGTATACTCCACCCTTAGGACTTTGCTCAATAAATGTTTGTTGAATGGTTGGGTAATAAAAAGTATATTGTTTTGAAACTATGTAGTTTTACATAGTATGACTTTTAATTAAGGTAATATCCTTTTCTCACAGGCTATATTATTTCTTTTTTTAAAACCCTTACCCTCCATCTTAGAATTATTACTAAGTATCAGTTCCAAGGTTATTGGTAAGGGCTAGATAACTGGGTTTAAGTGATTTGCCCAGGGTTACACAGCTAGGAATTGTCTAAAACTACATGTGAACTAAGACCTGCTCTCTCCAGGCCTGGGTCTCTATCCACTAAGGACATGACTGCCACCCAAACTATATTATTCCTTAAGCCTAATTCACTCTGAAGATCACTATTTTCTTATCAATAGCAATGGAAAGGCAACTGGTAAAAATGTAAAATTCTGAAACAAAAACAAAAATCAGTCTTTGCAAACTACAAAAATCATTTTTGCTTATTTTACTTCAAATTTCAAAGTTCAAAGTCCATTGAATTTCTCAACTTAATAATCATACATTTAAAAATTTTTTTAAACAATCACAAATTAACCAGGAGATACTACAGTTGTTCCAATCCTGTGAAGAAAGACCTAAAGAGAACAAATAAGTGGTCTAGGTTTATAGAGCAAGTCAGTAGAATGATTCAAATTCTTCACTAAAATTTGTAACTGAACTACAAGGTAATAATGTTTTCTAAGTACTTCTCTGATACACCCACTTTTTTGCTTTCAATTTTTATTATAGTTTTCTTTTCCACATAACATGCTAATACAAAATTTCAATAATTATTTTCTGACTTTTTGCTCTCTATGTTCTCTCCCTCTCTTCTCTGTTCCCCTCTTCCCAAGATGGCAAATGATACCATACAGGTTTGCTTGAGAAATAAGGCCTTTGTCAGAGGCACTTGATATCAATTTTTTTCCCCAGTCTGTTGTTTCCCTTCTAATCTTGGTTGCTTTTGGTTTTGTGCAAAACCTTTTTAATTTAATGTAGTCAAAGTTATCTGTTTTAACATCTTGTAATATTCTGTATGTTTTATTTGGTCATAAATTCTGCCACTATCCATAGGTCTGACAGGCTCACTATTTTATGTTCCCCTAATTTATTTATAGTGTCACCCTTGAAATATTAGTTAATGCCTAGTTTCTGCCATAGTTTTCTAGTTTTGCCAGTAATTTTTGTAAAATAGTGAGTTTTTCTTGCAGAAGTTTGGATTTTGGGGTATGTCAAACATGAGGCTACTAGAGTCATTTACTACTGGGTACTGAATGCCTAATCTATTCCATTGGTCCACTACTCTTTTTCTCAGCCCATACTATATTGTTTTGATGATTGCTGCTTTATAATACAGTTTGAGATCCTGTCCCCCTTTTTTGTAAAAAATATTTTATTTTCCCAATTACATGTAATATTTTTCAACATTCATTTTCTAAAATTAAAAGACCCATATTATCTCCCTCCCTCCCTCCCTGTCTGCCTTCCTCCCTCTTGGAAATGGTAAGCAATTTGATCTGTGTTATACATGTATTATTATGCAAATCACACTTCCCTATTGGTCATTGCTGTAAGAGAATACTCATATAAAACCATCAATAAACTAATGTGAAAAATAGTATTCTTTTTTTTCTTTGGGAAATTGCAAAATTATCTTTATTCACTTCATACTTTTCCCTGAAACATGAGTCGAGTTGTCTTTGAATGTCAATATTATTTTATTCTTTTTTTTTATTTTTTAAATAGAAAAATAGTATTCTTTGATCTGCATCTGACTCCAACAGTTCTTCCTCTGGAGGTGGATAGCATTCTTTGTCATGAGTCCTTCAGCATTGTCCTGGATCATCGTATGCCCGAGAGTAGCGTTCACAGTTAGCCATCCCACGATCTTTCTGTTACTATATAGAATGTTCTCCTGGTTCTGTTTATTCCACTCTGCATCACTTCATGTAGGTCTTTGGAGCTTCTTGTGAAATCATCCTGCTCATCATTTCTTATAGCAAAATAGTATCCCATCACCAACATGTACCACAGTTTTGTTCAACCATTCTCCAGCTGATGGACATCCCATCGATTGTCAGTTATTTGTTTCCACAAAATACATTAGTGTCCCAATTCCGCCACATCTCCTCCAACATTTATCATTTTCCTTTACTGTCACATCAGCCAATTTGCCTGTTTCCCTTTTTTAATGACCAAAAAAACAAAGCGGTTTACTAAATTACCCAATGCTACAAATGCAGCCTATAGAATACATATGGATTTTTTTTAAAGTCAGATTCCACTGACTTCAATTTGTAATAATAAGGCCAGGAGCTGGGCTGGATTAAGGGCAGTAAGATAGAGTGCTAGAGCTCCTCAGGAAGACCTGACTTCAAATTCTGACTCAGGCAATTAGCTATGATCTTAGACAAGTCAATTAGCTTCTTTTTGCCTCTGTTTTCACAACTGTAAAATGGAGATAGTAGCTCCTACCTTCCAGGACTGTTAATGATTATCAAAAGAGATAATAACTATGAAGTACTTTGTAAACCCCAAAGAGCTCTATAAATGTTGGGTCTTGGTGGTGGTGGTATTAATACTTTTGCTGAACAAATCTAACCCTAAATCTTTCCTTATTTAAAGTGAAAATTAATAGACTGAGGATTTTTAGGGGGGTGGGATCAGTATTCAAAATAGTTAAGCAGAAATTGTTTTTAAATAACATGAATCCTTTTGGAGACACCATTTTTGGAGTATGACTAAATATTGCATTCCATACAGTGTTTTCATATAAACAATTTCACTTTGGGGGGAGGGAAGCTTCAGTTCTGGAGTCTGAAACCTACTCCCTGGGTTACCTTGAGCAAATTACTTATCTCCCTAGGATTTGGTTTCCTCATCTGTAAAACATGAACCCTGGACCTGATAACCTTTGAGAGAGAGAGAGAGAGAGAGAGAAAGAGAGAGAGAGAGAGAGAGAGAGAGAGAGAGAGAGAGAGAGCACTTGTATGTGTGTGTGTGTGTGTGTGTGTGTGTAGATATAAATATTTTTAAACCCTTTACTTTCTGCCTTAGAATCAATATTGTGTATTGGTTCTAAGGCAGAAGAGCAGAGCAGTAAGGGCTAGGCAATGGGGGTTAAGTGACTTGCCCAGGGTCACAGAGCTAGGAAGTATCTGAAGCCAGATTTGAACCCAAGATCTCCCATCTCTAGATATAAATATAGAGGAGATATATAGAGATATGAACATAGATATATAGGTAATATTGTATGGTTGACTAGAAAATACTACCACTGCTTTGACAAGCTACACTGAAAATCAAGCACATTGCTTCATAAGAGGCTGCTATGCACATACTCAGATGTTCTACCTCCAAATCCACTGATAAGTAGCCTCTTTTGAAGGTTGAATTTCAATGTGTGTTATGAAAGCAGTAGCAGTATTTTCTAGCCACCTATACAAATATAAATACACACACATATATAAATATGCATCTATACATGATATATACTGATTGGAAGCCCATTTTAACTTATGGAAACAATTCAGCCAAGGACCTTTTCCCTCAGTAATGGGAATGTCCAGACAAATGAATGAATGTTGCTATCCTAGTTTTATTTCATGCACTTGGAAATGAATGGCTTTACAAATATTCTATAGTTCAAACATTTAACTCATTCAAACTGACATTCCCTCAGTCATGCTGTCTAATGAGATTTTACTTTACGTGATTTTAGTAATGAGAGAAGGGAATAGATAGAAACTTTTTAATTTCAAATGTCACCTTAGAAAAAGAAAGTCGAATTAAAAATGAAATTGTCATCCCCTCTAAAATTGTCCTTATTTTTCCAACCCCAAATCTCCCATTCCCAAAATTGTTTAAATCCCTTTGAGCTCCCTTAGGAAGAAGGACTAGAGAAGGAAAATATTCAGTGTTGAAATATAATAAGCATATCACAAACTGTTTTTTTTTATGGAGGAGGTGGCCTTAGTCTTAGAAATCTACCATGGAAACAGAACTATTAGGTTCTAATTATGTTCAAGTTAAATAAGATAAAGAAATTGTCTATTCTCATTAACATAGTGAGTGGAGACAATAAATAAGATTCCCCAAATAGTCAGTCCATGGAGAAAAAGTCAAATATTCAATAAAAATACTAACCCATGATGATAAAAAGCTACAATTTTCTTAGATGAAATAATGGAACAAGGAATGACTTGCTTAGGGGTAGAACAATTTTTTCAGATATATACCTAGAGAAGCAGAACTGTTATATGATTACTACTCTATCAATTTGATTAAGTTCAATCAATATTTTCTGAGCAAGTACGATGTGCTCAACTCCATGGTAGCCACAAAGAACTATTGCTTCTAGTTCTTCAATATTTACAGGATTCATGACTTCATTCCCCCACTAATGCAGATTGTAGCTCACCCCAAGCCTTAGTAGATGGTTTTTAAAAATAGCTACAGTACAAAAAAAAAAGCATCACCTTGGTGGCCAGTGTTTCAGCATAAACTTTTCTAAACATAGTGTGAATTTTAAAACTATTCCACCCAACTCAGGCCATACTTTAGAAGATCTGATTTAGCTATTTCCTGATTATTAACAATAGAGATACTTGGTTTAACAGAATCAAGTCTTGGGAACTATATATTTCTCCACCCTACCCAGTTTAACAAGATCAGGAATGCCTGCATCATACTCAAAGATTTAATTATCTGAGGAAATGGCCTTCAGCAGACATATGCAGAAAAAGCGGATAGACCCCTGGGCTATCCTAAGTCCAAGCTAAGCTATCATTGGTACAGATGAGACGCAGGAAAGTGACATAAAACCATCTATATAAGGCAGATCACTTGCTCTCTCTCCCTCTTTCCCCAGAGAGGCGACTCTGGCTGGCAGCATGCTAAGCGTTCCACATCTTGGCGTGGTGGCAGCTAATTGTCTCGGTTTGGTGGTGAGTTTGCCCTTGAGCAGATTCAGGCTCAGACATCTTGACTGAGCCCTTTTGGAGTTCAGGCTGGTTCCTTCCTCCTTACTTTCTAGAGCCTCTGGTCTTTTTTCTGGCACTAGCCAGGTGGGAGAAATCCTACTCCCTTTCCTTCTTCCTTCTTCTTAATCTTTTTCCACTGTATCAATTAAATCACCATAATTTTCCAGCTGACTTGGGTATTTTATTATTTGGGATTTTCCCTGGCAACCAATTAAATTTAGATTTTAAGTCACAATGCTAAAATTATCTTTATAATAGCCATGTTGGTCAATAGAAAAGAGTTTTGCCATCTATCACCAGGTCAGAAATGGAAGTTTTTCCATCTTGGATCATAAAATCATGACATCATATAGAGTTGGAAGGAATTTTAGAGATAACCAAGTCCAACCCCTTCATTTTACAAATGAGGAAACGGAGGCAAGAGAGATTAAATGACTTGGTCAGGGCAATGCAAAGAATAAGTATATGAGGTTGGATCTGAGACCTTGTCCTCTTGGTTCCAAGCCCAATGGTCTCTATATACTACTAGAGTTCAGGTCACATCTGTTCCATCATGAAGTTTGGGATCAGGATGGGATTCTGGAGCTATTGTAAAGATAAATTGGTAACAAGTCAGCACTAGACTATCCATGAAACACATAAAAGAAAAGGTATGTTATTGCAGTCATTGAGATTCTAGCCTAACAGACTCGAGGATCTTACCATTCAGGGACTGAAATGCTTTACTGCTAGATGAGATCATTCCAGTATTTAAGGCACAGAATCGTATAGTGAAAAGGGGATTGATTTTGGAAATAGGCAACCTATGTTCCAATCGTGGCTCTAATATTTGCTATCTCTGTACATTTCAGAAAATCTCGACTTCCCTGACCTTCAGATTCCTCATCTGTAAAATGAGTATAATAATAATAATTGGATCTCCCACTTTGCTGTCAGTCAGTTGATGAGCATTTAAGTGCCTATATGCCAGGCCCTGTTCTAAGCACTATGAATACATAGAAAACCTTAGACATTTAGCTACATGATAGTAGGCAAGACTTTTAACTTCTATCTGCCTCATTTTCCTCATCTGTAAAATGAGCTGGAGAAGGAAATGGCAAACTACTTCAGTATCTTTGCTAAGAAAACCCCAAGTGGGATTATGAAGGATTGGACACTGGGCAACAATAACAACAACAAATTACAGATAGTTAAATCAATCGATTCTTGTGATCACCCCAGGAAATATGTACTACTACTATCCCCTTCTTTGCAGATGAGGAAACTGAAGCACATAGATGTTTAATGACTTGCCAGAGTAACATAGCTAGTTAAGTATCTGAAGGGATACTCAAAACGTGGATCTTTTTAAACTCCATAGTGGATATTTATCCACTATGCCATCTAATTGTACCATTGATGTACCAGATGAAGCAATCAGGGATGTCAGTAAATAAACATGTATTAAGTGCTCAGTATGTGCCAGGCACAGGGAGAGGACAAGACTAAAATAGAAGACTTTGGAGCATTTACCTAGTAACCTAGGGTGTAGCCCATATTTTTTCTATGATTCAGAATCAAAAGAGAAGAAGAAAAGACATGACATCAGCACCTTTTGGAAACCTAATAAATACTACACAGTGATAATAGCAACATTGCCAACACCAACCCTTTACGTTGCGCTCAGCCCACTGGCAGAACTCCTGGCATCACTAGACCTTTACACAGAAAACAATAATGGCCCCAAACTCTTAGGCTAATATTTAACATTTAGTAAGTCTTTAACTCTCCCAGGTAGGTACAAACTGGTGAGAAAAGAGAAGTCAGAAAAGCAACATAAGCCACATCATGCTTTGGATTTCTAACTTCTTCCACTTTTTTTTACAACTAACCCCAAAGTGCCTTTCAGGGGAGCCAGTGGTGGCGAGAATATTGTATTTGGAATAAGGAGACACAGGCTGCAACCCCTCATGTGCCAATTATTACCTGTGTGACCTTGGTCAAATTGTCTATGGCCTCTCCATGACTTGATTTTCTCATCTATGAAATAAAGGGGTTGACCTAGATTAGTTCTAAACTCTCTTCCAGCTCAGAATTCCGAGATTTAATGACTCAAATTCAAATACAAATCCTAATCGAAGGACTCATTACCTAGACTCGCTTGAGATTTTTCCACTTGTGACTGATATAGTTCCAAATGACAGTTTGGTTTGAAGTTCAGGAAGGGAACAGAGCCCAAGAGACCCTGTTCCTGGATTCCCAGCCTGGAATGGTGGTAGGCAGCTACCCACTTGCCAGAGATGGCTTAAATACATAAGCGCTAGATGGCTCCTTTCACAAGTCCCAAAAATGACAGAGAGAAAGGACACACCAGCTTCATGTACTGGCTTTTTAAGCCCAGTCTAAATCCTCCCCCAAGATCCTCCAATTGGCCAGGGTTTCCCCTCAGTCCTCACACTTCACAGCCCCTGACTTCTGCTGGTCAGGAATCTTGCCTGCCATGCTGGCAAATTGAATAAGACACATGACTCTGTGACTCCTATTACCTAAGACTTTGGGGATCTTATGGTCTCCTAGATATTTAATTCACACAAAGGGCTGTTATGGAAAGAAGACTAGAACTTTTCTGAATGGCCCTGGCAGGCAGAATAGGAACAATAAAGAAAAAGTTCTTAATGATTAGAATTATGCAAAAGTACAGTGGGCTGCGTAAAAGATTGTGAGCTCCTCCACACTAAATGATGATAACTTTTTGGGTGTCATGGGTGTCCATTGGGCATAATTCTCTGTGCCTTTACACCTTGTGAAAGCATTCCCATTGGCCTTTGCTTTAAGGGAAAAGAGAAGAACCAATGGGAAGACTCCTCCAAAAATGAGTATATTGAAAAGAAAATTCTTGTTCAGGAATGGATAGGTCTAGATCACTTCTGAGGCCTCTTCTGAGATATTACGATTCTAGGATAAACAATGTGTCTGGTGCATACCTGCCAATGATGATAGGAACATTTGCTTATAATTCTGGTCCCTCAACCATTTGATTTTCTGGTAAGATTGAAAAACCTACTCAAAATACCATCTGGAAAAGAGTTGACACAGGAGAGTGTGTGAACATGGAAAGAAAAAGTAGAAAAAACAAGAATACTCCATTATGGTGGCAAAGAACTAGAAACTGAAGGGATGTTCACCAGTAGGGGTAGGGCTGAAAAAGTTGTGGTATAGGCTTATGATGGAATGCCATTGTAAAATAAGAAATAAAAAACAAAATGATCACAGAAAACATAGGATGACATTGAAGTGAGCAGAACCAGGAGAATGTTGTATACAGTAACAACAATAATGTATGATGATTGACTGTGAATGACAACTATTATCAACAAGGCAAGGATCCAGGACAACTCCAAGGATATCAACTACCATGGAAGAAACAGATGGAGTCTGAATGCAGAATGAAACATATCCTTCCTTACTTTATTTCCTCCTTGACTTTTTCTCTAATATAAGCAACATGTCATATTCCACAGCATGACAAACAGAGATATATGTGTTATTGGACAATATATGAACAACCTATATCATATTACCTGCCTTCTTAGGTAGGGTTGGGAAGAAGGGGATAAAAGAAAAAGAATTAGATAGATTTGGGGATTATCATAAGAAATGTGAGAATTTGTTTCCCTTAGATAATCATATTTGTTTTAATGTATACATATTTATAACAAATCATATGTATTATATTATTAGTATATTATATTATATTATGTGATACATAAAAGTAAATGTTAACTCAAAAATGTAATTTAATTTTAAAAAGAAAAACAAATACCACCATTTAAGGCCAACAGAACAATGCATGTAGATCTAGTTACTTAATGTGTCTTCTCAATACTATGGCCCCATCAATCACATTGTTGTTTGCCTTACTTAGAGAAAGGTTCCAACCAAAGGATTAAAAGGTCAGAGATTGAACTTTCCTATTTGCATGACCCTTATTTCCTCTTCTTATGAGGGTGGGGTGTGTCAGAAAGTACTGGAATGAAATTCCATCACAAATAAAACAATGCAACCAATGATTAAGAAAAACATCATTGACAGAAATTGATGCTATTAATTTTGTCATAAAAGACTGAGTGAAAGAGTCATTAGCAGGTGAATTCATGAACTCTTTATTCGTCTAACTATATAATATAATGATCCTTTGCAAGCCAGGAAAATTATTTGATAACTGGAGGTGAATAAAAAAAAATTCCCTAATGTGTGCTTCAGAGCAGATGTAATTTAATATGCATAAATTAGCTCAACAACAATAACTTCAACCCAAGAGGGTAGAGAAATTCAGATTCAACAAAGCAATACAGCCATTAAGCTTTTAAAAAACATTTTCATCAGGAATTACAGTAACTACATTTTAATTTTTACCTGTGTATCCTTTCTAATGTGTACAAGTTATTTGGTGTAGTGGAATAGAACTGGAAACTACTTCTCTGTGTTCCTAAATCTAGTTTCTGATTTTCACTGGCCAGTCAAGTTATAAACAGAAGTGGGTCCACCTGGGAATTGTGAAGACATCCTGTCCCCCAATCTCCACAGTATCTGAACTTTAGCTCTGAATACCTCTGATAATAGTAGCAGTTTCAGAAACTGTAAAAAGTGATAGTATAAATGAGAGTAATAATTTTCAAGGCCTGTTTTTTCTAAGTCACATGTGGAATAAAGCTTCATGTAACATCAAATCAAAAAGTCTTACAGCTGTACAAATTTAGCAGAAAACAATATTCTTGAAAAGAGTGCTTGAAAAGCTTAAAGAATACCTTACAATCTTTCCCCTCCTTTCTCTTCTCACTCTTTTCCCTCAACTATACCATATAGCCATTTTTATCTATATTCTTTCCAAAGGATCATTTTGTTTTCTTTTACTTTCTTCTCACTTCTTATGCTCGAATATTTTAAATAAAAAATTAACAAAAATGTAGCAGGTATGTCCAGTTCACCAAACAAATCAAAGATAAGTTAGCTTGAGTGGAATGTAAAGCTCAATATGATATAAGTGGACAAGAGACTAGAAAGGGTTTCTCCCAGGGGCCTGGAAGGGCTAAAAATGTGAAACAGAATGAGGATGAATAGTAGAGTTGCATCTATAATAAGATCAGGTCAAATGACTAATAAATGGAATGTAAGAACCTTCAGGGCAAGATGTATCTCCAGTTTGTCTTTGCATCCCCATAGCCTAGGATGGTGCCCATAATAGGATCTCATTGGGATGGAAGCAAATTAACTAATCCCACTGGTCTTTCTATTAGTTTCAAGACCAGGATTCTTCTAAGATGCTCAAAAAATAATTGATATGTTGAATTAGATTGTTCCTACCTCAATCTCATCTTTTTCTTGATAGCAGAGTGTAGGGATTTGAATAATTAAAATAATTACCTGTGGTATAATTTTTTCTATGTAAATGTCATTGGTTTTTAAGGAAACCATTCCCCTGAACTTTGACATAATATCTGAGAACAGAACAGCTACAGGTAAAGCAAAAGAAAATTCTAGAGGAAGCCAAACATGTCTGAAAAGAATTTCTTCTTTCCCTTTATTCCTAATGGGAGCTGTAACTATTTAAATGACAAGATCATAGATAATAGAATCCCAGGTTTTTAAACTGAGATTCAAGGTGCATTAAAGCAATAGGAAATGAGTTATGTAGTATATTTGTTTCGTAGAACAAAGGATTCAACTGTAGCATCAGAGTAGTGTTGCTCAGAATTTCTAATCAGATTAGGCATTTAGGCAATTAGGCATTGCCGATAGTTGAAGTTGTCTTGTTACATTAGACAGAGAAAACTTCTCACACCTCAGTGTCACTTCGGCATCCAGGGAACTGAGATGATTTCCATTGATCAATCTATCTCAAGGCAGAGAAGTTGACTAGTTTCCATTGAAGGGTAACAATATGATTTCAGAATGAAAGATGTAAAGGGTATTGTTGATGGGTTTATGTGGTTTAGGAGATACCTTGACCCAAAAGGCAGAAAGGAGAAAATCTGTTGGTTTATTTCTTTGTTTTAATGTTTAATCTCCTCAACAGAGTCTAACTATATTATCATAGCAACAAACTTGAAAAGAGCCATTTTGGTTAAGTAGTCCATTTGCATCAATTCCAAGCAACCAGTTCGAAGGTCTTCAATTCACTGACAGATTTTTTTAATAGCTTAGAATTGATCTCCTATGTTCCATACACACTTAGTATTATCAGCACCAGTCCTTTAAACAACTGAGCCAACTATTCTCTCATTATAACTTAGCTTATTGTTTTAAAAAAATTACCGTGGCATTACAAAAAGGGTCATGGCTCCAAGAGTATATCACTAATTTAAGCAGGAATTGTGCTGAGTGGTAATCACTTTCTAAGTAATATGATGATTTTGTTTTTGATTTAGGTAGTTTGGAAGGGGAGGAAAAGAGAGAAGAGATAGAATGATAAATCTGGAGATGATTTTATAGTTAAAAAATCAATAACGTTAATTTTTAAAAACTCTTACTTTCCATCTTAGAATCAATACTGTGTATTGGTTCTAAGGCAGAAGGGTGGTAAGGGCTAGGCAATGGGGGTTAAGTGACTTGTCCAGAGTCATACAGATAGGAAGTGTCTGAGGTCAAATTTGAATCCAGGTTCTCCCATCTCTGGGTCTGGTTCTCAATCCACTGAGCTACCCAGCTAACCCCAATAAAGTTATTTTTTAAAATGAATGAATGAATGAAAGCATGTATACCTACATAAAAAATAAGCAAGGTAATAACATTATTCACCTGTTTATGTGACTTAGACCCTTTTGGAAGATCACATTAAATTTTCTAACACTGCTCATCTTATCAATGAAGTTTTTTTTTTTTTAATTTTGTGTGCAGCTCTATTCAATTGTACATTCTTGAGCAGGAGAGAAACTGTTAATCTATTTAATAAAAAGAATATAGTTAACTTGTCTGTTTCTCACTAATATGTACCCATGGGATGAAAGCAAACTATTAATGCTTTTTACTTCATTTTCATACTCCCAGAATCTTGATTTCATAGAGCTTCATCTCTCTCGATGGAACAATGTTCTAAATGAAAAACTGTTACACTGAATATAGTACTCGGCAATATAGGTGGCAGTGAAAATGTTAACCACAGCCATCCAAAGGAGACTCCAAACCCCTGGAGATTCCTGGACTGGCCTAATTACTCCTAGCTTATGCCTCTCAAATACCATGTTCCCAGGGGATATTAGCCTAGAGAAAAGTTCAAAATAGTTGTCTTTACTGTTGATTCTTACCGTTGTTGGTAGATTGTTTCATATATTTATCATCATAATGTTTTCTTTCTTTCTTTCTTTCTTTCTTTCTTTCTTTCTTTCTTTCTTTCTTTCTTTCTTTCTTTCTTTCTTTCTTTCTTTCTTTCTTTCTTTCTTTCTTTCTTTCTTTCTTTCTTTCTTTCCTTAGAGTCTTCAGGCATCTCCCTCTTCATATTTCAAGAAAAATGTATTTCTCTTTTTCTTCTCCTTTACACTATAAAAAATCTTCCTGCCCACAAATTGGGGGAAAAGTTTATAACAAAAACCTCTGACAAAGGTCTAATCTCTCAAATTTATGAGAAGCTAAATCAATTGTACAAAAGATCGAGCCATTCCCCAACTGACAAATGGTCAAGGGACATGAATAGGCAGTTTTTAGATTAAAAAAATCAAAACTATCAATAAGCACATGAAAAGTATTCTAAATCTCTCCTGATTAAAGAAATGCAAATGAAAAAAAATGTTGAGGTACCACCTCACAACTAGTAAATTAGTCAATATGACAGTAAAGGAAAATAATAAATGTTGGAGGGGTTATGGCAAAATTGGTTCACTAATGCATTGCTGATGGAGATGTGAATTAATCCAACCATTCTGGAAGGCAATTTGGAATTATGTACAAAGGGCTTTAAAAGAATGTCTACCCTTTGATCCAGCAATACCACTGCTGGGTTTGTACCCCAAAGAGATAA
Source organism: Monodelphis domestica (assembly GCF_027887165.1). Lineage (NCBI taxonomy): Eukaryota > Metazoa > Chordata > Mammalia > Didelphimorphia > Didelphidae > Monodelphis > Monodelphis domestica. Next base: position 385,284,053 of record NC_077228.1, read on the forward strand.
AAAGGAAAAATACACGTACAAAAATATTTATAGCCATGCTCTTTGTGGTGGCAAAAAAATTGGAAAATGAGGGGATTCCCTTTCATTGGGAAATGGCTGAACTAATATATATGATGGTGATAAAATGCTATTGTGCTGTAAGGAATATTTCTATATGAACTGGAAGAACCTCAATGAACTGATGCAGAGTGAAAGGAGCAGAACCAGAAGAACATTGTACACAGAACAAAGAACATTGTACATAGAAATTAAAACATTGTGGAACTATCCAATGTAATGGACTTTGGTACTAGTAGCAATGCAACAAGCCAGGACACTCCTGAAGGACTTATGGGAAAGAATGCTAACCACATTGAAAGAAAGAACTATGGGAGTATAAATGCAAAAGAAGACCATATGACATCACTTATTACATGTGTATGTGAATGCGTGATTTGGGGTTTAGGCTTTTAAAAAAATCTCTCTATAGCAAAAATGAATATGTGTAGGAGTAAAAATGAATAAATACTCCTAGTATTTAAAAAATATATAGGATTTTAAATAATAAATCAAAAGAGAGGGAAAAGAAAAAGGTTTTTTTCAGTCAAGTGAGCAGAGCAAAGAGAGCCAGAGACTTACACTTGCAACACTTTACCAAAAGCACAAGCTCTGAAAAAAAAGAGAGCCCCACAGCTTGGATCTCAGCCAAATTTATCTCCCAAGCATCCTTACATAAAATGAGGACATAACTTAAAAGGATGCTGGGAATGTAGCTCAGGTGTGGCAAGTTTTCCACCTGCACATATGAAAATAAGTATCAACTGATATCATTTGTACAACCCAGTGGAATTGCCTGTCAGCAAAATCCCCCCCCTCTGGGAGGGGGGAGGGGAAGAAAATGAATTATAGAAACATTTAAAAATATTTTAATCCTCTTATTCAACCAGCATATATTCTATATATTTTGTGATTTTTTTCCTAGAAAAGGTTGTTTTTTGCACATAGTGGATTCTCTTCCTCATATATAACCACCAAATGCATAAAATAAAGCACTTCTACATCTGAAAACTCACAGAACCATTGGTAATCTTCAAAATAAATTCTTTTCATAATTCTAAGCGTATATTGCTTATTTCAAGAAAAACAGCTGACAAGTTATTGTTCTGGACCTAAAGTTAAACAAGTCAGGAAACTACCTATATATAAAAAGGAAGAAGAGAGCTATGAGGAATACTTTTTTATACTTTTTTTTATAAATGCCCATTTTCTAATGCCAGGAAATGCTACTCTCCTTGGCACATTGGCATTTACTTTATGATGAATCAAGTCCTAAGACACAGTGAAAGTAAAAAGCTTCAGATGAACAGGAGCACAGAAGGGATATGATTTTAAAACCTTATCTAGGTGAAAGGAATAATGGGATAGCAAGCTGGTCTCAAAACTGGGTTCAAGTCCCACCTTGGAAGCATGCTGACTCTATGATCCTGAACTCTTCAACATCTCTGTGATTACACTATAAGTTACAGACCAAGTGCAACCTACATGAATAGAAATAATTCCTCACCTAGGAACTCCCTGCATGGCAAAATCACAGGTCCAGGAAACAACCAAACAAACAAAACACATTTTTAAAAATCTGGTTTTGCTTGTAGGCAAAATCTACTTCCATCTTTAGTCTGAGTTCCATGGCTGACCGAATGAGCTTCACTAAGAAGCCTTTAAGAAAATGCTGGATGAGGGGCAGTGAGGTAGCACTCCCTAGACCTGTGGCCCTGAGCAAGTCACTTACCCCTAATTGCCTAGTCCTTACTGCTCAAGACAGAAGGTAACAGTTTAAAAAAAATAAAGAAAAGAAAATATCAAATGGCTACTTATTCAGTATATAAGAGAGGAGATTCTTGTTCAGGCATGGTTGGACTAGGTAGTCTTTGAGATCCCTTCTATGATTCTCTCAAGGAAATTGTACCATTTTTTCTGTCTTCTCATTTACCTCTAGTGGTATAAAGATTTCATAGGCAAGCCCCACTGTTGTTCGTCTGATATTGAATGTCACCTCAGGTATTTTTTTTTAAACCCTTACCTTCCATCTTGGAATCAATACTGTGTATGGTAACACTGGGCAGTGTCTGAGGCAAGATTTGAACCCAGAACCTCCCATCTCTAGGCCTGGCTCTTAATCTACTGAGCTACCCAGCTGCCCCCCTCAGGTATTTTTAAACAAGTGCATTTTTAACCATATATGCAAGACTGATGCTCCATAACAACCATTATATCTCTCATTCTTGCTTTGGCCTTAGCCTCTGGGCTCTTTTTTGTCTCCTTCCACTTAAAAATATGCTACTGGGGTGGGTGGAGGACTAGATGGCTCAGTGGATTGCCTCAGACACTGCCCAGCTGTGTGACTCTGGGCAAGTCACTTGACCCCCATTGCCTAGCCCTTACCATTCTTCAGCCTTGGAACCAATACATAGTAATGATTCTAAGACAGAAGGTAAGGGTTTAAAAAAATTATATGCAGCTTAACAATGCATTCATTTGAAATAGTGTGTTTTTATCATGGGCTCCCAATTGAGGCAAACATTCTAAAGAAATTAAATCAGGCAGAAAGGACCAATTCCTAAATGGTGCATCTCTCATTCATCCTTTCTTACCTTCTATAGCCAATTCACAACAGTCATGAATACAACCACAAGAGGGTTCTGAGTATAGGGAGAGGAGGAAATAATGATGATTTTAATAATGAGAGGTAAGGCATAATGGAGAAAGAGCTGACATTGAAACTGGAATACCTGGGTTCACATCCCATTTCTGACACCTACTGTGTAACAGTGAGCAAATCGTTTAACTTTTCAGTGCCCAGGTGACTCTCTTAAGAATATAAATGAAAATAACTGAAGATATGCACTGAGGAAGACAGACAGAGAAAGACAGACAGAGACACAGACACAGACAGACAACAGAGAGACAGAGATAGAGATAGAGTTTTTTCTCAGAGCATTCTCTATACCAATAAAATCACAGATCTGGAAGAAAAAAATAATAATAGTAATAATAGCTAACATGTATATAATGCTTAAAGATTTGCAAAGCACTCTGCAGACATTACACATGGATATAAATATGAGTATTTCCAAAAGTCACTTCTTTGCCAATTTTTGCAAAAAGTCTGGCAAAAGAGGATATAAATCATGACTAAAATTTTGAGTTATCTTTGAATTTCATTTACCTATATAACCTCTGGAAAAAATTGAGATGACTGCAAGTTTAAGCTTTTTTTTTAATCTAGAGGAAACAAGATTAACTTTCAATGGTTAACTTCTCTTTGGTTGGATAACAATCCAACCTGGCAATGATTAATTTTAATTTCACTAGCAAACAACTTACCATTGTAAGGGGAAATTTATCTTGGTAATCCTCTATAGGTCTACAACACATACTTCCTGGAGCAGGTGCATTATTAGCATTAGCCAATCAAAAGCCATAATTGTAGGCCACCTGGTCCCCTTAGAGAAAAGACACATCCTGAATTTAAAAAATAACAATTCTTTCTGTCCTCATTCAGCTGTCCTCTTTGGTAATTACTCTAGTTAGAAAAATGAGCACTTGTCTTTATGGTAACAATGATAACGCCATTTGTGCATGGGGCATCCTGCTTAGGAGAGGCGATGGATGACAAATACTAACTGATGTTTGTTCTTGGCACAAAACAGGAAACCTATCTTTGATAAGTGCCTTTTTACTTAGTTACAGATTAATTTAAATATCTGAGCTCCACCTAGAGCTATTTAACCTATTGGTTTGGTGGAATTTACACAGCCTCTGCAGGTTTTAAGAAAATCTATTTTCTGCATTCATTAACTGCAGGTAATAGGCATGTGTTCATAAAGACCCAGCAAATCTTTCATTCAGCAGTAGATGGATTGTAGTTCAAGGGGGGAGAAGAGAGTATAAAGGAAGGGGAAAAGAGAAGAATGGAAATGAGATTCCAGCCCAGGAGAATTGTTAAACCCTGGGATGAGGAGGTACAGATGGGATCCAAACTGCAGGGAGAACTTAGAGGTCATCTTGTCCAGTGCTGTCAAACTCAAATAGAAGCAAGAGCCATTAAATCATTCATAAGGATGACTATAGGTTGCATATAGACTTAGAAATTCACATAGTTATGTTGTCTATGTTGTAATCTTGTTAATTTTGTTAAATATTTCCCTAATACATTTTTATCTAGTTCTGACCACACTCAGGGCAGCTAGCTAGTTGTAGAAGGAAGTAGCAAATCATTCCAGTATCTTTGCCAAGAAAATCCTAAATAGGATCACAAAGAGTCAGACATGAATGAAATGACTGAACTATGATGACCACATTCAGGAGGGTCATGTGTCATATGTTTTACACTGTAAAAATTTATTTTTCTCATACTGCATTAATTCCTGTAAATTAGGGAGAATTACTGTGTGTTCCTGAATTTGGGATCTGGGTCAGAGATACCATCAAAGGTGTTGTTGTTGGGTTTTTTTGCATTTTCTTTGTCCTTAAGAATTCCCAGAATTAACAGAATTTAGCTAATAAATGAAGGAGCAAAGATTCTTTTCCTGTGTACTTGTTCCCCATGATGTAAGAGGTAGATAGTTTGATGGACCACCTCTTTATTAGTTATCATCAATTAACAATGTCTTGGGTTGCTCAAGGGAGGGGCTGAATAATCTCAGTGTCAATCCAGATGGAAACAAAAGCTATGAATTAGAATTCCCCAAGATCTCTTCTCACTCCTCTTTGAGTCTATAATTTTAAATATAAGTCTAAGTCTAAATACAAATAAATAAATATTGGTGAGAAGTGGTATGGTAAGCACATTTAATCTATGGTTTTAAACTTGAGATGTTGAATTTTTTTCTCACAATTATTAACTATCACCAATGGAGAAGCTTGATCTCTTAGACCATAAGTGAGTTTAGCTGGGGAAGAACAATAAAGTAAAGTTGAAATTAGGCAAGAGATGATGAGGGAATAACAGTCAGGGAGTTCTATCAACCAGAGGATAGCAATAAAACACTGAATAAAAGGAGAATAAAAAGATGTGGGAAGGAACCCAACCCTGATGACTAATATTGTTGACCATCATTTTATTTAGAGTTGGCCCTTAGAATATACATTATAACCAATTTGTAAGACTGCATTTGCAAAATTGTCACAGGAAGATTTTGTTAACTGAAGTATAAAGCTGCAATTAAATTAAGATCATGGATTTAAAGCTGAAAGAAACCTTAGTGTTCATCTAGTAATTATGCAATTAAAGCAACTAGAATGCCTATATCCTTTGACCCAGAGATTCTACCTCTAGCCATACCCCAAGGAGGTCATTGAGAAGGAGAAAATCTCCATGTACACCGAAATGTTTATCACAGCAATTTTTTGTGACAATAAAGAATTGGAAACAAAATAGATGCCTATTGATTTGAGGAATGGCTAAACAAATTATGTTGCATAAGTATAGTTTAATATTAATGTGCTATAAGAATCAACAAATAAAATTAATACAAAAAATCATGAGATAAAAATATGCTGATACAAAATGAATTAAACAGACTACATTTATATATATAATAGGTATATATTCATATACTAGATGTAGTATATACATATACTAGATATAACATATATGCATATGTATTAATTACAATATTATAAATGGAAAATATAAACACAAAACATTTTTTATAATTGCAAAATTACAAAGATAAACATAGTCCAAAGAAGAGATATGAGAAGATGCCTCCCATTCCCTACTCCATTGCAAAGATTGGGGGAGGAGGGAAATTCAAAGGTATGGAAAATCACATATATGTCAGATTTTTTAAAAATGCAATGACTGGTTTTGCTGATTTTTTTCTGTTCTATTTTTTTCTTAAAAACAACAACAACAATGTTATATGGGATGCCTTTGAAGGAAGGGAGAAGAGGGCTATATAGAAGCAGCTAGATTGGAGCAGCTAAGTGACATAGTGCCAGGCCTTCAGTTAGGAAGAATCACCTTCCTGAGTTCAAATCTGGCCTCAGACATTATCTATATGATCCCGGACAAGTCACTTAATCTCTATTTGGTTTAATCTATTGGAGAAGAAAATAGCAAATCACTCTAGTATCTTTGTCAAGAATACCCCATGGAAAGTATGGTCCACAGGGTCACAAAAAAGTCAACAATGACTGAACAACAACAAAAACTATAAGAAATTTATTTTTAAAAAGAAGCTTTCTAATCTAATTCCTTCATTTTAAAGATAAAGAAATTGAGGTCTAGAGAGGCTGTATTATTCATCTAAAGTTATATTGGTAGCAAAGTGGCAGAGGTAGGATCAGTTTTTCTTTAAACGGAAAATGGATTATTTTGAATTTGAGGTGTCTATAAGGTTTTAGGGTTGATATCTAACCAGTGCATCAGACAAGTAGTGATCTTGGGGAAATACTAACATAAGTGTTTGGGTACAGAAAAAAACAAAACAAACTTTAAAACTAGGTAGATAGATAGATAGATAGATAGATAGATAGATAGATAGATAGATAGATAGACAGACAGACAGACTGATATACTCAACAGAGATAAGGAAGTTTCAGACTTCAATTAATACTGCATTGGAGAGTGACTTCATACCAAATTTGGCAAGAGGTGTGTGTGTGTGTGTGTGTGTGTGTGTGTGTGTGTGTGTGTGTGTGTAGGGCAAAGGATATGAGTCAAATGATTTAGATAGCCAATCACAGACACATGGCCTCACAGATGGGAGGTAGCCCACATTCAACCTAATTCATCAAACATTCATTAATCAACTACCATGTTCAAAACACTGTCCTTGGTGCTAGAGATACTAGACAAAGCAAAAGAGATTCCTGACCTTGAAAAGTCAGATTCTAAAAGGAAGAGGGCTTATATTGCTATCAATAAGTAAATAGGTTGCAATTGGAGAAAGAAGATTACAGATAATAATTAGAGGGAATTAAAAAATATTTCCTGCAGGAAGTGACATATAAAGTGAGTTGTAAAGAAAACTAAGGATTTCTTGAAAGAAGGTAAAGATCCCAAGAGCTGATGTTGAAGAGTAAAGAGGGATTGTATTTCAGGCATAGGGATAGCTTATACAAAATAATATAGGAGGGAGGGGATAGCTAAGTGGTTCAGTGGTTTGAGATCCAGGCCTAGAGATGAAAGGTCCTGGATTCATATCTGACCTCAGAGACTTCCTACTTGTATGACCCTGGATAAGTTATCTAACTCCCATTGCCTAGCTCTTACCTCTCTTCTGCCTTGGAACTAGAATTGATTCTAAGACAGAAAGTAAGAGTTTGAGTTTTTTAAAGAATATATGAGGGAAATAGAAAGCCAAGTTCAAAGAATAGCAATGGGCTGCATGGAGATTAGAGTTCTCGTCCAGACATTGTTTAAAAGATTATTTTGTTAGCGTTTTATTAAATCTCTAGAAATGGTTACAGCTATTTTACAAGTGATTCTGAAGTTACCTCACAAATAGTAATAGAGGTATCATTACATTTAGAACACTGGAATTGGCAAAAGTAATCTGAGGGTATTTTGCTTCACTTGCTTAGGAAACAGAATCAAAAACCCAATGTCCACTGTGGACACATAATTCAAACTTTCATCCCTACCATTCCCCCCAAAAGTGGGCTGTGTGCTACATTATTTAGACCTTAAATAACTTACCTTCTGACAAGGCAGCTGACTAACAGGAGTAAGAGATGGGTGATACAGCTTTTTGGCAAAAGGGTAGGAGGGAGTTCTGAGGAGTGAAAGGTTGCCATGTGCTGTGTCCAATCAATTTATAAAAGAAATCTCCTAGCAAAACCCCCAACCTCCATCAGAAGAGCCTGACTCCTTTGTTTTGGTTAGCTTCAATCTCAGTGCTAGGACCCAAACTAAAAATTTGTACTGGAAAATAGTAGAAAAATTGATTCTTTTGTTTTCTGTATGGCAAAGTGCACAATACAACTTTTACTCTGCTTGGCTGGTTTTCCACCCCACATGGTTTTCTATAAATCATGTAGATACAAAAGCAAGAGACTAAATAAATAATTAACCCATTAATTAATGTAGAAATCAAAGCTTACACTACTCATACATCAATCCCCATGCCAGGCAATGAGTACATTTCTAGACTATTTCCTCTATTTATCCAAATATGGATGCTTTGAAATCTGCCCTTTTTAAGCCTCAAAATTAGGGAAATATTCCAAATGTCTGGGAAAAAAGAAAGAAATATGAATAAGGATGGAAATGTCTACCCCCACCACACTAAATGTGACATGCCATTCTACCTGAGGCTATCACAGGTCCTTTAACTTAAACCAGTCAATAAACAGAGTAAACTAAAGATTAAAGAATTTTTTACAGCCTCGTCATAATGTGAAGATAAGAGCTTAATCTATTTATAAGGACTATAGGCCCCTTACCCAATTTGTAAAGACTATGGGATTTGGGGCCTTTGGGAATGAAAGGTAGATGCCACAAGAGACATCTTTGGATTGGTTGAGATTGAGTCACACCTCTGAGCCTAGGTAAAGAACAAAAAGCCACTTTAAAGTGAGAAAAATCTAGTGATAAAGGAACTCCAGCAAAATCCCTAGATGAGAACTGCTTAGGGGAAAGGAAAGAGTTTGTGCTTTATCCCATTATCCTTCCCTCTTTCCCAGCAACTGTTTGAGTGGGAGATCATGAGTCCCATGAAAAGGCCAATCACGACCAAAGTCTATAGCAGAGTATACTGGAGCTAATAGCAGTAGTTGCTGGAGTTCAGAGATAATCGAGCAGTAACCTTCAAAAGGACATATTAGTAACCCTGTAAGTATTTCATGGTCTGGAGATATTTCAGGTTGACAACTGGTAGCATTCCTGCACCTCCTCAAGAATCAGCACTGGTGGAAAAGTAGCCCAGTCCAGTAGGGCAGTGACTTGGTGCAGCAGCCAGTAAAACAGCCTAACTGATCAGCAGATTAGCCCAGCCTTTCAGCAAAGTGAGTGGTCCAATAGGAATGCTTCACCTTGAGAGACTACAACTCTTCTGAGCTGACTCATCTATCACTACCACCATGCCACACAATGAATTTCATGAAGACTCCATAAGGGAGAACATTACTTCCAAGGCCAGGGATATGTTGGTAGTACTTTGTCAAGTGTACTAGGTAAATGAGTCTTACTACAGTTATATTTTCAACTTCAGTCCATCACCACAGAGGTCTTTTGTGTGGAATCAGAGGTGTTCCTCTCATTTGCAGTGAATGTCTTATACTGTTCTTATTATACTTTCTGGGCAAATCCATTTTCTAAAAGGTAATCTGTCTGAATATCCATTGGAACTTCACTGGTGGGGTCTCATGAGTGAAAGTACTAGAAACCAGTGCTTGGGATCATTTCCTAGAATCCTGATCCTGCCTCACAAGACCTTCTCTCTATAACCTAGCTCCAAAATTTCCTTTTAGCAGTGACTCATTATAATCTGCTTTTCACATTTATTGCCAAATTGGATGACTTTCCATTCCCAATTCTGATCCTAGCCTCTTCAAGTGTCTTTTCTTAAGCCCACTGACTACTATGAACTCATTCCTTTGTTTCTCTTTTGAAGTCCTACTTCTCCTTTATCACAAAACTCAAGTGCCACTTTCTCCAGGAAGTCTTCCTTCTCGGATCCCATCCTCTGTCCAACTGAAAGTAGTCTATCCTTTCTCCAGTTTTTCATAGCACATTGCAAGGAGCTTTCCTTAGCCTTAGTTCTCTCCGTCTGTGTCTCTCTCTGTCTCTCTGTCTCTCTTTGTGTCCATCTGTCTGTTTCTCCCCCTCTCCTATAGTAATTTGCATACAAATGTTTTCCCCCAATTAGAACAAGGTCAATGCCATATTTATCTTTGTGTTATTAGTGTCTTACAAATCAAAGGTACTTAAATGTTACCTTAAATCAATAGAAGTAAATAATGCGAGTTTTATTTTTTAAGTCAGCGCATAATGTGCCTCATCTTATTTTTTAGAAGCCAATTCAGAACTTTGATTTATTAAAAATGTGGTAGTAGGGGTATGAAACACAACCTATAGTATCTGACTTTTTCAATAAGTTTGTTGAATATTTTTTTCCATTTAAAAAAATTTTTTGTTATAAGGATTTACTCTCTTGGAGGGTCAGTGGCAGGGTTACACTGATGTAGGACATATGAAAAGGCAGGCAGGAAGGAAATAAGCATTTATTAAACTCCTACTATGTGCCAGGCAGTAAATAGAGCATAGGCCTGGAATCATGAAGACCAGAGTTCAAATCTAATCTCAGATACTTACTGGCTGTGTGACTCTGAGCAAGTCCCTAGTTTCTTAATCTGTCACATGAGCTGGAGAAGAAAATGGCAAACTTTTCCAGTATCTTTGCCAAGAAAACCCCAAATGGTGTCACAAATTGTTGTACATGACTGAAATGAGTGAACAACAATATGCCATGCACTGGGCTAAGCACTTTACAAGTAATTCTCACAATAATCTTGAGAGGCATGTGCTATCATTATCCCCATCTTAAAGATGAGGAAACTGAGGCAATAGGAAATTTGTTCAGGATCACACAGCTAAGTATCTGAAGCCAGATTTGAATCAAGTAATTCTGATTCCAAGCCCAGTGCTCTATCTACTGTGCCACCCATCTGCCTTAAAACAAAATAATATCTATCATTAAAAATAGACAAAAACAAAGGAAAGTTTTAGCTTAAAAACAAATAATGAATTGGTTGCTTGAATTAAGGAAGATTTCTTCACATCACAATAGAATTCACTACCTGGGCTCCTTTAAATAATATTAATTTAACAAACTTACTTTTAAACTACTTGACTAAAAAGCTTTCAGGGAAAATCTTAAAGCTATAGTATTAAAAGCCACTGCCAATTTAAGTAACACTTTGCTGAAATTAACATTGCTCGAAGGGAAAGTAGGATTTGAATAAGAAAAAATTGTATTTCTCCATACATTTTTAGGAGTGCATTAGTGGTATAAAGTGAGGTACCCTTGTGCCACTGAGACACCCAGTTTGGACTACACAGTATCACTTGCCCTACTTCACAGAGGTATTTTAAGGAAAGTATTTTTAAAATCTGAACATGTTAGAGAAACGTGAGTTGTCATTGATTGAACAAATGTGTTGTTTATATTTTACAGAGGCGTATCTTCTGGACTTTTTACAAAGCTCAGCAGATGCTAAACACAGCAGCCCATATAATTAGGAGCTTATCTGGAGCCAAAATTGGTATTAACTCTTGCTGATTTCCCAAGGTAATTTATAATTCATTTTATATTCCTTACATATTCCACCACTCTCAGGCTTATCCATTCTACTTTTCTTTCCCACCAGACTGATTGAAAAAACTTAAATTTAACACTATGTATAAACACCATCAACAAAAGGTAATAGGGGAGGGAGATTTTATTTTTTTATTATGTTTACATTTTTTATCTTTATTTTATTCCAATAACAAATTTACACATAAATTTTCCAAAGTTATATGATTCATGGTGTCTCCCTTCTCCCTTCCCTCCTCACTCCCAGAGCTGACAAGCAATTCCATTGGGTTATATATATATATATATATATATAATAACTCAAAAAATAGGAAATATAATTTTAAAAGAATGTGTTAAATACTTACTATGTTGGTATGTAGATGTGTGTCTGTATTTTATTGTGTGTTTACATTAATTATACAAATAAACTGACCCTTAGTAATTATGCTGCCTCCTTAAATGATCATCTATAGAATATATGTGACAAAGATCATATATATAATAACTATATGCATATATAAACATATAAGCATATTTATATGCATTGTATGTGCACACATCCATTCATCTGTTGTTGGGGCAGCTAGGTGGCAAAGTGGATAGAGTGTTACATAACAATAACAACAATAACTTACTAAATTGCTTATCCCTGATTTCAAACAGCTGCTTAGGACAAAGTGATATACTTTCCAAATCCACAAACATTGAAGAGGTGCAAAGCAATCAGTCAGAAAATCTTTTACAAAGTTTCACCAAGATCAAGTGTCCAATTAGGAGTTCAACTTGTTTTAGCGATTCTACAATGGTGGTTTGGGTTCCATTATTTCAATCAAAGAAGCATATTATTGTTCGATATTGTAAAACATGCTTAGATTTTTTAAAAAGAATAATTCCATTTTATGATTTGAATTTGCTAGATCTCTTAATGCATTCCAAAGCAGAGTGTCAATGTAGATGAATCCATCATTACACGAGAGACATTTCATAGTTTAGTTTCTTTTCAAGCCAAACCAATCAAATAATGGTACTCTGTGGTTATAGGTTATTTTACACTTTGTGAAAGCACCAGATGTGAAGAGTAAATACAATGGAATGAACAACAATGGTTGTGAAAAAAAAAGGAGAATGCAGAATATGTTCACATTCATTCTCCAACAGTAGATTTCTCCAATGGATCTTCAGAGTCATTTTGCTTTGAAGCTGGTAGAGACAATAATGTTTTGGTTCTCAGCAAGGATTTTTTTTTAAGAATTCTTGAAAAAAATGGAAGCATCCAATAACAAGTCTTGGGCCTCAAGTGCTACAGCCATAGAGAGGAATAAAAGCCTTAGTTCATATTTTAAAATAATAGGAAAAATCAAATTGAAATATGTAGACAAATATTCTTAGAGATAAGCATGCAAGAAGAAAAATAAACAAAGAGGAAAAGCAACAACTGGTTGAGAAAAAGGAAAATGGTGAGAAAAGGTAAAGTTTCTCGGAGGACCAAGCAGAACCTCTTTTTATACATATCATAAAATAGGGACTCCAATTACTTACCTCTCTTCACTGTCTATTGAGTTACAAATCTGTAAAGCTTGCCACCACAGTCCATGAAGAGATATGAACGGGGAGACAGGCAAGATGCCAAGTGATTCTGATTATAGGTTTCCAGTGGTCCAGCACAAAGATGGAGATAAACTAAGTTTCCAAGCAAAATTGTGAAGTCTGGAAAGCAAAGTAAGACCTCAGTTATCTGAGATCTATAATGAATCCATAATTCTGGATAAGTGCATAACTGCTGAAGTTTAACCTTTTAGATGACCGGATTTTCTTCCAGAAGATTTTAGAGAAGGAAATTGCCTTTACTACTATTTATAACAATCCTTTCATTTTACTTTTGAGAAAACTGAGCCCCAAAGAAGGTTGACTTAGTCAATTTGAGGTCATACTAAATTAGTGGTGGAGTAGAGACTATAATCTAGAGTTTTGAACTCCTACTCCAGGAATCTTTCTACTATGCAACACTGAATTAAAGGCTAAAGTAACATTTTCCCAAATGGTTTCCCAACTCTTCAGAAAACCATTATTCCTATTACTACCAATTCCCTTTTAATTTGTCAAAAGCAAGAATATCTGGGATTTCCTAATCAAAAATGCAAGAATTCACAGAAAGTTTGTGTCTGCCTTTTGATTTTATTTGCAATGAGCTTGTTTATGAGGAATGAAGATTCCCTTATCATTCCAAGAATTTGTATTTAGGTTTTCAGTGGAAGGTTTACCCTGGAGCTCGTGAGTTCTTGACCCTTATAACACTTAATACAAAGTCATTTTCTCCATGCTCTTCTTTTTTTCTAAATCCTTATCTTCCATCTTAGAATCATTACTAAATATTGGATCCAAAGCAGAAGAGTGGTAAGCGCTAGGCAATTGGAGTAAGTGACTAGCCCAGAGTCACACGAAGAAGACATGTCTAAGACCAGATCCTATGCTCTTCTTAAATTGGATTTTGAATTTTTTAAAGACAGAATTACTGGCAATATTGACACTAAAATTGCATCTCTAAAAATGTAATAAGAATCGAAGGCCAGTTATCCTTCATCTCCAAGTGGTTTTGCTACCCAAAATCCTTTTCCCATTCAACAAAAATAATTAGGTTCTGAGTCTGTTCACCCATGTTTGTATGATCCCCATCTCACTAAGGAGGAGGGTTAGAGAAATTCTGGGCTCTTTGTGGTCCTCTGAGGGTCTCAGCATTCTTAGTACTGTTGTTACTATGGATTTTCCAAAGCAATCTAGCTTTGAGCCTCTACCTGTTGACAAAACTCTGCCTTTTGCCTGAATTTGCTGTGTCACATTAATCCCTGATATGACCTTGGAATACTGAAATCAGCTTCCCACAAATATAGCTAGAAATACTTACATTCAGGGTGCAGAATAGCTGCTGTCAGCAGTGTCCTAGATTAACTTTTACCACCTCAGAACTGATTATTAAATTTTCAGTGTGGGCATTTATACCTTGGAAATGAACAAATACTACAAATCAGAGCTCAATTTTTTTAAATTTTTGTTGACTAGGGGCAGCTGGGTAACTCAGTGGATTGAGAGCCAGGCCTAGAGATGGGAGGTCCTAAGTTCAAATCTGACCTCAAACACTTCCTAGCTGTGTGTCCCTGGGCAGGTCACTTGACCCCCATTGCCTAGCCCTTACCACTCTTCTGCCTTGGAGCCAATACACTGTATTGATTCCAAGATGGAAGGTAAGGGTTTAAAAAAAAATTGTTGATTATCTAAAGTGATAGAGAACTTGTGTGCTCTGTGAACATTTTTATTTATTTATTTTCAGAGATATGGGTTGTTAAACATTTACCAACACACTTCTCTCTTCTATGATACGTCAGGCTTGTTGCTCATGTATATACATACCTTATGTATACACATTCCTTTATAAGCCACACATAGAACCTTCTTATGCTATATGGCAGGCTCTTCTCTCCTCCCCTCATACAGTATTGTTTGATCACTTGAACACTAGCCCTCATCTTTTTGTTTAGTGGCAGATCTGCTTTCCATGTCACAGCTCTAATTGCTGTCATTGTCATAGCTAATCCTTGTTGCTTCCTTCCTATGAATTGACAAATCATAGAACATGGATAATAGTTCTGGAATCTTTGATTCTTCCCAGATGAAATTTTGTTGTTTATCTCTAAGTGCTTGAAACTCTTTTCTTTACTGCTAAAGAATTTTTTTTTTCCTTCATGCTACTTCTAAATCTCGAGGCATAAGGATTCCAGAAGACTGGCTTGAGTAAATGTCTTTGGCACCTCTTGTCTCCATTCTTACTCTTGTTCTTATTCATTCTTCAGAGTTTTTAGATCCCTACCACAGTAGTTCTTAGCCTGGGGTCTGCAGATCAATTTCATGAAGTCTATGACCTTGGGTGGGGAAAATTACATTTTTAAATAAGATTTATTTTGTTTGTAATTCTAGCTATTATATTTTATGTGTTTAAAAACATTTCCTGAGAAGGTTTTCACCAGACTTCCATGAAGTTTGATCTATGATACACAAAACATTAAAATCCTCTGTAAAGTCAATCCAAAAAGGAAAGACTGATATTCTTTATATTTTTCTGAAACTCGTTCACAAAACCTATTAACTTATCCTGGGTATTTGAATTTTTAACTCTTTTCTATCACATTACCAACATGATAAGCTTTATCTCCTTAAGAAAAAAAGGACTTCAGACAATAGCCAGCATATGGCAAAGATTCTGTTTTGTTTTGTTCTGGTTTTGAGACAAGGAAGAATAGAAGAAACCTTCTTTTGACTGAAAATTGTACAATGTTTTAAGGTAGCTTAAAAAAAATGTGTCATTTCATTGTTTTAGGGTCCCTAGGAGAGGTTTGTTAGAAGGAATAAGAGGGTGCCCAGGCTAGTATCCTGGGCTCTCTCCTCCTCAGTCAGCCTCCTCAAGATTCTTGTATAATAATAGCTACCATTTATATAGTGCTAACTATGTTCCAGGAACTATGCCAAGCACTTTATTATTATTATTTCATTTTATATTGGATTCCAAAGAACATTCTCCCCATACTCTCACCAATCTTCTATGCCACCAAAACTAGGTTGTTCCCCCTTCCACCAGCACCCCACGATGGTGATGATGTTGTCATGTGCCCTCAATTCACAGCTTCAGAGCTCAGAATTTAGGCTGCTTTACCCATCCAGGCACCTAGAGTGGGACAAGGAGAAACTAGTTAAGGACTCCCTCAAGTGGAGAAGTAAAGATCAGTAAAGACTAAAGAATAGGACTTTGGATGGGGGTGCAGTGAATGAGGTGCTAAGTGAGGCAGAACACAGAAAACCTTAGCCCTTGGACACAGACAGAATAACAGCCGGCATCAACAAGGTGTTTTATCAACAAAGTATTTCATATACATTTTGTCACCTGGACATAATAACAATCCTAGGAGCAACTGGGGAGTCCCTGAGAGTTTAATCATCTTAAATTAGATTATTTATTTGTGAAGTATCGGAGGCAAGACTCTAATCTAGATGTCTCTTGATTCTAGGTTTGGTTCTCTTCTCACTTCACCTCAACTCCTAGGAACAAGGGCCCCTCAGATAACTGGAGAATAAGATTACAGATTTTTGATGTGTCTGTTGAGGTTGGAAGATTGTATAACTCTGTGGTGATGATTTTGCAGGAAAAAGAGGGAGGAAGGAATACATAGGGATAATGGAGGTGGAGGGAAGGATGATAGAAGAGAAGAAGTGATGGCATAATGAAAAGATGTCAACATTCAAGATAATCATAGATACAAACTAAAAATATGGATAAAAAGAGGTTATTCTATTCATATAAAAGTTACACTAATTAAAAGTTATTGATTTAGACTGTTTACTAAATTACTATTATTATATAATGATACAAAGCATTCTTCTAGGCACTGTGGGAAAAGAAATGATATGTATATTGTTGTTCTTTATCCTTGATTTTCTTTTTTTTAAACCCTTACCATTGTGCACAGTAATAGCAATATTGTAATGATAACTGTGAAAGACTTGGATACTCTGATCAATACAATGATCCAATTTAATTCATAATGAAAAAATGCTATCCATCTTCAGACAGAGAAATGATGAATTTTGAGTGCAAATTGAAGTATAATTTTCTAACTTTATTTTTCTTGCTTTTTAAAAAACATGGCTAATATGGAAAATTTTTGCATGATATCACATGTATAATTGATACCATATTACTTTCCTTATTAGTGAGTGGGAGAAGGAATAGAAGGCAGGGAGAAAATTTGGAACTGAAATTTTAAAAAGAAAAGAATATTAAAAAATAAATTTTTAAAATTAAAAAAGGGAAATCATGATGTCAGGCATAAACAAAGAAGGGGCCTAACTAATCAAATACCTTGTTTATCATCTGTAAATATTGCAAACTATTCTATATTTCTTGGTTCTTTTTCCATGAAAGACAGAAACCTAGGAAAGCTACGTTTAGAAGTCTTTAAAGATATCACTTGTGGGGGTAGGAGAAAGTAAAAAGTCCCATTTGTCCCCAATAAAAAGAAAGAAAATTTTAATTATCAGAAATCACTCCAAAATGGACCAAGAGAGGATTTATCCTGCTGCTGTAAAGACTAGGTACTCAGAAAAGCAGGTCACTCCTAACCACAGGCATCTTAGCACCACTATGAGAGATCCCCGTTAGGCCAAACAAAGCTCTGTTCAAGGCAGCAGATAACATCAAGAAAGCAGGCATGCATGCAGAGTCTAAGGCAATATGAGAGTAAAATAAATTGGTTTGGGGGAATTAAATTAAATCTTGGATCCCATTAGAAAAGATAAATCATTAAAGAGAAAAGAGGTTTAACTGCATTTTTGCAGACACAATACTTGGATTTGTGTTCATCTATATCTAGTGCTTAATTTTTCTATTAAAAAAAATTCACATTGGAGAAATTATTTTTCTTCATTCTTTTCCTCTACTAAATAAAATCCTACTCTGATGGAAGTGACCTTGAGTTCTCCAAGGATGTGCTCCCAAAACACAAACTCTGCCAAGCTGGAAAGGTTTCAAGTATCAACCCAATAATAGACTATAGAGCTACTGTTGGAAGAACAGCCCAGTTAAATTACGGCTAGCCACGGGCTGATGAATTCTTTGCCTACAGTTAACTCTCAAAGACATCTATTATGTTATAGAGGGGTTGCAACCTGCAACAATAAAGGAAGTACCCAGACCAACAAAATAATAAATCCTTGAAGTATTGTAATAATATCATCAGGATGATATATACAAATTGTGTTTCCTTGAAACTATCATTCTTTTTAAAATTTGATTACTGTAAGCAGGCCAGCATGAACTTCATTCACCTTTTCGATTTACTACATTTGATTTAAATAGGCAGCTAATCCTTTAAAAAGAAAAATATGATGTATCCCACCATCAGAATTAAATTGGGATACCACAAATGTATAGACGCAAAAGCAGAAGAGAAGCAATCCTTGAATTCAAGGAGCTTAAATTTTAATCATCTAAAGCTCAAGTCAATAGCTCTGTTTTAAGTAAATACAACCATTGTCATCATCATTTTACTTTTATTTATCAGGCTTTTTTTTTCATCCACTATGGACTGGTACTCCTATCAACAAACAATTGATATATACTGACAAACTAGTAAAATGTTACATATTTACTGAAGTATTGTGCATCTCAACCATGAAGCAAACACCAAGCATAAAAATAAGAAGAAATACATTTTCACAAATTCAGACAATTATCTTTTTGTTTTTAACTTTGTTACAAAATGTCTCCCCAGCTACCTCTCTTCCTTTTAGTCCCCACCAATCACGTTTCTTTATTTTGGCAGTGAACATAAAAAATCAGCAATTAGAGTTCCATGACATGACAATGTGTTGTACTTTCTTTGTTTTGACTTTCGTCTAGTTTTACCTAGTCAGTTCGAGCTTTACATTGTTTACTATTATGAGTCATATGTTACCCCACTTTTTGTTTTCCAACTTTCTGCTGATTTTTTCAGTGTGTCATCCATCTGAGATTTTATTGTTATTTTTTAAAATTAGGATGATAAAGAATATTTGGTAGGATTGTATTTCACAAAATACATTGTCCCTAAATGAAAGGTGTTTCTAACCTCATGACACAAAGCAGTGTTCCACTGCAGCAACTATTATATTTATTTGGGAATTATAGAGGCCATTTTTCTTACTTTGTTTTTAGAGAGGTCAGTCTCTGCTTCCTATATCTCAAGCAGTAGGCAGCATATTAGTAGTCACACAATTTACCCAAAAGTCCAGAGAATACAAGAGTCCAATATGCTTACTGTTTGTTGATTATATTTTTGACTAAATTTTAACAATATTTTCCAAAGTGTACATAAAAACAATTTTTAATATTAAGTTTTTATAAAATTTGAATTCCAAATTCTCTCTATCCCTTCCTCTCTTCCTCCCTCAATGCAAAGGCAAGAAATTTGACACAGAGGTTATACATGTGCAGTGTTCATTTATTTTTAAGCATTTGACTATAAAGAACAAAACTCAGCCCTAAAGGCATCAAGAACAAGAAGACACCTTGACATATATGCTAAGATTACATAATATTCCTTAAAAGTTGTAGCAATGAAGAATTTATTCAACTATACTCTGATTATTAATATCAAATGGAGATGCAAAGTGAGCTGAGCAGAACCAGAAGAACATTATACACAGTAACAATAACTATAACAATAATCACCTATCAAGGACATAGAGACTCTGATTTAACAATGATATGCATAACTTCCAAAGGACTTATGATTTTTAAAAAATGTTATCAACCTAAAAAGCATATTTTCTCTTTTTTCTTTTTTTTGGTAACATTTCCAATATGGTACTATATTTTGCATGACTTCCCATGTTTAGTGTCCATCATATTGTTTATCTTCTCAATGGGGTGGAGAGGGGCTGGAGGAAGGGAGAGAATTTGGAACTGAAAATTTAAAAAGATGAAAGAACAGATAGATAAATTTAAAAATTTAACTAAGAGAAAATAAATCAGGGAAACATGCTCATCTGAGGTGTTTGCTACAGTCTAGCACAGAGTCATAGGACATTATATTGATTGCATAAAACCCTAAAACATTGGAGAAATTCCTAAATGAGATGCAAAATCATTCAAATGAGTAGCACAATTGTTCACACAGGAAAAAATCAAACAGAAAAAGAAGGTGTCTTGTCAGACTATTAAATGCAGTTTGATGGGATGCCAATAGAGTTGGTCTATCAGAACCATCATTGCAATATTATAGATAGACAGCAAATTGGATCAAAAACTGAATAAGAGGAAGATTGGGTTGCATTTAATAAATTTCCCAGGGATTTTAATGATCTAAGAGTCCTAGGGGAGGAAAAAATCTTATTTCTTAAAATGCCAACAAAAAGAGAATAAAGCCACATCTCCCATCTCCAAAAATGAAGCCCACAGTGCTTTGCATATAATAAGTGCTCATTGTAGTTGATGGTGATGAGGATACCACCCATTATTAGTGAGATCTCTATGGATATTAAATTTTTCTATTTTCTAGTTAAAATCTTAATGAAATATTAAAAGGCAAATATTGAATAGTAAGGAGTCCAAGTATAGGTATATGTCTTTTTTTTTAAACCCTTACCTTCAGGGACAGCAGAGTTATTAAGAGATAAGGCAATGGGGGGTTGTGACTTGTCCAGGGTCACATAGCTTGGAAGTATCAGAGGTCAGATTTGAACCTAGACCATTCCATCTCTAGATCTGGTTCTCAATCTGCTGAGCCATCTAGCTGCTCTCTATATCTATAATAGTAACACATATCAATGAGCAACATTAATTATACCTCAGAGCCAA
The DNA here is from genome assembly GCF_027887165.1 of Monodelphis domestica. Taxonomy (NCBI): domain Eukaryota; kingdom Metazoa; phylum Chordata; class Mammalia; order Didelphimorphia; family Didelphidae; genus Monodelphis; species Monodelphis domestica. The sequence continues at coordinate 385,304,723 of NC_077228.1, forward strand.
AATATCATATGGCTAGTTATGGGCTTAAAGATTCATCCTTGATATTCTGCAAGAACTTCCCACCAATGTCTGGTGCTACAATCAGTCAGAGGAAACACCAACAAATATCTTTCTCAAAAGTTCTAGAATTAGGACTATATTATTCCTAAAGCCCAAATTAGCAGCTACTGTCATAATAATATATCATTGTGTCAACACCTTTGCCTTTACCCTTTTCTCAAATTAATGTTATTAAAAAGATTTCTGAGAATGGAAGAAGTAAAGTCAAAATCAACAATTTCTAAAATCTTGCTCAGTGGCTGAAAGAATATTTTGGAAGAACACCAGACTTGGGCCTAAAAGAACTAGATATTTAAGACTGGGTTCTAACAACTGCATGACCTTGAACAAGTCACTTAAAAAGGATGCCATGCAATACAGACAAAAATTCTGCTGAATTTGAAGTGAGAAGACCTGAGTTTGAATTCCAGCTCGGCCACTTTCTAGCTATTTGACCTTTGGTAAGTTACTTATCCTTTCTACATCTCAGTTTTCTCATTCATAAAATGAAGTATTTGGAGTAAATTACCTTTTAGTTCTGTTCTTAATTCTAATCACTCTAAGTCTCAGTTCTCTCATCTGTAAAAAAATAACAATAATATAAGTGAGAGGGGGCTCTTTTGAGAATCAAATAAGATAGTATGAAAAGTGCTTCATAACAATCAAGTGCTATAATACTATTAAATAATTTTATTCTGAGTATATTGGAACCACTAAATGTCCCCATGCCTCATGGCAATGTGGAGGTAACTGGGTTTTTTTAAGTCTTTGCTCACAAAATGCAAATTTTGATAGGACTAACTAGGTTGGAGAAATTCCCAATATAAACCTAGAGATAGACTGGATCCTTCATCTAAAAACCAGTAGAGATAAATTCAGATAAGCTCAGAAACTGAAGATTTGCTAGGAGAGAAGAGATTTTTTTTTTTTTTGGCCACAGCAACTCATTAAGCCATCTACTTAAATTTGAAGTTTTGGGGATCTGCAACAATGGAGAGGTTGCCCTCATCTTTGAAAGCATAGACTAATAAAATATTGTAGTAAGTTTCCAATTAAAATTACTCCAAAAGGATGCATTAACCAAACACAAACAAAAGTGGCCCCACTTTCAGAACAAGTCTGACGAGTTTTCTCTGGCTTCCACAATCCTATGTCCAGTTTTCTATTTCTTGGAGGAATCCAAATTCATCTGTGAATGAGCTGAACATATTAAACTCTTCTAAACAGGGCCTGTTTCTACTGTGTTTCCCCTAGTCAGGACACAAAAGATGGCAGATTGATTCATGTGTAAATTACAAAATTCTGACCATGCCACGTAGAGAAGCATAAAATTTAATTAGAAGGGATCTTAGAAGTCATTTAATCTCTTTATAGATGAAGAAACTGAAGCCCAGAAACATTATGAGTTACCCAAAGTCAACAGGTAATAAATAGCAGTCAGAATTCAAACACAGGTTCTCTGATGCTTAATCCATTATACCATGTGAAAAAGACAGTTTTAATATGGAAATTAAAATGTCTTAACTCCCAGAAATGAGAAGGAATATGCATATCAAATTGGGAGTTAGTATATATGAAAATTATAAAGAACTGCAATTCTTGAGATGAATTATGTACCATATGTTAAATGTAATGAAATATGTGTTAATTATTATTTGTTTTATATGTTTTTATTTAAAATTTAAAAAAAATAAATTCATAGTGATTCTTTTGTAGGTATTTTTTCACATATACCAAAAGGAAATGTGCCAGTTGTAAAAGCTATATTTTAGAAAGTTATCCCTTTTTTCTTCCTTTGGCTTTTTTTTTTTTTTGGCCAATTCCCTCCAGAGATTACCATACTTAGTTCCCTACTGGGAGATATTCTTCTCTGTACACTTCAGTCTATTGTCCATACGGTGGCACTGTGACATACCACAAATCCAGAGGGAATTAAAAGTGAAAAAAAACAAATGAAGAAAACCCAATCTTTCTGTTACACTATGCAATTATATGAGGAAATAAATAGAGTTTTTCATCTCCCTGGGAGGCTGACAGATTTTGCTTTACTATGGCCAATTCCCACATACTGTTCAAGACAAGAAAATTGGGCTTGATCAAAGAGTTAAATTGTATTGCATTTCTGCTTTCTCTAAAGATTTTTTAATGGCTTCTGATGGGCTAAGAGTCAGAATGGAATGTCAGACAGAGAATTTGCCTCAGAGATAGGAAGATATTCCTTCATATCCTATATCTGAACTACTAGCTTTGAATTCTGTTCAAAATGTTATGCTTTATCAATAAATGATAGATCTAATCTCTATCCTATCTAACAGATTCATGAGATTTTGATTGATTTGGATGTGATCTTATTCAGGTTCTTGTCCAACCTCTTATCCAATATAAGAATCCAAACCACTATATTCAGACAAGTTATAAACAGGCTAAATGGGAGATAATTAACAGAGAAAGGGCATTCACATTAAAAGGTTTTGGAAAAGGCTTTGTCTAGAAGGTTAGATTTTAACTGATCCTTGAAGGAAACCAGGGAAGCCAGGAGATGAGAAGGGAGAGCATTCCAGGCATGGAGGACAGTCAGTGACAATGTCCAGATTTGGGAGATGGAGTGTCCTCTGAGGCAAGCAGAAAAAAAAAAGCCAGTATTACTGGCTTGCAGAGTAAAGGGAGGTAGAGAATAAGTAGAAGGCAGAATAAAGTGGAAGAAAACTAGAAACGTGGAAAAAGGATGTGTTATAAAGGACTTTGAATATCAAAGAGAAAACTTTCCATTTGATCCTAGAAGTGATAGACATTTGAGTGTAAGGAGGGAGTGGGAGCATGTGGTCAGACCTGTGCTTTAGGAATATCATTTAGGCAGCTGGGTTAAAAATAGACTGGAATTGGGAGAGATTTGTTGTCAGGGAATTCAATAGTTTAGGCATGAAATGATGTGGCCTCCACCATAATTGTGGAAATGTCGGTGAAGAGAGGGGAGCAAATGTGAGAGATATTTTCAAGGTAAAAATCAACTTAGCAACAAATTGAATAAGGGAGTTAAGAGAGAGTGAGAAGTCAAGGATGGCATCTGAATTGAGAGCCTGGGGGATTAGAGAACAATGGTACCCACAAAAGTAATAGGAATATTAAGAAGAGAGGAGGGTTTGGGGGAAAACATTGTGAATACAGTTTTGGACAAGTTGAGTTTGAGATGTCTACAGGATATACCATTTATCAAGATAAGATGAAAATGGATATATGATCTAGACATAAAGGGAATTATCATAAGCAAATTAGAGCAGGGACCATAATGCCAATCAAATTTATGGATAGAAGCAGAATTTATGAAAAAAACAAGAAATAGAGAAGTGTGAGATATAAAATGGATAAAGGGAAAGGAAAGTAGAAGCATCTTTTGCAGGTGGCCTCCTCGAGTAGTTGAGCCACAAAATGGAGAACAGATGTGATAGTGATAACTAGCAGAGAGATGCATGGGCCAAGAGAGGGAGCTTCTTTTTGAGGATGGGTATGTTTGTAGGCAGTCATGAGAGAGAGAGACTGAAAATAAGTGAGAAAGGATTAAAGGATAAGATAATAAAGGAGGAAATTTTTTGGAGGAGACAGAATGAGATAAGGTAAATTTTTTAAAAGAATTATTAACATAATTGATTAATTTAACAGATACCATATGATAAATGCTCCCATTGAGGGCATATTTAGTGTCTTTCCCAGAGCACAGTTTGTCTTGCTTGTGCTAGGGGGAAAAATAGTTGGTGTCACCTTTCCAAAGGTCATAGGGAATCTTTTCATATGACACACTAGACCTAGAAATTTCAAGGGAAGTCCATTCCTTTTACACTGCTTTCAGTTGTTGAATAAAAAAAGAATACTGACATTGTCAGGGAGAAAAAACAGCACAGACTCTCTGCTGGTTCCCAGCTACTTTACCAGCTCTGTTTTTCTGTCTTACCAGCAGGAAGCATTAGAAACTCAGCTATTAAAGCTGAGGAAAGATATGAAAACAATTTGGGGGGGGAGGCAGACTAAAATGAGCCTAGAGGGATATGATATCCATTGTTTCCCCCTCTTTTCGATTAGGCAAGATGATACTAGAAATAAACAGCTTTCTTATCTGTTCCAATCATCATTGAAAGTAAAATATTTCTTTCAATGGCTGGCTAATGGATTATTCAGTTTAGCATTTGTCAAATATGTAGACAGAGTTCAAAAGAGAGGCAGTGTTCAAGCTTCCCACTCACCCACCTGCTCTACCTGGGGACTTTGGTACTGAGGTAAAACATCCCAGCTAAGCAGAAACCACTGAACAGTTACAATTATGGAGAATTTTTGAGATAGTTTCCTCACGCTAGCAAATTTCTATTAAGAATCATGATGAGACTAGCAGTTAACATTTTACATATGATCTCAGTAATTGTTTATTGGTGTTTTCTCATATTGCATTAAAGTATGCTTCCAGCAATATGGATATCTCTTTGATGGAAAGATTGAAATATAGCTTTGAATAATATGTTGTCTTACTATATATAGTATTCCCTTATTGATCTGAATTCGTTTGCTCTTAATTGGCTGACACAATTGTTCTCTTCCACAAAATGCTAGAACTATATACTTTCTTCAGAAAATGAATTACATTCTTGAGCACTAAGACTATTCCTGCTTGAGACTGAATTTTAGAAGTAAAGAAGAGAATAAAGAAACCACCTGCTTAAAGATTCTTGTTATTTCCTTCTGATGGTCCTGGGACACAAAGAGTCTGTCCAAATGAGAGACAAGTGGAGAAAAGTAAAAGAAAATCCCTAAGGGAAACTATCTCTATAGATTAGAGAGAATTTGGGAGGTATCAAACTGCTAACTCAATCAACCTGGAAGGACAATCATACTTGAGATACTTATATGAGCCAGTCTGGAGAGGGAGATTGGTATATTCAACTGGTGACCCATTCTACGGTTACATATTCTCAAGAAAAGATGGGATATCCTATCATCACTCTCAAGAAAGAGCTTAGAAGTCATACCTCAATGGAGATCACTAACCCTCTTTGTAGCTGAACTAGTGCACATCCAACATGACCAAACTTCAAAGTATAAAGCATCAGAAAGTCATCAAATATCATTTGGCAATGATTAAATAAAATAATAAAGCTGGGCTCTCTGTGGTACTTGCATGTAATTACTACTATTAAAGAGGCTGAGGATAGTGGTTCTCTCAAGGTCAGGAGTTCAGAGGAGCCTTACTAATTTTTGCACCAAAATGGCAAGTTTCTGGTAAATCAGGGGGCCACCACAGACTAAGTATGTTAAAGCTTCTATGCTAAGCAGAGGTGAGATCAATCTCAGCAGTCCCATGAGTGGCCACTGAACTTTCTACCCGAGTGAGATAAGGAGGTTCAGTCAAAATAAAATAAAATTATCTGATATAAAATAGTATATTAAAATAAAATATGGAGATAAATTGACTTAAGAAATCAGGCTGCAAAAGCCACACAACACAGTAATTTAGTATTCCATAAACCCAAGAATATAAATTACTTGCTAAAAGCTCTATTTAACAAGAATTGCTGGGACAATTTGAAAGCAGTTTGGCAGACATCAGACTCAGCCCAATATGTTCCAAATGGGTATGAATATAATGTAAAAGGTGACAATTTTTTTAAAAAGCTAAAGGCCAGTAGGGAAAATACAGTAGGTTTTCAATCTGTGCTCTAGAGAAAATCTCATAATTAAACAAAGGATAAAAGTCACAAAGGTAAAATAGGTCATTTTGATTATGTAAAAAATAATTTTGAGAAGAACTAAGAACCACTTCCCCATATATGTGATAAAGGAATTTGAGTTGTTTTCTCAAGTTGAAACACAAATGATCTGAAACCATATGAAAAAAAAAATATTCCCAATCACTAATAATAAGAGAAGTGCAATTTAAAACAGCTTTGAGGTTTTGCTTCATACCCACCAAATGGTGAAGATGACAAAGTGCAATCAGTGTTGGAAAGAATATTAGAAGGAAAGTATACCAGTACATTGTTGGTGATGTGAATTGGTCCAACCATGCTAGAAAACAATTTTATGCTAGAAAAGATATTAAACTCAATCAATTAGCATTATTAAGTGCCTACTATGTTCTAGGCACTCAGCTAAGTGCTGGGGATACAAAAAGAAGTAAAAGAGTCCCTGACCCTAAGTAATTTACAATCTAATAGGAGAGGGGAGAATAATATCAGAACAAATATATAGAAAGTAAGCTAAATACAGGATAAATCAGAGATATTTAACAGAGGGAAGGCAATTAAGAAGTTTTGGGAAAGGCTTCCTGTAGAAGGTGGAATTTTAAGCCAAGTAGGTTAGTAGTTGAGTAGAGAGACATGAAGGATACCCAGAGAGAATGTCCAGAGCCAAAAGATGGTATCTTATTTGCAGAACATCCAGGAGACCAGTGTCACTGGATCAAAGAATATATGTTAGGGAATAAAATTTAAGTGGATCAGGTTGATGGCTCAGTGGACAGAGCAATGGACTGGGTTGGAGTTAGGAAGACTTGTGTTCATATATGACTTCAAATCTTACTAGCTGTGTGATCCTGAGCAAGTCACTTGATGTCTGTTTGCCTTAATCCACTAGAAAAGGAAATGGCAAATCATTCTAGTATATTATTCTTTCCTAAGGCCAATCACTCCATTTGTATCCATTATGGAGTCTCTTATCAGCCTCCTCTATCACATCATTCCATAAAACATCCTCCTCCTTTCTTATTCATCTTTAATCCCTTCCTTTGCTTTGGTTTCTTCTCATATGCTCAGTTCTCCACATTCTTAAAATAAATAATAAAATCCTACCCTTAATGCTTGTATCATTTCAGATTAATGTTCCTTCGATCTTTATCAAACTTCTTGAAAGATTGTGGTAATGAGGTGGCACAATTGATAGAAATGATAGAGTGTTGGACAAATTGTGTGCCTGTATGACTCTGAAAAAAATCACTTAACCTACACTTGCCTCAGTTCACTATTGATTTCCTAATTGCTACATCTAATGATCTCTTTAACTCTCATTCTCTTCAGCCTCTTGAAAGCATCAGACATTGTTGCTTTGATAGTTTGGGGATGACCACACCTTCTTTCTGGATAGTCTTTGGTTTCCATGATGTTGTAGGATGAACCTTACTTGAATCACCTGACAGTTGAGGTATAATATTAGAATGAAATTATTGGGATTAAAATTCTCTGGAGACTGCATATTAATTTATAATTATTAGGTAATGAAAGTTGGAGTTCGAGAGAAAGAAAAGCACACAATACCATGGCTGGGTCTAGTTAATCTCAGTTTGCCACTAGTGTCTCCATTCACTAATCAAGAAAGCCCACACCAGGAAAAGCCAAAAACTGCCCAACAGCTACCCTACTGGGCAGGTCTTTAGAACAAGAGAGCCAAGAGCCAAAAAAACAAGAGAGTCTTTGCTTCCTCAATTCCCTCTTATAAAGCCAGTGATGTCACTCCTTCTGAGTTTCCCTGGTTGGACAGACTTGCCCTCAGTTTGGGTCAGAGACCAGTCTTCCAGACATCAGGAGTCACAGAGGACAAGAGGCAAGCATCTTTGGAGTCACCAAGGAGCATAGAGGCCTCTGGCATCCTTGACTAAGACACATGGGAGCCCAGTCAAAGAATGGGGCCATTTCAAACTTTCCTTTCCAAAAGGAAAAAAGGGGTACAATTGATGTTAATTCACACAAAATAAAACACTTATATGTCATTCAATTATTTTAAAAGGTTTTCTTAGCTAGAGTATAGGAGAGACATTTATGAAGGATATTTAGTAAGGACACCACATTGATTCAAATAAGCACAGTTTCCCAGTGTTGGTCAAGTTGTCATTTGAGAATTAGGGGACTCTGAGAGATGTCTAGAACTCCTCAAATACTATTTTATTCATTCAATCAAAAAGCCTTATCAATAACCTAAGCCAATTCCTGTGACTAATCAAGTCCCAAGATGAGTTTCTATGCCTTTTAAGGAAAGGAACTAGACTGTTCCTGGCATAGGGCATTAAGCAAAACAAGCCCAGCCTACATGGAAAGGCCCAAGAGAACAACACCACACACTTAACTGATTCTCTTTGAACTCCTTTATGGTTTCCTCTTCCTCTTATCAATCCCTTAATGTAATTGTTTCTCAAATTCTATTCCAGGTCTTCTTTTTTCTTCTTTTTACACATTCCCTTGGCAAGTCACTTCCATGCCTTCAATGATCCTCTTGATGAAGGTGTCTCCCAAATCTATCATTTTACTCCTTCTCTCTCCCAGGCTCTTAAAACACAATCACAAGCTGCCTACAGTGTATCTCTACCTCTATGTCTTAACAACCCCTGAAGTTCCATATGTTCCATTATCTTTCCTCTTTTATCTATTCTTCTGAGCTAAAAAGGAGTTTAGAGATTATCTAATCTATTTTTATCAATAAAATCCATTACTTTCCTTAAGGAAAGTGAGGTATAGTGAAGTGATTGGTCTAAGGTCATGTAGGTATTAAGTAGAAGAATTGTTTGTAGAAGTGTCATATCCTCTTATTAGAGCATAAGTATAATAAAGGCAGAAACTCTTTCTCATCCATTTCATTCACTTTGTTCTCTCATATTTTAAAAAAGAAAGAAAGAGAGAGAGAGAGAGAGAGAGAGAGAGAGAGAGAGAGAGAGAGAGAGAGAGAGAGAGAGAGAGAGAGAGAAAGTATTATTTTGGATCCTTCCTTCTCCCTAACCACCCACATCCAATATCTTAGCAGTCCTATCAATCCTATATTCACAATTGCTTTTGAAAATGTTTCTTTCTCTTATTTTCATTTCCACCAACATTAGTATAGGCAAGGTCTTCCTATCTACTCCCTCTATATCCTTTACTCTATCCTTCACATGACTGCCATGTGAATCATACTTTCATATATAATCAGTCATATTATTTCTCTGTCCCAAACCTTTCAATACTTCCCTGTTGCCTACTGAATAATATTCACACCACTTAGCCTAGCATTTGAAGTCCTTCATACCTTGGGGTGTCTCTAACTTTTTTGCATTATCTCACACTTCCTTGTGGTTACTGTTGCTGCTGTTCAGTCATGTCCGACTCTTCATGACCCTGTTTGGATTAGAGGGTTTTTTGGCAGATACTGGAGTGGTTTGACATTTCCTTTTCCAGGCTATTTTATAGATGAGGAAACTGAGACAAACTAAGTTACATAACTTACCCAAGGTCAGATTTGAACTCTCCAGAGCCGACATTATCCACTGAACCATCTAACTGGCCTATACTTCCTTATATACATGATATACTCCTAACAAACTGGACAACTTTCTGTCCTCTGTGTAGCTCAGAAAGATACTTCCTTTGCTCAGGCAGTCCTATGCTTAGAATGCCTTCCACCATTCCAACATCTACCTTTTTAATTCAATTCAATTTGGAAAACAAATCTTTGAAATTTTCCCATTCCCTGAAATTCAGAACAAATTCTATCTTCTTTAGTCTTCTCTTACTTCCCTAATCAGCGAAGATCTTCCCTTTTCACTCTGAGGTTCTACACTGCACTTCTCCTATGCATTTATGTAGTATTTTGCTTTATAATTATTTGCTGATATATTATATCCCATTAAACTGCAAGCCCCATAAGGGCAGTGCCTATACCTTTTATCCAATCTATACAGCTTTAATAGCTTAAAACTACACAAAGACTTTTGGAAGCCCTGTATTTATTCTCCTAGTACATAGCATAATATTCTGCACATAGTCGGTATTGTGCAGTAGAATACTGAAGTGTCATAGTTGGCCTGGAACATAAATTATATGAGGAAAAAAAGGATTCAAAGGTAAAGTGGGACCATATCATAGATGACTTTGAATTAAAGTGTATCACAGAAGGCTTTTGAGCAAAGTATTCCATTCAATCCATATTTGTTTATTTATTAAGAACTTTAATAAATTAAATTAAATATATATTAAGAACTACTATGTATACAAGGTACTGTTAGTAAATGGAAAGACAAAGACAAAACAGTGCCTATCCCCAAGAAGCTTACAGTCTGCTGTGAAGATAGAAGATTTTTATAGATAAGTAAGTAATCTTCCTACTAGAGTTTATATTTCTTGACCTGATTACAAAAGGCCTGAGTCCATTTCCTGGCTACCCATTTAAAGATTTATCATTTCTCTCTCCAGGCTGGCAACCTCAGTGTCCTTTACTAGTTCCTGACTCTCATTTGCCCCACATATCCAATTCATTGGCAAATCTTCTTTCTACCTATCCAATCTATCTTTTAATAAATATTTTTAATATCTTTTATTAAGTGAATCATTCATTCTGCTCATACAAGCACTATCTTAGTTTGGTCCCTCATTACCTCTTACCTGAGGTAATAGCCTGAAATAACATTCAAATTGTTTACTGTAGCCACTCTCTCATACACATACACAAACATACATATGCACACACACACACACACACACACACACACACACACCCCAGTGGTTTGCAATTACACAGAAGATTAAATATAAAGCCTTTTCTATTTGACATTTAAAACTCTTTAAAATCTGACCCCTTCCTGAATTTCCAGTCTTCTTACTTTATTCCTCTCCATATACTCCATTACAATCCAATGCTGACCTATGTGTTGATCCTCTTACACAACCTTCCACTTCCCTCCTTTATGATTTTGACTGGCTTTCCCTCCTCCCTGGAATGCTTTTCCTCTTCATCTCTGCCTTAGTCTCCCTGAATTCCTTCAAATTTCCACTCAGATCCAGCCTTTCTGAATCCTCCCAGCTCCTTCTCCTGTGAGATTACCTACTTGTATGTACTTGGTTACAGGTTGCCTCCCTCCATTCGAATGGGACCTGGTTGATTGTTGTCCTTCATGTTTGAAAAGGACCAAAATGATATCGTTGGTAATATTTTTTAATTCTCATTAATTGAATTTACGTGAGGCAGAATTGTACAAAGTCATCATCAGCCTCACTCTTTTTTCCAGAGTCATCCAAGACCAATGGCAAGACAAAAGTTGAGACAACTGGCATTGGCTTGGGATGCAGTGGATGACCTTGACATCTTTGATGGTTAACCAAGCTCTAAGTTTCTGCTTCTACCACCTTCATGGCCACTGGAACAAACTGTTCTCATCTACCCCTTCCACTGGGTAAAGCCTTCACATTCCTGGGGTAGACAGTCCCCTAATTCAACAACAGGTTTGAGTCCCATCAGTTACCCTCAACTTGTTTTAGCCCTCCTAACAAGGTGGTTTTCTGAAATGTAGCTGTTGGGCATGCTATAACTTCTTCGGAGCCACTGGGGGAAAACTGGGTGGCAGGTGGACACCAAAGGAGGAACACTGAACCAAATCCTCACTCCAAAAGTACTAGTCTTCCTTGAACAGCCCCTGGGAGTTACTTGAGAGGAAGGACCATATTTTTTAATATTTCTCTCTAGACTCAGCATTGAGCACAGAATTTGTATATAGAAAAGGTTTGATAAATGCTTGTTGACTAATTAACATGTTAACCCCACTTAGATGATACAGTATAAAATTGTCAGTATCTGACACCACTTCCACCACCCCTCCACTGTGTAGCTATCAAATCTCCTCATAAGCCCTCAAGTTCACATGGCTCAAAGCATGAACAGTTTAGTTTATAGATTCAGAGAAACAAATGGAATTTTTAAAGAGTTCATATAAAATGATAATATTCACTAATGACTCAATCTAAGGATTTAGATTTTCAGTCACTTACAATACTATCCTAGGTAGGAATCCAAGAGGAAGTGTCCAGGTTGAATTATCCATTTGATGCATTCCTGTGAAGTTGCCCTGACTATATAACAGAAAATTCTCTTATTATGGAGCTCTTTGCAGTTGTTCTCCTCCTATCTCTTTCTCCACTTCCATGCTGGCTCAGGATGACTTTTCACAATCTGAAAGTGTATTTTCAATGTTTCAACTTAACACTGACATCAGGAACTTTCAGTGGTCTAGAAACTTGGAAGAACACCATAGTCTTTCCCTAAGTGGCCTTCAGTTCATTTGGAATTCTTCCAAGAACGACTGAGCAGGGTTATTAAAATCCCTGGGGGGGGAAGCATTTTTCAGGACATCTATGGGAGGGAGAGGGAGCCATGTACTTCCCACCATTACCATGGGCCAGGGAGAAAAAAAATTAGAAGTTTTGCTCAAAGTATAATACAGGGTATTTTGAATTAAAATGATGGGATGAGAGCAAACCACCTACATTTCCTGAGATTCCATTTCCTTACCTGTAAAATGAATGAGTAGATTAGGTGACCCCTAAGGTCCCTCTCAGCTCTGTCATTATTCTGGTTTCAAGATACAGGTCTTAACTTCTTCTTTACAGAAGCACCTGGCTTACATGAGCTTTGGAGGTAGAAAGCAGGTGTGAGGACAGGAATAGAAAACCAGTATATATTTCTTCATTTCCTACAGGTGGTGCTTTGACCTTAAGCTGCTCTTATTCTCCTCCTATTATATACCCAGTCTGCCTGGACCTTTTTATGGAAACAAACAGAACTTTGTGACCCCACTTTCCCCTTCCTTCTTCCTTTTAGTGCCTGCTCAAGTTCCATGCTCCTACAGTAAGGCTTATGTTTAAATAGATCATCCTATAATATCTCAGAAATGACCCTGGCCAAGGCCCTTTACTTCTTCCTGCCTCAGTTTTATCATTTATAAACTTTATCATATTTATTTATCAAATATCAGATTTATCATATCATATCATATATCATTTATCATATCATTATATATGTTATAATAATAACATCTACCCTCCTGGGATATTGTAAAGGTAAATGCTTTTCACACCTTAAGGTCCTATAGGAAGTATTCCAAAAGTCTTAGTGTGGGACACACTAGATGAATTCCATTCCCACTGGCTTGCACCCTAGGTGTCATTCTCTATTCTCTACTCTCATCCACTGCATCCAATCTATCACCAAGGCCTGTTGATTTTACTTTCAAAACATCTCTTGTTTCCCACCCTTTCCTTCCTCTGCCACTGCCACTGCCTCAGTGCAGGTCTTCATCACTTAATCTCTGGACTACTGCAAAAGCTACTGGTTGGTCTCCAGGTCCTCTGCCTTTTCCAGTCTGTCCTCCACTTAGCTGCCAAATGATCTTCCCAAAATTCAGACCTGACCCTATCACACCCCTACTCAGCAAACTCCAGTAGTGTTCTATATAGAACTTATGGGAATTCCCCAAACTCAAGACTTGTACTAGTCCCTGCTCTGACTCCTGGAGACAGCAGATGTTTCCAGGACAATCCCAAGAAAAACCCCAAGAACTCACTGATCAACCGGTATATCTCTATAACATCATCACAAGATGCCCTCCTGGGGTCCCGGGTCCCACAAACCATCCTTAAAGTTCACTGCCTATGCTGCCCCTCAGCCAGCTTCTTGGGTTCCATAGCACAATGCCTGGCACATGGTCAGTTCATAATAAAAGTTTCTTTCATTCCTTCCTACCTTCTTCATTCAATCTTCTTCTAGAGGACAAGATGTCCTAAAGTAGCCCATTATCCTGGTTTCAAATGCCTCCCTAGAATGGGGATTCCAAAACTGGGGTCTGTGAACTTAAAAAAAAAATGAATAAACTACATTTAATTTTGTTTGGTCTCCTCTGAAATTTCATGTGTTTTATTACAGGCATTTTTAAAACATTTTTCTGAGAAGAAGACCTCTGACTCATGACTCAAGGAACTCATGACAAAAAAAAATGGTTTACTCTCCATTTTAGAACACCATCCAATCATTCAATTAATAAATAAGCATTTGTCATGTCTACAATGTAGTAGGTACCAAACATGGGTGCTGAGAATACAAAGAGATATGAAATATTCCCTATCCTCAAGGACCCTTCATTCTATATGGGGAGATAACATGTACATGAATAAGTACGGACAAAATTTTTTCAAGATAACATTTTTAGGAGGGGAAGAGTAGAAGAATTTCATGAAGAAGGGAGCTGCTATTGTGCGACTTTGAAGGCATAATAAGAGAAGTCCCCTGTGGACTCCAGGCATAAGGGACTTGGAAACAGAATTTAAATGAGAGTTCATAAAAATTATAGTCCTCACCAGTAAACAACCCTACAGAAGAGGCTATAGTTTCTGTCACTGACAGTATTGCCTCAGGTGGACCAGGGACAAAAATAGGGAATAGAATTTATTAGAAGATCAGTTTAGCTAGACTGTAGAGTTGAGAAGAGGAATCATGTATATGGAGGCCAGATTATAAAAGACTTTAAAAGCCAGTTGTTTTTTAGCCTAAGGGCAATGGGGAGCCAACGCAGTTTCTTGAATCAGAAAGTGATATGGTCAGACCTATACTTTAGACAAATCATGTTGGTAATGAGTAGGCTGAATCATGGAAAGAAGAAAATTGAGACAGGAAGATCTATTAGAAGGCTATTGCATAACACATGAAAAACCCAGTGGAATTACATGTCTACTATGGGAGAGGCTTAGGGGGAGGGAAGGAAAAGAACATGAATCTTGTAACCATGGGAAAATATTCTAAATTAATTAATTAATTAATTTTTGCAGAAAAAGAAGGCTATTGCAGGGGGTAGTTTGGTGACTAAGTAGATAGAAAGCCAGTCCCAGAGATGGGAGGTCCTGGGTTCAAATGTGACCTCAGACACTTTATAGCTGTGCGACCTTTGTCAAGTCACTTACCTCCAATTGCCTATCCCTAGCCTTGGATTCCAATATTAAGCATAGATTCTAAGCTGGGATGTAAGAGTTTAAAAAAAAAAAGAAGAAGAAGAAGAAGAATGTTATTTCAGTAATACAAGTGAGAAATGGGTAGGGCCTGAACTAGAGTGGTGGCCACATAAATACAATGGAGAGGATAAATGAAAGACATTACGTAATCTTTTTGCCAAGGATCTTCTTGTAAATCCTCCATGACTTCACATACTACAATCATTTCCTGTCCCTCCGGTAGCCTCCCAATGGGAAAACACAGGTGAATATTAAGTAGACAACACAATCCTCTTTTTCTTGTACTGTGTACCCAGAAATACCTAATTTATTTCATGCTTGTCGAGTTTAGAATAAAAATAAAATTTTAAAATGCTGAGTAGACAGTATACCTTGAAGTATCCAGGTTGGCCATCTGAATTCCCAGTTTGTCCCAGACTCTAAGAAGGCTAGAGGGTCTCTGTTGTCTTCTTATCCCCTATTCATGCTCCTTCCCTCTGGGATGACAGGTAGCATGCTCTCCAAACTCTCTCTTCATACCTTGCCCCCATTCCACTTTGACTTATTAGCTGAATGACTTGAACAAATCATTTCTACACTTTTGTCCTCAAATTCTTATTCCATAAAATGAAGAAGTTGGATTAGATCAAGGGGATCTTAATTTTTTTTTTGGATCTTGGGACCCTTTAACAATAAATCACTTCTTCACTTTTGTCCTCAAATTCTTTACCCATAAAATGAAGAAGTTGGATTAGACCAAGAGAATCTTAACTTTTTTTTTGGATCTTGGGACCCTTTAACAATAAATCACTTCTCCACTTTTGTCTTCGAATTCTTTACCCATAAAATGAAGAAGTTGGCTTAGACCAAGGGGATCTTAACTTTTTTGGGGGATCTTGGGACCCTTTAACAATCTGGAGAATAAACCCCTTCTCAGGATAATATATTTAAATAATTCAAGAAAATGCTAGATTTCAATTATAGCCTCATGAAAATAAAGATGTAATTTTTTTCCCATTCATCTTCACAGACATGGAAGTCCATGGACTCCAGACTCAGAACCTAGATGATCTTAAGGATCCTAAGCTCAAAATCTTATAATTCTGTTGTCCTCTGATATGGAAACTACTCTGATATCAGAATATAATGTAGAGCTTTTGTGAAGATAATAGACAGACAGACTTGGAGTCCATGACACTGACCTAGGAGAGAAGAAAAAAAGAATTTGAACCTAAATAGTTGCTGTGGGAATAGAAAGGATGGAAAAGACTGAAAAGACATTCTGAAAATAGAATCTATAGCACCTCAGGACCGTTGGAAAGTAGTAAGTGTAGTGACAGAATTCAAATTCATCAAACATACATGGTTTAACCATCTAGTAAATGCAAGACATTCTGCCAAGCTCTAAGGATGCTTTTGTTATTCAGTCATATTTGACTCTGACTTTTCAGGACCCCAGGGACTAGTCCTTGGGGTTTTCTTGGCAAAGATACTGGAAATGGTTTACCATTTCTTTCTCTAGTGTGTCCCCATTCTATAGTGGAGGAACTGAGACAAATAGGGGTTAAGTAACTTATCCAGGGAGTCATACAGCTAGTAAATATATGAGACCACATTTGAACTCAGGTCTCCTTGACTCCAAGTCCAACACTCTATCCATTAAACCACCTAACTGCCCCCTCTGAGGATATTAATTTTTTTTTAATGCAAAACAAAAAAATAAATTTTAAATAAATTTTAAAATGCAAACAGTTCTGCTATCAAAGAGTTGTCATTATCCTTACTTATACCCCACATGGATAGAGGTAGCCCCCTTTGACTGGCTATATAACCACAATACGCTGTGTTTTTAAACTGGCTAGACGGAGATAGTCTCTCTCTTTCCTGAATGTTTTTTCTGTCTGTATCCAAAGGGCAAAGATCACAGTTCACCCACAGTGAGGGGAAGGACTTCCTTCCCCTTCTCTCTCTTTCTCTCTCTCTTTTATCCTGACTCAGAGGAATGGGCCTAGGGTTGTTTGTTTCTGTTCTATTTGTTTGTCCTTAGTTTTAGGTATCACATTGAGTCCCATCACCAAATCTAAAAATTCTGGTAATTGTGACTTTGGATTATACAGTCAATGAGATATACAGGGAAGCTCTGAGAAACCAGAGACCCTGGGATTTGAGAACAGTTTGGGATTGTATAAGAGGGAAAGACCAAAAGCAATGGAAAATTGAATTTCAAAGACTATCTCAGGAGAAGAGGAAATGGAACCCCAGCTGACATGGGGGTGGGGGGAGGGTAATGGAACTTTTAAGCCAAGCTCAAAAAATCTGCAGTTGGGAAGCAAAAAGGTTCTTTGCTCCTTGAGCTGAGAGGAGAGGGAACTACCCTTTGCTGTGAAGATACACATTTTCTCGATCCTTTTGCCTGAGCCACAGAATATATCTTTCAACTGGTGACACCTTTAAGATAAAGACTTTTTTCCCTTAGGGGAACCTCAGAACTTATTCTAAAGAGGACCCCCAAGATCTGTATAGGAAATAGCTAGGGATTTCCTTTTCCCTCTTTCCTCATTACTCTTCAACCCTTTATACCTAAATAAATAGACAGCTTAATTTTAATAGAGATTTCAATCAGATTCAATCTGTTAGGAGGGGAACTTCAAAGAACATCATTTAAAGAAGGAAGGCTGAGGGGAAATTTTACTTACCCTTTTAGTCCAATCAGAACTGACTCCATTTGTTAACAGGCCAATTTGGGGGAAGGGGAGGAAGGAAGTGGTGTTACTTTATATTTATTCCCCAAGTAGCTGGCAATTTTGGTTCCTTCTCAATTTCCTCACTAATTCAATTTTCCATTGCTTCTGGTCTTTCCCTCTTATACAGGACCCAGAATTTAGAATTCTGCTCTATAAAAACCAAGCAAATTTTTGAACCTAATCCTCTCTCCATCTCCAGAGTGGAGGTGGTGGGATTATGTCTCCCATTCATTAAGTGAATAAATATTTATGATTATTACTTTGAAGTAAATATTTCTTGGTAAAAGCAGATCAAATCTGACTTTTAAGTGGTCAAATGTAACTAAGAGGCAGGAGACCAACCCAACAATTGGAGAAACACAGTGGGTGGGAGTTAGGAGCCATTTGTAGGAAGTCCAGATATCCTTAACCTCTTTGACGATTGATAGCAGAGAATACTCTGGAGAAGTGATAAAATGTAACATCCCTGGCCTTTAAAGCCATGGAGGCCAAGGTAGTCAGTGTAATAACTATTATACTTTTGTCTAAAAAGGAAGTCTTACTTTTCCCTCAATTTAAGGATGTGAGACTAGAAAGCTAACCTCTGGCAAAAAAAAAAAGAAAAGAAAGAAAGAAAAAGAAAGAAAGAAAGAAAGAAAGAAAGAAAGAAAGAAAGAAAGAAAGAAAGAAAGAAAGAAAGAAAGAAAGAAAGAAAGAAAGAAAGAAAGAAAGAAAGAAAGAAAGAAAGAAAGAAAGAAAGAAAGAAAGAAAGAAAGAAAGAAAGAAAGAAAGAAAGAAAGAAAGAAAGAAAGAAAGAAAGAAAGAAAGAAAGAAGAAGAAGGAAGGAAGGAAGGAAGGAAGGAAGGAAGGAAGGAAGGAAGGAAGGAAGGAAGGAAGGAAGGAAGGAAGGAAGGAAGGAAGGAAGGAAGGAAGGAAGGAAGGAAGGAAGGAAGGAAGGAAGGAAGGAAGGAAGGAAAGAAGGAAGGAAGAACTCTATTTCTCCATTCCACCCATTCTCCATTCTACCAGACCACCTGACTTGGTTTGTCAAACTTTGGTTTCAGATTACCAGGATATTTTACCAGTATTTTTTTCATTAGAAATTTCAAAAATGAAATCTGATTAACCTTTCCAAAGACATGTTTTACTTAGTGTCATTAGAGATTTCAAATAAAACTTACTTAAAAATGAACTATCCATTAAAACTCACTTTCTTTTTTATGCAAAAGATATTTTTAAAAAATCATTTTTCCTAAATGGCCTCTTATCAAATAAAAGTATAAAATAAATATAGAAGTTCTACTGGCAGATTTTCCACTGGAGATGATGACTTTGGGTGAGGCTTGGGTAACAGAGGGAAAGGATTAAAGGAGCCAAGAAAAACAGGCTTAACCAGCTTTTCTTGTATAAAGGCTCTGGAATTTACAAAATGGCATCTCTGACATAATAAAATTGTCTCTATGAGGTCCTATAACCATATTTTTAAATGCTTTGATCAAATTGACTTTGAAGAGTTATATTTGGCTGAGATGGCAATTAATCTATTAGACTTTGATAATAATAAAATACTTTTTACATTTTTTTAATGGGAGGAGGAGGCATCCAGACTTCTGATTTTAGTAGTATGGAACCTTCTAGTATACAAATTCCTTTCAATAAAATAGTATATCAACTCCTCTGTAAACTATAGATTTAGAATATTAATAATAACTAACTTTTATATGGTGCTTACTATGTACCAGGAACTGTGCTTTACAATTATTGTCATTTAACCCTCACAGCAACCCTGAGAAATAGATTCTATTATTATGGCCATTTTACAGATGAAGAAATTGAGGCAAAGAAAAGTTAAGTGACTTGCCCAGGGTAAACATAGCTAGTATTTGACTTAGATCTTTTAACTCCAGACTTAGTGTTCTATATTATGCCACCTAGATATCTTATATTACCCAGGATACTGGAGAAGTTGTCTGGTGGTTCAGGGGATAGAAAGTCAGGCCTGGAGGCTGGAAGTCCTGGGTTCAAATCTCACCTGTGTGACTCTAGGCAAAGTCACCTGATCCCAATTGCCTAGTCCTTATTGCTCTTTTGTTTTAAAACCAATACTTAGTATAGATTCTAAGACAGAAGGTAAAGGTTTAAAAATTTTTTTTAGTTTTTATATCATGTCAGCCACTGTGTTGAGCACAAGAGATAGAAAGAAGGAAAATACATCATCAACATCCCTGTGCTCAAAGAGCTCCCATCCTAATGGGAATATCATGTAAGTAACCAAGTACATAAAAGGTACATACAGATTGGATGAGTAAATAATCTCAAAGGGAAAGGCACTGACTGAGAGGAAAATGGTGCCCTCCATATTCCTTCTGATCATATCCAGAGAATAGCTCTTCAACTCCCAGTGCCTTTCCATACCCCTCAGTAGATGGCAAGAGCTGCTGCTTGGTTCCTCCATTGTCCTGTCCTTAGAAGTGTTTATCTGCCTACAGTTCTCCAACAGATGATGTCAATTCTCCTCCTCAGCTCTCAGAAGTCCTCCCAGACAGAGTGGCTATTAGGGATGTTCCAAAACTCTTCTATTTTAGCCAAATTCACAGCCTCCTTGCACACAATTCTAACAAAGTCCCAGTCAAAGTAGCTTGCTCTGAATTTCCCCCTCATGCTATTGTTCTGGCACCTTCTAGTCTCACAATGGTAGCCAGCTGTCAAGTTCTTTAATAAAAATTTGTCAAAGCTGAAAAAACTCACCACACCTCCCCTCACATCTTTTAAGAGAGACTTTGCACCAGGGCCATGTGGGTTGAGATGAATTTCACTCTGATATCCTCTCTCCTTAGTAATCAACTGAACAAACAACCGACAAGCATTTATTAAGTTTCTACTATGTAGAAAGCACCGGGCTTGGAGCTAGTGACAGGAAGACAAAGAATGAAAGTTCCTGCTTTCATGGAAAGTACATTCTGAAGGGGGATATGACATAAACAAAAATAAATGTTATATATATATATATATATAAAATATGTACATGCATACAAAAATATACTTGTATTTATATATGCATATATGACATGTATAAATAGAATATATACAAGGTAGACATGATAAGAAAGGAGAGCAAAAGTAGTTGGAGAAAGCAGGCAACATTACACACACTGAAGGTGATTCTTGAGCTCAGTCTTGAAAGAAAAGAATTTTTGAGGCAGAGTTGAGGAGAGAATGAACTTTGGGCAAGGAGCGGGGATCATCAGTAGAAAGTCAAAATGATAGAAAATGGAATATTTAAAAAACAAAGGAAAACTGGTGTCTAAAGTACAGGAAGAAGAGTACTATTATAAAGCAGGAAACAGATTGGACCAGCTTGTGAAAGACTTTAAAAGTCAAGAGGATTTTATATTTTATTCTGGAACAATAGGGAGCCACTTGAGGTGATTGGGTAGGGAAGACATGTGATCAATTCAGAAAAATCCTTTTGGTAGCTTTGTGGAAAGATGACTTGGAGTCAAGGAATCAGGTGCAGTAGTTCATCCAATAGGTAATGATGGTCTGAATCAATTTGGTGACTCAATGAATACTGAGAAGTGAACAGACTATTGTTGCTATTATTGTTGTTTAGCCATTTCAATCACATCCAACTTTTCATGACCTCATTTGGGATTGTCTTGGCATAAATACTGGAGCAGTTTACCACTTCCTTCTCTAGATCATTTTACAAATGAAGACCTGAGGCCAGCAGAGTTAAGTGAATTGTCCAAGGTCACACAGTTAGGTAAATGTCTGAGGCAGGATTTTAACTCATTAAGATGAGTCTTACTGATTTCAAACCCAGTGCTCTATCCACTGCTCTACCTAACTGCCCTAAACAATCAGATACAAGAGATATTATGAAGATGGAAATGGTAACAGTTGACACCTGACTGGATATATGGTGTGAGGGACAGTAAGAATTCAAAGATAATGTCAAAAGTACAAACCTTGGATACTGGAAGAATGATAGTGCCAGGAATATAAATAGGGAATTTTGCAGAAGGATAGATTGGGGAGGAGAGATCATATATTATGTTTTGGACATGCTGAGTTTGAGGTGCCTATAGGACATGGAGGCATCAGTTTACCATTGGACAAGAAGTTAAACAAAAATCCTTGAATTGCCTAACTTCAATTCTAAGCACAACTATGTGACAACTGGATTATTAAAATTATCTGGAACTGCTTTCCATGCTATCCATAGTAGAGGAATTAACAGAGGGTATAAACCTTAAAATTTCTTAGACTTGTGAATGTTGGAAATTTCACTATTGGAATGTGAACCCCATTGGCAAGGGAGGTTCCTCATCCTCCCTTCTTAAGATTACTTTAGGACAGAAACCTTTTGCTGAACAATGGAAAGGGCTTTGACCTATGCTTAAGCATAGAACAGGAAGTTCTTTGAGTCATGATTGATTTTAGAATTGATACAATAGAGATACTTGGAATGACAGAACCAGGTCTTGGAAATTACAATCTCCACCCTACTCAGTCCTAACAGGATTTAGGAAGGACTGCAGCATAGATCAAAATTTAATTATTCCAATCTCCACCCTACTCAGGGTAACAGGATTTAGGAAGGGCTGCAGCAAAGGATCAAGATTTAATTATTTGAGAATATGACCTTCAACAGACATGTGCAAAGCCACAGACCTCTGGGCGGTCCTGGGTTAAGGTAGAGCCACCATTGGCACAGGGAAGACATGGACAGTGATTGGTAGATGTGAGAACTGAGGGGAGGGAACTTGGATGGTTTCCTTAAAGATAGCGGGGTCTGAGGACTAGGGTGGTTGGTTGGAGAGGTTTGGCTCTGAGAGGTGGTGCTCTGAGAAGCTTGCTCTGAAGGAAGCTGGAGGTGGAGGCCCCTGAGACTGTTTCTCCATTTTGGTCACGTGAGTGATAGGGACTGATCTCTTTTCTTTGCCTCAGCTATCTAAGGGCTTGGGCCTTTTGGCTCAGCCTAAACAGAAGAGGTATTTAAGCCCTATTTCCTTCTCTCCCCTTTCTCTCTCCCTCTCTCTCTCTATCTCTAATACCTTTCTTCCTCCTGTTTGTAATTAAACTCCATAAAAGGTTGACTGCTGACTTGAGTTTTCATTTAGGAATTACATAGCTGAATTCCTTGGTGACCTTAAATTAATATATATCAGTCTTTTAAAGTGATTCCCTTGTCACAAGGGGAAGGGAAGATTGTCATTTATTTTTATCGTAACTGCCAAATGTCATTATATATACATATACACACCTATACACCATTGATATGTATCTTTGTACTTTCCCAATCTAAGTCTACAGATGCAAAATACAAAATGTATATATAAATGTATATATACATATAACCCTACAAAGTGCTATAGCATTAAATATAGCCATCTAAATGGGAATGCAAACTTTATTTAAAACAAAGATTTAACTAGCTTTAGTTTTTAAAGAAATCAAAGGATCCTGCCTCTGGAATAGTTCATACTTTTGAATTGTTCTTCTATAAAAAATTAGGAAAACGAGCAAAAATAGCACAGGATGAGGAAGTTTTAGAGATATTTGTCATCTGTATTACTGGAGGGCATATTTTGCCCATCCCAATGAAATTGTGAATAAACCAAAGCACCAAAAAGTGTTCATTTAACTTAAATTGAATCTGGTTTGGTGCATTGCCTTAATTTGGAGATTAAGATATGCATATTTAAAAGAGTGTAATAATTGGATCTTTATCAACATAAAAACACTTTTAATTATAATAATAATGCAATCAGGTTTCATTTGTCCAATATCATTGTCTTGCTTTTTCTCTGCGTACCTCTGGATTTTGTTCTGTTCTTGCCTATATTTTTTTCAAAATGTGTAAATAGCTTTCTTTTTTCATCACTGAGTAATCCTTCCCAATGAAAAAAACAAGAGGAAAAAAAACCTCCAGGTAATAAATAACTATATTTCATCAAAATGAGTCCACATACAAAAAATATATGCCTCTTTTTGTACTTGAGACCCATTCAGTCAATAGGCAACATAAGTACTCTGGATTCATAGCACTGATCAGAGGAAGACAATTATTCCTCCTATAGTTTCCTTGGTCTGAGTGTACAGTTGAAGGCTGGTTATGCTCTCTTTTTTAAAAAAAATTTAATTAATTAATTAATTTAAAATATTTTTCCATGGTTACATGATTCATATTCTTTCCTTCCCCTCCTCTCTCCCCCTCCAGTAGCCAATGAGCAACTCCACTGGGTTTTACATGTATTCTTGATCAAGACTTATTTCCATATTATTAACATTTGCAATAGATTGATCATTTAGAGTCTATACCCCCCATTCATTTTCCCATAGAACCATGTGATCAAGCAAATGTTTTTCTTCTGTGTTTCTACTCCCAGTTTTCTCTGGATGTGGATAGTGTTCTTTCTCATAAGTCCCTTAGAGCTGTCCTATATCTTTGCATTGCTGCTAGTAGAGAACTCCATTACATTCGATTGTGCCACAGTGTATCAGTCTCTGTGTATAATATTCTCTTGGTTCTGCTCCTTTCACTCTGCATCAATTCCTGGAGGTCATTCCAGTTCACATGGAATTCCTCCACTTTATTATTCCTTTGAGCACAATAGCATTCCATCACCAACATATACCACAATTTGTTCAGCCATTCCCCAATCAAAGGGCATCCCTCATTTTCCAATTTTTTTGCCACCACAAAGAGTGCAGCTGTATTTTTGTACATGTATTTTTCCTTATTATGTCTTTAGAGTACAAACCCAGTGGTGCTATTCCTGGATCAAAGGGCAGGCAGACATTTAAAGCCCTTTTGCCATAATTCCAAATTGGAAGGCTGGTTATTCTCAAGAGGTGTTCTAGTGTCAGGAGAGCTACCACTTTGTCTGAAGGTCAAGGGTATGAAATATTACTCTTAGGGACCAATGAAAGAGGGAAGAATCCTGTTCAATCTTTTTCACCTGTTGTCTAGACTACTTTAATAGACTCCTACTATATCTCCCTGATTCCATTTTCTTCCCTTTCCAAATCATCTTCTACATAGCTGCCAAAATAATCTTCTTTATGCACAAATCTAAACATATCATGCCCCTATTAAATAAAAAAGCAAAATAACAAAATGAACTTCAATAGCACTCTATTGCATTTAGAACCAAAGACAAATTGTTGATTTTGATGTTTGAGGTCCTCTACAATCAGACTCCAATCTAACCTTGCCTTATTTCATATCATTCCCCTTCCTGTAGTCTATGTTTCAGGTAAACTGGACTATTACGTGTTCCCTAGACTCCCATCTCTTAGCACTATTTATTTCTACAAGCTATTCCCCATGGCTAGAATGCACCTCTGTCTTGCCTTTATCACTCCTCAGAATTCTCAATTTCCTTCAGGATTTAGCTTTGTGGATGCCTCCTCTGGGATTCCTTGATCCCACCAGTTGGTAAGCTCATTGACACCTCTAATCATATATTGTACAAATCTGTGCATGTTATATCACTGCAGGAGAATTTTAGTTCTTTGAGGGCAAAAAAACATTGATTGTAGTTGGGGAGGGGCATCTTTATATCCCCAGCCCAGTGCTTTTAGATACGTGCTTAATTAATATTTGTTAAATTGGAATCAATTGAATTGAACTCAAAATCACTGTGCCTGCCAGCGTTGAGCAAACTCCCAAGACCTACTATTTCTACCCACTGTCCATTATGACTGAATTGAAGAAGAAATGAGAGTTGCCTTGGGGGCAAGGGGAGGAAAATAAGTTGGCAGTGAGTTTAATTTTGTGCATAATTATAAATCAATAGGCTCCAGCCTCCGGGCTTGGGAATAGCTGCTCCACTCTTCTCTGTGGACTCAAGTTCATTAACACTAGGACAGTCAGTTTGTTCACTCAGATTCAATTCCATTCAATGAGCACTTAATGAATTCTCCCTACAAATGTGGCATTGTCCTAGAGGCTGTTTTCATGTTTTTCAGGACTTGGTATTTTCCAGATGTTTTAAACTACTCAAAGTTCAATTACCAGGTAAGTAAGATTACTATCATCCCATATATTTGTATGCTACCTTCAAAGCATTCTTCCATAAATATCCCATTGGAAAAATGGGAATAGTAAACCCAGACAGATTATATGTCTTCACATGTGAACTTTCAGAACTAGGAATCATGTGTATGTCAAACTTTCTTGTTAATGATAACAAAGAACAAATCTCAAACTATTAGAGATGCCTGACCTTCCTAGGGCACATCTAGTTGTTCAGTTATTTTTCAACAATTCCTGATCCTATTTGGAAATTTCTCAACAAAGATTTTGGAGTGGTTTTTCACTTCCTAACCCGGCTCATTTTACAGATGAGGAAACTGAGGCAAATAGGGTTAAGCGACTTGTCATCATTGCATTGCTGAGACTAGTCAAGTTTTTGCAGGTGATCATCATACAATATTGCCATTCTTGTGTACAATTTTATCCTGGTTCTGCTTATTTCACTCTGCTTTGAACTCAGGTCCTTCTGATTACAGATGTGATGCTGCATCTGCTGGACCACCTAGCTGCCCTTGTCTAGTATTAGAGGAAAACTAAATAAAACTGTAGGTGACATGGTTCAGAGGAAAGCATGTTCAGTTTGGAGACAGAAGACAAGAATTTGAATCCCTACTCTATTATGAAACCTTGGACAAGTCCTTTAATTTTTGGGGTGGGGCTCAATTTCCTAATTTATGAAGTGAGGTTTCATTTATGACCTCTAATTAGTGACCTTTTAGTTCTGTTTCAATAAAACAATTTTTATAGTTAAAATGGTCAAGTTCTAATTTATAGTCAAGGTTCACCTTAGCTTGAGATCATAGAAAGTTTACCAACTCAGACTTACCTCCAAATATTCAAGCAATAACATTTTCACACGTGCTCCTTATGTAACTGAAAATTTGAGCCAGGTTTCCACTAGAAAAAGCAAATACAAAACAAAGCATTTAGTCAGGCAATTATATGTAAATGTACTTAGATTTTTTGTACCCAGAAAATTGTCTCCATTTTCTCTTTTATATTGACAGTTGGAAGGTCTGATGTGTAATGAATGATCTGATTAATTTAGTTTCTGAGAGGGATGATTTGGGATTACATACTACGAAGTCATTTTATTGCTATCCTTCTCACTCTTGGGTAAGTGGTATAAGATAATTACTAGGAGTAGACAGGAGAAAACTTGGTATAAATGCCATGCAACAGATAAAGTTATTTATACAAAGTGTCATTAAATAATTTGACTGGGAATTTTCCAAAATTACAAGGTAGGTTTTGAGAAAATATGCAAATTGGTAGCCTAACTTTCTTCTTATGAAGAGTATTGCAACTTGGTTTAAAAGGATTTACTTTTAAATTACTCAGGTCATGTTCTGAGTTTTTGTTAACTTTTGTGTATATTAAAGAAAAAGACAGTGGCAGGCAGGTGGCTCAGTGGATTGAGAGCCAGGACTAGAGAAGGGAGATCCTGGGTTCAAATTTAGCTTCAGACACTTCTTAGCTATGTGACTCTGGGCAAGTCACTTAATCCCAATTGCCTACTCCTTATTTCTCTTTTGCCTTGGAAACAATACATTATATTGATTCTAAGATGGAAGGTAAAGGTTTTAAAACAAAAACAAAAATGAACTGAATTTTGGGGAAGCAAGTATACTTCCTTGCCATTCATTCAGTCCTGTCTAACTCTTTGTAACTCCATGGACCTTAGCATTCCAGGCCTCTGTATTCTCCACTATCTCCCAAAATTTATCTAAACTCATTGGTTCCATGTTTATTGCATCCATGACACTATCTATACATCTTGTCCTTTCTCTGTCCCCTTTCCTTTTGCCTTCAATCTTTCCAAGCATCAGGGTCTTTTCCAATGAGTCCAGTCCTGTCTTCTTATTGTAGCCAAAATATTTAAGCATTGACTTCAGTATTTGTCCTTCCAATGAATAATCTGACTACATAAATAGTCTATATAAGAATAAAAGACTACAAGATGGGGGGATAGAGAAGAGAAGCTCAAAATCACCATGAGAATCCTCTCCAATCAATCTTAAAATAATGCTACAAAATGAATATAGGAGTGAAAGAACCAATGAATAATCTGAATTAATTTATTTAAGTGTTGACTGATTTGTTCTCCTTACTGTTCAAGTGACTCTCAAAAGTCTTCTGGGGGGTGGGGGGGGGGTGGTTGGAGCCAAGACAGAAGAGAGGGTACATGAAACCATCTGGTCTCTACCAAATCGCCCTCCAAAAAAATGCCTCAGAATGAATTCCAGAGAAATGTAATCCACAAAAAGGTGGGCTAAAGTAATGTTTCAGCCCAAAAGAATTTAGAAGGCCAGCATGACAAATATAGTGCCTGAGGAAGAGGTGGATTACAAAGCTGTACTCCAGGGCAGGCTCCACCAAGGCAACAGGCCTTGGGTACAGCTGAAGCATCCACAAAGGCTTCTGGAGCTCTCAGTCATAGACAGTAAGGGGATATCAGACAATTAATTTCTCAGAAGAAGAATGTAGGGGTCCCTTTGCTGGATCTGGGTGCAATGCTCCTCTTGCATTGTCCATATGCAGATCCAGGAAGTAGTCCTGGGGCAAAGTTTCAAGGCGAGAAAGAGCACTAGCAACACCAGTGTTTGCAGCCAAAGGGGATCAGGGAACCCTGGTCACAGTTCTAAGGGATAAAAGAATGTTTGTGATTACTTACAAACAAGAGCACGGACTAGGAAAGTATTAAACACGTGACTCTCTAGATCATACCACCTTTGAAGAACCAAAAACTTAAAGATTCCTGGAGATCCCTCTGAAGACAGCTGCATAAAGAACCTGAAGCTTGGAACAATGCTCCCTTCACCACAGTTACAGAATTCAGCTATGACAGTTTTTAAATTAAAAGGAAAGAAAAAGACTAGAAAATGAGCAAACAACAACAAGTAAGGAAACTCAACATAGAAACTTATTTTGGTGACAGGGAAAGCCAAAACACAAACTCAGAAAAAGACAACAAAGTCAATACTGCTGCATCCAAAATCTCCAAGGATAATACAAATTGTTCTCAAGCCCAAAAAGAATTAATGGAGAGAACTCAAGTGGAATTTTTTAAATCAAATAAAACTGGTAGAAGAAAAATTGGGAAAAGAAATGAGTGATACAGGAAAATAACATAAAAAGAGTCAATAGGTAAATAGAGCACAAAAAATAATGAAGTAATTGCTACCTTTAAAAATAGAATTGGCCAGTTAATAAAAAGAAGTACAAAAATCTAGTGAAGAGAAGAACTTCTTAAAAGGCAGAATTGGTCTTATGGAAAAAGAGATACATAAATTCACTGAGTAAAAGAATGCTTTACAAAGTAGAATTAGCCAAAAGGAAAAGGAGGTACAAAAGCCTAGTAAATAAAATCATGCCTTAAAAATTAGAATTGGGTAAGTAGAATCTAATGACTCCATAAGATGCCAAGAAACAATCAAAGTCAAATAAATGAAAAAATAAAAGAAAATGTGAATTTTCTCAATGGAAAAGCAACTCACCTGGGAAATAAATCCAGGAGAGAAGAGAGATGACATAATTCTAGGACTCCTCGAAAGCCATGATCCAAAAAGGGCTTAGAGACTATATTTTAAGAAATTATCAAGGAAAACTCTCCTGATATTATAGAGTCAGAAGGCGAAATAGAAATTGGAATAATCCACCAATCACCTTCTGAAAGAAAAACCAAAAGAATAACCCCCCCCCCCGAATGTTATAGCCAAATTCCAAAACTTCTGGGTCAAGAAGAAAATTTTGTAAGCAGCCAAAAAAATACAAACAATTCAAATATGGAACCATAGTCAGGATAACATCAGATTTAGCAGCTTCTATATTTAAAGGACCAGAGGGCCAGTAATATGATATTCCATAGGGCATAGGATCTAGGACTTCAACCAAGAATCCTTTACCCAGCAAAACTGACCAGAATCCTTCAGGGAAAAAATGGATGTTCAATGAAATAGAAGACTATCAAAAATTCCTGATGAAAAAATCAGAGCTGAATAGGAAATTTGACTCTCAATTACAAGACCCGAGAAGTATAGAAAGGTAAGCAAGGAAGAGAAATAAAAAGACAGTCAATAAGGTTAAACTGTGCACATCCCTACATGGGAGATGATTCTTATAACTACTAATAGCTTAATCATTATTAGGTCAATTATAAGGAATATATATAGATACAGAATAAGAGTATGAGTTGAGTATGATGGGATGATATAAGAAATTAAATTAAATTAAGACATGAAAAAGAATATATTGGAGGAAGGGAAAGGGAAAATAGAATGAGATAAATTATGCCACATAAAAGAGGGATGAAAGAGCATTTATAGAGGAGGGGAAGATGGGGGAGGTGGGGAGGGGAACATGTGAACATTACTCTCATCAGAATTGGCTCAATGAGGGAAGAACATAACCAACTGATATGGTATAGAAATCTATCTTACCCTCCAGAAAAATAGGAGGGGAAAGGGATATGAGAAGGGGGGGGAGAGGAATAGTACTAACAGGAAACAGAGCAAACTGGTGGAGGTGGTAGTCAAAAACTAAACTAAATTTTCTTTAAAAGTCTCTGCCCCACAGTTTGAAAGCATAGATTCTACAGCATTCAGCTTTCCTTATCATTCAGCTCTAACAATCATATGTTGCTACTGAAAAAACCATAGCTTTGACATGAACCTTTGTTGGCAAGGTGATATCTCCCCATTTTAGTATGCTATTTAGCTTTGCCATAGCTTTCCTTCTAAGGACTAGTGCCCCAGGAGTAGAGATTGTGTCATTCTTTGTATTTATAATTTCTAGTGTCTTATGTGGTAACTGACCTATTTTCAGTAATTACTAAATGTTTCTTGATTGATTGGTTACTCAGTGTATGAGAAAGGAAAGAGTAGTGGTGCAATAGACAAAGCACTAGCTCTTGAGTCAAAAAATTCACTTTTGATAATTAGTTAGTTATGATACTTGGAGTAAATCACTTTATTTCCCTGGGTCTGATTTTCCTCATATACAAATCAGGGACTAGGCTTGATCCCTTTTTGCTATGATCCCTTCTAACTAGATCTTTAGGGATAGGGTCCTAAAAATGCATACTAAATACAGCTCTTTTTCAAATTTGACTGTCATATGAAACATGCCTTCCATACCACTCCCCCTTCTGCTCACTCAAAAACACCTAATGGGCATAGTACTATCATCTCTCAAATGACAGTTTGGGGAAATTCCTTATGGCACTGTGGTCAAAGTTTGTTATTTTCATGTATGCAGTGAAGTTCAAACTTGATAAAGCCCAAAGGATGATTTACAAGCTTATTAGTAAAGGAGTCACTCATTCTGCTCCAGATATACTTCATAAACATAGAGTAGGGTCACAGATATGCAGCTGCAAGGAACCTCACAAGCCATTTTATTCAATTCCTTCATTTTACACATGGGGAAACTGAGAATGAAATAGTTATGTAACTTCCAAGATCACATAAATATTAAATGGCATACCTGGAGTTTGAACCTTTAGTGGCTTTGTGCTGCCAAGATTTCTTTAGAAATTTAAATGCCAACAATAATCTATGATGCTAGTCAAACAATGGGTTTGGTCTGTGTTTGAAATCTTTTTCAAATATGGATATGCTCAACAGAATTGGCAATTAGCTATGTCCAGTGGACTTTTTGTACTTCAACCTAACCTAAGGGAACTATTAAACATATAAGAACTGTAAACAAAACTAATATTTCCTGAGGGGACAATTATTGCCTCTAGATGTGTAATCTCCTGGTTCTAGGTGAGAGCTGCAGAGTCTGTTTGGTCTGGGTGAGGAGTTCTTAACCTACAAGTCATGGACCTTCTTATAAATTGAATCATGCCTATGGATATTTTTTTTTCAGAATAATGTTTCTAAACACATAAAATGAAGCACATAGAATTATAAAGGAAATGAACTGTATTGAAATAGAGATTTTAAAGTGTTTTTAAAAACACCAGCCTATAAATCAATTGTACAAAAAAGCAGGCCATTCTCCAATTGATAAATGTGTAAGGGACATGAATAGGCAATTTTCAGTCAAAGAAATGAAAAGTATGAATAAGCACATGAAAAAGTATTCTAATTCTCTTATAATCAGAGAAATACAAGTCAAAACAACTCTGAGGTATCACCTCACACCTAGCAGATTGGCTAACATGACAGCTAAAGAAAGTAATAAATGTTGGGGAGGATGTGGCAAAATTGGGACATTAATGCACTTGCTGGTGAAGTTGTAAATTGATCCAACCATTCTGGAGGGCAATATGTAACTATGCCCAAAGGGCTTTAAAAGATTGTCTGCCCTTTGATCCAGCCATAGCACTGCTGGGTTTGTACCCCAAAGAGATAATGGGGAAAAAGACTTTTACAAGAATATTCATAGCTGCACTCTTTGTGTTGGCAAAAAATTGGAAAATGAGGGGATGCCCTTCAATTGGGGAATGGCTGAACAAATTGTGGTATCTGTTGGTGATGAAATGCTATTGTGCTGAAAGTAATAATAAAGTGGAGGAATTCCATGTGAACTGGAATGGCCTCCAGGAATTGATGCAGACTGAAAGGAGCAGAACCAGGAGAACATTGTACACAGAGACTGATACACTGTGCACAATCAAATGTAATGGACTTCTCTGCTAGCAGCAGTGCAATGATCCAGGACAATTCTGAGGGACTCATGAGAAAGAACACTATCCACATCCAGAGAAAGAACTGTGGGAATAGAAACACAAAAGAAAAACAACTGCTTGATCACATGGGTAGATGGGGATATGATTGGGGATGTAGACTCAGTCTAAATGATCACCCTAGTGGAAACATCAACAACATGGAAATAGGTCTTGATAGAATTGCTTGTAAAAACTATGGGAGGGGTTGGGGGAAGAAAGAGAAAGAATATGAATCTTGTTACCATGAAAGATATTCTAAATTAATGAAATAAATAAAATTTTCCAAAAATCTAAAAAAATTAAAACACCAGCCTAAGAACCCCTAGTCTAGGTCATAAAGCATTAAGCACCATGAACTAAGCAAGAATATGACTTAGGAGACCTGTTGATCTTTAGATCCGGCTCCTCTAGAATGACATTCACTTTCAAAATATTCATTTTAATGTCAATTGGAAAGCATATATGATCCAAAAATCTATTTAGTATAGGTGAAGGGCAGATATGAAGGAGAAAATGGGCATGTCTGTAAACAGTAGAGAAAATGACAGCAAAAAGGGAAAGAATGAAGATAAGTAAAATAGTGGAAATGATAAAGGGAGCAATCTATTGTAGGAGGGAGGATGGAATGTAATTATTTGTAGATGTAGAAGGATTGATGTTAGCAAGGAGATGGGCTACCTCTTCATGTGAGATAGGGGTGCAAGAGAGTATAGTGGTAAAAGTTATCTCAGTAAAAGAAGATAGGGAAGAAGGCAGAAGAGGGTACTCAAGGTGAATAGTCTCAATTATTTCAGTAAAATACGAAGCAAGGTTCTCAGCCAAAAGGGTGGGTTGAGGGGGAGCCATAGGAGGTTTGAGGAAGTATATAAAGGTTTGGAAGAACCACTATAGTGAATGGGATAGTGAGTTCATTAGGGAGGTGTAAAAGGATTGTAATAGTAGTTAAGACATAGCTGAGGATATTTAACATAAATTTTGGTGTACCCAGTTAGGATGGTTGTGGGATTCTCTCTATCTTCATTTATATGCATGAGTGAAGGCAGTGGATAGTGGGAGCAATCCAAAGTTGAGGCTTGGCAGGCTATGAATGATGATATAATGAAAAGTATAAAGGAACTAGTTCATCAAGGAGTCAAAATAGGAAAAGGAGAGAAGTGTAACTAGTGCAGGGATGATGACCTATGAGATGATTGAAGAGCAGAGAGATCTGAGTTTACAGTATGGACAAAGAAGAAAAGTTTACAGTATGGACAAAAAAGTTTGAAAGTTAGAGGGAGAGATGGAGGACCAATAGATTATGAGAAAATAAAGAATTTTCAGAGTTCATGAACATAGAAGTGGGGCATTTGTGGATGATGGCAAGATCACAAGCATGACCACTTTTGTTTGTGGTTGAAGTGGTATGGAAGTCGTTGGAAATGAATAAGTTAAGGGACTGAGGTGTTAGAGCAAATATAAATTTGTATGTTAAAGTCTCTTAGTATGAGGGCGGGAGTTGTATAGTAGAGAAAAACTGAGTCAGGTACTGAACTCATTAAGGAAAAAAATGGAGAATGTCCTAGAGGTCTGGTAAACAATAGCTATCAGGTTTTTGAATGGATGGTTGGTGGCAATTACATGAACCTCAAAGAAGGAGAAGATACTAAGAGATTATAATAGGGGAAAACCAGAAAATGTCAGTGAGGATCAAGTTCTAACTCCTGCACCTTGACCTATAAGTTGGATGTATAAATAAAAGTACAGTCAGTGTTGGAAAGGGCAGTCAGGGAGTCAGAACTCAGTGGGAGCCAGAAGATGGAAGGAATGTGAATGGGAAAGATTTAAGATGAAAACAAGTTTATGTTTACGAAACAGACATTCCAAAGGACATAGTTGAATAACATCAGCAATATTATAATGTTTCCTGTTCAGGAATATGTTTAATTAGATAACCATTCCATTCTATTTATCACTATTCCTGTGATCCATTCCAGCTCTGAGACTTATTCTTCAATAGAAGTCAAGTTCTCTGCCTTCTCATTTTTTAAATGAATAGCATAGGGAGGTAGAATGTTTAAAAAACTTGAGTTCCAGGAATAAATTATTGTAGAATTGTGGCAATGGTCCAGAGATTGAATACCAGTAGACTACTAAAATTTGAGTGGATTGGACCAGTTTTCTGATGCAATTGCATGACCAGTGGAATAGAAAGATATCCATCTGCAGTTGTTAAGATAGTTTTTTCAGCAAAGCTGGCTTGGCTTTCTTCCCAGTAGTGGCATTGACCATCTCCTTAGATGATGGCTGCTGGCAATGCCATCTGTGGAAGCTAAGACTGAAACAGATAGCCTGAGAGTTTTCATTAATTTTCATGCTGAACCCACCATTTAATTTTGAGAACAATGGAGAAAAAGAGGGTACTAGATTAAATCAAAGGCTAACATTTCTTGGCAATTTCCAGTACTGATGGTTGATTCCTCATTTCTAGGAGTAACTAGACTAAAAAAAAAAGGCATTTGATCAAGTTGTTATCAAAACAGAAAGTAAAAGAAGAAGAAGAAGAAGAGGCTTCAAGAAGAAATTCTTTATTCCATTGTATAATATTCTCATACCTAAATTTAGTTTACTAGAATCAGTAGTACCTTTAATGATTTTTATTTATTTATTTATTTAAACTGACAGAAAAATTCTTTTTTTATTTGTTTGTGATGATTTGAAAATTTTTATTTAATTAATTAATTTAGAATATTTTTTCATGGTTACATGATTCATGTTCTTTCTCTCCTCTTCTCTCCCCCTCCTATAGCCAAGGAACAATTCCACTGGGTTTTACATGTGTCATCTAATGATTTTTAGGAAGGATCCACTGGAAGATTATTTTGACAGTTCTATGGAAAATGGTTTTGAAGACAGGTTTCAGGCAAGATGCCCATTTAATAGGCTATTAGAGTAGTTAAAAAGAAAAAAAAAATGAAGTCCCAAACTGTGTTTTAGAATACAGAAGAGCGAATGAAACCTATTGTGGAGGTAAAAATGACAGGTTATGGTAATTATTCAGAAGTGTGGGTTGAGAACTGGAGTAAATCAGAGTCCAAGGTGATGAGTGAAAGCTCCTGCACAAATGGTGAGGACCTTAATAGAAAAAGAGATGTTTGGGGTAGAGTAGAGGTGAGATTTAGAGGGGAAAAGAAATTTGGATATAATGTGGTTGAAATACTAGGAGGACATTCAAGAGTAGACTTTCAACTGAAAATGCAGGAGTAAAGAATTCTAAGCTAGCGTCTGGGATTGGAGATAAAAAGATCTGGGAGTCGGGGGCAGCTGGGTAGCTCAGTAGATTGAAAGCCAGCCCTAGAGATGGGAGGTCCTAGGTTCAAATCTGGCCTCAGACACTTCCCAGCTGTGTGACCCTAGGCAAGTCACTTGACCCCCATTGCCTAGCCCTTACCACTCTTCTGCCTTGGAGCCAATACACAGTATTGATTTTTAGACAGAAGGTAAGGGTTAAAAAAAAAAAAGATCTGGGAGTCAAAAAATAATAGCTTAAGTCATAATAATGGATGAAATTATTAAGAGATGAATTATGGAGAAAAGAAAAGAGAGGTGAGTAGAAGGATTTATGAAAAGACCTTGAGAAACACTCACATTTAAGATATAGGAGAAAGATGAGGTTGAGAATTCAGCAAAAGAGAATAATAGGAGTGAGAAGCTAGGTGGCTCAGTGGATGGAGAATCAAGGCTAGAGATGGGAGGTCATTGATTCATATGTGACCTCAGACACTTCCTAGCTGTGTGATCTGGACAAGTCACTTAACCCTTATTGCCTACCCCTTACCTCTCTTCTCTTCTGCTTGCTTTGGAACTGACATAAGGTAGGCACAAGAGAGTGGGGGTGGGGGGGCGAAGAGAGAGACAGAGACAGAGACAAAGAGATTGAGAGAGAGACAGAGAGACAGAGAATGGTAGGTGATGCAAGAGAGCAATGAAAAGCCAAGGGAGGAG
Organism: Monodelphis domestica; assembly: GCF_027887165.1. Taxonomy (NCBI): domain Eukaryota; kingdom Metazoa; phylum Chordata; class Mammalia; order Didelphimorphia; family Didelphidae; genus Monodelphis; species Monodelphis domestica. The sequence continues at coordinate 385,340,939 of NC_077228.1, forward strand.
AGGAGAGAATTACCTTAGGCAATACCTTAGTTATTAGACAATTTCTTAACAGAATCAGCCTGATGAGAGCAAAGACTTGAAACAATGGAATGCTTTATAGGGAGAAGGGCTGCTTAGCACTGAAGAGAAAGTACTGATAATAACCTTGATCCACTGCATAATTTGCCTTAGAGACTGCTTTCTCAGGTTAATTTTAAAGCTGTTGTGTATTTGGCAAAGCAATGTGGTACAGTATCACATATATATATATATATATATATATATATATATATATATATATATATATATATATATATATATATATATATATATATATATATATATTGGATTTGGAGTCAGAGAACCTAAGGTCAAATACAACTTCTGCTACTTGGTACATTGTGACCTTGGCAAATTATTTAACCTCTCCTCCCCTCAGCTCCTTATTTGTAAAATGAGAGGGCTAAGTGGCTTTAAGGTCCCTTCCAACTTTAAATCTATGATCACATGAATTAAAGAAAGATTTACTTAACACTTACTTTGTGTTTGCAAGGCTGTTCTAGAGCCAGCAAATTCAAAAGCCAATTGTTGAAATTTCCATTGTGAGCACTGACATTTCAGAAATAAGCAAATGTTACAAATCAGGGCTTGATTGAATGTTTTGTTGAAAGTCTAACATTAAAAAAGTGAAGAGAATAATTCAAGAATAAAGTTAACCGTATGTTCTGCTTCTCTTTACCATTTCTGGAGAATTAAATGTTAAAAATTCACCAGCACACTCCTGTGTATAAGAATAATGGGGGCCTAGAACATATACATGCACCAGACTCATTATATGACATCTCTTCATGAGGATGGTACTATGGAGCAGGTAGTGGCTCTCCATGTAGAGAGTAAGAGGGCTATTTCAGAGAGAATAATGAGAAATATGAAACATACAACTTGAAATGATTGGAGCATTTGGTGGATGACATCAGCAAATATTTATTTAATACCTATTATATTATTTAATTTATAAAATGTATATAAGTGTAAATTGTATATATAAATTTAGAAAATATACATAATACATATATTGACAAATATAAATTTTAGATAACATATAACTCCTGCCTATAAGGATAATTTCAGGGTTGTGACCTAATCTAAATTAATTTGGTTGCCAGAGAAAATCTCAAATAAAATACCCAAATCAGTTTGGAAATTTATGGTGATTTTAATTAATATAGAGGGAAGGAATTTAGGAGAAGAGAAAGAAAGAGGGTATAGTATTTCTCCTGCCTGGCCTGTGCCATGGGGAGTTCAAAGACCTCCACCACGAGGTCCTTGAAGAAGATTAGAGGCTTTCCTAAGAGGATAGTGTTTGGAAGGTAAAGGAGAAAAGAATCAGCCTAAATTCCAAGAGAGCTCATTAAAGATGCCTCACCTGAACTAGGCTACTAAGCTTCTCCCAGAATAGCATCAAGGAAAACTCATTGCCAGACCTGGACAATAGCTGCCACCACACCAAGATGCCAAAACACAAGCTGCTACAGAAAGAGGCCAGAGAGAGGAAGTGACACCAAATATATAGATGGTTTTTACATCACTTTCCTGTGTCTCACATGTACCAATGGTAGCTTAAGCTTGATTTAGGACAGCCCAGGGATCTGTCAGTTGTTTCTGATTTGTCATTTGCTAGCACATATCTGTCATAGGCTATCCTCCTAAATACTTAATCCTTAAGTAGGGGTGTAGACATTCCTCTTTATTGTTAGACTAAGTAGGGTGGAGTAATATAAAGTTCACCTTCCTTGACAGAGCTTACATATAGTTATCTAGCCCCAAAGGACTTCCTAATGAATTAGGTAAGTATAACAATTAAAATGAGGGAATGAGTGATAATATAGTAGTGAATAATCAATGAGGCCTCCATCAGGGAGACCTGGGTTCAAATCACATTGCTGACATCTACTGGTTGTCTTATCCTGGGCAAGTCCCAACTTCTCAGGGATCTAGGCAATTCACAAAAAGAATAAATAGCAGACCAGTTGCTAATATACAGAGGTAGAGATAATTTCACATATCTATTAAATAACAAATCTAGACAGAAATTAAAAAAAAACACCAAAGAAACTCACAGCTGAAAAAAGGGTATTTGAAAAGTGTGTATTTCAAGGGCCTGATTCTTCTAATTTTTTTCAAAGAAAAGTCCTATTGACTGCTGTTTGAATAAGAACTTCAGAATTAAGCACTTTTGAGGGCTCTTCACTTGAAAATAGCTTGTCTATCAAAAGAGGATTCCCAATCTTCTCAGTTTCAAGATTTGCTCATTCTTTGTGTTTTGTGACTCAAACTCTTCTCTATCATTTTTCAGGTCATAATTTTTTAAAGTCATAAAATACAATTGTTAAAACCTGAAAAGGACTAGGAAAGCCTTTTTATGTAAAAGCAGAGTCAGTTTGTTCCCAAACAAGATAAAATGCTTACTGGCATGTTTGGCTGAATACAGGCCTTCTTTGAAACAATAATGGTGAAATTAGAAATATGCTTTAGAAAGTGGAAATGGATAAAGTTGGATGAGGAATGGAGTATATTCATCTGCAATTACCACTAGTGTTTTTTAAAGAATTATTATAAACTTAAGTGAATTTTCAGGAGAGAAATGAATATTTAACTGTATTTCAATTGACTTATATTCTCTTCCTAGAACATGTTCTGACTGAATTGTAATCAGTATCAATATTCCATTTCATGTTCTACCTTTTTACTTATCTCTTTTTCATGTGCACATTTCCAATTATGGTTATACCTTGTTTTTATTGTTCTTTGCATTTTTTACAAATTGAACGTTCAAGGCAACTTTGCCTTGAGCAAGTCTATTGGTGCCATTTTTCCAACAGCATTCTGTGTTCTGTGCCATATTTTGGTAAATCTCAAAAAAATTCAAACTTTTTCATTACTGTCATATGTTCAGTAACCTTTGATGCTGCTATTATAATTATTTTGGGGTGCCATGAACCATGTCTTTGTAAGATGACAAACTTAATCAATAAATGTGTATTTTCCAGAAGAAAAATAACTGCTTGATCACATGGGTTGATGGAGATATGATTGGGAATGGAGTCCAAATATCAATAATATGGAAATAGATCTTGATCAATGATACATGTAAAACCCAGTGGAATTGCACATTGGCTATGGGGGAGGGGGAAGAACAGGAATCATGTAACCATGGGAAAATGTTCTAAATTAATTAAATAAAATTTTTCAATTAAAAATGTGTTCTTTAAAAAAAATTTATTTGTTAGTATTTTTCCATTATTACACAATTTGTGTTCTTTCCCTCCCCCTATCCCTCATCCCTCCCAGATCCAATAAGCAATTCCATTGGGTTATTAACTGTGTGTTTTTTAAATGTTCCACCAACCAGTCATTCCCCATCTCTCTCCCTCTCCTTAGGCCTCTCTAGACCCTAAGATACAACAATATTGCAATTAGGCCAATTAATGACCCCACAAAGGTCTCTAAGGGTTCAAATAAAAGGAAAATCAATCCATGGGGCAAACTTCATTGCTGAGTTATTTTAAGAAATTCCATAAATACCCCATACTTCAATGACCAACAACACCCTGGATCAGTCAGCTGCCATCAACATCAAGGCAAGACACTCCACCACTAGCAAGGCTTAGGTGATTGTTAGCATTTTTAGCAATAACATATTTTTAGACTAAGATATATACATTTTTAGACATAATACTATTTCATAATTAATAGATTTCAATACAGTATAAACATAACTTTTCCAGCCCAACCCCATCACTTTACAGATGAGAAACTGAGAGGCTAAGTGGCAAGGTCACACTGGTAATGACCATCAGAGATGGGAACAACAAAGGAGAGACTTGCAATGACCACTAATTTTCTGAGGTCTTCATTTATTACCATATTCATATGGAGAGGTAGTTACAAAATGCAAGGCAAAATGAATTTGATCCTCGGCTTGAAATGATATATTCTTTCTTCCTATTGAACCATAAAAGCATATGAATCTTCCTAACTGCCTTGGATTCTCACTGGTATGACAGTTCTTTTCTAATTCAAAATTATCTAAGCATGATATACTTTTTGCTTTGTTTTGTTTTTTTCTTTCCAGCAAGACTAACCAAGTGACCAGCCGTTTTCTATATTCACTGAAAAATGAACTAGGAAAAATGAGTTAACAACACACAAGAAATTTAAGTTAAAAATAAGATGGAATTTTCTAAGGGAAAAGAAGTAGAATGGAGAGTTAAACCTAGTAAAGCCACAGTTAAATTATAGAAGCTTCATCTCTGAGATGTTAGAAAAGATGAACAATGATTTATTTTAAGTATTTTAGACTAGTTCTACCACCCTAGACAAAATAGCTTTTTGAACTCTTTAAACTCTGGAATTTTATGATTAGATTAAATTATAGATTTATATATATATAGATAAAATATAGATTAAGTTATAGTTACAAGAGTATAAAAGTTAGAATCAAGGAACCTGGAATCAAATCTTGGCTTTACTACATAAGGAACTTTAGGAAAGTCATTTAAACTTTTCTGAGCCTCAGTTTCCTCATCTATGAAAAGAGAAAGTTGGATAAAATGATATCTTAGATCTATTCTAATTTTGTGTCATTTTGACATTTCTCAAAACCTCCTCATCCAAGAGCAATATATACACACAAAATCTACCACTAAAAACTCTGAATATTAAATTTAATTGTTTAAATTAGATGAGACTTATTGTTTTGGGGCAACAAAAATATAATTGTGAAAATTTTATTTTCCAGAAATTCCAGATATTCTATCATGGCTCCCTTCTAAAATGGGAATTTTTGAAAGGGAAAAAAAATTGGCTGAAAACTCTAGTTTGAGCTGGCCACCCCTTTTCTCCTACTCCTCCATCTTTAATCAACTCATTCAGACACTCAGCACAGGATTCTATTATGTTAGTTTACATCCTTCCCACTAAGGTATTACCTGATATGTGCATGGTTACCCTAGAGACTCTCTGCCTATCTCAAACCACATGAATTGCTACCTAGTAGACAATGCTCTCATTGTCTTTGCTTCATTCATAACAAGTGGAGTTGAATGTGTGAGCTTCTGTCAAAGATTGAGGAGAAAGATGAACTATTCATTTAGAAAGGATAAAGAGAAATTAGGAAAAGGGACAATGGGAATTAGGATGGAATTCAAATTCAATGGAGCCATATATGATCATCTATATAGGTTCTTGAGCTATGTCTCCAGTGCGACTACTTAAAAAAAAATGATAATAGCTGGCATTTATATGGCACACTTGAGATGTGTGGAGAAAAATTACATATATTAACTCATATGATCCTCACAAAACAAAAACCCAAACACTGTGAAGTAGGTTCTATTGGAGTCCCCACTTTAAAGATGAAGAAGCTGAGACTCAAAGAACTTCATTGACTTTTACAGGGTCTCACAATGAGTGAATGGGATTTTAACACATCTTAATTTTAGATCCAAAACTTTAGCCTGTATGCATCCTGCTTCTCAGCAGCAATTCTTTGTGTTTATAAAAACCTAATTTGAGGAGCAGATCACTTAATAGAGAGAGCCAGGCCTAGAGATGGGAGGTCCTGGGTTCAAATCTAAACTTAGACACTTCCTAGCTATTGTGGAAAGGAAAAATGAAGCAAGTTCTGGACTTTCTGGCACTCAGGTGGAACAAACAGCAGTTGGAATATTAGAGAGAAGATATTAACAAGAATGACAGTTGGGGGGGAGGGGGGCTTCTATGAGTGACAGTTGGCCTCCTGGGCTCTCTCTTCCTGGCCCTCACACTGGTAGGAGCCTCTCTCCCTGTCTCTGGATAGAAGTCTCTCTATTCCTGATTTTCCCAACTGTGTGCTCTACCTGGATTCCTGTGATTGTGTCATCAAACAAAAGTATTGAAGGGGAGTGGTTTGAACTGTAAGGCAGGTCTTTAGGGAGCCAGCCTAAAGAGACAGGCCCAACCAGCTCTGAAAGTCGGAAGCTTTTCTTCCTCTTGCTGTCAACTGTAAAAGACTTAATGAACTTAAGAAAACTAGCACAGATTAGCATAGACAGGAATAAAAGAAACCCTCCACCAGCCTGTGAGGACTGGCTTCATCCCAAAAGCTGAGAGAGACTCAAACCCAATCTAGGGAAATCCCGATTCCCTCTTCCCTGATACCTCCCCAATTCAAACTTGTTATTAAATTCATCCTGAGTTAAATAAACAACAGTCAGATAAGAGGACTGTCATTTCAGGGGACATAGAAGGAGCAGAACCTAAGGACAGCCATTCAACCATAAACAGTGCTGATTGGACCCCTGCTGGGCAACCTTGGTCTGGAAGAGGCTTGTCCCTCAGGGGAGTCCATGCTTACCTGCTCTGGGGGTATCTTCAACATCTATCAATAGAGAAGACATCCCCTCAGGCTATCATAGGTAGCCCATTTCTCAAGAACCCCAATTTTCAAAGATAGAGCTCAGCAGGGTATCTCTCTCCTTTTACCTCACTGGCAGCCATATTCCCTCTCTCCCCTTCAACTCCTCCATTCCCTGTCACAAACCTTACTTACCCCCTGTCCTCTCTTCAATTCCTCTGCAATCCCTTTAAATATTACATTGTGTGACCCTGAGCAAGTCACTTAATCCCCATTACCTAGCCCTTACTGCTCTTCTGCCTTAGAATAGTATTGATTCTAAAGCAGAAGGTAAGGGTTTAAAAAAATGATTCAAGATAGATAGTAAGGATTAAAAAAAACTAATTTCAAAGAATTTATCCAAACAAAACCCAATTTCATGTGAATTTCAATGAAAAGAGTGTTTTGACCTCTTTCCCATCCAAAACAAAACAAAAGAACAACAACAAAAAAAAAGACATCAGGGTAAATGGGAGAGTATGAACAAGAATTCAGATAGTACATTTCTTATAAAATAAATTGTAAAAAATAAGATTACTTAAAGTACCTTGTTCCATGCTGCATCTGAAGGACTGAAGTCACGGTAATGGTAGAATGTAAAAGATCTTGACTTAACCCTCTCCACTTAGTACTATGAATTTATTACTCAGAAAGCCGCTTGAAATGCCTTTAAAACTTAAGCTTAGGAGGAATTGGTCATTTATGTCCTTTTTATGTTTTTTATCTTTTCTCATGTTCTTAAATCCTTTATATAATATATGAATTTTTAGGTTGATAAAATAAAAGTTGTTCCCTACCTAATAATAATATTGAGTTCCATCATGAAACTTGTAGACTTAGTTATCTCATTTGAGGAAACCTGAACATGGGCTTATAAACTCTGACCATATAAAGAGATTTTCTCTTCTTTTTTTTTTTACCTCAATACACTTAAAATTTTTTTTAAATTTTATTTAGTCAATTTAGTATATTATTCCTTGGTTATAAGACTTATATTCTATTCCTCCCTCCCCTCACCCCACCCTTCTTCTAACCAACTTGCAATTCCACTGGTTATTATATGTGTCCTTGATCAGAACCTATTTCCATGTTGTTGATGTTTGCACTAGGATGTTCATTTAGAGTCTATATGCCCAATCATATCCTCCTCGACCCATGTGGTTAAGCAATTGTTGTTCTTTGGTATTTCTACTCCCACAGTTTTTCCTTTGAATGTGGATAGTGGTTTTTCTTGTAGATCCCTCCGAATTGTTCAGGGTCACTGCATTGCAACTAATGGAGAAGTCCATTACCTTTGATTGTACCACAGTGTATCAGTCTTTGATACAATGTTCTCCTGGTTCTGCTCCTTTCACTCTGCATCAATTCCTGGAGGTCATTCAAATTCACATGGAATTCCTCCAGTTTATTATTCCTTTGAGCACAATAGTATTCCATCACCAACATATACCACAATTTGTTCAGCCATTTCCCAATTGAAGGGCATCCCCTCATTTTCCAATTTTTTGCCACCACAAAGAGCACAGCTATGAATATTCTTGTAGAAGTCTTTTTCCTTATTATCTCTTTGGGGTACAAACCCAGCAGTGCTATGGCTGGATCAAAGGGCAGACAGTCTTTTAGCACCCTTTGGCCATAGTTCCAAATTGCCCTCCAGAATGGTTGGATCAATTCACAACTCCACCAGCAATGCATTAATGTCCCAACTTTGCCACATCCCCTCCAGCATTCATTAATTTCCATTGCTGTCATATTGGCCAATCTGCTAGGTGTGAAGTGATACCTCAGAGTTGTTTTGATTTGCATTTCTCTGATTATAAGAGATTTAGAACACTTTTTCATGTGCTTATTAATAGTTTTGATTTCTTCATCTGAAAATTGCCTATTCATGTCCCTTACACATTTATCAATTGGAGAATGGCTTTATTTTTTGTACAATTGATTTAGCTCTTTATAAATTTGAGTAATTAGACCTTTGTTAGAGGTTTTTGTTATAAAGATTGTTTCCCAATTTGTTGCTTCCCTTCTAATTTTGGTTGCATTAGTTTTGTTTGTACAAAATCTTTTTTTAATTTTGATGTAATCAAAATTATTTATTTTTACATTTTGTGATTTTTTATAACTCTTGCTTGGTTTTAAAATATTTCCTTTCCCAAACCTCTGACATGTACTATTCTGTGTTCACCCAATATACTTATAGTTTCCTTCTTTATATTCAAGTCATTCATCCATTCTGAGTTTATCTTTGTGTAGAATGTGAGATGTTGATTCAAACCTAATCTCTCCCACACTGCCTTCCGATTTTCCCATAAGTTTTTATCAAATAGTGGGTTTTGGTCCCAAAAGCTGGGATCTTTGGGCTCATCATAGACTGTCAGGCTGAGATCACTTACCCCAAGTCTATTCCACTGATCCTCCTTTCTGTCTCTTAGCCAGTACCAAACTGTTTTAATGACCACTGCTTTATAGTATAGTTTGAGATCTGGGAATGCAAGGCCACCTTCCTTCGCATTTTTTTTTCATGATTTCCCTGGATATCCTTGATCTTTTGTTCTTCCAAATGATCTTTGTTATGGTTTTTTTTTCCTAATTCAGTAAAAAAGTTTTTTGGTAGTTCAATGGGTATGGCACTAAATAAGTGAATTAATTTGAGTAGGATTGTCATTTTTATTATGTTAGCTCATCCTACCCAAGAACAATTGATGTTTTTCCAATTGTTTAGATCTAGTTTTAATTGTGTGGAAAGTGTTTTGTAGCTGTGTTCATATAGTGCCTGTGTTTGTCTCAGCAGATAGATTCCTAAGTATTTTATATTATCTAGGGTGATTTTAAATTGAATTTCTCTTTCTAATTCTTGCTATGGAGATGCATTGGAAGTATATAGAAATGCTGATGACTTATGTGAGTTTATTTTGAATCCTGCCACTTTGCTAAAGTTGTTGATTATTTCCACTAGCTTTTTAGTTGATTCTCTAGGATTCTTTAAGTAGACCATTATATCATCTGCAAAGAGTGATAGCCTGGTCTCCTCATTGCCTATTTTAATACCTTCAATTTCTTTTTCTTCTCTAATCGCTACAGATAGTGTCTCTAGTACAATGTTAAATAATAAAGGTGACAATGGGCATCTTTGTTTCATTTCTGATCTTATTGGGAAGGCTTCTAGTTTATCCCCATTGCAGATGATGTTGGCTGATGGTTTTAGATATATACTGTTTATTATTTTTAGGAAAGGCCCTTCTATTCCTATGCTTTCTAGTGTTTTCAATAGGAATGGCTGTTGTATTTTGTCAAAGGCTTTTTTTGCATCTATTGAGATAATCATGTGATTTTTGTTGGTTTGCTTGTTAATATGGTCAATTATGTGGATGGTTTTCCTAATATTGAACCATTCTTGCATTCCTGGTATGAATCCTACCTGGTCATAGTGAATAACCCTTGTGATGACTTGCTGGAGTCTTTTTGCTTGTATCCTATTTAAGATTTTTGCATTTATAGTCATTAAGGAGGTTGGTTTGTAGTTTTCTTTTTCTATTTTTGACCTGTCTGGCTTTGGAATCAGTATCATATTTATGTTGTAAAATGAATTTGGGAGAAATCCTTCTTTGCTTATTCTGTCAAATAGTTTGTATAATATTGGGATTAGTTGTTCTTTGAATGTTTGATAGAATTCATTTGTGAATCCATCCGGTCCTGGGGATTTTTTCTTAGGGAGTTCTTTGATGGCTTGTTCAATTTCTTCTTCTGATATGGGGTTGTTAAGGTAGTTTTGATCACTTTCTAGTTTTTTAATTTGTATACCCAATTCATTGACCTCTGCCCTCCCTAATTTGTTAATATATGAACTCAAGGATATAAATTTCTCCCTGAGTACTGCTTTGGCTGAATCCCATAGATTTTGAAGGGATGTCTCATCGTTGTCATTTTCTTCAATGAAATTATTGTTTTTATGATTTGTTCTTCAACTAACTGATTTTGGAGAATCATATTGTTTAATTTCCAATTAATTTTTTATTTGCCTCTCTGTGTACCCTTACTAATTATCATTTTCATTGCATTGTGGTCTGAGAAGGTTGCATTTATTATTTCTGCTCTTTTGCACTTGTTTGCAATGTTTTTATGCCCCAGTACATAGTCAATCTTTGTGAATGTACCTTGTGCTACTGAAAAGTAGGTGCATTTCTTTTTGTCCCTATTTATTTTTCTCCACATATCTAATTTTTCTAAGATTTCATTCACTTCTCTTACCTCTTTCTTATTTATTTTTTAATTTGATTTATCCAGTTCTGATAGAGGAAGGTTCAGGTCTCCCACTAGTATAGTTTTTCTATCTATTTAATTCTTGAGCTTCCCTAGTTTCTACTTTAGAAATTTGGGTGCTATGCCATTTGGTGCATACATGTTGAGTACTGATATTTCCTCATTGTCTTTACTACCTTTTATCAGGATGTAATTAACTTCCCTATTTCTTTTGACTAGATCTATTGTTACTTTGGTTTTGTCTGATATCATGATTGCAACTCCTGCCTTCTTTTTATCAGTTGATGTCCAATAGATTTGGCTCCATCCTCTTACATCAGTAGTGATTGCAACTCCTTCCATGCCTGATTCTGCACCACAAAGTACTCTATATTTCTTTCATAACCTTTCTTCCACTTGTGGAGAGGTCATCATTGGAAAAAAATGACTTATACCCCTTGTATATCTTTCTATTTCTCTTTAGGTCACTTCAGAAACCTTGAGAGATCACTTTTCAAAATGCCTCTGGGTGGACAAACAAAAAGTGAAAATAATCCAAAGAGTGAATTAAAAAAAAACATTAATAAATTCCACCTACATGCCTGCTTTCCTGTCTTTAAAAAATTGTTATGATGCCTTCTCTAATAGGGGAGGGAAGGCAGGGAGTTAATTGGGTATTTTAATGTAACAAATAGATAAATTTAATTTTAAACATCTCTATGAGAACAAGCTATACATGTATCAATAATTTACTTGTTGGGGAAATGAGAAGGCACAGAAAAGCTTCTGCAAGTTATTTTCTATGGCAGACAAATTATTTTCTATGGTAGACAACAACTTTATAGACACACATTTAACTGAAAATTATAGAAAATATGAGATCCCTGGACATTTATTGTTCATTCATTACAAAATATTTGCCCCAGTAGAGCAAAATGTAACTTTAAAAGAGTTGCTTCTACAAGAAATCTCACAGGCTTAATAAAATAAGAGGCAGCATCATACATTGGAAAGAGGACTGAATTTGAAGTCACAAGGCATCAATTCAAATCTTGGCTCTGTCATTTGTTCCCTATGTGAGCTTAGATAAGTCACTTTTCTGGGCCTCAGCTTCCTAATATGTAAAGTGAAGGGATTAGACTACATGACATGTAAGGTTCCATCCAGTTCTAAACCTATTTTAAGATTGTATGATTCTTTGATAAATGCAAACAGAGACAATTCTGTTCAGTGACCATCAGATTATTAACCTTGAGTAAGGCATAAAATAGGGAGACTGTGTTTAAGAACACAATAGTGTTCTTCCAGATGAAAGAAGGATTCCCTGTGGATGCTTAAATCTTCTGGATGCTCCTAGTGGCAGAGGATATTGTGCTGATTCCATCTAGCCCCTAACAATTCCATGGCCTCCTCAATGAGATCCATAATTACTCAAAAGAAATGAACCTAACAGTGTTTTAATCTATATTTAGATAAAAGCCTAAAGATGGGAGCAGTAAGAGAAGAGATTAGAAGTTAACAGTTAGATGCATTTATATGGAGTTCAGGGAAAGTTGGTTTTGTTAATTAGGCTAATGCCTAAATAACTAGCATTTGAAGACTCTGCACTCAGAAGAGAGACATTCATTATTATTATTATTGAGATGCTGTAAAATGAGAACTTGGACTTCAGATAGACCTAAAATCAACTCATTTGGATTTAATGAACATTCATTAAGCTCATTTACTGTGAGCAATACAAAGACAAATCTTGCTTACCAGCTCTATGACCATGGGCAAGTCACTTAAGCTCTCTTTTCTTCTGTAAAATGTGAATCACTTTACATAAAATGGGTGTAATAGATAGATATTCCTGAGGGTGTCTAGTGATTCTCTAGATGACTAATGGATCAAGATTTTACCTACCCTCCTTCTTCAATGCCTCCAGTTTCCTCCTTCTTCAAATCTCCCTTCCTCCCCTCTTCAGAAGCCCTCAGCTTCCCCTCCCCCTTTCCCTTCAGTTTCACTCAGTGTGAACTATGATGTTTTAGAGAAAATCCTCTTTTCTCTTCTTTAACTCAAATAAGGGTTTATTGGGGAAGACAGGAAAGGATGGCGGATAAGGTAAGAGGGATAGGTTTCCCTATTGTCTACAAAGAGCCTTGGTTTGGAGGGTACTGGGGAAATGGCAGTTGTCACAACTGTGACACAGAGTTGGTCAGAGAGGTATGTATGTCTGTATGTCTTCTTTTCTTCTAACCAGCCAGGTAACCTCAGTCAGTCAGCAAAAACTTCAGGGTCTTCACCATCAGCCACAAGCAGCCAAAAATTTAGCTTCTTCTCCCCCACTATGTCAGAAGTCAAAAAGGGTCCAGTTCAGAAGCTTCTCAGCCCAGTTCAGCCTGGCTTGGCTCCAACTGTCTTTCCTGGGAACATGGAATGTTCCTTTTGATTGACAGCTCTTCTGTCCTCAGCTTTCTGTCTTGCATGCATGCCTCTTCCACATGGGGAAACCACTGATTAGGTTTTTGTACCAAATTAGGCAATGTATTAAAGACCTTTGTAAACTTTAAGGTGCTTTCTCAAGTTAGTTATTAGTATTAGTATTAGAGTGAGGCTGATGACTTTTGCAACGCTACCTACTTAAATTCAATTCAGGGGCAAGTCATGGTGATGCTATTGATCATCTTTCAAAGAAAGGACAAACAATGTATTATTACATGATTAGAGAGAAGTCTAGAAGCTCATTTAGACTATATCAGAGGAGGGAAAATGTGAGTAGAGAGTTATATGTTCTATGTTGTCAAAGATTGAAAGAGTGTCTCTACTGTCTATATTGTCTGTGTGATCAGTCTATGTTCTGTGTTTTGTCATAGGCAGACATTTCTCCACGGCTTTAGTGTAGGAGCTAAGATGACTTTTGCTCTGTGCTCTTTCTTGGCTTCAAATCAGGTGGTCTAATCCTAGGGTTACCAAGACTGCCTCCCTGACAAGGCATTTTCCCTGAGCCTTTTACATAGCCTTAGTTGCATTGTTAGGCTTGTTATGGCTTTCGTTGAGACTCAAGGTACTTCTGCCTTTATGACAAGCATCACCTATCACAGCTTAAGAGAGCTACTCTTATTAGGCTTGATTCTGTTAGCATCTAATTCTTGGTTCTATAAGCCAAGTAAATATTGACTTCTCTTTTACTTATAAGTCTAATTTGTTTAATTTCTTGGTGTCCATGCTATTATGGTGCTAAGGAATAGGTTGTTTTATGAGGTAATATACTAGGGTCTGGTAGAGACTGACAATATCAGAGCTGAAAAAGAATTTTAAAGTCTAAGGTCTAGTTCTAAGATTTCACAAATAATATTCCACATAAGAAACTTTAAAATGTGTATTGTGATTCTGTTGTTCCCATACTTAAGAAAGTTTAAAGTCTAATTGAAGGGACAACACTAAAACACAAGTAGTATTTAAAGAACGACACAAAGCAGCGTGTAATTAAGTGCCAAATTGTGTGGGACAGAGGATAAATGCATTAGCTGTTCAGAAGAAAGGCCATTGCTGCAGTGACCAAGTAAGGCTTCAAAGGAAGTAGAACTTTCACTAGGTTCTAATTATTATCTTTTCAAATAATTAAGGATTTTGGTATACATGGAGGGGTTCAGAGGACAGAGGTGGGGAGTATGACGCTGCAGAACGCATTGAGAGGACTGCTGTGCTGGGCACCCTCTGAAACACCGGTTATTGAACACTTGAACACTTTCTTTACCCTAGGAACAAAAGTAGCTTCGTTTCCTCTTGGGGTGTTATGGCCAGATAGTCTAATATGCAACAATTGTTTATTGCCTAGTTCAGAGTATTGTACATATGAGAAACAGCAAGGGAGAAGACAGAAGATGAAGGTGGGGAAAGGGTAAGAAAGGGTTGAGTGGTGGAGGAGAGAGAGAGAAGAGGAAAAGAGGGTGAGGATCATAGATATGGAGATAGAAATCATCTTAGAAATCATTTCCTTGTTTTATAGATGAAGAAACCAGAGAGATTATTGAATTTGACCAAGGTCACACAAGCAGTTTGTTAAATGCATTATAGCCCATATCTGACATAGGTTCTTTGCTTCCACGCTCACTCTCCAATGTTGCACTGTTTCTGGGAAAGGATATGAAAAACAGGAAAGGGGGAAACAAGGAGACATGAAGAAAAGCATCGGGAAGAGAAAGAAGCGAGCAAAGGGAAAGAGGGAGTCTAAAGGGGGGAGAAAAAGAGGACGAGGAACGGAGAGAAAGAAATAGAGAAATAAAGGAAAAAGGAAAGAACGGGGGTGGTGGTTGGAGAGACAGACAGACAGACTCCATCCTCTCTGGACCTAGGAGAGCGACTTCCTCCTTTTTATGAGCCTGCCCTGCAGAAGGCGTGGTCAAGGGGAGGGAGGCACCCCTGGCGCGGGCTGGGCAGAGGGTAGGCTCCAATGGGAACGTCGAGGTTTGCCCGCCCCCCACCTCCTTCGGGGCAATGAGAAGCTAGTAGAGAGAGGCGAGGTAGCCGGCCCTCTTAGGGGAGTTTGCTCTGGAGTGGATAAACGGCTGAAGTGGCGCGGGCTCGGACTCAATCTATCCTGCCGGCCAGCCCCCAACTCCCGCCCAAAGAGAAGGTGGGGGGGTCGGGGGAGGCTCAGCTGGAGGCCAGAGCTACTGGCCCAAGCTGCTGGTCAAGGAGGAAAGTGTGGTCTGCCTGGAAAAGAAGAAGCGCCCAGAAAGTTGGCGTCCTCCGCCGGTGGAGCCATGATCTGGGGAAGCAACCTTGACCTCGCGCCTTGGAGCGTAGCGGGTCCACCCCTGCTGGCCCCTCGGCTGCTGCCCACTCTGCGATCTCTGCTTTTGCTGCTGCTGCTGCTGCTGCTACTCCCAGCATCGGCGCCGCTGGCCGGGCGCGCGGAGAAACTAGGTGAGTGTTGTGGCCGCCGGCCCGGAGCACCACCCACCCCCACCCCAACTTTTCTAGGCGAGCTTATCCGGGTGCCTGCCCCTGCCGCCTGCTGGTGCTAGAGATACTCCTGAGGCTGGGGGCCTGAGGGGATCGAAAAGCTCGGGGGAGGAAGGAAGTTGGATTAGCCGCCACCACCTCTCCAAATCCTGTGCCAGGCAACCCGCATTTGGACCTTAATCCTGGGGTCCCAGCCTCAGGCGAAATGAGCTCTTGGGGGATGAGCCGTCCGCCAGTCCCACGAATAAACTATCCAAAAGAACAAAACCAAAAGCCTGTTCTTATGTTATCCCTAGTGTGCTCCCAGTTTAATTCTGATTCCCTGGCTGTTGGCCTCCTGAGAAATGTCACAGCACCAAGCTCTTACATTTCCGTGTTTGTGTGTGTGCATGTTTGTGTGTGGGTGGCTCTCTGTGTAGGAAGGGTATAGAGGTGAGAGAAGGTATAAATAGTATAAAAAAAAAAGTCCCCATTAGAGCAGGTATCAATGGATTACCAACTCCATTGGGGGCTTTTTTTACGATAGTAGGTTAGCTGAGCAACAACAGCATTAAAAGTGACTTGTTTTTTGGGAAAAGAAACGTAAAGGTGGTAGTGGATAGAATGGACCTCTTTTTTTTTTTTTTAAACCCTTACCTTTCGTCTTGGATTGACTCCAAGGCAGAAGAGTGGTAAGGGCTAGAAAATGAGGGTTAAGTGACTTGCCCAGGGTCCCACAGCTGGGAAGTGTCTGAGGGCACATTTGAACCCAGGACCTCCCGTCTCAAGACCTGGCTCTAAATCCACTGAGCTACCCAGCTTCCCCCAGACAAGACCTCTTTTTGATAAGTTAGCAGAGGTTCTTAACCTGGAGTCCAGGGACCCCACTCCTACTCCTTACTCTCCATGGTCCGCAAGATAGATATCAGAGGGTCAGGGAAAAAATTGTCTTGATTTTCACTAAACTCTAAGGGAAATTAAGCATTTCCTTCAGTTCGTTAGAAATATTCTAAGAAGGGGTCCATAGACTTCACTAGCACTTAGCACAATGCTTGGAACACAGTAGGCATTTAATAAGTGCTTATTGCCCGAATGTTGGGGTTTTTTTTTCCCCACTAGACTACTAGAGGAGCCCATGATAAAAACAAGGTTAGGAATCACTGAATTCGAGTGATAAACACTATTGTTCTTATCTACCCCTTTGGTTCCCAATCCTGTCGACTTACTTTATCTTGAGCATTTGAGTGATTGATTCAATAATTGCCCTCAGCCCATCCTCCTCTTTTAGTCTGTTCTTTTTGCCTGATCTGGCCAGTGCCATGTGTGGTTTGACCTAGTTAATCCATACCTAGTTTATCCTTGAGGCTGAGACTCCACCAGATTAAAGTAGTAAACAATCCTATGAGACATGTGTAACTGATTTGTTAATCTTTCTTAATTAGCTCTAATCTGAATGAAGAAAAGGAGAGAAAGAATGCATTGAGGCAGTCTGACCCCAAGGGATGCTTTTTGTGCCCACTGTCCTCTTCTGCCTCGGTTTTCTTTCCTTCTTCCATATCCTCCACTTGACAAATAATGTTGCTATTATCTAATAGTAATGACTCTTTTGGGGAAAAAAAAAGAAAAAAACCCTGATCAGTGAGCCCTTCTGTACCATCTTATATAAAACAGAAAGAAAACTAAAAATAAACCAAAATATGGCAGTTTTCACAGTGCCTTGTGACAGTTGTTGGCAAGATTATAAGCATTAATTCATGGTACTAATTAGGAATTATTAGCAATTCATTGTGAAAATGAATATTTTAGCTTGAGAGGCATCATGGCTCAATGGACTAAGAATTGAATTCAGTCAGGAAGACCTAGGTAGAAGTCTCACCTCTGGCAACAAATGCTCCTGAACAAGTTACCTAGCCTCTCTGAGTACTCTCTGGCAACTCTCTAAGACCGTATATAATATTATAGGATAATATTGTATACTGTATTGAACATTAAATGATCTGTAGTGATTTTTCAGTAAGGTATTTTCTGAAGTGTAGGTATGACCATGTCACCCCTCCTTTTTCCTCTCATCCCCATTACCTTCCTAGGAAGTTTCAGTGGCTCCCTCTCATCTCCAGGATCAAATATAATATTCTCTGGCATTTAAAGCTGTTAATAACTCGACTACATCCTTCCTTTCAAATTACTGCCTTCTATCTTCTAACAGCCACATGGACCTACTTGCTGTTCCTCACACATAATTCTCCAACTCCCACTTCAGTGCCTTAATGCTCGCCATCACCCATGTCTATAACACTCTGCCCAAGATCTTATCTCCTTCTTTTAGTTTCCTTGGCTCCCTCCAAGGTTTAGTCCAGATCCCACCTTATGTAGGAGGCCTTTTTAGTCCCACCCCCCTCACCCATTAATATATTGATTCCCCCTTTTAGGTGATTATTTTCATTCCTGTCTTTATATAACTTGTAGGTTATGTGTTAGTCCTCGAATTTGAATATAAGCTTTCTGAGGACCCAGACTGGGCTCTGTTTCTTGTTGCTTTACCTTTCTTTGTAAACTCATAGTTTATCACAGTGCTGCCACTAAGTAAATGCTTGGTAAGTGCTAATTAAATCACTGGTCTGTATTGGCTTGAAGGTTCTCCTTATTGGACTTTCCTACTTCATTGAAATCACCCCCCCCCAAAAAAAAAAACAGAACAAAACAAAACAAAAAACCAAGAATGAATTGCCTTTTTAAATGTTGAACTTTGAGCACCATAATACACATATATAGTAGTTACTCAAATACCAATTATTTAAACCAGTTTTTTCCTTTTCTTTTCAAGTCATGAAGCATACCTTAAGGACCACTTTTTAAGTACAATAGATGGGTGAACCAAAACTCGAGGTACTTACTATGCTAGTGCATTTAAGGCTCTTACCCATGCTTCTAAATGAATCTGAAGATCTATGTCCATCCAGTTCATTAACTAGACATTTTCTTTGAACAACAGCTTTCTGGGAGGAAGTTAGCAGTGTGACTATGTAAATACCTATAATTTGGCTTTAAATTGAATATGTCATTACAGATGACTGATGGAATGTGATACATTTCTCATAGCTACTATTTCAGTTTCTATAAAGTAATATGTAAGTTTAGAATGTAATGGGCATTAATAAAGGATGAGGACACTTAAAATCAAAAATCATAGATTTGAGAGCATGAATAAGATTACAATAATAATAATAATAATGAATTAAATAACAATTCACGTTTTGATTTGTTGGCTTGCACAAAGCTAGTAGTAGTAAGACCTAGAAATTGAATCCATATCTTTGATAATCCAGTGATTGGGGGTCACACACACATACACACACACACACACACACACACACACACACTGTCCTGGACTGCTTCTCAATAATACTACTTCATGTGAATTGAATTTTATTGCAAAATTGAACAAAAATAAGGCTTTGAGGGAGAAAATAGAGCATTTGATTATGAATGGTACCCACATATACATCTTCCTTAATTGTTAGAATGAAATATTTTAGTGTTTTCTTCTCAAAGACCTAACTTAAACAAATTATCCAATTTTGAGTCCTGGAAATGTGTTACTTTCTTAGGAAGTTAGGTGGTGGATCTAGTTGTTTTTGTTATGTCTTCATGTTCCATTTTTAGGAGATAATCAGCAGTAACCTTGAAAAAAGGCATTCATCTAGCTGTTTTGGATGAATAACAGTTTGTTCTACACGAGAAAAAAACAAGAATGTTTATTTCATTTTCTTTGCTTTGTTCTTCCAAGAGAATATTCAGTAATACATAAGTGTGAGGACCATTTTTGGAACTCCGAAACTTCTTTTTAAAGCTGATATAGGGATGCAGAAACAGACTTTTATTTTACATAGTTGACATATTTCAGGGACATAATTTGATCTGTCCTGTATCCAAAGCTGTGTAACAATGAGCAATGTTATAATAGGATTTAGTGTACATACTCATAAGGCTGATCTGTGGGATTATTTTAAATCATGCATGGATTGCAGTTTGGCAACACCATGTTTCAGTGTTGGTCCCTCATATCTGCTTAACTGAAAGCAAGTATTGGCACAAGCTGTTCTAACATAATTTTTGTCACTTAGAGAATAAAATTTAGTTTCATAAGGCAGACTAGTCTTTCTTTTGACTTTCTGATATAGATACAATGACTATAATTTATTCCCAATCTTATTGCCTGGATAGTAGACTGTATAGAGCACTATGATGAATACCTATGGGTCATGAATGAGATTTGTTTTCTATGGGTCTTTGAAATAGAAGCCCAGTGGTCAGAAAAGTGCATGCCAATGGAACAGCTGGCATGATGTCACCTGTGCCCCCTATGTAGATGATTTGTTCTATTCCTACACATAATATTTACACTAAATATTTCAGGAAGGAAATGAGTTACCCCAAAACAACTAAAAATGGTTCAAAGAATATTTGTTAAAAAAAAAAGACTTTAACTTTGATCTTATCAAAACAGGATTTTTTTTTTTATCTCCTTACTTTAGATACTTGATAACCTGCTAACCTCAGGATGCTATAAATAGTCTTGGGGATGAAAAGGAAAATCTATAATCTTAAATAAATTAAAGTTGCTGTTTTTTTTTAAGTTGTTTGGAGAGAAATTAAACTATGATATTTTGGGAGGGTTTCATTTATGTGGAGATAATACAATTTATTTTTTCAAATAATTCTAAGAGTTTATGAAGTTTATGAAGAATAGCCAAATAATATGAAATTTATTGTTCTCAGTATTCTGAAATTAGCTGTGGGAATATCAATCACCAATTGCATTAAAAAGCCTCATTCCTTTCACCATTTATTAGTTTACTGAGTAAGCACTGGAGAGTAGAATATAAAAAGAGTCAAGAAATAACCTCCTGCCCTTAGGATCATATATCTAAAGCTGCAATCCTTAAGGCTAATCCCCATTTTTACACATGAGAAAACCGAATCTTAGATAGGTTAAGTGATTTACTCAAAGCTTACAGGAAGTATAGAGCAAAACTGGGTTTTTGAACTGAGGTTCAGTTCTCTTTGCACTGTACCATACAGCCTTGGAGACATTGTTGTTTATCTGAGACATTAAGACATATACATGAAATCATTCCCAGGCAAAGTAAAGAAATGGTGTATAAAAGACGACTGCTAAAAATGCCTTTTGGTTTTTAGGAAAATGAAAAAAATTGTAAGGAAAATTTTTAAAGAGAAATTAACATTTTAAAAGAAAAGATTTAATTCTGGCTAGTCAGATTTAGGGCATTTAAGTGAAGAGAAAAGAACATGGATTTCTATCTTCTTTTTTCCCCTCCCCTTTAAAGAATTTTAGTCTGTGGGAGCAATTTGCCTTTTTGAAGTTGAAAAGTCATGTTGATGTAATCTTCCAGATGTTCAGGCCTTAGTTGTGGTTAAAAATAGTTGTTTGTTTGGGGGTGGAGGGTTGTTGCTTGTCAATGAAGAAGTCGCATGTTTATTTGTGGCCACAGTCCCTTATGTAGAAATATGGTCAACTTTTTGGCCTCTAGGGCAGTTGTCCAGAGTCAATCCTGCAAAAGGGTTCCTTTTTGGTTTAAAAAAAAAGAAAGAAAGAAAGAGGAAAAGGAGGAGGAAGTCTAGGATTTGCTTAACCTGAATATTTTGGAAGAGCGCTGTTTTGTAGTTTGAAAGAATCGGGTGGAGAAAAATGATATATTATTTAGATTTGAAAACACATATTGAAATGTGATTATTGCCATCTGTTTCAGGACTACATCAATCTTACTTGAACAAAAGATCTTAGGAAGCTCTGAGAATCATTTACTGGCAGTACTACGAAGGCTCTTTTAAATCAATTGTCCGTGACAATTTTAGTTGAGAAATCAAGGGACTCGGACTTAGGCAAATGCTAAGTGGATGAAATTATTCTATTAGAATAGACTCCTTTGGAGAATCACTTCTGAAACTTACTAGTCCTGTAAACTTTGGCAACACTAACCCCTCAGTTCTCTTATCTGTAAAATGGGGATAACAATAGGGGGAGCTAGATGGTACAGTGGCTAGTGTCCTACCTGAAATCAGAGAGGGACCCGAGTTCAAATTTTCCTTCAAATACATCCTGGACATGTGACCTTGGCAAGTCACTTAAGACTGTTTGCCTCCCTTTCCTCATTTGTAAAATGAGCTGGAGAAAGAAATGTCAAATCACTCCAGTATCTTTGCCAAGAAAACCCCAAAAGGGGTCAGGAAGAGTTGGGCACAACTGAAAACAACTACAAATCAGAAAACTAATATAAATAGAAAACTCTTTTCCAGCTATATGCCAATGTCAACTATTATTATGAGATTTTTTTATATGTTTACTGCACATAGCATGTTACTTTGTCACGTCTTGAAAGTCTTCTAGATCAGTGCTCTATTAACACATACAGGCTTGTTTCCTTTCTCCTTCGTCCTTTGGTTTGGGTGCTGTTTTGAAGTTTGTAATAAACGTTAGCAGAAATTCCAGGTTTTTGCTGTTTATAGAATCCTGTCATAAGTGCATACTGCAAGATAATTTAATGATTTATTAGAAAGGCTGCCAGGAATCACTTGGAAATTTTGTAATAAGGAAAGATTTTATTTCCTACTTTTGCTTCTGAATT
This sequence comes from Monodelphis domestica, assembly GCF_027887165.1. Taxonomy (NCBI): domain Eukaryota; kingdom Metazoa; phylum Chordata; class Mammalia; order Didelphimorphia; family Didelphidae; genus Monodelphis; species Monodelphis domestica. The sequence continues at coordinate 385,363,169 of NC_077228.1, forward strand.
CTCTCACTTGTTTCTCACTGAGTTGGGAATTTTTCCCCAGACAAGTATCCTCTTTCTGGAAAGACAGACTACAGGATTGCTTCTAACCCTCCCTTTCCCCTGACCCCCAAAGCAATTTTTAATTTTCTTCTCATTTTAAGACCTTACTCAGGTATCACCTCTTCCTTGGAAATTTCTCTAATTCAACCCTACTCCTTCACCACCCCTCAAAGTGGTTCACCCAAAGTGATCCCTCCATCCTAAAGGTTTTCAATGTTCCTTTTTATGATACCCTCCTTTGTCCCTTTCACATTCTATCTTATGTTACCTTTATGTCTGTAAATGGCACCTACCTGTATTATACTGTAAGCTTCTTGAGGGCACGGACAGTTGGGGTTTCCATTTTTGTTATCCCCAGGACTTAGTATTATATATAGTGCCTTGTATATAAGGGACTTCGTAAATGGGCATTCATTGATATAGGGAGGAAGGTGGAGGTGGAGATACAACACAAAGTTGTTGGACTCGATCCTGACTATTGCTTCAACTTCTCTATGCAATCAGTGACTAAGTCTGGGCAATTCAGCCTCCAAAGCATCTCTCAGATCTCTCCTCAGTCTCTACAATATCTCTCAAATCTCCACTCAGGTTGAGGAGGTTTGGGATTTTATCCTAGAAGTATTAAAGACTTTTAATGATGGAAGGCATGGTTAGAGCTATAACATTAATTTGTCAGTTCTGCCAAGTATGGCTTGGAAAGGGGAGAGAACAGAGTGGAGGTTATTAAAGTAGGTTATGACAGAAATCCAGGTAAGAGAGGATGAGGCTTGAACTAGGGTAGAGGGTTTACAGGTGAAGGGAAGATAACTTAAGACTGTCATAAACTTTTGTGATTTAAAAGGATGATTCATGAAGGATCTAAGATTTATTTCATCCACGTGGAAAATACCAGATGTGGAAATTCCCTCTTCTATCTGTACCTAATACATACTGAATTCAAAGGAGTGGCCTGAGTCATATAGATGTTGGGATATGCCCAAGGTCTTGTAGCTCTGAGTTTGTGATATAAAATGGGTCTCCTGGCTCCACAGCCAGTATTTTCTCTGCTTTGTCACTGTTGTCCCAGACCTTCATCATTTATAACCTGACTTACTGAAAGAGCCTCCTATCCAATCTTGAAAGGGCTTTGGGATCCCCCAGAGCTCCACAATTGGAAAACCACTGCTTTAACCAATAAAGGTCTGTAATTTATAGACATAGAGCAGGGGTTCTTAACCTGGAGTCTTTGAACTTTTTGTAAACAATATTTTGATAGCTGTATGTCGGGATACTTGACCTCTTTTGTCATTCTATGCACTGTGTTTTATTTTATGCATTAGAAAAAATTTTTTTTTTCTGAGAAGAGATCCATAGGCTTCAAACTGCCACAGGAGTTCGTGACACACAAAGGAATAAGGATTCCTGACTTCAAGAGTTACTTTAGCCTAGAGAAGTTAAGCGACTTGTTCACGGTTACATACACAGTATGGAGCAGAGGTGAGATTTAAACCTAGGGCATTCTGACCTTGATTAGCCTAGATAGCCACTATATCATTGCTGCCTTTATTATTTGGTAGCATAATCTTTTTTCATAAATAAATGGACTTTTTCTTACAAATAACAAGCCAAAAGGCTATTTTATAAAGTCCAGTTAGCATAAAGCTACTGGTGCACACAAGGAAAATCAGCGCAGAAACTCTTATCTTGTGTCTTAGTCACATTATTTTAAAGTGGTTGAGTGATTTTAACTCAGAGCTCTCCTTTCTTCCCCACAAAAAGGAATCTGCTTTAGATTTGTGTAGTTTCAGCCTTAAAGGAAGAATAAATAGATCCTAGTACCCCTGGAATATTAGAATCTTCTATTTTTTCTATCACCACACTGTTGTTTTTTGTTTATTTGTTTTTGAATGGGGAGCAATTTCTTGTTTCCAGGATCAGAATGACTAAAAATGGTTCTTTTTCTCTAGAAAGCTTTTTTTTTTTGCTTAGTCCCCCCAAAAAATTCATCTGTGGAAAAGAACCACCTATCTCTATACCCTAAAGGAGGAGAGGAGAAAAATATCCCTACTTCTTCAGTTATCACTAACTCAGAAGAGTCTGAAAATTCTTGGAGACTTTTTAGGTGAGGAAGGGAAGGAGGTAATGTGGATGTGTTAGGTGTGTGTTTTGGGGGTGGAGATACAGTTGTAGTCAGTTCCCTAATGCTGAATCTCAGAATTTTGGATGACTGCCAAACATCTGTATCCTACTGCCAATCTTCATGCCCTCCGGAATGCATGCTGGTGTTGGTGAAGAGCAAAGTGCTTATGTAGTTCACTGAATCTAAAGATAGAAGGGATTTTAGACCTTAGTTGACGCCTAGAAGGTGAAATGACTTGCCTAAGTCATACTCACATGCTCTGGCTTTGGATCCATTTTATTATTATGCAGCTTCTATTGAGGTTTAATAAATTGTTGTAATTCATTTTCTTGATCAATAATTTTTTGTGTAAAACAATTTTTAACATTCTTTTTTAAAATTTTGAGTTCCAAATTCTCTTCCTCCCTCCCTTCCCCTCCTCATTCCCTGAGACAGTAAGCAATTTGATATAGTCCATACATGTGTGATCCTGCAAAACAGATTTCCATATTAGTCATGTTGTAGAAGGAGACACATATCAAAGAAAAAGAAAAAAAGCTCACAAAGAAAACAAAGTGAAAAATAGTATGCTTTGATCTGCATTCAGACTCCATCAGTTCTTTCTCTGGAGGTAGATAGCATTTTTCATCTTGTGCCTTTTGGAATTGTCTTGGATCATCTTATTGCTGAGCATAATTGCTGTAATTCTTCACAACTTGTAATGATCCTTTTCCCTTGTCATTCATACAGCTCTATTCTCTGCCGAAGAAATTTTAACATTTTCCTTTAAAATGGTAGTTAACAACTAGAAACTTGCTTTCATTGTTTTGATAGATGATGTATAGTACCTGAAAGCAGTACACATCTTTTGGGAAAAGTATATTCTGACTTTCCTTTCTCCCTGAAGAAAGGGATAGTATGACAAGTATTTAGTTTGATAGCATTTAATTTTTGGTCTCCTACCTCACTAACATTTTTGCCTCATTAGATGCTTGACAAGATGTCATTTTTTTTCCCTACCCAGGCTTTCTATTTTCTGGTCAGTAAACACTGATTGCTTTTCCCTTTTTCTCTTATGAGTGCATGAACACATGTTCCACGCTTGTCCTTTTTTAAATCTTTGTTCTCTTAGAGTGAAGTTAACCCAACATGATTTGGGGTTAGATATTAGATTTTTCATATCCATTATACCCTTCTCAGAAAGTGGTATAACTGCAGGTTGCAAATACAGGTGTTTGCTTAAAAAAAAAAACAAAGAAACCTTATAAAAAAGGTCATACCTACAAAACAGGGTTCTTTTTATTTTTAACTTTTTTATTTTTTTCAATTACATGGAGATGTAATTTTTGACAAATGTTATCTGATGTTTTGAAGTTCAGATTCTTTCCCTTCCTCTCTCTTTTCCTCTCCCCACAACTCCCCGAGGTGGTAAATCACAGAGTTCTTTTTAATGTGAGTCTCTTTACTTCTGACATAATTTTAGAAAAATTATTTATATTACACTTATAATAGAAAACACGATACTTGCATTTATCACTCTAGTAAGTTTCAATCCATTACCTGTAAATTTTGAGGCATAGTAATCTCAGTAGTGACATATACATAGTTATTTTTATTTCTAGAAAGGAAATCTAGGGATAAGTGAAGAGAACATGGCATTTTTAATATGTAGCTTTGGAAGTCTGTTGCTATCCTAAGAGGCATCTTGGTATATTGATCTTGGAGTCAGAAGACCTAGGCTTGAGTTCTGGCACCAACATTTAGAAGCGATCCTCAGTTTCTATAAAATAACAATGATAATATTATTTCTTAGTGTGTTTGTGATGAAAAATGTTTAGTGCTATATAGATGAGAATTGCCTTTATCAGAAATTCAAATATGAACAGTTTTTTCCAACTATTGTTACTACTTATAAAAAAACTAAATTTCTTTTCCTTTAAATTAAAAGATTTATTGGTCTTTTTTTTTTCAACTTCACTTTGTTTTTTGATATACTCCTTACTTCTAGATCTACTCACCCTTTCTGTGATACTCTCTGGAATGCTTGTTCTATTATCAACAAACTTGCTTTTATCTTAAACTTTTTTTCCATCCTTGCTTGTATTCACCAAGACCTGGCTTATTCTAATAACACCAAATCCTTAGCCACCATTTCAGTACTTGTTAGTTTTACTCAATACTTTTAGTTAGTTCCTTGACTCAATCAGTGATGGTGGATGGAGACAGAATATGCCTTTCTGTGCCTCGGTTTCCTTATTTGTAAAATGGGAATAATAATTGCACCAACCTCCCAGGATTGTTGTGAAGATCAAGTATATAAAGTTCTTTGCAAACTTTACAGCTCTGGAAAGAGTATTGGACCTAGAGTAAAGAAATCATCTTAAAAAAAAGAAAAAGAAACATAAAACTCATCTTCCTGAATTCAAATCTAGCCTCAGACACTAGCTGTGTGACCCTGGGCAAGTCACTTAACCCCAGTTTTGTCATCTATAAAAGGAACTGAAGAAGGAAATGGCAAACCACTCCAATATCTTTGCCAAGAAAACTGTGAATGGGGGTTAGGGAGTCACAAAAAGTTAGACCAAACTGAAAAATGACAGAACAATTATTCCACCTTCTTGTTCCCCATTGCTCCTTCTCTAGATTCCCCTTTTACCATCATTGCTCAGCAACCTCTCCTCAGTTAAGTTTAACACTATTCAAATTTATCCCCCAGTCCACATTCTGATGGTTGTTATCTATCTATATGTTCCTCAGGATATTCTCCTTCCTCCCTTAATGAATGAAGTGTTTGGCTCAATAGTCTTTCTCACTTGTCCAACTCCTGCCCTTGTGTCAGGAGATTTCAATATACATATTGTTATTCCTTCAAAGATCTAAATTTCAAAGTTCCTCATTCTTCCCAATTCCCATGACCTAGTTCTCACCATCTCAGCCACACACTGATTGCCATACACCAGATCTTGCAGACACCTACAGATCTTCCATTTTTATGTTCAAGAACTCTGAAGTCCCTTTATCTATTCATGACCTTTTATTATTCTTTCCCTCTGTCTTATAACCTTATACCTTGTTCTTTGTCAGTGTGACTTCCTATCCTTCCATTTTTCATTTCTTTTCTAGGCTGTCACCCCTGAAGTGACCACTCTCTACTACTTTTTCTATCTCAATCCTTTTGTCAATCAATGCAGCTGAAAACTACCTTCTATTTCTGATTGACTTTCCCTCTTGTCCTATCACCACCAGTCATTGCTTTTGTTTCACTGAATGAAACTGAAGAGTAATAATCATAGTAAAGATCGCAATCATTATTAGCCTTTGGATTGTCCTTTGAAGTTCACAAAACCCTACAAATATGTATCTCATTTTATCCTCCCACAAACTGAGGATGTAGATGCTCTTATTACCCCCTTTTTACAGACCAAGAAACTTAGGTAAGGGAGAGGTTTAATGCCTTGCTTGTGGTCATACGATTTAGCAGTAAGTAACTAAGGCTGGATTGGAAATCAGATTTTCATGACTTCAGGTCTAACATTCTATCCATTGTGTCATCTAGCTGCTATAGTGACTGTGTCCATCACAAATTAATATTATTATATACTCTTAAGTGGACCCTAATGATCGCAAAACAATCCTTTTACATCTCCCACTTTGACTTGTCCTCCAATTCAAACCTTTTCATCCCTTTGTCAAGTGTCCCAGGACATCTACTCCTCCTGTGCCTCAACTTATTATCTCTGAAAAAATGGAGACCATTCCCCAAGAGCTTCCTCTTACTTCTTCCTCCTTTCATATCACTCTAATGGCTTCTCCTGATCTACTCCATCTCAGAAAATGCTATCTCCAAAGTCACCAATAATTTCTTTATTGTCAAATTCAATGCCCTTTTCTCAACCCTAACCTTTCTTGTTCTCTGTAGCCCTTGACACACTCTTCTCCTGAATACTCTCTCGTTTCTAAGTCTTTCTGACACATTGATCTCTCCTAGTTATTTTACCTAACTGACACCTTCTGAATCTCCTGTTCATCCAGATCTTGTCTACAAACCATGACTGTCCCCAAAACTCTGCCCTGGGTCGCCTTCTCTTTTCTCTCTAAACTGTCTCACTTGGTAATCTTACTGGCTCCCGGGGGTTAATTTATTATCTCTCTGTAGGCTTAATGGTCTATCTTGAGTGCCAGTCTCTTGTCATATGTTGCTTCTTAGACATCTCAAATGATGCTCTGGAGTATTCCAAACTACCGCGTCCAAAACTGAATTAATATCTTTTCCCTCAAATGCTTCACCCTTCTATATACATCCCTCTTGTAGTTGAAAGCACCACTATCTTCCCATTCAATTCAGGTTCATAACTTTGATTTGATTCTCAACTCCTGTCATACTTCACATATGCTCTCTGTGCCAAATCATTTCTATCTTTATAATATCTCTCCTATGCATCCCTTTTTCTGCACTCATAAAGCCACCACACCCTGGTATTGTCTCTTATTGTCTCATGCCCCAACTTCTACAATAAATGGTTTTCTTATTGGTTTCCCTGTCCCAACTTTCTCTCTACTTTATTCTCTTCTCCTCTCACCTGCCAAGAATTATTTTCCTGAAGTACAGGTCAGCTCATTATTCTCAATAATGCAAAGATCCAAGACAGTCCCAGAAACTCATGACAAAAAATGCCATATGCCTTCCAAGCTGATGGAATCTGAAGGTAGACTAACACATACTATATTTCATTTTCTTTTTTCTTCTTTTTCTTTCATTTGAGATCTCTTCCAGAAAATGACTAACATAGAAAAACTTTTACATGATTGCACATGTAAAATCAATATCAGATTGTTTACTATCCCAGGGAAAGAGGGTCAGAAGAATGGAAAAAATTTGGAACTCAGAATTTACAAAAAAGAATGTTAAAAATTATTTTTATATATATTAGGAGAAAAATAAAATATTGTTAAATAAGATAAAGTTTGGTCTTTGTCACCTCTGCATATGCTGCTCCCTGTTATCTCCAATATAAAAATACTTTTGTGGACATTTAAAGCCCTTTACAACCTTACCCCTTCCTATATTTCCAGGCTTCTTACACTTTACATCCCTACATGTACTTTTATGATCTAACAGTACCTGCCTTCTTGTTCCTCATCCTCCTTCCCTCTTCTGGCACCAGACTTTTTCAGTGTTTTCTCCAATATCTGAAATGCTTTCTCTCCTCACTTCTCCATCCTAAATTCTTTCAAGACTCAGCTCAATTCTCACCTTCTTGAAAGAGGCCTTTCCCAGTGTCCCCCACTTCTAGCACCTTTTTTCTGATTTAATCTTTTATCTACTTTGCCCTTACATAGTTATTTGAATATTCCCTCCCCCATTAGAATGTGAGCTTCTAAAGGGTAGGGATTGTGTTTTACTTTTCTTTAAACTATGTTTGGCACAGAGTAAATACTTAATAAATGTTTATTGACTGACTTACATTCCCTGCCTTTCCTCAATTATTCCTAGTATCAGAAAAAAAAATCTAAATTGTCCAAAATAGCAACAATATTTAAAATAGCAACAACCATATACAGTTTCCATAATCTAGTCTTTTCTCCCTTCTCCTACCTCCTTTAGCTGCACATATACAACCTCAAGAATTTCACTTATCTTCTGAAATCAGTATTGGTCAATGCATTTCATATAAAGTTGCTCTTTTGGTTCTATTTTCATTTACAACTGTTTACGTGTCTTTTTTTTTTTTTGCTCCTTGTTCTGCCTTCCTAATTCTGCATTAGCTAATACACACCCTCCTACATAGATCCTTAAATAAAAATTCTTTTACCTGGAGGAGGGACAGACACTGGTTTAGAAGATAATCCCATGGAGGAGATGGGTAATGAGTAGACCTACGACGGTTTTAACTACTTGCAGTCATCAGATAAAGTGGATGGCTCATCTCCTACCATAACCTGCCTATGTTTCTTCAGAGGTTTGAGGGGCAGAAGGCAGTCTCTGGGGAAAATGTGCCAAGCCATATTGGTTCTTTTGTGTTTATTAGCAAAGTTGCACTGTTATTTATTATTGTTATTGTTGTTATTGTTATTATTACTATTAAATAAAATAAAGTTTGGTTTTTGCCATGGCTTATACCAATAAATGTTTATATGGTATACATCATGGTGGTGGTCCATGGAGCACCAGGCAACCAATAACATAACCTTTCAATGTGCCAGAAACTATTGAAATCAAAGCAAGGCAAAACCAAAAATAGTCCCAGTCCTTGAGGGGCTTACATACTAATGGAGGAGTTCATGTGTCAGTAGTTACATACAAGAAGGGAGGGAACCATAGATGGGAAGTCTTGAGTGACTGGGGAAGGCAGGGCAGGAAATGCCTCCTGCAGAATATGCCATCTGAACTGAGTCTTGAAAAAAGCTAGGGAAGTAAAGAGTTGGAGATAGAGCATTCTAGACATGGGGAACCACCTGCTAAAAGATGTCCAGATCTGAGACTGGAGACAGAGTATCAGGTAGAAGGAAGAGCAAATAGGACAATGGTAGCACAGAGGGGAAGGAGAGTATCTATTAGAAGGCTTGAAAGATAAGAAGGCTCCAGATTATAAAAAAGTCTTAAATGTCAAATGGACAATTTTATTTCTTGATTAAGGAAACACAATGAGTCAGGTTATTAATCAGGGTGATGACATGACTGCTTAGGAAAAGTACTTTAGCAGCTATGTGGACCATGGATTTGAGAAGGGAGAGATTTGCATCGTGGAGTCCAATAAGTGCTTAATTAATACTTATTGATAGTTCTGGAGAAAAGAGGTTTTGGGTTCAAATGTAACCTCAGAAACTTCCTACCTACGTGACCCTAGGCTTAACCCCAATCGTCTAGCCCATACTTTTCTTCTGCCATAGAACCCATACTTAGCATCTATCCTAAGAGTTGGTAAGGTGTTTCTTTTTTTTAATAAATAAATACTTGTTGACTTGACTTGACTATTGTAGTTCTTCAGATGAGAGATGAATAAGATCTGAACTAAGTGTGAATGGAAAGAAAGGGACATAAAAGAGAGAGATTACAAGTGAAGAAACAAGATTTGACAACTAGTATATAAAGTGACTGAAAGTGAGAATTTAAAAAGGATGTCAAGGTTATCAAACTGGGTAACTTGAGCAATAATAATGTGGTTCAGAAGATGATTGAATTAGTGGGGAAAAGTAGTGAGTTGTTTTGGACATGTCATGTGGTAGTTTTAGTGAGGACTAGTTTCTGGTCCACTCTGGAGAAGAATTTTATCTCCATCCTCTCAGCTTCTCATCTGGCAAGCTCTTTTGAGCTTGCCTGTATTAGCTCTATTTTGTTAACATGTTTCTCTGAATTTCTCATATTCCCTATTTTCATTACATTCACATGCCTCAATTTGTTTAGACATTCTCTAACTGACAGATCACAAATTCAGCATGTCTAAAACAATTGTTGTTCTTTATTTGAAGTTTTTCTGTCCTCATAAAATTTCAGACTGTTCAGAATTAAATGCTTTTGTTACTTATTATCGGTGTGTAATACCAAACACACATAATGTTTAATTTAGGGTTAGATACATTCAAGGTGCTGTATTAACATTGAAAAAACACGAGAATAGCCCAGTTTAGCTGGATTATAGTAGGCATAAAGTGGGTGGTATGAGTAAGTAAGGAATAAGCTAAATTGTGGAGGGCCTTGATTGTTGCTTCCTACATAGTTTGGACTTCATCATCTGGTAGATAATAGAAAGATACTAAAGTTTTTGAGCCAAGGAGTTAGATGACCAGATATGTGCATAAGAAATATTATTCAGGAAGTGGTATAAAAGTTGTATAGACAGAGATAGAGAATGGAGTTGGGAAGCAATATTAAGAGACTATTATAAAGGGGAGAGCTAGGTATCTCAGTGGATTGAGTGTCACCACTAGAAATGGGAAGTTATAGGTTTAAATTTGACCTCAGATACTCCCTACCTGTATGTCCCTGGGCAAGTCACTTAACCCCTATTGCCAAGACTTTACCATTCTTCTGCCTTGGAACCAATACACAGTATCGATTCTAGGATGGTAGGTAAAGATTTTTCCAAAGAGAGAAACTATTATAGAGAGAGAAAGAGAAACAAAGTGAGAGAGAGAGGGAGAGAGAGAGAGGGGGGGGGGAGAGGGAGAGAGAGACTATTGCACTAAGTGGTTATGAGGACCTATACAAGAGAGATAAAATTGGGGAAAGAGAGGAGGGGACAAGTGTGAGAAAGTTTGAAGAGGTTAAACCAGGTCTTGTAATTGATTTGATGAAGAGGTGAAGGAGAAGAAAGAGTTAAACCCCAAATTAAATACATGGGGGAAAGATTGGTGATGTGATCAACAAAAGTTATAATTAAGTCATAAGGAAGAACACGTTTTATTTTTATTTTTTTAAATTTTAAATATTTTTCTATGGTTACATGATTCATTTTCTCTTCCTCCCCTCTTCTCTCCCCACTCCTGGAGCTGACAAGCAATTGCACTGGGTTATACATGTATTATCACTTGCTACCTATTTCCATATTATTCATTTTTGTAATAGAGTAATCTTTTAAAACCAAAACCCCAAATCCTAAACCCATATAAATAAGTGATAAATCATACTTCATCTGCAGAACAAGTTTTTAGGGAAAGATTGAGTTCAGTTTTGGACATGCTGAAATTGAAGTGATAGTGAGACATTCAGTTGGAAATATAGGAATCCTAAAGCCCAGGAAAGAGGGGTCATTACTGGATATATGGATTTGGGAGCCCTCTCCTTAGAAAGAGTAGAAGAAATTGTAAAAGTGAGTGAGATTGCCTAGGAAAGAGGGAATTTAGAGAGTGTACCAGGTCACGAACAGACCCTTTGTGGGAGGCACAGTCACATTTAGGGGTTTAGAACAGGTTGAAGAGCTCCAAAGGGTTTATTTGGAGAGACAGGAAGATAACCAGGAATTTATTATCTCTGTAATCCAGGGAGAAATCTCTTTCTTTCTTTCCCCCTTGAACACTATGTCTCCCACGGAGGTCTTTCCTTAATTCCCACATTACTCCCCACCTAACTGCACCATTGCTTGTATTTATCTTGTCTATATATTGTATACACACACAAATATATATATACATCTATATATACACACACACATGATATATACACACATCTGTATATACACATGATGTTCATACATACACACACACACGATATACAAATATAAATGTTGTTTCTCTTAATAGAATGTGAGCTCCTTCAGGACATTTTGTATTTTTAGCCCCTGGCATGTGCTTAATAAGTAAGTGCTGATTTGAGTGATTATTTGATCTAGAAGGAGTGGGTATGGTTAACAATGTCAGAAATATTCAGAGAAATCAATGAAGATGGTCATCTAAAAAGAGGTCATCAGATTTACAGATTAGGAGATCACTGGTGAGCTTTGATAAAAAAAAAAATTCCAGTTAAGTAGTTTGGTGTATAAGTCCAAGTACAAAAGATTGATAAGAGTTCACAGGAAGCAAAGGCATTGAGAATTTTTTAAAATTATAACACTTTTTTCATTATCAAAGTGGAGAATAGAGAAGATTGGGGATAGAAGGGTCAAGAAAAAGCCTTTTCTGTTTGGGTAGACCAAATGGCCATTGGACAGGGAAAGATTAACCTAAAGATGCTTGAGGGGAGAGGAGATGATTCTTGGACTAGAGTCCTACAGGAGGCAGGAGAGAATGGTGTCAAGGGTATAATAGAGGGATTTACCCACCCCTCCTATGACTAGAAAAGATGAGAGCATCACTGAGAAGTTTGAGAAATGGAGGAGGATTAAGGGAGTTCAAGCCAGATAACCTCACTACTCTCAGTGAAATATTACATTGAAGCTAAGGCTTCCATGATATTATGAGCCATAAATTTTAGTGGCCTAAAATCAGTATCATGCCTTGATTTTTTCCAGTGACTGAACTGCCCTGGGGAAATCAGATAATGGGAGTTACCTAGGAATGAAAATTTATAGGTCAGTAAATGGTAGATGGGAGGGACAGACAAGGGAGGGGAGGGTAGTGGCTTGTGAAACATTTAAGTAGCTTATTGTGAGGTTAAACTTGGTTACTGGAGGTCAGGGAGACCACATGAGGAAAAATGAACTAAATGAATAGGTATCAATCAAAGAGGTGGAAGTCAAAAGAGTAAAAAAAGAGTACATAGATGGTATGCCTATCAGATTTGCTTATGGCAAAAAAGCTGAGAAGGATAGTTTACAAATAAATATGAGATTAGATTTTAAAAGTTAACAGCCTAGAATATTAAGCCAAATTTTTAAAAAATGATATTTAATAGGGATGGGAGGAAAGAAAATTATTAAGCACTTACTTTTTGTCAGGAACTGTACTAATTACTTTACAAGTATCTCATTTGATCATGGATAAATGTATGGGCTTACACTGGAGTTTTTTGTTTTGTTTTGTTTTTTTAAATGAACTTTCCAAGTACAACAGAGGGAGAGTATAGGGTTTCATCCAGAGGTTGAAAACTGGGAAGGTAAAAGACCTCAAGCTTAGACTTTATGAAGATAGGTAAGGAACAGGGGATATTCTAGAGAAGAGAAAACTGGGGGTGTGGGGGGGAAGAATGTGTCATAGGGAAAAGCCTGTCACAAGGAATAAGCATTAGACTTAATCTGCTTGACTTCAGAAGGCAGAACTAATAGCAACGGGTGAAAATTTCAGAGGCAAATTGAGGCTGATATGAGGGAAATTTTCTTAATGATTAGAACCCTCCTGAAATGGAATAGGGTTTTTCATCAAGTTAAAAGGTACTTCCTCACTTGAGATCTTGAAGCAAAAGCTTAGATGACCATATATTAGGCATAATGTAAAAGGGAGTCTTTTTTAAATCAGGGTTGAACTAGATGGTTTCTGAGGTCCTTTCAAAGGGATGTGTGATCCTGAAGAAGCAATTTAGTTTAAAAATTGTTGAGATGGAAAGGAATTCAGAAGATAATTGAAAAATAATGATAATAATAGCTAGGATTTGTTTTTCATTTTAAGGTTTGCAAAGTACTTTATATGACTCAGGCACTACTATTATCCCCAATTAACAGATGAGAACACTGAGGTCAAGAGAGGTTAATTAATTTGCTCAGGATCACAAAGCTAGTAAGTATCTAATGCAGGAATTGAACTTGGGTCTTCCTGACTATCTACCATGTTGCCTATCCTCCTAAGAATATGAAAATTGGAATTTGAAAGGAGATGTTTCTGATGTTACTTCCCAGCTCAAAAACCTTCAATGATTCCTTCTTTGCTGGTTGTTTAAAATTAAAACTCTTTAAGCTTGCATATAAACACACCCACCATCTAGTTCCAACTTGTCTTTTCAGCCTATTTGTAGTACACCCCTCCTCTTGCACACCATATTCTGGCCAGAGAAGTTCCCTGATCTCATCCTGCATTCTCATCTTGATCCCTTCCTTCACATCAGCGATCTTCCCATACCCTTAACATTAGGAAGAAAGCATGGAGAGAGGAAAGCCAAGGGCAGAATGTTGGGGGTCAGCAACATTTAAGTTGCAAGAGAAAAATGAGCCAAGTGAGGAGCCCAAGTTGGAGAGACTGGAGGAGTCTCATGGGAGCACAGTGTCACTGAAGCCAGAGGCCAAGAGAGTATCAGAAAGGAGGGGATGTTTGAGTCCTTAATTAAGAATGGCTGAATTCTCTTTATTTGGCTTTATAGTAATATCTGTGACTTTCTGGGCTTAAGGGAGAGAAGTGACCCTTTTTAGTTACAGTTTATTTCATCCAAAAGTTGAAAATATATGTGTTTAAATACTGAAAATAAATTTAGAAAATATGACTTTATAATGACAAGAAAAGATTCCCATATGCATTCACATCTTGTTAGCAAGAGCAGCTTGAATATTGCAATAACATCCTGACATTATTATGGATAAAGGTCAGCCACCACTCTTCTGACTTCCTCATCCTGAGCATCTATTAAGCAGAGACAAACAATTGTCTTGGGCTGATCACTTTGTGCTCTTGTTTTTTCCGTTCTATCTTTCGTCTGCAAAATTACTCTTAAATCTCTCATGCAACTAAAGCTAATTAATTCATCTTAGGATATTAACAATGAAAACATGGGCATGGTGCAATAGTAGGAAAGGGGGAAGAGGGGGGTTTCCTTCCTAGGACTAGTTTAATAAGAGTGGCTACCATTTCAATGTTATTTTTAGAACTCCTCTCATCAGACCTTTGGTCCCAAGAGTATGTTTCAGGGATTCTCTTGTATATGGTTCTTTTTTTTTTTAACCTTTACTTTTTGTCTTAGAATTGATACTAGGGATTGGTTCTAAGGAGAAGTATGGGCTAGGCAATTGGGATTGAGTGATTGCCCAGGGGGTCACATAGGAAGTGACTGAGGCCAGATTTGAACTTAGGTCCTCTTGACACTAGATCTGGTGATACCACCTAGATGCCCCTTGTATATGGTTTTTAGATTGACCCAGATCTTTGTGGGTCCTAGGTAAATATTGCCATATAAAAGTCACTGACACTGAATTTTTCCAGACCATCTAGTATAGGGATTCTTAATCTTACCTTACAAATATACTACTGATGATCTTTTGATTTGAATTTAATTTCATACTCTTTTTCACCTGTTGAGGCTAAAGTACCATACCCTTCATATATAACAGCTTAGTAAAATTACTGATGTTATTGAGAACAACCATAGCTATAAGGAATGTGGCTTAAACAAATTCTCAGAAACATCTGCTGTACTTGATACCTGGTTTCAAGTCTATATCGAATTGAGCTTTTATCTTGACAGAGTTATAGGATCATAGATTTAGAGCTGGAAGGGAACTGAGAATTCACTGATCATAGAATCCTGGACCACAGACCTGGAAAGGATGTCAGAGGTCAAGTTTAACTCCCCCTTTTTTTTTTCAGAGGAGGTGAACTGGGTCCAGGGAAGTTAATTTATTGTTCTTGTTCAGTCATTTTCAGGCATGCCTGAGTCTCTGTGATCTCACTTGGGTCTTCTTGGCAAAGATACTGAAGTGGTTTGCCATTTCCTTCCCCAGCTTATTTTACAGATGAGGAAACTAAAGCAAATAAAGTTAAATGATTTGTTCAACTAGTGTCTGATTCCTGATCTGAACTTAGGAAGATGAGTCTTCTTGACTCCAAACTGGGTACTCCGTCTGTTGTACTACCTCACTGCCCAGGAAGTTAATTGACATTTGCCATTTATATGATTCTTTAAGGTTTACAAATATTATCTCATTTTATCTTCACAACAACCCTGGGAGGTAAGTTCAGCTATTTTCCCCTTTTTTTGCAGATGAGGAGCCTGAGGCTGAAAAAGGTCTGAGGCTGGATTTGAATTTAGGTCTTCCTGATTCTAGTTCCAGTGCTCCATCCATTATATCACCCACCTGCTTTCCAAGCAGCAGAGATTCAGACCAAAGTCCTCCAACTTGAGATAATCTATGTCACAATATGTCACCCAAGACTTCACAGGCTTCTTTCCTAGTCAAAGAGCCCTGTAATAAAGCACAATCTCCCCTTTTGGAGCTAAAAAGATCATCATGGTCTCAGGCATGAGAAAAAGTTTTCTTCCACCCACAGGTCCATGGCATGAATATCTTGGAAACTTGTTCCAACTTGAATATTACATCAACATTGAAATCATGTTACTGGGAATGATTTTATCTTCATAATACCATTTCTCTCTAATCCATTTAAGAGTTAATTCAGTAAGAGAAAAAAAACCCAACCACCTCCCACAAATTAGTCGTTCCACCAATACACCCCTAAGTTAAAACATTTCCCTTAGAAATGCTCTCTTTAGTACAGCTGACTTAGGAATTATGCTCTCTAGTCTTGCAAAACTTGTGTTTCTGTCAGGTATGGCTTCATTTTGCTCCACTCCCTCTTCCTGTTAATGGAATATGATTTCTTATCAAAGGGAAATAGTGTTTTAAGGAAGTTAATGTTTTCCTTTCTTAGTAGACAGAATTAGAATAGATTAGATAGAGGCTTGAATATCATTGAGAATTTAATCTTGGATTTTATTAATATTGCCTAGCCATAAATGTCAATTTAGCACTCTGAGACTAAAGGTTATTAAAGGTTGAAAGGTAAACTCTAATCCTTTGGTTTTAATCCTTTTAAATCCAGAGGAAAAGAAGAATAACCTTCCAAGGATGACTGATTTGGACCTAAAAGGAAGCTTAGAAACTATCTAATTCAGCCCCTGGAGACCCAGGGTGCTAAAATAATTTGCCCAAGATTATACCAGTATTAAGTGGCCCACAAACTCAGATCTTTTTGGAGGTTTTTAGTAGTAGATGGATGAAATGAGGAAAGAAATATTATGCTGGAATGCTCTGACTATTTTTTTAGTCTCTTTTGTAAGGTTCATACTAGAAATTTTTTTTTTTACTATCACAAGGAATACTGGGACAATTTTTATGTTCTGGTGAGGATTTTGAAGTCTTCTAAGGAAAATCTCAAAAATTCAGCCTTATCTCTTTGAATTGTTTTCAGGAAATAATTAGCAAAATAGCTAGTCTGCTGAGATCAGACTAACATGAAACCAAGACTTGGAAGCCCAAAGATGAAGGTGGTGGGGAATCAAACCTAACCTAGAAATGTGACACTGTAGGTGGCCAAGTCGTATGTTCTGGAATGGGAAAGACACTCTGCTATAATGTTTGGAAGAAATAAAACAAACTGTAACTGTCTGCTGCCTTGGCAAATGAACCACCCAAACTCACTGAGAAAATACCATGTAGAAAAGAATAGACAAATACTCATGGTGCCTTTTTTCCCCCTTTTGTTCTTTGATGCTGGAAAAGTGAGCAATTTATTCTCATTAAAACAATATAATAGTCCAACACTCCTGTTGTTCTCCCTTCATACCCATCTTTCTAGAGAGACTAGAGAGAGCTTGAACTTAGAACAACTGCCCTTTATTGCAGAGAGATAAATGTTATGAAATTATGTGAAAGGATTTTGAAAGGGCGTGGGTCAAAATATTGCCTATAAATACATCTAAGCACAAGGATGAATGAAAAAAGTGAAAAAAGAAACATTAAGTTCAAAAGAAACATTAAGTGCCTATTATGTAGCAGCAAGGCAGGCAGCTAGATGACTAGAAGGCCAGGACTGGAATAAGGAAGACTCATGTTCTCAAGTTCAAATCCAAGCTCACATTTGCTATAGCTGTCTCATAACCATTTGCCTCAGTTTCCCCACCTGTAATTGAGCTAGAGAAGGAAATGACAAACCACTCCAGTACCTTTGCCAATAACCCCCCCCCCCCAAAAGAGCCATAAAGAATGGGAGCAGACTGAATAACTAAGCCAAAACAACAAAAAGTGTGGTTAAACACAGTAATTTGTAATATAACCTCAAACAAAATACAGTTTCACTCCTCAATGAGTTTATATTCTAATGGGTGAGACTACACTCAGAGTGGAGTAGTGACTTGGGAAGGGCATTTGGGAGAAGGGCAGTTACCTGGATGTTGAATGGGGCCAATGACTTACATCATTCAGGAACAATGATGGGATTGATTTAATCATGATTCCAGAACTGGAGAGGCTTTGTGAGGAAGTTTAGAAGAAGCTTTTGATTACTGAAACTCCTGTGAATTTCCTAATAGTTGAGAACACTGTATTTATATATGCTTTTGTTATATGTAGTGGTAGGGGGGGCAAAAAAAATCACTGAGCCTCAGTTTCTCTATCTGTAAAAAGAAGGCAGTCAATATGCTCTTTGGTAGTGAAAACATGGAAATAATTTGGTACCCCTAGATTGGGGAATGGTTAAACAAATTGTGGTATATGGACATAATTGAATATTATTGTATCAGTGATAATATGAAAAAAGTTAGATGAAGTGATTTCGGAATGAGGAAATCAAACCAACAGAAAAACATGCTGCATAATTACCACATAAATGTAAATGCTTTAGATCAGATGCAATGACCCATGATCACAAACACTTAACCCCTCTCAGTGGAAAACTGGGAGATCTCAGTGGAAAACTGTGTGGAATGTGGCATAGACTTTCAGACCTAATTGCTTTGTGGGCCGAGTTTTACTTGACTTTCTTGATTAAAAGGAGAATTCAAATGAGATGGGTTTGAGAAATGGTTGTGATGTTAAAAAAAAATAAGTATATCAATAAAATATTTTTTAGAAGTGGCATTATTGCATAGTGAAAAGAACATTTAATCCATGTCAGCTTCCTTATCTGTAAAATGGGAATGTTAAGGTTTATAAATTAGATGATTATGTGAAAATTCTATAGAAAGCATTATATAAATGTGAATAATAGTAGTAGCTTTTTGGTTACTCGATGCTGCCCCATAGCATGTGAAGGGTTTATTTTTGTGCTGAGAGACCTTCTTTCTAGAATGAATAATTTCACTTCTGGTGCAAGAGAGACTGGAAATAAAGGTTAGCTGTCACTTCAAATTCAACTTGTCTAAAATTGAACTCATTATCTTGCCCCCTCCCCCAATCAGCTCCTCCTCCAGACTTCCCTATTTCTGTTACTGTTCTATTGTATTGTTCATGTTCTCATTCAGGCTTGAGAATCTGGTGTCATTCTTGTCTACTTCTCCCACATCTAGCAGTTACTAAGCCTCTTTTATTTTTGACTTTCCAATTCAGTTTCCCCTTGTTGAGATTTTCCTTTAAAGTCTATTTTTCCTTTCCTTTCTCATTTTGACCAGGCTCAAGGCTTTCACTCCTCTATCTGCCTTCTGGCTAATCTCCTCAATTCCAGAAGGTCCCTGTTGCAATTCATATTGTATAGGACTGACAAAATAATTGTTGGGAGTCCTGTGTCCTCTGACGAGCAAGCCAGAGAGTAATAGAGGTTCAAAAGCTATTATCAGGGGGTTGCACCTATGATCCAGATTCATTACTACCCAAGCTTTTTAGTGTTCTCTGCCTAAGACCAGGTAGATCACAATCCGGGCACACATGATTTCCTAGAGACCACAACAAAACACAGAGGGGCACAGAGAAAACCACATTTAAAAAAAAAAGAAGACACCCAGAACCACATGACCACAGACAGTTCACCTGGCTCACCTTTTCTTCTTCCTTATTAAAAAAATAACAACAAACCAGCTTTATTAATCAGCAAAGGAGCCTTTTATGGGCTAGGCAGCAGCAGCTTGGTATAAGGAGCATATCTAAGATCAAATCTTGAAAATTACCCATGTGATCCTGCCTAAATCACTTTTCTCCACATCTCACTTTTTCATCCATAAAATGGGGATGAGGTCACAACCTTACAAGATTGTTGTGAGGAACAAATGAAATAATGCCTCTACAAGGGCTTTTCACACCTTAATGCATTTTGTAAAGACTAGTTATTATTACAAAAAATAAACAATCCCTGACCTCATGGTGCATACATTCTGCCAGTGTAAACATGTACATGTAATAACTTCTAAAGGAAATTAATTCAGAGAGGGAATAGTAGGTGCCATAGATAAGGGGAACGGTCCCATGTAGGCGATGGCTCATGAGCTCAGTGTTGAAAGAAGCCAGGTATTCTAAGAGGCAGTGAATTCCAAGCATGGGGGAGGTTATAAAGATGAGAAATGGGATATCATGCAGGAAGACCAATTTGTGGGACCACCAAATACGTGAAGAGGACTAAGTCTGGAACCAGGTTGTGAAGTACTTTAAAAGGAGAGGAACAAGGGACAGCTAAGGGCTTAAAGAATGGAGAGCCAGGCCTGGAGATAGTAGGTCCTGGGTTCAAATTTGGCCTCTGACACTTCCTAGCTGTGTGACCCTGAGCAGGTCACTTAAACCTAAATGCCTAACCCATACCACTCTTCTACTTTAGAACCAATAGTATCCATTCTAAGACAGAAGGTCCTTAAGGGTTAAAAAAAAAAAAGCTGTTTCAGTATCTCAGTAGTCCAGGAATGAGGCGGCAGCAGTACAAGGGATCAGGCCAGATGTTTTGGGGTTTTTCTGCTTTGATCAGCTCTCACAGAAGCTGATACAGCAGTCCATATTATTTCCTGTAGATATTACTACTAGTCCCTGATGCTCAGATGACCCCCCTTAGGTTCATGGCATCATAGTTTGAGACCTGAAAAGCACATTAGAGGTCATCCATCCAACCCCCCTATTTTTCATATGAGGAACCTAAAGCCTAGAAAGGTTGCATTCCTTTCCTAAGGTTCCCAGAAATACAGAAGAACCAGGATTTCATGCAGGACTTTAAGTCTAAACTTGTTACTTTTTCTTTCTTATCAAACCTAGATTCTTCCACTTATTCTTCAAGGTCTTCTATCACCTTCCCCTCCCCTACTCATACAGTTTTTGTCTCATTCTTTCCCAATGCACTTTGTTTTACTTTTAATTTAAAAAATTTAACAGAAATCTATTTTCTCTTCTTCCCATCTCTTTCTTTACCCTCTCCTCCCCATAGAAAAAAAGCAAAACAAAAGGAAAAAAAAACTAAATATGCATAGTGTAGTAAAACAAATTCCTACATTCGCCATGTCCCAAAAAATATGCCCCGCTCTTTACTCTGACTCCATCACTTTTCAATCAGGGAGAGGCTAGCAAGTTTTATCATGAGTCCTTTGAAACTGTAGTTAATCAATGCATCGATCAGAGTTTCTTTCTTTCAGAATGTTTTGTTATCATATAACAACATTATATAATATGTTGTGCACATATATATAATTACATATGTATATATATATAATTGTTTTCCCAGTTCAGCCCACTTTATATCAATTCATATAAGTCTTTCTAGTTTCTCTGAAACTGTCCCCTAATCATTTTTTATGGAACAGTAGTATTTCAGTATCCCAAAATTTATTCAGTCATTCACTAATTGGGGGTTGTTCTTTGCCTCCACAAATGGCTGCTATAAATAATTTTTGCATGTGGATCTTTTTCTTCTTTTTTTAAAACATCTCTTTCCCCCAATGCATTTTTTTATGCTGCCATAAGACAGTTTCCTGAGAGAGGACCAGCTTTAAAACTGGGAAAACCTATCCTCAAGTTTTAATTTTGACACATACTAGCTGTGTGACTAGACATAAATCACTTAACCTCATAGCTAGCCCTACAAGAGACTCTAAAACAATAAATTGCTGACCAGTTACAGATCCACATACAAGTAAAATCATACATCTGGACAAAAAAAAGGAAAAATCCCACAATCCTCTCCTTCACTATCTTACAGACATATAGCGGTCATTCTATGTATAGTGTTCTTATCATCTTTACACTTAAACTGTGGGTGTATTCTAAGGAAAGATGTGCACATAATATGCATGTTTATTATTCCAAAGCTCTGTCCAAGGCTTTCTTTCCTTACTCCCTCTTTCATTTGTTGAACTCTGCTACTTTGGGTCTATTCTAAAGATTCCCAAATTCATAAATCAGGTTTTTCTTCTGAGGTCTCTTACCATATTACCAACTTCCTAATGTACATTTCCAAAGATAGACATCTCAGACTTAACATATTCAAAGTTGAACTTAATATATTCTCCACCAACCACTAAATTCTATATTTCTGTACAGGGCACCACCATTTCCCCAGTTTTCAACCACAGTATGATGCTCATTTCATTCTCTTTCCTTCTTTCTCTCTCTGTCTGTCTCTCTCCGTCTCTCTGTCTCTCTTTCTCTCTCTGTCTCTCTCTGTCTCTCTGTCTCTGTCTCTGTCTCTCTCTAGCTGTCTGTCTCTCTCTGTCTCTCTGTCTGTCTCTCTGTCTCTGTCTCTCTCTCCCCCTCCCCCTCCCTTGGGGCTACTAGCCCAGCTGGATTAGACTCTCATCTCCTCTCACCTGGGCTACATAATTGGCATCCTTGCCTGGGCACATAGTTTGCTAAAGTGACTTTCCTAAATGGATACACAAATTTTCCCATTCTACTCTCCTGCCCAGAAAACTCCACTGGCTCCCAATTACCTCGAGGATGGAATTTGCTCCCAACTACCTTAACAGTCATATTATATATGACTATCAGCCAGCCAAACTGGCCTTCTTACTTTTTCTCAACACAGAACACTTCATCTCCCTGACTAGAATGTATGCCTTTCCTCAGCTTCACCATTTAGCAAACTAGCTTCTTTCAGAGCTCACCTGAAGGAGGCTTCCTATACAAAGCCTTTACTAATTCCTTCTGCTCAGCTGCTGGTACCTCTCCTCCCCCATTATTTTGTCTACAAAACATACACATAATCTGCCTCTTGTATTGTCTCTTCCTATTGAATATAAATTACTCAGTACTTAGCATGAGGCAGCTAGGTGGCTTGGTGATAGAGCACAGAGTCTGGAGTCAGGAAGACTCATCTTCCTGAATTCAAATCTGGTTTCAGACACTTTCTAGCTGCATAACCCTGGGAAAATCACTTAACTCTGCCTCAGTTTCCTCATCTATAAAATAGCTGGAGTAGGAAATGGCAAACCATGCCAGTATCTTTGCCAAGAAAATGGGGTTAGGAAGAGTCAGACATAACTCAACGAGCACTAGGTGCCAAGTGGTTGGTTGTTTAATTAATTGCCTGACCCAGACAACCTTCTTCTCTAAGTTCTACCCATCTAAAGCAATTATGTAAATGTCAGCTGTTATTATTATTTCAAAGACTAGCCCATCTCATTGACTTCCATGAAGATTGCTGTGATTACTCCCCTCTCAACTTCACTTGTGGTCCTGTAGCACACAGTTCAATGCTTAATTATATATTCTCATATATGCTTTCCAATACTCTACTCACAGCATAGAATTATCCCAGAATGTCTTCTCTTTGTTGTGGACAACTAGTTTAGAGTAGAGCCTCTCCCAAGAAAACAAGCCTCTAATTTCTGTACACATCATCAGAAAGCTAAAACCCTGGGTTTGACTCTCTGGCAGGACCAAGGGGGCTTAGATACAGTAGAGACCTGTTGAATTTTAGGCATCTGTTCTTGGCTTCTTATGTAGAGGCTTAGGGAAAACTGAAGTTTGTCTTTGCTGCTCTCTCCTCTCCCTTCCTATCTCCCTTTATCCTCCCAAATTCCTAACATCAGTCTCCCATCCAAGAATACCCTTCCCTGAATTGCCCTGAAGTACTCCAGAGTGTGCTTTCCCTTTTCTCTGTCTGGCCTCTGTACCTCTTCCTTCAGAAAGCTTCAAATTAAATTAGTGTAGATAAATAATAAAGACTAAGACCTATCCCCATTCATCCCCCTACCCCAAAGGATTCCTTCCTTACTGGGCAAAAGAATTTATAATTGGTAGAATTTCACTTTCTGTGAGAGATTCTGGGGGCAGGAGTTCCTCTTAGATTGTAACTGCCTGTGCTGTCATTATGTCAGATTTCCCCCTGGGAGGAGGTGTTGAGAAGGACTATTTGTGTGTCCCCCGCCCCATCTGCCAGCAGTGAGGAAGTGCTCTGAGGTTTCTGAGGCACACAGGTAGCTGGTCCTCCCTGACTCTCTGGCAGTGGGTACGCACAAACAGTATTCTGGGAGTCCCCAGGTATTAGCAACCAGGACAACACTGGTGAGTAATGGAGTCCTGTGACTTGAATGGAGGCTGGATAACCCCTTTAGCTCTGCCTTGGAAATAGCATGTACTGGCTTGATACTTGAAAATTTGTCAGGTTATTGAGAAGCCTGACAGGGTAAGATTTCCTTCATCTTTCTGTTAAACAGGGAAAGAGTGGAGCAGTAATCATGGAATGGGAAGAAGGGAGAAATGTGATAATTCCATTTAGTTATTAGATTTTCCCCTTTGCTACCTGAAGACCCAGAGAGGAAAAGTGTGTGTGCATGCGTGTGTGTGTGTGTGTGTGTGTGTGTGTGTGTGTGTGTGTGTGTTTTGGAGGGGAAAAAAAGTTTTTTATAATTAAGCTTTAGATTCAGACATGAAGCTAACTCCAATCAGAGGGTATAAGTATAAAGCCAAAAAGATCAATCTCATTGGCTCAGGCATCTCACGATGAAAGAGGAGACTGTCATAGCAGAAACTATGCAATTGAAGAGGGAGTGTTTACAGTTTACAGTCCCAGGTTCCCAGGGCACATAGATGATAGATACTTTACCTGTAAAACTGGGAAGTCCAGTTTCTTGAGATCCTCAGGTCTTCAAAGAGAAGAGCCTCAGAGTAGCTTCCTGTTATATTCTTTATTCTTCCCTTCCTTCCTGGAGATGACTCCATTCATGTTTGATTTGGCCGTGTGAAAGTATAATCATTTCTTACCCATCATTAAATCACTGTCCAATTAATTTTGATGTGAGTCTTATTTGATTACAATATAATTTTATACCTCTATGGCCCAATCTTTGTAATTTTTGGCTTATATAGGATGTCCCTAAAGTCTTAGTTTAAAGTCTAATAGCTTAAAATTGCAGTGTGACTTTGGGAACACCCTATATATAGCATGATCATCTACTTACATCTCTTTAGAAAAAATTAATGGGAACCTGTTTTTGTTTTTCTCTTGCACATATGATGCTCTTATCTAATTAACTGGATTATAAAAGGAATAAATATCTTATAATACTTTTGCATCTGTCATAGAATCTAGCACAGCCCTGAACACATAGCTCAATAATAACGTATTAATTGATTTGTCCAGGAAATAATAATACGATGCTTTTCTCATAACTCAGTGTTAGGCAGATGATCCTAGATTATCCCCATTCTATAGATAAAGAAAATGTAATCCTTGGAGGTTTAGTGATTTGCCTGTGGTTATACAACTAATATTTGGTCTTTCTTCACTGTACCATATTCCCTCTTAGGAAAGACTAATATATTTTATATTTTAGAGAAATATTGTTTGTTAGGCAGAAGAGGATTAAAATAGAAGAAAACCATTTAGCTAATCTTTGAGATTTATATTATTACCAAGCCTTTGTATAATTTAAGTAAACTTGTATTCCTTTAAAGATCATTTCACCTTCTTTTGTTGTTGTCTTTCTTTAAAAAAAAAACTCAACTTTTCCTTCTCAATTATAAACAAAAAGCAATTTTTATCATTTATTTTTTAAAAGTTTGAACCAAATTCTCACTCTCCCCCCTGATGGCATGCAATCTGATATAGATTTTACATGTGTAATTGTGTAAAATAGTTTTCTATATTAGTCATTTTGTGAAAGAGAACTTTTAACAAGCAAAAAAAAAGTGAAATATAATATGTCTCATTAGTCTACATTCAGAATCCATCAATTCTTTCTTTGGAGATGGAGAGTATTTTTCATCATGAGTCCTTGAGGATTTTTTTGGATCACTGCATTGCTAAGAATAGTTCTCATTCATTAATGTTGATCATATAATATTGTCGTTACCGTGTACAATGTTTTCCTGGTTCTGGTCACTTCACTGCATTAGTTTCATATAGATTTTTCCAGGTTTTTCTGAAATCATGCTTTTCATCATTTCTTATAGCATAGTAGTATTCCATCACCATCATATACTGACTTGCTCAGCCATTCCCCAGTTGATGGAAATCTCCTCAATTTCCAATTCTTTGCCACCACAAGAAGAGCAACTATCAATATTTTTATTCCAATAGGTCCTTTCCCCTTTTAAAAAATAAGAGACCTAGTAGTGGTAAAGCTGGGTCAACAGAACAGTATTAAAGCCCTCTGAGCATGTCATTATCATTATCTTGCTTTAGAAAAAATCCCCAAACAAACAACTCTGAGAATCTTTTATCTAATCATAATCTTTGGTCATTCCATCTTTCCCTCTGAATTGCAATTCCTAACCTTATTTTTCATGATCTCCTTAACCTCTAATCCCTCCTCTACTCAATTCTTTCCTAGGTCATCACTTCTCATTGCCACTTCTCTATCTTGACCCCTGAACTTGTAAGCCAGTTCAACTTCATACTCTTCTTAATTCCCTTGTCCTTCTATGGCTTTGATTTCTCCAAACATCCATTGTTTTTACTTCTTTTCACATGCTACTAAATCAAGCTGAAGAAAAATAGGAAAGCATGTTTACTGGAGCCACTACAAATTTATGCTGCATAATCTTACCTGGGGTCTCACTGCAGCAAAGTGAGCCTTTCATAAAGCTGCCTTAACTGAATGACTAGCCTGCTCACCACAGCAACTTTTCTGAATGTTTTCAGGGCCCCAGAGTTCCCACGATTCTCCTTTCCGCAGTCTTCTCAGCTGAAAACCTTACTTCATATATCATTGCAAAAAACTGAGTCCATTCTCTGAGAGTCCCTCTTTTTTCCTCTTCGTCATCTGATATTATACCTTTCCCTACTGTCTCCTTCTTTACCCCTGGCTCACAGCAAGAAATGGCCCTTCTACCTATCAAAGCAAACTCTTCTACAAGTCATTATCTTTCTAATAAAGTAATGTAATTAAATGTTACATTTACCAAGGGATTTCCATAATCAAATGCAAAGCCATTATGATCAGTTGCTGTTAGAGGACTTGGTGTTGACTCACTGTATGTCAGGAACTCATTATAAGTTCTTTCTACCAAAGCAGATTGATGATTGATTTGAAATTATGAGAATTTCCTGAAGGCCTGAGAAACTTAGTAACTTGCTTTGGATCTCAGAGCCAGAATATGTCAGAAACTAGTCTTGAACTCTTCTTTTAGTCAATGAGGCCAGTTCTCTATCATACCACCCTCCTCTGTTTTGGACAGAGCATTGAATTGAGGAAACAGAGATCCAACTAAGTATTTACTTCAGTTACCTTCTATCTCGAATTAAAGTGACCTATGCCACTTGGAGAGAATGCTATTAAAAAAATAGAAAAAATTGTCGAGGCATCTTTAAAAAAAAATGCAGAGAACAAGAGAAAAGCCAGGAAGAAACACAGACAAGTTGAACAGCTTTGAAAATTACAGTCATACTTATTATAAACTTAAAAAGAAAAGCAAGCTAAACATTTATGATCCTGCTTATCTTTTCAATGAGGAAAATAGAAATGCCCATTCTATTATATATGTAATGAAATCACATAACAAATATAAAGGATAAATAAAGGTTCAGCTTGGTGACTCAGTGGATCGAAATCCAGACATAGAGATGGGAGGTATTAGGTTCAAATCTGGCCTCAGACACTTCCTAGCAGTGTGACCTGGGGCAGCCATCTGACCGCCATTGTTTAGTCCTTACTGGTCTTCTGACTTGGAACCAATACTTAGAATTCATTCTAAAATGGAAGGTAAGGGTTTGTTTGATTGTTTTTTTTTTTTTAAGAATAAACAAATAAATAAATAATAGAAATAAATAGAAATGGTAGCTTAGCATATCAATTCTTAACAGAGGAGTTCATAAGAGAGCATTTTGTACTTCAAGAAATTTGTTCAATTTCCCCACTCTTCTAATCCCTTTCTTTTCTTACAGGTGATGGATGTGGGCACATGGTGACTTACCAAGACAGTGGCACATTGGCATCTAAGAATTATCCAGGGACTTATCCCAATCATACCATATGTGAAAGGACCATTACAGTTCCTCAGGGGAAAAGACTGATTTTAAGACTTGCAGATGTGGATATTGAATCTCAGACCTGTGAATCCAACTACTTGCTCTTTGTCAGTTCCTCAGCTCAACATGGTATGTATATTAAATCTGTATTGCCCTGTTGTGGGTAAAGAACAAGGGGAGAATATTATCAAGAGTGTAATTCAATTCAATTCAACAAGTATTTCTTCCCCATCTACTTAATGCCAGGCGCCATCTTTGATGGTGGGGATACAAATGTCAACTAGTTCTGAAATGGTAGCTCATGGGAGAGTTATACCTGTCAGCAGAGGTCCATTGACAGTGGATCAAACAAAGGAGGGCAAATTAAAAGCTAAAAAATGTGTTAGCATGTCAAGGAAAGTGTTGATAGTAGCTTCCACATCCTAGAGTACACATTTAGGTTTTATAACTTTGCAGGCTCACTTAGACCACACAGCCAGTCAGCAGTATTTTGCAGCAACTTAGGAGAGATAAGTATCATCTTTCACAGGAGAAGGGAGGGTAGAGAAAGGGGAAATCATTCAAGCAAAAAAGAAGGGGGATTCTTTGGGAATGTTTCCCACACAGCTGGCAAGGTATGTTATGTGAATGAGAAGGCATTCTTAGTTCAAGGGCAGGAGTCAAGGGGAGGTGACCAAATACTTTCTCAGTTACGAAGGAAGTCCTTTTAGATAAACTACAGGGTTGAGATAAACCATTTAGACAATATTACAGATGTCTCTTATCCAAAAACAATACAAGTATCCCTTCCACTTTTGGGGAGAGGTTAAAGGCATGGTGCTCTCCACCCCTATCATCTGGAAAATCTGCATAAACATTTTTGACCCTTCCTTCATACTAAAGAAGTTTCCATTTTTTCTTTTTTCTTTTATGGTGTGCTTACAGTACCTTATTGTAAAATCTGGATTAAATATTCAACCATAGGCTCTAGTTAATGTAATACTATATCAATGCATATATAACATATGTAATACTAATGTATATAAAGTTAATGTAACACTGTAAAGTCTTTTTAAGCATTTTTGACTTTCTAAACTTTTTCTGATTTGTCTGCTGGCCTTCACATGTCATCTGTGGCTTCTGCAGAACTCCCCCAGAAATTCCCATTTAGTTTCTTTTGCTGACCCATGATATATCAAAAGCAGGGTGGGAAAGTCACAATGTGGAAGGGATGCCTGTAAATATTTTTCTTACAATAGAGGATGAGGCTACCTACTCTATGAAGCTGCCTACCTACTCTACATTTTATTTCTCTTTACTTTCCACTATTAGGCCACCAGGAGGTTGGAGAATTTCTATATTGGTAGTCCATCAAGATGTGGTTAAATGATCGTAGTACCTATTTTTCATTCATAAAGACAAAAAAAAAAGGCCTGCCTGCCTATAAGGAGTTTAATGATTTTAGTTGCATAAAATAGAACACATAAAATTATAAAGGAAATCAAAGATTATTTAAAATATTTTTTCCATCCAAGTTCATGGAGCCTCTGAAATTCTTCTGCAAACCCCAGATTAAGAGCCCTTTGAGTAAGCTATATGAATATATAGGCTAGAAACATAACTCATAGGGTGAAGGGTAAATCCAATAAAGCAATACCCTAATGTGTTTCTCAATTACTTTGTTTTATGTTTATTTACTTGTGGATAAGAGAATTTTGTTGAAATATCTGTGAATATAGAAACTTCCCAAATTTGCATTTTTATAAACCTCAGATTTAGTCAGAATTTATTCCCTTGACCTTTGTGGATAAATTCTGAAAGCGATGCTAAAGAGAACCAGACATTATGTAACACATGACTCTTGGATGATAAAACAGAGAAATCAACCTCCTCCCTCTATAATTAGCCAGGCCCCTGAACTCCACAGACTCTTGCCTTGAACATCACCCCAAAAGTTACATGTCCCTACCTCTCTTCCCTCTTCCAACTTTTACTGTGAAGAGTATGACCCTCTGTTTCTATTCAGCATCCCTGTGATCCCAAGTTATAATCTTCCCACTCCCCGATTCCTCATATCCATCCTCATCAACCCATCCCTCCTGTGTCCCTACCCCATTCCAACATCCCCTTTTATTATGCCTTCTGAAGTCCCTGTTCTATTGATTATAAATTACTCTTCTTATTAGGCTTACACACCCTCCCCCTAGAAATGCCTTTGCACCTATTTTGTATTTATTTTTTCTATGTTTTCTATCTCCCACCACTCCTTACCTTCCTTTAAGTATAATAAAAGATGCTTGATGGGGGGGACCTTCAGAAATCTTCTTATTTTATTCTTGCCTTTATATTGCTAGTCTCTGGCTTGTGGATGCTAATAAAGGCTTCTTGAGAAATTTGTGAGAAATACTAGAATCAAGTTTGAAACCCTAGTCTGTATCCTGTAGGCAGGTTTCTAGGAGTCCTGAGGTGTACTAAAGCACTTAAAATGTTTACTGAATTTAAATATCTAAGGGACTCTTTTTTTTTTACATTAACCTACATAGTCAATGTAAAATTGCACTTTGCATTACATTTATAAAACTGAGCGAAATGTATGCCTTTTTACATTAAAACATAATATAATATAATAAATAATATTTATATATAAATATATAATAAAATAATATAATAAAATTTGCTCAACTCTATAAAACTGTTGTTGACTCTAATGGAGAAGCTGTTAGCAATCTTTTTCTCAGATGTGGGGGCTATAAGTTTACTAATAAAGCTTGACTGGCCTTCTTCTCATTCTTAGCCAAGAAAGCTGATTCTCCCATGTTGAGTTCTCCCACACTCTACAGGTCCAGACCAGTGATGAGCAAATTCATTTACTGAAACTTTCCCAGACAGACACCATGGGAAAAAAAATCCCTTGAGATTTTTATCCCAGGGTATTTTCTGTCTCTGTTAATGACAGGCTGCTTAATTACTCCTACAAAGAGCTTCAAGTAGTTGGAAACTTATAAGGATGATGCTATTTTCTTTTGGACCAAATCACCCATTTGTGTTAAGTGGAAAACTCAGAAATCTGGGAATGCTTGAGGCTTCTTGGGCCAATTTGCTATTTAGTACCTCTCACCATCAAATGTTTATGAGCTTACTAAGGAGTGCTTGAAGAACATTAGCTAGGAAAATGGCTCCTATTCTAGGGAACTGTTTGCATGTCAGAGCTTAAATGGAAGCAGAAAATGTAAGGTAGGGTGCTTCAGGGGCAGATCATGTCTCCTTTGGGAAAGCCTCTCTCCTATCTTTTCCAGCCATGAGTAATTAATTAATTTTCACTTGCTGACAAAGTGGCAGGTCTACTCTTCCTTGGCTGCCATCATATTGCCCAAGGCAGTGTGGGTGGGGTGAGAGTAAGGAGAATGGTCAGGTCACTCACTGCTAGACAGGTTTCTGAGGAAACTCTGGGAGCTTTGAATTGTGTGGAGATGGTGGAAAATATTCTAGTGTGTGTAAATAAGAGAAAGGAACAGAGTAATTAGGTGTCATATATGCTAGATTTCAAAAGAAACATTCATCTTATGGTGAGGCTGATATTATTTCTGAATTCCTGAGGTTCGGAGACTAGGATGCTTCTAGTAAATATGTAATAGAACTATCATTCACTTATAGCAATAAAAGCTAGTAAATTATTTATTAATCTTTCTCCATTTCAAAAGCTTTGTCATTAGTAAAGATGGGGGAAATGATCAATCCTCTCTCAAGTAGGTTTTTGCTTGAGCTGAGAGCCAGATAAGCTTTTTTTTTTCGTACTTTAGAGAAGAAAATGTCTAGCATTTTTCAGAACTCTTTTTTTTTTTTGTCTACTCCAAAGGCAAATCTTTGTATCAAAGATTAATTTCACCAATATTTAAATTGTTTGGCAAGTTATCTCTTGTTGGACTGTGTTATATAGCAATAAACCTTGATCCACAAATCCTTTGGAGACAAAGCTTTTGACAGTCATCCTGGAAGTGATGAGTGGGTTGAGAGATCTTCTAGATTTATCAGTACTGAATTCTCAGATATGGTGTGTCTCATGAGGAAACAATAGCAACTGTGTCGCAAGTATAGATGGCTCTTGGGGGTCCTGGTCTTTAATCTGGCTCCTTATTCCTGGAGCTCATGTGGCTCTGTTGCCTTATAAACAGTAATAATAACAATAAACAATAATAGCATTTTTATAAATCTATGTGTGCTAGCCACTGTGCTAAGAACTTTACAAATATGATTTCATTTTATTTTCACATCAACCCTGGGAGGGAAGAGCTATTTTTATCTCTATTTTACATTTGGAGAAACTGAGGCAAACAGGTTCAATGATTTCTTCAAGGTCAAAGAACTAGTGAATGTCGGAGAATAGATTTTTTTTTTATTAAACCCTTACCTTCTATCTTAGAATCAGTACTTAAGGATCAGCTCCAAGGCAAAAGAGCATTAAGGGCTAGGCTATTGGGATTAAATAACTTGCCCCTTAGCTGCCCCCTAAGACTGTATTTGAACTCAGGTCTTCCTGACTCCAGTGCTCTATACACTATGCTACCTAGCTGCTTTACTGTCACCTGGCAACAGAGTCAGCACCCTCCAGGCTATAATAGTGTACAGTTCTGTGTTACTGGGTAGAGAATTGCCTTGAGGGAGGTTTCAGAGCTAATTGAGCCTGTAAGAGCAACATATTTCATCTGAAGGGAGGAGAGAAAGAGTTTATCTTTTAGATATCTATTGCCACATTTCACAGAATTTCTATTTGGGTAATGCCATTTGTGATAGCACATAGTAGTGCTGCAACATTCCTTTTTCATTAATTAGAAGTACCACTCTATTCAGTTTGATTTTTGTAAACCAGTCCCCAACTCTTTACTTGAAATAACTTTGATATTCTAAAACCATTAACATTTTTTTAAAAAATCAACTGAACTGGACATGTAGGGTTTGCTCAAGTTCTGTGTGTGTGTGTGTGTGTGTGTGTGTGTGATAAACTTTTATCAACTAACCTCTGCAGAGGATTCATCAGTGAAAAGAGACACTTTTCACCATATCATTTACCCCCATGTCAGCATTGTGTGTGTGTTTTTTTTTTAAATAACTCTTGGCTCACACACTGAAAGCACTTTTGTAATTCACATTCTTAACAACAGAATGCACTATCAACAAATTTGACCACCCACACAGGCATCACAGCAGTCAGTCAAAACTTATAATTTGCTCTCTCATGTTATTGAGAACAGAGAAGAGTATGATGCTGACACTATGGATTATTGCCATTTTATTATTTGCTATTTCTTACAATATTGCCAGATGGATCATCTTTAATATTTGAAAGAGGAGAGCATACAAAATACTTGGAACAAATCAGAAAAGGGTACTAAGGAAATAGCAATAACCTTTTTAAGCTTTCTTTCCCTTCTCTCCAAAATCTAAAATCTTAGAGAATAATACTTGCATCTGTCTAGGGGATGAAGCTTTATGAAATGAGGTAATAGCCAGACTTTAGCAAATAATTTTTTAACCCTTACATTCTGTCTTAGAATCATTTCTTTGGTAGAAGAGAGGTAAGGTTAGGCCACTGGGGTTAAGTGACTTGCCTAGGATCACACATCTAAAAAAAGTGTTCAAGGACAGATTTGAATCTAGGACTTCCTGTCTCCAAACCTGGCACTCAATCCAATGTGCTACCTAGCTGCCCCAGTAATTAATTTTCTACAATGGATCCCATCTTTCTAGTTATGTAATTGAATTAAAAGTAGAGAACATATAAGATCCCATTGTATTTACTGTTTGTTGTCAATGAAAATGTATTTCATTTGAAAGAGCACAATAATGAAAGGATATAGATATAAAGGATATAGAGCTGGAAGGGTCTTTAAAGGCCAGTTAGTCTAATCCCCTCATTTTGCAGATGAAGAGACAACCTCAGAAAGAATAAGTAATTTGTTGAAGGTCACATTTTTGGTAAATATTAAGAGGAGGGATTTGAACCAATTTTTTTTAAAAGATCACTTTCTTTTCATTTCAAGTCAGCAATTTTTAAACATTAATTCCTTGGGGAAGTATAAAGAGACCACACAAAGAGACACATATGAGGGTAGAGAAAGGGGAAAAGGATGGAGAAAAAATGACCAGTGGCTGCTCCAAGTTCAGACAAGCAGAGCAACACCAAGGTCTTTGACTCTAGAGCCAGTGCTCTTTACAGTAAAGCCCCTCATCCAATAATTCCCATTCATATATTAAAATATCTTGAAAGATTTAAGAACAGAAGGCATATTGTTCAATTACCCTCTGATTTATTAATATCAAATGCTTACAGAAGTTATTTGCCGCCATCATGGAGGAAGTCCTGCTCAAACATTGAATTGAAAAAGAATTTCCTATAGAAGGCATTGTCCTTCAGCTGCTCCTGTTTTCAGATGTCATTGTGCTCATTGCTTCAAGTCTCTGAATATCGTACAGCCTTTTGTGGAGAATCCATAATCACGTCTAAATGTCTGCTTGGGAAACCAAGTAGTTAAAGACTGTTGTCCAGACCCTGATATGCAGATGGATATATGGGTACATAATCCATAGAGCCCATTCATCAGTGTATATGTCTTAGATAGGCAATGACCCAAGCCTAGGATTAAGTAGGAGGAGGAAAGTGAGCTAAATTGCTTTTTGGAAATTGT
The DNA here is from genome assembly GCF_027887165.1 of Monodelphis domestica. Lineage (NCBI taxonomy): Eukaryota > Metazoa > Chordata > Mammalia > Didelphimorphia > Didelphidae > Monodelphis > Monodelphis domestica. The sequence goes on from NC_077228.1 coordinate 385,397,417, forward strand.
ACAGTACTAAATTAATGATCCTGAGTTTCTCCCTAAAACACAACATTCCATTTTTTTTTACATCTGTATTCTTCCAATGGTATTAGTGGCTAGGGGTTACGTAATACCATGGTCCATAAAGAATTAAATGTATAGATTTCCCAAATGGTTAAAGAGAGACACATCAACCAACAAACATTTATTAAGTGCTTACTATGTGCCAAGCACTTTGCTAAGTGCTGAAGTAGGTTTGAGTATTTCTAACAAATTACCAATGAATTAAACTTGAGAGGTAGCAACTAAGTGGTGCAGTAGATAGAGTTCTAGACCTGGAGTCATGAAAACTCTTCTTCCTGAGGTCAAATTTGGCTTCAGACATGTCTAGCTGTGTGACCCCAGGCAAGTCACTGAACCCTGTTGACTATTTTTTGAGGAGAGCTAAATTTTAACCAAATGAAAACAATGATATTTATTCTTACATAAAGTAAATGATTGGTTTATATATATATATATACATACATATATGTATGTATGTATGTATATCTGGAGAAATACTCTAGTTGTGTGTTGCCTTGTTACCTTTCTGAGGTATGGCTATAATTAATTTTGATTTTTTTAGATGTGATAATTTTTGCAGCTGGCAATAAAAAACCAATGTGCTCCAAATGTGATAGAATCATTTTATTCAAAAGGACAATGAAGAAACTTCTCAAATTGAATTTATTAGCTATATGCTGGATTCCTTTTGAAGGAAGTACTGAAGTAAAATAAGCCCATTAAAAAAAATCTAAAATTAGCTTTAAAAGGATTTGAAGGTATAGAAACCTATTCTATATGTGATTTAAAAAAAAATCAAGATGAAAGAAATATAGGGCAGCAGAATTTTAAGTAGATGAGTCAGGCCCATTTATTATAAATGATTTTAACAAATTTTGCCTTGGACTCTATATCCAAATGATATATGTGAAGACTAGTATGGATGAAGAGCTTTATGAATAAGTTAACATTGGAGGAATAAAAAACGTTTAGCCTTGTAATATGATGTAGCCTTTCAAAGCTCTTAATTAACTTTGACCAAATTCACCAGGATTTCAAAGAGTATCATAAAACCAAGGATGCATATTTCAACTTGAAACCCATTCCTACCATGATGTTTACTGACTTGGTCAGTATTGATTCCCAGTTCATTTCTCTTTGTGTACATTCCTGTGTTTTTATATTGAAGGTGTAAAGTACTTAAATGAGTATTGACGAATGGTACCACCACTTCTTGTAATAATATAAGCTCTTTGGTGTTTTGACTTCTGACCTTTACCTATGGCTCTAACCTATGTGAATAATATAATAGTTTTTTAAAAGTTTAGTCATATCTAAGGCAATAAAAAATTGTTTAAAAATAATCACAATGCTCACGTGAAGCCAATGAGAACTAATTAGTAGTCCATATCCTTTGACCACTTATCAATTGGGAAATGACTTGTATTCTTATACATTTGACTCATTTCTCTATGTATTTGATGAATGAGGGCCCTATTAGAAACATAAATACATTTTGAACAGAACTAAATAGTAGTCCACCTTGAGGAAGGAATTGCTCATCATTTCTTCTTGATTTTTCAAATAAAGAATGAGTATAAATACTTGACTGCAATTATCAGGAAAATCAGGAGAATTCCACAGGTTTGCTACAGTAAATATCATCCTGTAGTTCCCTATAATCCTTGTTGGCATTGATGAGGCAGTGAGCAAAGATTCAACTTCCTTGCTCTATAGTGCATATTTTCAAAGACATGGTAATAATTTTAGCATGCTGAAAAGAACACACTGAAGACATATGGCCCATATGCATAGAGACATATGCTTGTCAAAATATCCATTTTCTAATGAGAGATACATATATGCAGCTGAGCAAATTTCTCCTTGTCTACATTCAATTTTAACTCAAAGCTCGTTACAGCAACTAATTATCAGCAGTCTCTGCCTCTCTAGAATATTCTCTTTAGGTTTTACTTTCTAACTCCTTTAACATAATTGACCCTTATTCTCACTCATTTTCTTATCCCTGCTTCAGGTTGCCCTCATTTTTCTTCTTTTGCAGTTAGCCAAAGTGCTGTTAGCTAAATTATCTTTTTTTTTTTTTGCTTTATACTCCATATCTATCACCCTCTCCTTAAAACCCTTCACTGCTCTTCATAATCTTTTCCATTAGCACTCCATTAGCTCACCCTCAGTTTTCTGATTCTCCCTTAAATCGTCTGGAACTCCCTAATCTGTCTTCTTTCCCATGCTGCTTTTCTTTCCTTTATTCTGTACTCACTATGGTAAGCTCTCTTTTCCACTGAAAGCTTTTGAGAAAAGGAATTTTTTTTTGTTTGCTAGTTCATATTTTTAGGGGCTACCTAGCACACAAAGTGCTTGATACATTTTTTGATTGATTGATTGCTAACCAAAAGGGAGCATGAGATTTAGTTCAGATAAACCCAAAGGTTAATTTCTATCATCAGATCAGACAGGTAGCTAGATGGTCAGCAAGGATTTATTAAGTGCCTATTATAGAAAAGGCACAGGGATAAGCACTGGGGATATAAAATATAAGCAAAAAGAAGAATAGTATCTCCTCTTAAGAAACTTATATTTAATAGAGGCATCCTAGATCTGAAACCCTCCTGTCCTTATATATATGGTGAATACAGCATTGGGTTTATTATTTGTCTAAATGGTTTTATAATACAATTTTAGATGCTGCCTGATATAACCATCGGATCCAATTCCACCAAATATTACAATTTTTTTCTCAATTATATGTAAACCAAAATTTTGAAAATTTTTTTGAAATTCAAGTTCTAATTTCTCTCCCTCAGTTCTTCCCTCTCTCAACTCCTTCCTCTTGTTGCCTTTTGTGTATATTTTACTGCCTGCTTGAGTGTTCCTATATTTGAGTTTTTTCTGTATCTTGTAGAAATGTTGGGGTATTCTATGCTGCCATAATGGCATGTGGCCAGTGAGCCAACAACTTTAGCTGTAGTTTACCTTCAAGATAGTTAAAATTTTGTTTCTCTTTCTGTAGTGAATCCCACAGTAGGTTTCTGATTGTTGTTACCAATGACTCGACCTATTACACAGATATTCAATAAAAATGTTTTATTTCCCATTGAAAAAGATGCTTTATTAATAACTCTACCCACAGTGATGTGATACCAATTTCAGCTAGCTCTCAGAGTAGAAATTTGTGTCCATCCTTCAGGAAGCACCTGCTTCAGTGCCTCAAGCATTTCTCTGTCGGTGACCACTCTCCTGTGGTTATAGAAGGACAGCCTGATTGCCTCTATGGTGGCCTGTTCAAACAGATAGTTATCTAGTGCTCCCAGGGCATCCAAAGCCCAGAAATACCCACTAAAATTCTGATAGATTTGCTTCAGGATTTTAGCAGTGTGATTGGAGTTTTCTTCTTCCCAGGGACTGTCCTCAGGCAACTATGTCTTTTCCCAGCTTCTGTGAACTGTTGCTACTGCCCTCAGCAGACAAGCAATTTTGAACAAGCTGTGGTATGTGATTGTAATAGAATATTATTGTGCCAAAAGAAATGAGGAATAAAGTAATCATAAAAAAAACCTTGGAAATACTCATATAGGGGTAGTTAGATGGCTCAGTGAATAGAGAATGAGACTGAAGACAGGGGTCCTGGGTTCAAGCATGACCTCAGATACTTCCTACTATCTTCTCTCACAACATGATGAATACAGAAATATGTATTACATGATAGCATAGATTTAACTGATATCATATTACCTACTGTCTTGGGGAGGGGAGAAGAAAGAGAGAAAAAGAGAGAACATAGATCTCAAAAATATCAGAAAATTATTATTAAAAATTCTAGCAACATGTAAAAAGAAAAAAGGAAGACAAGCAATTTGAAGTTAAAATTTGAAAAAAAAAAAGTGGTCATGCAAAACATTTTCCTATTAACCAAATTGCAAAAGAAAACACCAAACAAAAAAATAGTAATATTTTAAAAGTTTTAAATATATATTTCAATCTGTGTTCCTATCCCCTCAGTTCTTTCCCTGGAGGTGGATAGCATTTTTCATCATGAGGCTTTTGGAATTGTCTTCAATCATTGTATTGCTGAGAATAACTAAGTCATTCATAATTTATCATCAGACAACATTGCTATGTACAATGTTTTTCTGGTTCTTCTCATTTAAGTTTTCCCAGGTATTTCTAAAATTATCCTGCTTGTCATTTCTTATAGCACAATAGTGTTCCATCATAATCACATACTACAATTTGTTCAGTCATTCATCAGTTGATGAACATTTCCACCTCTTTGCCACCACAAAAAGACCTGATATAAATATTCTTGTACATTTGGTCTTTTTCCTGTCTTTCATCTCTTTCAACCAAATACTTTTACTAGTTGAAAAAAAATATTTACAAAACTACTTCCTTCATGATGCTTTTCCAAATCAAGAGAGTAAGAACAAAATGTGGCTATGTAATCCACCTCACTATCTCTTAAAAGCAACATAAAGAAAAACAATGAGGTATTTTTTTGAAAATTACTTTTTTAAATGCTTATATTTTGAATGTCAGGAAATTCTGGCACCAAAAAATTTTGGCTAGAGTAGTTCTGGCACCAGAGGTATTTATTTTGTGAAGAGTACAATTTCTTCATTTTTCTCCTGGCTGATCTTGATTTGATGATCTCTACAAACTCATTTTTCAGCAAGATGAAAGCAACTTTAAACATCACTCCTCTTTCACAACCCTTGTCCATGAGACCCCTCCCTCCCTCTGATTGGAGAGTGTTAGATATTGAGGAGTTTGTCCTAGATCTCTATTTAGGGAAGGCATCTCCTCATCATTTCTCACCTGACTGATCTCCTGAATGTCACCTCCATTCTGCAAGATGAATTCAATTCTTACTCACACCTCTGATCATTTCCCATCCTGTCTGCAAGATTTCACAATATCCCCTTTTTAGCTCCCTTTTATATGTTGTCTTCCTCATTTGAACATTAGCTCCTTGTGGGCAAGAAATGCCTTATGCCTTTCATTGTATCCCTAGTGTTTTGCACCGTGTCTGACGTATCCTTAGTAAGTTTTTCGTAAATGTTTAACTCTGACTCGAATTGCCTGGTTTGCAGTGACAACTCAAAACCTCTAATTGATTGTAACGTGCAAGCAGGTACAACTTTCAGACTTAACCCAGGGCATTTAAATGGTCTTTTCCTGCTTCTAGGAACATGTATACTACACAGCCCAAGATTTCATAAATGGCTACTTCATACTTTGGCTTCAAAATGTCTATTTCTGTCTTATTAAAAGAGTCAAAGACAAAGGACATCCCCAGTCACTCAACTGTGTGTGTTGGGCCAAGCACAAAGTTCTCCAAAGTGGGTTTAAATGATGTAGGTTGTGATAGAACATTTCTAAACCCTGTCCACCAGAAACATCAATCAATGTACTAGAGATTGTCAAAATCGTTCTCATAAGAAAGTCCTGATGTTTTTGAAGACACTAACCACTCCCACCCTCCAAAAAAATTGCCACCACTTGTGAGCTACATTGTTAATAAACCCATTTAGCAAGTGAAGTTAAGAAGTTAAAAGGAAAGTATAGTCTCTACGCTGTTTATTGTCAACACAACTAAAACTAGCCCAGGTATCTTAATTTCTCTGTATAGCATCTAAAATATACCCATTATCCTTGTGAAATAAATGTCATTATCATGTAAAAGTTGACCTTAATCAAAGATGGAAGGAATAGTCCCATCTGTTTAAAAAACAAAACATGCTTCTAACTGGTCTTTCTGGAGTAGCAAAAAATTTGAAAGGGGGTTCCTGATGACTGGGGAATGGTTGAACAAACTATAGTACAGGAATATAATGGAATATAAGTATGATAATTAAAAAAACCTTAGGAAGACTTGTATGAACTGATACATAGTAAGTATAGTCTTGTATAAACTGAGACCATAATAAGCAGAACCAAGAGAACAGTTTACATAAAAACCATAATGATATAAAAGAAAACAATATTGAAAAACTTCAGAACTGAGCAGCACCATTATTACTTTAAGGGATGGATGATGGTGAAGTGCTTCCTGCCTTTGAAGCAATAGACTGTAGGTGCAGAATGATACATACTTTATCAGACATGTCAATTTTTTTTTTTCTTGGCTGTGCTGGTTTGTGACAACGGGGGGTTCTATTGGGGTGTGGGGTCTTTGAAAAGAGATGGTGATTTTTGAAAGTACATCAATAAAACATGATTTAAATTAAAATTTTAAATCTTTGACTTCAGCCAAATCAGAAAAATCTAAATTTATACTACAAATAAATATTCGTCTTTTTAAAAATGGAGTTGAAATTTTCAGAATCAAAACCAGATTCCCTTTAAACAGAAAAACTCCCCTGGTGCATTTTAAAACTATTTTTACTTATCTGCTGCTTTTAAGGAACATATTGGTTGTATAGAGAAAAGTATCTATATGCCCCTTCTAACCATTGGGAGTGTTAACTGATTTCTAAAATGATGAGATTATTCTAAGGTTCCTTATAGTTCTAAGGTATACATACACAATACCTATACATAGACATAGGTATGTGTGGGTGTGGGTGTTTATATAACCTTTGTGGAGAATCTATTGTTTTCCTTTGAGTCTCTGCTCACAGCTGTTATGGAATTAGATCTGCAATTCTGGGTGGTATTTTCTTTGATTTCCTCATCTCTTCAGCTCTGGCTCCAGAATTTGGGCTTGGGTCCAGAGCCAGGCTTTGCTCCCTGTTATACTCTTGGGTGGGGTTGGTGGCTCCTTTTGGTTTTGCCCTGGCTTCTTGCCCAGACCTCCACTTGCCAGAGTTGGGGCCTCCTGGATCTTCAAGGTTCAGAGTAAGGGGCCAGCTGGGTGGCTCAGTGGATTGAGAGCCAGGCCTAGAGATGGGAGGTCCTGGGTTCAAATCTGGCCTCAGATACTTCCCAGCTGTGTGACCCTGGATAAGTCACTTGACCCCCATTGCCTAGCCCTTACCATTCTTCTGTCTTGGAGCCAATACACAGCATTGACTCCAAGACGGAAGGTAAGGGTTTAAAAAAAAAATAAAGGTGCAGAGTACCATATCTTAAGAGTCCTCTCTAGTGCCTCAGGATAGAGTATTGAGGATGTTAGAGCCTCTGGCCTCAGATATCTGGCCCAAGCATTGTACCAGGCTGGTTGATACCTGCTGCTGCTTCCTAGGTCCCTATCTTAGGGCTTTCTCAGTGGAGTCTACTGCTCTTACTTCCTCTAGACACAAAGCCTTGTAGGCTACACATGCTCCACTTTTTTCTCCATTTCTGGTCTCTGGTTGTACTGAAAAGCTACCCAGAACTGAGGCTGGCTGGCTTTGCTGGAAGGTGTAGGGAGTGGGGAGGAGGGTAGAGAATAATACTATTTTCTCTTGCCAATGGACTGCTGGCTGATGCCTTAACAGTCCAGAAGTGGAAATCACAATCCAATTTCTCATTAAATTTGTTGGTCATTATTTGATCTGATGCAAACTTCAGGAATTGAAGTAGCACATGCATAGAAGCTGGATGACCTGTCTTCCTTTCAGGTGGCTATCTTGGCCAGAAGAGTTTTGAGACCGTTATAAATTAAAGATAGAAGTTTGCTTTAAAGTTTTAAACATTTTGTTATAAGTTAACAAGTAGGAAAGGTGGACAATGATAGAAAGAAAATAATTTGTGGTGGGATCCTAATTGTACTGCTACAAATCAATTCATGTTCTGTTAAATTATTTACATACATATTTACATACATTTTTGAAACCAAAACAATAACATTTTGCATGCATTTCCTGTACTCCCCCCCCCCCCACCTACATTGTTTCATTTAACCACAGACTGTGGCTTGAGAGTGGAGAAATTCTTTTTTTCCCCCCATTTGAATTAGTTTATTTAGACAATTTAGAACATTATTCCTTGATTACAGTAATCACATCATTTCCCTCCCTCCCCTCCACCCACCCTTCCAGCAGCCAAGGAGCAATTTCATTGGGTATTACTTGTGTCCTTGGTCAGAACCCATTTCCATGTTGTTGTTTACACTAGGATGTTCATTTAGAGTCTACATCCCCAACCATATCCCTTCGACCCATGTATTCAAGCAGTTGTTTTTCTTCCGTGTTTTTATTCCCACAGTGTTTCCTCTGGATGTGGATAGTGGTTTTTCTCGTAGATTCCAAGTGGAGGAATTCTTGAGATTTACTTTGCAAATTAAATAATAGGAATGGGAAAAGCAGGAAATAAAGGTATCCCTTTCCCATTGTAATTTTCCCCATTATATTTTCAATATACCAAGGATCAGCACAAGAAATTAAATGGAAATTTTGGGAGAGTTTTGCAGATGCTACAGAGGACAAAAAAGGCTAGCTGACAATACAGAAAAAGTTTAGAAACTCATTTTTACTAAACATTGACCTACATATAGCCTATTACCAAATACTTACACCAAATTTTTCAATACAATACTGTAAACACCTCATTAGAGAAAAAGAAAAAAAATCTGACTTCCCTGGTATGAAGAGAAGGCAAAAACATTTGACAACTTACATTTGATACAGAAATAATTATATCTAATATCAGGATGCAAGGCTGCACATCATTATAAGTTACATTTTTCAAGGCAGCTGAACCACAGCAATAGTAATCATTGGGTTGGGGTTAATAGTTAAGATTGATCAGTCTTAAGGAGACTTGCCACCTCCAGGGATTGTTCTGCCATGTGAACTGTTCTGTTGGCTTGTCTCCAAGTCATGGGCTTTGGTGACTTGGGTCTTCCCAGTCTGGCTCTAGCTAGCTGATGGCTCTGATTTAATTGGAGCATACTCTTACTACTGGGGTGCTACATCATAAATGTTATTTATTATTATTATTATTAAAGTGCTTAGCATAGTACCTGGCACATAGCAAGTGCTATATAAGTAAGCTCTTATAATTAGTGTTATTATTAAAGTGCTTAACCAAGTATTTGGCACATTATAAGCATTATATAGTTAACTACTACTACTTCTACTACTACTACTATTATTATTGTTAAAGTGCTTAGCCAAATATTTGCACAAAGTAAATGCTATATAAATGCTAATTATTATTATTGTTATTATTATTATTATTATAAAAGTTCTTAGTACAACACCTAATACATAGTCATCATTATTAGTATATATCTATGTTAGTATGTATGTATATGTGTATGTATGCACATAATTTTATTTATTCCATTGTTTTTTACATGCACAGATTTTTGCTAAGTAATTCTACTTCTTTTTCCTATAGAGAATTGAGTATAAGAGTGGGAATCCAAGTTGTATTTCCAATCCCTGTTCACAGTATTCTTTTTTTTTTAATCCTTACCTTCTTTCTTAGAATCAATATAGTATATTGGTTCCAAAGCAGAAGAGCATGGTAAGGGCTAGGCGATGGGGGTTAAGTGACTTGCCCAGGGTCACTCATCTGGGAAGTATCTGAGGCCAAATTTGAACCCAGGACCTCCCCTGTCTCTAGGTCTGGCTCTCCATCCACTGAGCCCCCCAACTTTCCCCCACAATATTCTTGAAGCCCTTGAGCAGGTCATGCATCCAAAATAAATGAAACATCTACTTCTAGAAAGGCTTCTAAAAATGAATGATTTTTGTGAAACATCCCCATCTCTTCCGAAGGAGTTCTAGACTGCGAGCCATTTGCCTTTTTATCTTTTCCTCATCCTCTTGGCACAGAGTCCCCTTAAACACCAGGTGCCTGACTGGCTGAAGCTCCGTGTCCAGCTCTGACATTTTGGAGATGGGGGCTTTCAGGAGAACAAGGCGCATGTTCTGCCTGCGCTGGCTCTCTCCTCAACGGAGTGCTCCAGGCCCCTTCTTCTCCAGAGCCGCCTTCTCGGCCCACAAGGGAAGCTCCAGCCCATGCTCCACGGGCTCATATAGTGACTCACAGGCTCCTGATCTTGACAGTGGGGATGATGGATGTCAGGAAAATAAGGTGGGGAAGGGACGTCCTGCTCCCTTCTAGAGCACGACGCTTTTTGTTCGACTCCATGAACTCCCTCCGCATCATCAGGGTCCCAGAGTCCGAGCTAGAAGGGTCCTCCCAGGCCACCCAGCTTGGATTTTACACGTGAAAAGCCCAATACCCAAGGAGTGGATTGATCTGCCTGAGGTTACACTGGTCGTAGGTGACAGAGGCAGCATTGGAACTCAGATCCTCTGGCTAGAGACCCCTGTGTTCTTTCTACAATAGATTGGGAGAGTTTTTTGGTGGAAGACATCTTCCAAGCCACGAGTTAGCCTGAGTTTGAATCCTCCCTCTGCTTCTTTAGTCCTTATCTGTAAAGTAAGGAGTTAGGAGGAACCAAGTTTTTCGGTCCGGTCCAGTTCTGATTCTGTGACCCTAAGATAGGAGAGGCATTCCTTATGCAACAGGGGCTGTGGATTCAACCTCAGATATAGGTTTTTTTTTTGTTTTGTTTTTTTAAACCCTTACCTTTTGTCTTGGAATCAATACTGTGTATTGGTTCCAAGGCAGAAGAGTGGTAAGGGCTAGGCAATGGGGGTCAAGTGACTTGCCCAGGGTCACACAGCTGGGAAGTGTCTGAGGCCAGATTTGAACCCAGGACCTCCTATCTCTAGTCCTGGCTCTCAATCCACTAAGCTACCCAGCTGCCCCCCAGATACAGGGTTTTAACCCAACAAGCATTTATTAAATGCCTCCTGTGTGCCAGACACTATGCTAAGCACTTCTCTCTTAGAATTGATCCACAGTATTGGCTCCAAGGCAAAAGAGTGGCAAGGAGCAGGCAATTAGGGTTCAGTGTCTTGCCCAGGGTCACACAGCTGGAACATGACAGATGTCAGATTTTTGAATTCAGATCTTCCCAACTCCAGACCTGGTTGTCTAACCGTTGAGCCACCTACCTGCTTCTATAACCACTGTTTAATGAAGACTTGGAAAAGCTTTTATCCTACCAAGTTGGGGCCATGAGCTCTGAAAAGACATGGAAAACTGCCTTGAATAGAATTAAGCTAAGCACTGGGTCTTGTTCCCTGCATTGCATGCTCTCAGAAGGACATGAGGAAGACACTCAGAAATTCCTAGACATCATCTTCCACCTAACTTTTATCTAATCATGGAAGCTGTTCCCCACTCCCCATATCCCAGCTGCTGCTGGATCTAGGGCATCCCTCATGTTGCCTTTTGACCTCAGACTCTTTTTTTAGATGCAATATAATTTAAGGATTTTGAACTTGTGTGATATAAAGTGGGTTTGTCTTCTGACATACGGTCAGGAAACAGGCTTGCTCACTTCCTCTAGATTGCAGTTTTGTTCAATCGTTTTTTAATGATGTCCGATTCTTTGTTACTCCATTTAGGATGTTCTTGGCCATTTCCTTCTACAGCTCATTTTACAGATGAGGAAACTGAGGCAAAAGGGGTTAAGTGACTTCTCTGAAGTCACACAGCTAGTATCTGAGGCCAGATTTAAATTCAGGAAAAGGAGTTTGTGATTCTAGACCTGATACTCTATCCACTGTGCCACCTAGATGCCCACTAGATTGTAGTCATTCCTGCAGTTCCTTGAGTAGGATCAGAAATTTCCTTTACTTTCTTCATGGAAAACTTGGCCATAATTTATAAATTATTTATGTAACCCCTTGTTTGCAAAGCACTACATACCTATATGCACACCCTTACACATATTTATTATGCTTTGCAAATAGCACTCTTTCGCTGTCTCTCTCTCATTCTCCTCTCTCTTCTGTCTCTCTTTCTCTTTCTCTCTCTTCTCTCTCTCTGTCATTCTCTTCTCTCTGTCTCTCTCTCTTTCTCTCTCTCTATTTATATATACACATACAGACATAAATACATACATATATATATATATGTATATATATACACATTTATTTGTCTATTTCCATATCACCTCATTTGATCCTTAGAGCAACCCTGTGAAATAGGTTGTATCAGTGCTTTTGTTCCAGTTTGATAGATTAGAAACCGAGGCACAAATAAAGTATGACTTGCCCATGATCAAATGACTAATAAACACAAAGGGTGGGTTTTGAACCCTATTATCCCCCTCATGTACAAGCATTCACTGCCTCACGCCACTGTGTTTCTAGACCCTACCCTTGAGGTTGCAATGACCCTTAGAAATATATCCCAAATGGAGTTCTCTGCTGCCTCTTCCAGTGACCCAGAGCTCCTCACCTGCCTGCAATCAGAGTGCTGGGTGCTCTTCTCTGACTGTCGATTAGCCACAGGAGTGAAGCGGTTGTTGACTAAGTTGAAAAGAATGCACTCCTGTGAAAAAAAGACTTAGACTAGCTGTCATTCTGGCTTGAAGTGGTAAGTGGAGAAATTCAACAAGTCTAGCCTTGTGAAATGTACAGACATGCCCAGAGTCTTCATGGTCTAATCCTGAAGTTTCCTGTTTGGCATCAGTTCTGTACACATGGGCATTTCCCTCTGATGTCTCTGGGATCAGCAGATGGCTCATACCAGCATATGGCTCACAGACTTAAAGATTCTCAGATCTAGAAGGTGGCTCAGAGACCATCTGCATTGAACCCTTATCTGAAAAAAAAAAACCTTTTAAAATAAGTGACTGCAAGTTACAGTTATTTTATATAGATAGATTTTATATATAATGTATAATTTAATAAAGTATGAAAGCACCTATTCCTATGAAAACAAAGAAATGTTTTCATTTTATTAATAATTATATAAAAGTATTCTACATTATGTATAATTTAATAATAGTATGAAAGTATCTTCCTATTAAAACAGATGTTTTCATTTTTATTGATAATTAAATTAATATAGAATATAATGTATATAGTATGAAAGCATCCATTCCTATTAAAACATGGGGATGTTTTCATTTTTATTGATAATTATAGTAAATTATTATATATAATATGTATAATTTAATAATAGAATGAAAGCACCTATTCCTATTAAAACATGGGGATGTGTTCATTTTTATTAATAATTAAATGATACATAAGATTGAAATATATTAAATTAAAATAAAATAAATAATTTTAACACATGTTTAAGATAGCATAGGAGTGAAAAGGTCTTTCTTTAAAATAATAAGTGATATCTATCAGCAAGTATGATCTGCAATGGGGTAAGTTAGAAACCTTCCCAATAAGATCAGGGGTGAATCAAGGATGCCCATTATCACCACTATTATTTAATATTGTATTATAAATGCTAGCTTTAGCAATAAGAGAAGAAAAAGAAATTGAAGGAGTTAAAGTAGGCAATGAGGAAACTAAACTATCGATCTGTGGATGACATGATGGTATACTTAGAGAATCCTAGAGAATCAAATAATAATAGCATTACATATATTTATGTGTATGAGTACATATGTGTATATATATATATATAAATAAAATCTAACTTCACTAGATTCCCCTTGAACCTGTTAATATGCAGAAATAGGTCATATTAACAAGTATTATTAAGCACTTACTATCTTCTAAGCACAGTATTGATTGTTGAGAATGCAAAGAGAAGCCCAAAAGGCTTCCCTCTAAGAGTTCACATTCTAGTGGAAGGGAAGAAGAAGAAGAAGAAGAAGAAATATTTATTCAGTCCCTGCCAAGTACCCCCTACTAAGTGGAAACACTTTACAAATATTATTTCATTTGATCCTCAAAGCAACATTGGGGGATGCCATAATCATCTCCATTTTACAATTAAGGAAACTGAGGCAGACAGCAATTAAGTGACTTGCTTGGCTTCACACAGCTAGTAAGTATCTAAGTTGGATTTGAGTTTCAAATCTTTTTCACTCCAGACCCAGAGCTTTATAGATTATACCACCTAGTTTCATTTAGGAAAAAAAAATTGTAAACTAGGTTCATACAAGACTGACAGAGTGGGTGAAGGAAAATATCAGTAGGAAAGGCATTGGCAGATGGTGGTCCAGGAAAGGGCTCTGGCAGAAGGTGGGACTTGAGCTGAGTTTTGAAGAAAACTGTGGTTCCTATGGAGTATCTATAGATATAGATGTGATATATATGATATATGTGATATATATATGGAGATATGCCATTTACCTAGTCAGCAAACTATTTGGAAGCATTTCTTCTGAAAAAATAAATACTTATTATAATAAGGAGCTTAATCATAGTCGAAAATGCTCAAGGATGGGAGGTGCAGAGTATGAAAAAAATAAAACCAAATTATAATAATAAACTTCAAAACTCCCAAATAGTGTCTTTCTGTGACTGTGCATTTAATTTGTTTTTACTTCTTTTGACCTGTCAGTTTCCTCCTACATACTTCCCTTCTAACTCAGTGCATAATCATTAAATATTTCTTATTACAAGTTAGAGGCTCTTTGAAAATGTCAGGTCTGTTGACAGCCACTGATTTAGCTATTTTCCCTGGGGCAATGTAGCAGAGACCCACCCTATCTCCAGTCTGCTATCCCTATGACTGTGATTAACTTTTTCAAATAAATATGCCTCATCTATATGTGCCTATCAGACAGACAGACAGAGAGAAATTAAGAGAAGGGTGGGTGGAGAGGATCTTTCTTCTACATTCATTGTTGTTGTGACACTTTTGTAATGAGAGAGAGAGAGAGAGAGAGAGAGAGAGAGAGAGAGAGAGAGAGCTGGATTCCTGCAGGGTAAGGGTCAAATGTATTTTCAAGTTTTATTAAAAAAAAAAAAAGATTGTGTCCCTTGTGGAACCCTGTTTTTTGGAGATGATACAAACAATTTACATACACACAACACACATACCTCTTAATTTAGCAAGATGATTAGCACTGTTTTCTGTTCAAGGAAACTCTATAAGGTGTCATAATATTTTGTTTACTTTATTTCACACAATCCAGCCAATTGCCCAGATGCATTCTCACTGAAAACCAAATTAAGCCATTGCTAAACGTGGTTTCTCAGCTGTGAACATTGTAAAAGAGCTACAATGTTGAGATAAATGGTGGTTGTTCAGATAATATTGTAGATGGAAACTGTTTTAGCCTGACAAAGATTAGTGAAGGAAGAAAAATGTTCCTTTTTTTAAAAGCAATATTATACTTGTATTGTCACATTTAAATGAAAGATCATGTGACATTTTTGTGCTTGCAGAAAAATGGGTTGGCCCTTCATTTCTGTTTCTGTAGAATTCAGTTAGGATTAATAATAGACCCAGTCACCCGAGTTATGATTTCTGCTTAAGACTTGACTGGCTCACTCATGTAACAAGGACTAGCTTCCTTGTTGTAATATTTAAGATCTTAGATTTAATGATAGAAGGGACTTCACGGAATATAGGCTAAATCCAGGTAATAGATACACCAATGCCCACTTATCCAAGGAGGAAACTTGGGTCTAGGAGGTTTTAATGACTTGCCAGTGATCTAAAACAGTATCAAAGGTGGTATTTAGACCCAAGACCCAATGTTATTTCTATTCATTAGTGTGAAAATAGGGCTAATACTCACCATTTTCCTACCATGCTCATGATAAGTCTTAGGCAACAATCTTGAAGAGTACAAATTCTCTGTACTCAGAATGTGATCATTCTCTTTTTTCCTCCTGTCTTTTCCATCCACTTTCCTTCACAACACCTTAAAACAATGGAAAAACTAAAACGTCTTATTACACAGATATGGAAAGATTCAGTCCTTAAAAGATGAATCTGAAAAGCAAGAAAGCATTTTAATTTTATCTGCTTTCAGCAAAATAATCATAACTGACAGGAAGAGAACATTTGGATAGGTGAGCTTGAAACTAAACAAATTCTACATCAGTATGTGAAGTTAATAGGTACAAAGGAAATGTAATTAAGATCCATTCTGTTCCTGCTTCATATCTAATTGTTGATTAGATTTGTTTTAACTTGACGACATGTTTTAGTTAGCTATGTCCTCAAAGTGATTCTTGTGTATGTGTGTGTGTGCATGTGTGTGTTTGAACACTTAACTTCTGTCTTAGAATTAAAAAGTATGTTGTACATACATTTTTCTCCCACCCAGAAGGACTCTTTTTGTTTTTGTTTTTTCCCAAGTTTTAGAAAATTTTATTTAATTAATTTAGAATATTTTTCCTTGGTTACAAGATTCATGTTCTTTCCCTCCCCTCCACCCCCCATAGCTGACACGCAATTCCACTGACTTTTACATGTATCATTGATCAAGACCTATTCCCATATTTGCAGTAGGTGATCGTTTAGAGTCTATATGCCCAATCATATCCCATCAACCCCTGTGATGAAGCAGTTGTTTTTCTTCTGTGTTTCTATTCCCACCGTTTTTCCTCTGAATGTGGATAGTGTTCAGAAAGACTCTTTTTAAACATTTGCTCAAACTACCACCCCACCTGGTGATTGGCTTATTTGTCTCATCCCCTCCTGCTAAGTTTTAAACTCTATGAAAGCAGTCCCCTGTGTCTTAGCCATCCCTTTTTATACCCCCGCACCACATTCTATGGAGCCCAGGACATTAAAAAAAGTAAGTATGTTTGTGGAATGGAAAAGAAGGTGACAACTTACTGACATTGCTGTGGATACAGCATTGTTGGTAAGAGGACGTCTTAAAAGCTCCATCTCTCATTTTGTTACCTGAGAAATTGATTGAAAAGAGACATTGTTGACATTCTTTATTGCTTTCTTAAGCGAGGAGGCTCCATCTTCTCTTCTCTCTCCTCACTGTCTCAGCAATTTGACTCACTCCCCAAGCTTCATCTTATACCTCTGCAGCTTTTATGGGAATGTGAGTATGAGTCAGTGTCTTTCATGTACCACTGAGGATGCTCCAACCAACCCCCGAATCTACCCCTCTCCAGCACTTGTTTATCTCCTCATTCATTCTTTCTTTCCAGGTTCAAAGGCTGTCTAGCAGGGATGCCTTGTAATAATCTCAACAATTACCAAAATTGTAGGCTGTTGTCTTGGCCCTCATTCTAGAATAAAATAAGGAACTCTGTTCTCATGGGACCGTGTCTCCTTTCAGCCTCATACACAAGGTCTCAGACAAAGACAGTGCTAATGGCCATGGAACTTTCTAGTGGTGTCTTATAACATAGAAATGCAGATAAAACAATCAAACCAAATCTGGGGTGGGTCTTGCAGTCCATCACCTGTTTCTATTCAGTGCCAGTTTGAGAATTTCTGAAGAAAAGGGTGAAGATTTAGACTTCCAGATATTCCCAAGTACTCTTTGAGATATATGGGGGGAAAAAAGGAGCTGTTGAACAGACTTTGTTCTTATTGGCATAATTGCTCATTTGGCTTGGTCTGGGCTCTGGTACATCTTTACCCTTATCTAATATCTCCTTCAAACATTTCATTCTTGTCTTGCCACTTTCTCTGACCAAGACCCGCAAACTTGGGTGACAAATCCTTCTTCAAGGCCACTGGAAATTCAAAATAACAACTCCTCTAAATGCCTGCATAATAGTTTAGCCCAAGTCTTTTCTATTATCTTTGGAAAGTCCTTCAAAATCTCTGTCATTCTGATTCTTCAAATTCAAGGCTACTCTTCAATATAGAAGGCTTCCAGAAATATAAAACTTGCAGGTGTTACCTTCCTTCCAAGCCTCGGACTTGAAACGCTTATAGGACATCCCCTTATAGTTATTTACCAGTGACCTAAATCCAGCTTATTTAGTAGAATGTTTACTCAATGAGAACATAGAACTTAATTTTTTTTTCATTTTTAATTCCCCACCACCTAGCACGATGCTTTGCCATAGAAGGCATCTTTGTTGAAGTTAATGAAATAAAATTAATGTCTTTGAAAGATATTTTGTTTTGCCAATTAAATATGGTAACTATTTTCAGCATATATTTTCCAAAATTATAAGTTCGAAATGTCTCCCTCACTCCCTTCCCTCCCCACTTACAGAGATGGTAAGCAATTTGATCTGGGTTATCCTTGTATTATCATGTAAAATGTACTTCCATATTGGTCATTGTTAAGAGGATACTCATATAAAACCACAACCCTAAAATAAAAATACAAATAAACCAAAGTGAAAAATAGTATGCTTTGATCCACATTCCTTTTCTAACAGTTCTTTTTCTAGAAGTGGAGAGCATTCTTTGTCATGTCTTTCAGAATTGTACCAGATCATTGTATTGTGGGGAAGAGCTAAATCTTTCACAGTAGATCACCCCCCAATATTGCTGTTACTGTGTACAGTGTTCTCCTGTTGCTTCTTATTTCACTCATTCATCATTTGTCATAGCACAATAGTATCCTGTTACCATTATATGCCACAGTTTGTTTAGCCATTCCCCAATTGAGGGACATCCCCTCAATTTCTAATTCTTAGACACCACAGAAAGAGCTACGATGAATATTTTTATACAGGTAGGGCCTCCCCACACACAGCTTTTTCCATCCTTTGAATACTGTTCTAGTAGTATTACAGGATCAAAGGTTATGCACAGTTTTATGGCCCTTTGGGCACAGTTCCAGATTGCCCTCCAGAATGTTTGGATCAGATCACAACTCTACCAAGAATGAATTAATGTTCCAATTTTCCCACATCCTCTCTAACATTTATCACTTTCCTTTACCGCCATATTGGCCAATCTGAGAGTATCTTAGAGTTGTTTTAATTTAAATTTCTCTAATCAAGAGTGATTTAAAATATTTTTTCATATGACTATTGATAGCTTTGATTTCTTCATCTTCAAATTACTTGTTCATATCTTTTGAACCATTTGTCAATTGGGAAATGATTTGTATTTTTATAAAGTTGACTGTATACATATTTGAGAAATGAGACATTTATCAGAAAAAAATTTTTTTTGTAAAATATTTTTTCTCAGTTTATTTTTTCCTTTTATAATCTTGATTACATTGTTTTTATTTGTACAAAACATTTTTAATTTAATATAACCCAAATTATTCATTTTACATCTTGTAATGTTCTCTATCTTTTGTTATTCATAAATTCTTCCCTTCTCCAAAGATCTGACAGGTAAACTACTCTATCTTCCCCTAATTTACTTATGACATCACCCTTTATGAATCATCTACCCACCTTAACCTTAACTTGTGTAATGGAAGGTGGTCTGGGGGATGGGATTAGAGGTTTAATTAGAGGTCAGTATCAGAAGGATAACTGTTTTGGGAATGCCAACTGTGGTTTGACAGGCTAACAGGCCCTGTTCAGGCAGAGCCTGTCCTAAGATAACAAACACAGACCACTATATAACAGGGATAGATGTTGGATTTATTAAACAAGGGAAATAAAAAGAGGATTTGGATAATTCTAGACTGTAAAGGATAATTTTAGGGTTGTGACCTAAACTAAGTTAATTTTGGTCGCCAGGGGATATCCCAAATAAAATACCCAAGTCAGCTGGAAATTTATGGTGATTTTAATTAATATAGAGGAAAGAAAGTAAGGAGAAGGGAGAGGGAAAAGGTGTAGGATTTCTCCTGCCTAGCCTGTGCCAGGGGGAAGATTAGAGGCTTTCTCTAAGAGGATAGTTTTGGAAAGTAAAGGATAAAGTATCAGCCTACACTCCAAGAGAGCTCAGCTAAGATGCCTGAACCTGAACTAGCTACTCAGCTTCTCCCAGCATAGTATCAAGGAAAAACTCACTGCCAAACTGGACAATAACTTCAGCCACACCAAGATGCCAAAATGCTTAGCACGCTGCCAGCCAGAGCCACCTCTCTGGGGGAAAAGTCCAGAGAGAGGAAGTGACACGAAATATATAGAGGGTTTTACATCACTTTCCTGCAACTCACATGTACCAATGGTAGCTTAAGCTTGACTTAGGACAGCCTAGGGGTTTGTCAGTTGTTTCTGATTTGTCATTTGCTAGCACATGTCTATCAAAGGCCATCCTCCTAGTTACTTAATCCTTAAGTATGGGTGTAGACATTCCTGATTTTGTTAGACTAAGTAGGGTGGAGTAATTTAAAATTCACAAAGCTAATGTCAGCTACCTAAACCCCACCCCCCAGATCTAAATGTCCTGTCACCAGGAGTCTCCACAGATTTGAACTACACTGATCTTTACGTATCTGTCTAAGAGCCTAGACCCTAATATAAATAAACCTACACTAACCAAAAAGACAAAAAACAAAAACAACAACAATAAACAACCCTTTAGATAGTAATAGAGATAGTAGAGTTTAGCAGTTAGGCAGGACAGGGCCCAGGGAGAGGTCCTGGATCCAGAAGGACCTCAGACCAAATCTTACAGACAGATGGCCCAGATTGGTTCAGGATCATACCAGGAATCTCAATAGATGACAACAAGCCAACAGGTAAGCAGGTAGGATGGGAAAGACAAGGTAGAAACAGCCACCAAGGGAAATCAGTCTATCCCACCTGGTCAAACCAGAGAAAGACCCATCTCCAACCCCAGTTAACTTCTCACACTTTTCCCCCCACAGTCTAAATATTTTCTCTGCATCTGCATCTCCCTGCAGACCCACCGCATCTGCTCTCTTACTTATAACACTTGGTATAGGGCAGTGATGGTGAATCTTTTAGAGACTGAGTGCCCAAATTGCAGCCCTCATACCACATGTGAGCCCCCTGCCTTACCTAGACAGAGGAGGGAGGAAGTGCTCCCATTGGGCTACTGGGCAGAGGGGCAGGTGATGAGAGAAATGTCTGTAACAATGCATGAGAGGGGGAAGGGAGTAGTCTTCTCCGGCATGCTCCGGCACATGTGCCATAGTTTTGCCAACCTATGGTGCCATAGGTATAGGGTGTGAGACATTGGGCTATACCTAGTTTATGCCATGCTGTTTTATAGTTTTCCTAGCAGTTTTTGTCAAATAGCGAGTTCTTATTCCAAAATCTTGGCTCTTTGGGTTTATCAGACACTAGATTGCTTAGGTTTTTTACTACTGTATATTGTGTATCTAATCTATTCCATTTATCTACCATTCTATTTCTTAACTGGTACCAGATTGGTTTGATGATTATTACTTTATAGTACAGTCTGAGATCTGGTATTACTGGGCCACTTTCCTTCACAATTTTTTCTCACTAATTCCCTTGGTATTCTTGATCTTTTGTTCTTCCAGAGGGTCTATTATTTTTTTCTAATTTTATAAAATAATTTTTTGTAGCTGATTGGTATGGCACTGAATAATAATAATAAAATGATTCTTTTATATTGGCAAGTAGATTCCAAAGTATTTTCTATTATCTAGAGTTATTTTAAATGGAATTTCCCTTTCTATCTCTTGCTGTTAGACTTTGTTAGTAATATATAGAAATCTAATAATTTATGTGAATTTATTTTGTAACCTGCAACTTTTGATAAAGGTATTAATTGCTTCAACTAATTTTTTAGTCTATTCTCTAGGATTTTCCAAGTATACCATCATATCATCTGTAAAGAGTGATAGTTTAGTTTCCTCGTTGCCTTCAACTTCTTTTTCTTCTCTAATTGCTACTGCTAATGTTTCTAGTACAGTATTAAATAATAGAAGTGATAGTGGGCATCCTTGTTTCACACCTATCTTATTGGGAAGAGTTCTAAGTTATCCCCATTGCAGATGACACTTGCTGATGGTTTTAGATAACTAGTTATCATTTTAAGGAAAGGCCCATTTATTCCCATGCTTTCTAGTTGTTGTTGTTTTTTAAATTAGTAATGGGTGTTGTATTTTGTCAAACACTTTCTCTGTATCTATTGAGATAATCATGTAATTTCTGTTAGTTGGTTATTGATGTGGTCAATTATGCTGATAACTTTCCAAATAGCCTTGTATTCCTGGTATTAATCCCATCTGGTCAGAGTGAATGACCCTTGTGATATAATGCTATAATCTCCTTGCTAGTATTTTATTTAAAATTTTTGCATCGATATTTATTAAAGAAATTAGGCTACAATTTTCTTTCTCTGTTTTTGGAATTTCTGACTTAGGTATCAGCACCATATTTGTGTAATAAAAAGAATTTGGTAGGATTCCTTCTTTGCCTATTTTGCCAAACAGTTTATGTAGTATTGGGATCAATTGTTCTTTAAATGTTTGATAGAATTCACTTGTGAGTCTATCTGACCCTGGGGAATTTTTTTAAGGAGTTTATTGATGGCTTGTTCAATTTCTTTTTCTGAGATGGAATTATTTAAGAAACTGAGTTAATGTAGCTGAAATAAATACTAATTGTTCTCCACCTAGGTCCATAATGGGGAAAGAAAGGGAGGGAGAGAAGAAGAAAGAGAGGGTAGGAGAGAAAAAAGGAAGGAAATGAAGTACCTACCAAGTGTCAGGTACATAATTTCACAAATATTCTTTCGTTTGATCCTCACAACAACTCCTGGAGGCAAGTGCATGTACCCTTATTTTAAAATTGAAGAAGAGGAAGTGATGGTTCAGAGTCACATAGCTAGTCTTTGTCTGAGACTCAATTTGAACTCAAATCTTCCTAAATCTAGTTCCAGTATTAGGGACTCTAGGTAAACTGCACTACCTAGCCACCTCTGTATTCTAGTTTTAATTTCTTCACTTGCAAAATGAGGGATTGGGCCAGATAAAAGACCTTTCTAGTTCTAATATATAATCAATAAGCCCATTTATGTATTCTAGAAATCATTTTTTTCCCTTAGGGGCATCCAAGCCTTTCTCAAGGCAGGCACTCAATGAATACTTATTTGAATAAATAGGCAACCAGCAATCATCAGTCCCATTGTTAAACAGGATTTCATTATGATGAAGACTGGAATTTTTAATAAGGGTATTTTTGTACATATTTGACCTTTTAAGAAGAATTCACTTCCTACCCATTATTTACATCCATGAAAATTTTGAGATCTCAAAAAATTTGTTCTATTTTCAGGTCCATATTGTGGAAGTATGACTGTTCCCACAGAATTCTACCTGGACACAAATGAAGTGACCGTTCGCTTTGAGAGTGCATCCCACATTTCTGGGCGTGGATTTTTGTTGTCTTATGCCAGTAGTGATCATCCAGGTATGGAAGATTAACTGGTTAGTGTAAAGCTTCTCCCTCATCACTGTTTTTCTAAACATTCATCTGATCACACATCACTGTACCTGGGAACTTAATCCAAGATATTAATTAGTACATGAGAAAGAAAAAAAAGAAGAAAGCTTCCTTGTTATTGTTCTTAAATTAGAAAAGAAAGAGTTACAGACCCACTCAATGATTTCAAGGCACAGAGATAAAGAAATACTTGGAAACTTGATAGTGGAATAGATCTGGAAAATGGCGTATTCTGAAAAGTGATCAGAATTGTTTCTACATGTATTGAAAATATTGCCATTGATTTGCTGAGGCTAGTAATACAAATGAGAAAGGGTGTTCGGTATAGAGCTGAAAGATACCTTAGAGACCATTTCTTCCAGGGAATCTTAACCTTTTGTGTTATAAATCTCTTTGACATTCTGATGAAACCCATAGACCCCTTGCATAAAATAGAATATGTAAGATTAACAGATGAAGTAAATTTTTTTATTTGAAGATTTTTATTTAATTAATTGATTTAGAATATTTTTCCATAGTTACATGTTCTTTCCCTCCCTTCCTCCCACCCCTCTCTCATAGCCCACAAACAGTTCCACTGGGTTTTACATGTGTAAAATAGATCAAGACCTATTTCCATATTATTAATATTTGCACTAGAGTGATTGAGATGAAGCCAATTATAATGAAATGCAGTTATCAATTTTTTAAAAAAATTCATCATGAATCCCAGGTTAAGAACTTCTGAACTATACCCTTATTTTTTAGATAAGGAAACTAAGATGCAGAAATGGAAAGTATAGAAACTCCTCTCTTTGAGTTCTTTCTTGTGCCTCATTTATATTTAACATCTTATTGTTGTCCTAAACAGAATACTCATGGCTACCACATACTGTCATATTGAATCTAGAGCATTATATTCCCCAATAAGGGATATTTATGGTAACCTTCGTGAACCACAGCTGGCTTCTTAAATGGTTTCCCTATTGCTCAGACAGAGCTGACTCTTGTAGACATGCGGTGCGTGTCAGGTTTTTGTTTTTTGTTGTTTTTTTTTTAATCTAGATCCTGTATATTCCCCAGGGATCAAAGCTGGAAAGCTATTAACAAAGAGTAGGACAAAGGGAGAGGAAGGAAAAGTGGATGCATACTTCTTTGGGGAGGGGTACCTATGTTTTGTTTTAAAGGAGAAAAATTCAGAGTAGTAGCTTGCATGTGAAAATTTTAAGAAATGTCCTTTTCTATAGACTGTAAACATAAAGACATGCACGTCCTAATCACACAGTTCAGATGGCTAATCGAATCCTCTTTTCTTATGACAGATTTAATAACATGCCTGGATCGTGCTAACCATTTTTCAAAGACTGAGTACAGGTAAATATAGGTGTCTCAGATGTGCCACAGTTGTGTCTCAGGGAGTCAACTGGTTATTCTTGATGCCATACTCTGGGTGGCTGTTGTAATGGTCTTTCTAGAATAGCAATTGCATGGCAAAAAAAAAAAAACACCCACAAATTGGGGCAGGGGGAAAGAATCTCTCTCTCTAGTACTGAGGATCTACAACCTTTGGTCTAGAAGTTATTATTGACCTGAAGAAGATTTAAGATGATTTTTACAAAGCTACTTTATTATTTCTATTTCTCTGTGGTAGTTTGGTGGCTCCATGAGCTAGGAATCAAGAAGACTCATCCTTCTGATTTTCAAATTCAGCCTTGGGCACTCAGTAGTTGTATGACCCTGGCAAAGTCACTTAAGCCTCTTTGCCTCAGTTCCTCATCTGTAAAATGAGCCAGAGAAGGAAATGGTAAACCATTCTAATATATTTGCCAAGAAGACTCCAATGGGTCCAAATGGGTTGTCACTGAAATGATTGAACAGCAATATTTCTTTCTGATTCCCCATTATGCAGAATAGCCTGTGTAAGCATGCATATATTGTTACTAATACAAAGCTTATAAATACTCTTATAACCCTGATGATTCAGTTTAGATGTGTTTTTTTAAAGAAACCTGGTGGTAATAAATTCTCTGATCATCAGTAAGCATTCATTTTATTTATTTATTATTTTATTTTTATTATTATTTATTTATTTATTATTTATTTTTGGGAGAACAGTCCAGTCGGAACATTGTACTAATAATTGATAACTTGATAACTGATCCAAGCTTTAGCAAAAGTGTAATGTGTCTAATGAAACTTATGAAAGTCAGGGTAGGCAGGTAAGTGGGGTCAAAGTACTGCCAGAATGTTGATCTGAACCTAATTTTCAGACATAATTTACTTCTTCCAGGAACCTTTTATATTTTTTCCTAGAGAAGAACTTTCCCAAAACATAAGTGGGCATAGACCCACAAGAGAACATGAAATGGCTCTTCCTTACTAAGGACAGTATGAAAGATTAATAAATTGATTCACATAGGTTAAGTTTGTTTCTTGATCTTTGATTCCTGAGTTGACACTTGGACAGTATTGAGTTAATGTTGGAGGATGATGGAGTTTGTTTATTTGGCCAGTATCATTCTATAGATAACACAGAGAAAGCCTAAAGGAAACAAGCAGAGGAACTACTATTTTGGTTATCTCTTTGGACTGGTGCCTATTGTTTTAACATACCTAGTAAGTAAATACCAGCACTCAGTGCATTTTTAACCTGTTAAATCTTAAATTTAATTTCAGCATTTGTTTATATTAAAGCCCACTTATCATAAAGCTTTAAGTTGTCAGCTTTGTTCTGAATAGAAAAGAGCAGATTGATATTGCAAGTTCTTTAGAGTTTGTTTCTAATTTTTTTCTTTTGAAGGGAAATCCATGCACTGAATATGAAAACTACAAAGTCTGTCAATACACCATCCAATGTATTGTCAAAAAATGCAGGGTTATTTTAAAAAATCATATTTTATGTTTTCTAATTACGTGTAAAAATTTTATAACATTTTTTAAATTCCAAATTTTCTCTCCTTCTCTCCCTCCTTTATCTCCTCTCCCATTGAGAAGGCAAGCAATTTGTTTTAGGTTATGTGTGGGTTAAAATGCAGTTTTAGGCTGCTTAAACTTAAAACCACCCTAACTCTTTGTAAACACTTTGCATAAAAAAAAATTTGTGTAAACACAAATAATTGTGGCTTTAAAAACTAGCAAAAATAAAATGGTTTCTTAAAACTCAAAATTTCCTTTCAGTGTTTTGTTTTTCAAGAGTTTCTGTTATATAAGGTACACAACAGTTCCTCATTTTGTATCAAAAAAATTTAGAATTTTAAAGGTGGAAAGGATATTGAAGTTCATCTTGTCAAAAGTCTTCATTTTATAGATGGAAGGCAAAAGGAGACCCAGCACTTTGAAATGATAGGCCTAAAAACAACTCTTGTCAAGACACTGGAACTATAATTCACATTTCCTAATTCCTAGACCATTATTATGAAGAGTTGAACACAACAAAAAACAGCTAAATAAGACAAGGATTAATATGTATAGGAAACTGAGAATATTTTCTCAAAGAATCACATCCTAATTTTTCTTTTTTGTAAATTCAGGTTTTCATAAATCAAGTTTGGTTAAAGCAAGCTACATTTGAATCTCTTCACCTTAACCAGCTCTTTTTCCTTTTGATATAGCAAATTCTGTCCAGCTGGCTGCAGAGACATAGTAGGTGATATCTCTGGGAATGTGGTAGATGGATACAGAGATGTAAGTATCAAGGCAATAGTCAGAAGGTATTTAGAAAGAAAAAATGATTGATTGATCTTATTTCAACACAAGAGAGACTCAAACCACATGTAAACCTTTGATGTCTGACTATCTGATTTTTAAGACTCTTTTCCCCAAATATGTTTTATTAAAAACCTGGGCAACCTAAAATTAGTAATTATTTTCATTGTTTGCCTATGTGTTTTTTTCTTTTCAAAGAGATCTAGCTATAGAGGTATTGCCTATATTTGGAGCTGATTCATCTTTATACCAATATGAAAATTCTCCTTTCTATACAAATGAGATCACAAGCATAAACAAGATGCTTTTGATTTCTCAATTTCTTTCTTGTTTATAAAACTTACAGATATACCAGTAGTGAAATGACAAAGAGAACCTTTTCTGACACAAAGTAGCAAGATAGTAACTAATTTTCCCTTTTATATTCTAGGTAATAGATTATTTAACCCATAGCTTAAAGTGATTTATGTTCCAGATTTTATATTATGCCTACACTCATTCACACACAGACACATAGAGCCCAGAACATAGTCATAAAATTTTCTTCATGGAGCATAACTATTCTGTCCAATAACTAGTCATTTCCTTTTCATTCATACATTGCTTTCCCACCCTTTTGCCCTAATTCTTATCCCTTAGTAACTCTCTTGTTATGAATTTTTCCCAGAAATAAAAGCACATCAAAGAATTCCTCTTCTAAAACATTTGGAATACAATGTACATTAATAAAAGCTTTATGGGTATGCCACCATTTCTCATCCCAATTTACAATTTTATAACCCTGGAACCTTTTTTTTTCCATAGTCAACATATAGGCTCAACATAGCCTATAGAAATAGTGGGATGAAATCAAGAACTTTTTTAAATGTGTTCAGGTTCTATTAATAAAACCATAAGTTTATAGTTTATAGGAATTTGTAATTATTAGAAAAGGCCCTGAAATTAACCCAAGGTCACATAACTAGTAAGGCAGAATTCAAGCTTAGATATTCCTGACTCCAAGTCTATACACTATCTAATACATTTTTCTAGTGTTTTCTAGTGTTCTAGTGCATACTAGTTCTAGTATAAAATACTAAGTATTTTATATACATTCATTTATAGTATCTTATAGTAATGTCAATCTTGTCATGACATTGCAGTACAAGCTTTTTTTTTTCCCAAGAGGATTTTTGGTTTAGTGTAGTTTTTTTAAAGGGATTCTTCAGTTCTTGGGAAATGGATAATTATTTCCTTTTTATGTGCCTGTAAGTCTTATGACTAATCTGTGACATTTGGCAGTATTCTGTAGGTAGCTGTTATGTTTCAGACTTGTTTATTGTAGATAATGTCATTAGTTCCACTTGAAATTGACTCAGACATTCTCTGGCACTCCTGAGAAGCACCAAGTGCATTGCTTGATCTCTAAAATGATTAAATTAGAATTAAATCCACTAATTACTGGTATAGGACAGTGACTTCAAGAGCATGGTCTGTGTATTCATTTCATGGTATTATTAACTCATTAGAAGTAAAAATACTCCAAACCAATAAAACAACCTTAGAAAAAGACCATAATGACCTACTGCTCTTACAAAAGAATCTGAAGAAGTTGTGTGTGGGAATGTATTTTTCTCCCCCCAAAAGTTTTTGAAATGATGTCATTTTTGGTTGAAATGCTCTCTCAGTGGAGAATCAAAAAATGTACCTTTTTTTGTTTTTTTTTGGTGAAAAGTGTTTTTGGAGGGTTGATAGAAGTTTTCTGGAAGGGCAGAATAGGAAATGGGCTAGCAATTCATTACATTACCTTACTAGTCAAAACTCCTACAACACAGTCCTTTATACTAATATTTGAGTTGAGCCGGAAGATGGTGGGTCTCTTATTAGTTACTGCTAGATGTTTCAGCAATCTCTAGAAAATAGGTGCCCAGAACATGGACTGTGCATTAGTAGAATGCAACATGTCTCATCCCCTAATGCTAAATAAAGGCTTCTTAATATCCAGTTCCTACTGAGATTAGTAGTGCTCTGAGCTAGAAATCCTGTAGCCAAGAATATTACCACATCTATGAAAGGCTATCTTCAAGCCTGAACTGTGTACAGGGTTCAGTATAGGTCAATCCCATAGTCAATCTTGGGAAGCTGGGCTGGTTTCAAGGGATAGCCTGATAAAACGAAGCATTGGACTATATGATCCAATATTTCATTCTTTCTTGTTTTTGTTGTTAAATTTGATTTTTTTCCATTAAGAAAAAACCAGTTTTCTTCCTCTCTCACCCATCCCCTCATATTGAAGAACAAGAAAAGAAAAATAAAACCCTTATAACAAATATGCATAGTTGAGCAAAATTGAATTTCCACATTGGCCATTTTGAAAAAATGTATCTCATTCTGTACTCTGCCCAGAGATGCACATTGTGCTGCTCAGAGCTTATAAGACTTTCAAAGTTATTTCTTTTTACATTGCTGATGTTGTATAAATTGTTCTCCCTATTGTATTGTCTTTGCATTAGTTCTGTGGTAGAGGCTGGAGAGAGAGAGAACTTGTAAACCAAGGCTGGAGACCTAGCTGTCAATCAACAGAAGGTTCCAGCGGAATGTTCCCTGGAATGGCAGTTGGGGGTTTCTGGCCACACTGAGGAGAAGAAGCAGGATCTAAAAGGTTTTTGGGTTCTCTCTCCAGCCTCTACCACAGTTCATACAAGTTTTCCCAGGTTTCACTAAAACTGACCCTTTTGTTATTTCTTTTTTCACATTGTATTTATTTATTTGTTACATTGAAACATTCAGTTAACTTCCTCCTTCCCTTCCCCCATTAGAAAAGGCATCATTTGACAAAATGATATATGTATATATAAAATTTTGTCTTATTTCTATTTATCAGTACTTTCTCTGGAGGTGGAAATATGCAAGACATTCTTCAAACAGTATTTCTGTTGATGCATATATGTTCCCTTGGTTTTACTCATTTCACTTGTCATAATTTCATGAAAATCTTTCCATATTTTTTCAAAATTAACCTATTTGTCATTTCTTATGACACAGTAGTATTCCATCACAATCATATGCTACAACTTGTTTAGCCATTCCCCAATAGATTGGCTTCCTTTCAATCTCTATTTCTTTCTTATGACACAGTAGTATTCCATTACATTCATATTATTTATATAATACATTCTCCAATTGATAGGCATTCCCTTTGGTTCTAGTTCTTTGCCAACACATAAAGAGTTGCTATAAATATGTTTGTATGTAAACGTGCTTTTCATCATTCTTTGATCTCTGGGGTATTGGCCAAGTAGTGGCATTATTGAGTCAAAGAATTTGTAATAGCAATTCATCAGATGATATTGTATGACCAGAAGATATAGCCAACTGCCAACCTACTACCACACACAGGACAGGCAAACTAGCCTAGCTGAAGCAGCAAGGGATCCTGAGGCAGAGACAGGGGCAATATGAGACAGACAAGTCAGATCATCCTGGAAACCATCTGTGGAAATGAGAACTAGTAACTGCTCCTGTAGGTGCTACAATAGCAACTGCTCCTTTTTAATGGGTATACATTCTACCTGTCGGTGCTACAACCATGGCACTAAAGACCCAGAAAAGAAAAGTCGTGCCACAAAAATCCTGGGTGCTCTCAAATCGTTCATTTTATCAATGGAAATAACATTAAGTAGAAGCATTCCCATCTGCTCTCCTACTGTACCATAAGAAAAATAGAATGCTTCCATCTGATTTGCCACTGTAAGCTTCCATATGGGTTGTCTCCCCCAGACTCCCCTAGAATGTGAGTTCCTTGAGAGCAAGAATTGGTCTTCTATATGTATCCTCAGTTCTTTGCATATAGTAAGCACTTAATAAATTCTATCTTTTATTTATTCATTCATTCCTTTATTCTATTATTATTGCTATTTTATTATTATTCTATTATCTATATATCTATTCTATTATTATTACTATTATAATAGTTACAAATTGCTCCCAGAATGGCTGTATAATTCACAGGTGCATCAACATCTGTACTTTCATTCTGTTGTTCAGACAGGTGGAATGTGTACCCCATTAAAAACAATGATATGTCACTTTTAACATTATAGAACATCAGAGCAGAGAGGAACCTTAGTGTTAAACTAATCTAGCCTCTTCCACTTATAGATAATAAACTAGGACCCACAGAAATAAAGAGATTCTCCATTCATTATATTAGTTGCAAAACTTGATCTTGAATCCAGTTCTCATGACCCCCAGGATCACTCGGATTTTTTCCATTCTACTACAGGACTTTCTTGGAATTCAGGTTGTCTGTGAGCTTCAATTTTTTTGGTCTCTGTCTATTGTGCTGATAAAAGCTCCCATTTATTAAAAAAGTCAAACTCTAGGTGGTGAGGAGCAGTAAGCAACCTTTGAATTGACTCCAGCCACTTATGCTAATAGATCTAGAGTCAGAATCTAAAAGTAAAATAAACAAACCAAAAATAAACAAATAAATAAAAGTTCCATTTGTGAGCCAGTTGGTACTTTCTTTTGAACCTCCTTCCTGAATGTTTTGCTGTGAATCCTAGTTGTATTTCTCTTGTTTTTCAGACCTCCCTATTGTGCAAAGCGGCAGTTCATGCAGGAGTGATCGCCGATGAACTGGGGGGCCAGATCAGTGTGTTTCAGTCCAAAGGGATAAGCCGATATGAAGGAATCCTGGCCAATGGCGTCTTCTCCAAGGAGTAAGTGGCAGAGCTCTGCCTTTTGTTCAGAATAGAAGTTGACCTTGAAGACATAATTAGCCAGCTCACCTTCGAGCGAGAAGGAACAGGATGCTTATTGTTTATCATTTCGGGGGGAAATATGCAAGTGCTTGTAATGACTTCTGATGATCTCTCTATAGAAGAGAAATGTAGCTGGTAAAATAGCTCATTGGGAGTGCTGACACTTAAATGAAGGTGGCACAGGTGATCGCGCCACCCCTTCTTTCCCAGGGCTCAGGAAGCCTCCTAAGCTCAGGAACTTTAGTGAGAGACAGACAGACAGACAGACAGACAGAGAAATAGAGACAGACAGAGAGAGAGAGAGAGAGAGAGAGAGAGAGAGAGAGAGAGAGAGAGAGAGAGAGAGAGAGAGAAGCCTCCTTCTGTTTCTGGTTTTACATATTCAGCAAATTACTAATTATTCCAGAATAGGCAGAAGGTATTGAGACAGGAAGTCTGTTAAAATACACCTTTTAATTTTAAGCTCTGCTAAAAACTACTGGATGTACATACACAATCTTTTAGGTTTTTTATGAATATGAGGAAGGGAACAAGCATTTATCAAAACTCTTTTAAATGCCAGGAATTTGCTAAGCACTTCACAAATATTAATTCACTTGTCACCACAACAACCTTGGGAGGAAAATACTCTTATTATCCCCATTTTACAGTTGAGGAAAATAAGGCAGATAGAATTTAAGTCACTTGCCCTGGGTCACACAGCTAGAATTTGAACCTAGGACCTCTCATCTCTGGCTCTCAGTCCACTGAGCCATCTAGCTGCCCAACAAGACCTTTCTTGAAAGCAGTGATTCCAGGCTTGGCTTTCTACCCACTGAGCTATCAAGCTGTCCCTTTCCCCCATCTTTTCAAATCTTAACTTTCTTTTCATTTGGCTTCTAGGATTTTTGTTAACTTCGGTGCTTCTAAATGATTATGGACTTTTCACATTAACTCTATTGAGGGCACATTAACCTAATATCCTCCCATTTCTTCGGATCTTAAATGATGTGCTTAAACATGACAATCTTCCCTGAAATGAAACATTTCCTAGAGAGATAGCTATGTAGATGTGATCATGAACCAGTTTATGGTGATTTGGTACATTAAGGCTTTGTGTCATTTTATGATTTGTAGTAAAATTATCCTCATCAAATGCTATTCCTGGTGGGCAGCGAGCCTTTAAATGTCAGCTGTGCCCTCGACCTTCCTGGGTCTGTTTGGCTCTCTGTGGTTCCCGAGGGCCAGGCGGCGGTCATCACGATCTCCACACAGACCAATGCACGTGCGTCTCTCATTCCCACGAGTTGGACTGAGTGATGGTGTACATTTGTCAGAGGCTGCTAATGCCAGTATGAACAAAAGAAAGAACATTGCTTGAAAAACAAAACAATTAAATCCAGCTTACTTGGAAGCTACCTGTTTTATATTTGTGCATATGAATATTCTTTATATATGAAAAGATGCTGTCTCCTTAAGAATTTTTTTTCTTTTTTATCCTTTTGAACTGAAAAAACATGAAGAAGAGAAAAAAAAAGGTTGTATATGACCTTATTGATTTTTCTACTTATGGCTTGATTTTTTTTTAAGCCCTTACCTTCTGTCTTAGAATTAATACTGTGTTCCAAGGCAGAGGAGCAGTAAGGGCAAGGCAATGGGGGGGGGGGGGGCAGTGACTTACCCAGGGTCACACAGCTGAGGTCAGATTTGAAGCCAGGACTTCCCATCTCTAGGCCCGGCTCTCAATCCACTGAGCCACCCAGCTGCCCCTGATGGCTTGATTTAAAAAAAAAACAAAAACTATATTTTAATTCAGTAATTCCAACAATGTCCTATTTCTCTCTGTCCCCTTCTATATTTCCTTCTGCTCTCTTCTATGTATTCATCTTACTCTTTCATGGAAGCTGTTCTTTTTTTCCCACTACTATCATTTCTCCCGCTATTCCTCCCTCCCATATATCCTTCCTTCCCCTGACAAAAGCTTTCTCTTGTGACAAATATCATCTAACAAAACAAATCCATTATTTTGTTGGATTTAAGGAAAGATAATGGAAATGCATAACTTACATCTTTTAGATATTTTCTCCATGAAAAAAAAAAACCTTTCTGAGAAAATGGGATAATACCTGTGTAAAGAGCTTTATAAGCCTCAATGCTGTATAAATGCTAGGTATAATAATAATAATTATTGTTGTTATTATTTTATGACAAGAGAGAAAATTTTTTTACTGCAAGTCAATTTCACACCTAGACTAAGCTTGCATAAAGGACCCTTTAAACAGTGTGAGATTCTATTTCTTATAGATTCCTATAAGTTTAGAATTAAAAGGGAACTTTAGTCATCAAATCCAACCCCCTCATTTTACAGATGAGGAAACTGAAGTGCACTAGAAAAGTTAAATGACTTACTCAAAGCCACACAAATAGTGAGTGGTAGAGACAGGATTCGAAGCCAGGACCACCAACTTGCAAATCAAACATTCTTTCCACTGTACCACAGCAGCTTCTAAACAAAGACAGTTTGAGAAGGCTGCCTGTTATTCCAGATGACTGATCTGTGATTGCTTTATGAGATTCTCTAAGATTATTTAGTATGGTTTTTGACTTGGTGAGGAAAGCCACTGGAGAAAATAGAAAGTCTAGAGTTATGCAAAGGCTCTTTCCAGCCCTTTAATTTTATGTTTCCTTATTTTGAATAGAAATATTCAAATATTCAAATAGAAATAGGAATAGAAAAATAGGTGCCAACAACCAGAGCCTCACTTTCTTTCTTTTAACTTGCATTCCTAAATCTACTGGAATAGTTGTTTTATCTGTGCTGATGATGAATAGCTATACATGCTGTCATTGAACTTAAATTCCCAGACATGAATTCTTCATGCAGGAAAAAACATGGATGGAAACTCTGCAAATGAGGGGAAATAAGTCCCTCCAGTAGATACCCCATGTTCAGCTGGGAGCAAGTTCATTCTTGGTTAGTTCACTTCCTTGATTTAAAAAGATAAAAATAGACTCAGGAAGAGGAGAATCCAAGAGATGGTGCATCAGCCCAGTAGAGAGGAAAACCTTGTTTTCTTACATTAGGTTATTTGTATTATTCCTGGAGGCTTTGTGTTAGGCTAGCCAATCTTTTTCAGTTGATTGAACTGATTCATATTTGTGAATAGCAATCCTATAACTTTTTCAGAAGTATTTACACTTTAAAAAAGAGCATTCAGGGGCAAGTAGGTAACACAGTAGACAGAGTGCCAGGTTTGGGTTTAAATTTGGCCCCAAACACTTCCTAGACCCTGGGCAAATTACTTAATCCCAGTTGTCTAGCCCTTGCTGCTCTTTGCCTTATAATTAATACTAAGACAATAGATAGGGGTTAAGAAAAAGTATTCATACTCATTTGGAAGGTAGTTAGGTAGCACAGTGGATAGAGCAATGAGCTTGGAATCAAGAAGACTCATCTTCATGAGTTCAAAT
Source organism: Monodelphis domestica (assembly GCF_027887165.1). Classification (NCBI taxonomy): domain Eukaryota; kingdom Metazoa; phylum Chordata; class Mammalia; order Didelphimorphia; family Didelphidae; genus Monodelphis; species Monodelphis domestica. Next base: position 385,432,278 of record NC_077228.1, read on the forward strand.
CCAACCTCAGACATTTACTAGCTATGTGACCCTGGGCAAGTCACCTAACCCTGTTTGACTCAGTTTATTTATAAAATGAGCTGAAAAAGGAAATGAAAACTACCCCAGAATATTTGCCAAAAAATCCCAAATAGGGAAACAAAGACTCAGATACTATTGAAATGACTCCACGATACAATGCATACTCAGTAACTTGTAGTGGAAGAATTTCAGACACTGTGATAAAAAGAAGTGAAAAAATATAGATAACATGGGAGAAAAAGTTGGGACCCAGGATGGGTTAGAGATAGACACAAATACAAGTAAGCCTTGGCTTCTGGTAGTTGGCTTTCTAGGCTCAGCCCTCTCTAAATCATTCCTACTTTTCACAGCTTCTTTCCTCTTCTACTACTTCAGCCAAGAAGCATAATGAAAAAAAGAAATGGCCTAAGAAGAGATCTAAGGACTAAAGCCAATTTATGACCTTTTTATTTATTCACTGTATGGCATTGGACAAGTTAATCAGGTTTTTTTGAATCCAGTATTTCCTTTTGTCATCTGTAAAACATGGAGCTATCACTTAAAATATTTTGCTATCATGATGTGACATACAAATACAAGCTATTATTTGTTTATTATTATCTAGTGGCTAGGTGATAGGATGATGGAATTTGAGCATAGACTTTCTGGCTCTAAGTCTAAAAAAATGTGTGTGTGTGGACATCTATATTCTGTACTTTTAAAAAATATACTACCAGTGCAATGTATTAACTACAGTGTAAGTCTCCCACTGTGTAATTATTTGGATTTTAAGAAGGTTTACAGATACATTAAACAAATGTAACCTTCCAGGATTTTTTATTATCCCTCTGCTATAAATCATTGCTTTTAATCAGTTCCCCAATCCTTCCTTCTACCATTGCAGAAGGAAGCAGTGGGCAATTATTTTCTAAACTCTTAGTATTCTCAGTGGAATTGTAAGCCTATAGTACCTCTTCAACCAAAATTCAGAGGAAGAACTTACACAATTAATCTTGACACTGGCCTTTGTTTAACTGCCTGATTTCTTTTTGCCATGAAATCTCTTGCCCCAGACATTGCTGATTAATAAAAGGACCTCTTGGCCCAGTTCTACACAGAGAGAACATTTACACTGAAGAGTACTTGAAGTCTTATAATATGTTTGAGGAACAGTTTGTTGTACTATTCCCTTGAAATAGGAGGAAGAAGGCAGAATACAGAACAGGAAGGAAGTTCATAAGGATAAGTAACAGGGACTAGTTATTTGTGGGAACTATTAGAGAAAACAGAAAAGAGCAAGGACCTGAGGACACTGTAAGAGTGATTCTCAAGAATGCTGTCCACATTGTAAGGGGTAAATTTAGGATTGAGACTGAATACATATGTATGTGTGTGTGTGTGTGTGTGTGTGTGTATTTATATATTTATATTTATATATGTATATATTTTTTTCAGTTGGTTGCCAGAGATTTTAAATTCTAAATCCCAATGAAATACTTAAGTCAGAATGGAACTTTATGGTTGTTTATTTACAATAGAAGGAAGAAATTAAGAATGAGAGGTGGGGGAGGAAGGGAAAAGATCTCTCTGGCCTGGTTGGAACCAGGCAGGAGTTCAGAGGCCTCAGCCAAGGGGTCTCTCCAGAAAAACCAAGGAAAAAAGGGAGTCCCAAGAGATGGGCCTTTTCAGAGACTGTTGCCTCCAGAAAAAGCCAAGGAAAATGGGAGTCAACCTTATAACTCACCATGTGATTGTCTAAAAGGAAAGCAGTCTAAGGTATCCCACATGAGCTCCTCCAGGGTCGGGTTCCATGACCAAGTCCCTCTCACAGGAAGTGACACGAAATATAAAGGCAGTTCTTTACATCACTTCCTGTGTCTTACATGTACCAATGGTGGCTTAAACTTGGCATTGGACAACCCAGGGGTCAGTCAGTTGTTACTGATTTATCACTTGCTAGCACACACAAGTCACAGACCTTCCTTAAGTAGGAGTATATACATTCCTGGTTGCTAGAATTCTAACGACTAAGTAGGGTGGAGTAAAACTAAAATTCACAACATCCAGAGGAAGAACTATGGGAGTAGAAACCCAGAAGGAAAACATTCGCTTGATTACATGGTTCGATGGGGATATGATTAGGGATGTTGACTAAAAGATCACACTTTTGCAAATAGTAATAATATGGAAATAGGTTTTGAACAATCATACATGTATAACCCAGTGGAATTGCTTGTTGGCTGAGGGAAGAGGGGAGGAAAAGAACATGAAATATGTAACCATGGAAAAACATTCTAAATTAATTAATTAAATAAATAAATTTAAAATAAAATAAAATTCTTGCAAGTTAAAAACATAGTAATTCCCCAGGAAATGTACTTAGATGATGCCCTTGACTGTTTTGAAAAGGAAAACCAAATATGTAATCTAACCAAAGTCAGGAGGGAATAAAAGAAACTAACACTCTATTTAAATTGCTCTCTTTTGAATGTTATCAGCCCTAGAAGACCAAGCATGTGCCAGAAGAGAATGCCTGCCAATAGATTTTCATACCATTGGGTCGTTCTTGAAATACAATCTATTTTGACAAATCTGAATAACTATAAATAACTTTTAGTATGACTAGTTGACATCTGGGTGGCACAGAGCATAAAGCCTGGGACTTGGAATCAGGAAAACACAAATTCGAATTCTACCTCAGGTTCTTACTAGTTGTGTAATTCTGGGTAAATCACTTAACTTCCCTTATCTTTAGTATCTTCTCCTGTAAAATGGAAATAATACATTGTGGGGGTTAGGGGCATGGCCCCCCTGAGATCTGGAAACTCTGCATAAAATTTTTTTGGGCTCTCTTTGTACCAGAGAAGAAGACAGAATTTTTTTCTTGTTTTGGGGTGTTTAATCAGTAAAAGATACTGTGTATATTTATGGGATTAAAGATAAATATGTTGATATTACAGTCATCTCTTGCCATATCAGTGTTCACTTATCCCAGCTTCACTGTACTGTGGGTTTTAAAAAAATAGATATGTGCTTATATATCGTGGAGTTACATTGATCTCATCACACTATTGGCTGACTTATTGAAAGGCGACCAACCACAGCTCTGTGTTCTGTGTCCTGGGCACTGATTGGCTCAGTGACTCTAGATTATTAAGAGTGTGAGAAGGGTTTATAAGGCCTTAAAGTATATATAAATAACAAATATAACACCACTACTTTGTAGATTTTCACCTTTTGCAGGGGTCTCTGGAACATAACTCCCACAATAGGTATGGGATCATTGTATATAATACTGAACATATATTTTATGCATTTCTGAATTTCTAAAATTTTTTTGGTCATCTGCTATCCTTCATGTGTCATCTGCAGCTTCCACAAAACTCTCTAAAGATTCCCATTTAATTTCTTATGCAATTCATGCAATCCAAAACCCCAGTGGGGAAAGTCAGGATATGGAAGGAATACCTTCAAGTGCACTTAAATATCAGGGTTGTCATGTGGATCATAGGAGATGATATAACTTCTATAGCACTTTTCAAACTTGATAGCACTATAGAAACATTAGCTATTATTATTAATAAACAATCAACACTAACTGATAAATATGAGAAAACTCATTTTTTCTAGTCAGCAGACCTACAAGTTTTATCTGATGTTATTCTGATAGATTTCCCAAAATTGCCATCATTATCTTATGGTTTCTCTCAGTAATCACAATCCACACAAAAGTAAATTCTTTTAAACCCTAGTAATAGAACCAATTCCAAATGTCAGCCTTTTGCAGAAACCCCCTCACATTTTCTTCATTATAAAGAAGCAGCCATTCTTATTTGAATGTTTTAACTGGCATCCTGATAGTGTGTGAGAAGCAGGATACTAGAATAGAAAGCATGTGGAATGTGGAATAGCAGGACCTGGATTCAGATTCTGCTTCTGCCATGTACCTATATGTGTGACCTTACACAATTCACTTAACCATCCTTGTCCTCAGTTTCCTCATCTGCAAAGTCAGGTCCCTTCCAACTCTAGATCTATAAGCCTATGTCTCGAATAGTCAAGACTTGAATTCAGGTCTCCCTAACCCCAAGACTAGTCATTGATCCATTATGACACACTGCCTCTCCCATATAGTGCTAAGTGGTTTTTTAAAGTTTCCATAAGAAATTTCATTTGCTCTTTATAGCCACCCTCTGAGAGGTGCATAGTGCAAGAATTATTATCTCCACTTTACAGCTAGGTGCAGAGACCCAGGAGCGGAATGAGATTGGCCCAGGATCAAATAGCTAATTATGTTGCAGAACTATAACAAGTACCCAAATCTGAGTTTCGTTGGGGTTTTTCCACGGCAGCTCTCTCCCCAGATCCTCTCACATCTCACCCCAAATCCCAGAAATGCTGCATGTACTAATACTATTAGTCATTATTTCCGGAAGCTCCCAGAATGTGTCTGTGACGAAAGTAGAATAAAGGGCTTTCTCACTTTTGGAGTGGGAAAAGAAGGCACAGACAGATTGAAATGACTTGCCCAAGATTATAGTTGGAAAGAGATTCCGTGCAGCTTGATGCCAAGTCTCATCTTCTTTATTGTAACCTAGACCAGAGCTAGTCAGAAGAGAATTGCCTCTAAAATAAAATATAAATGCCTTTATTTGTTTTTAAAGTATTACCCAACCTGGCTTCTTCACTCTTACCCTTTGGGGCTATTATGACTGTAAATAAGGGCTTTCTTAAACAGAGTCACTGTGATAATCATCAAGAACACTAGAGGCAGCCTAGAGGAAAGTTTCACTTGGGGATGTGGATATGGAGACAAAGGGGCATAAGCTGTGCACTGCACTGGTGGGCTTCACCATGATATAGTCTGTATTTTTTTGGCAGGAAGTTTGAAACTTGTGAATTGTTTACTTTCTGGAATTTTCCAAATTTTCCAATTTTTTTTCCATGCTTAATTACAGGTAACTGAATTAGCAAATACCAAATCAGGGAATATAGAGGCACAGCTCACAAGTCTTTCTCTGCCTCTTTGTCTCCCTCTCTCTTCTAAATATGTGTATGTATTTATTTTTGTATATGTATATATGTATACATATGCATATATACAGATAGATAGATACAGACAGATACCCATGTATTTTTTCACTTTGTATTTGTAGTGTACATATTTTTATATGTACTTGCTTTCTGCTCCATTAGAATGTGGGCTCATTGAGAGTAGACATTATTTAATTCTTTATATTTGTATACCTAATGTGTAACAGTGCCCATCATATAGATGCTTAAAGAATACTTGTTTGAATAATTGATTCTAGTATTACAAATTGAGGTTTGAGGGTGGCTGAGTTAGTGTTGACAGTTTGTACTGGTTATAATTGGTTAATAAAATGAATCTTTCAAGAACAAACAAAGGCACAGTAAAGAAAATGCCTCTTATTAGGCAACACATCATTCAAGAGATAATTATGAAATGTGTGGATTTTTTAAGCCTTGCTTCATATCCTCTTCTAGTTGGCCCTCTCACAATTTTTAAAACCTGTTCCAGAGATTGACTGGGAAAAAAAAGATGAAATTTACACCTATAAGGATGACTGCTTTAAAAGATTTAAGGAGACATGCTGACACTATTGACCAAAATGAAATTTATTTAGATTATCTGGAGATTTGAGTTCTTTCCCATCTTTATCCTCTATTGTCATGAATAGTCGAGAGTGAAACACAGTCAAATTAATTGTTGTCTTTAGAATACTAGAATCTGAGGTGGAAGGGACCTTAGAGATCATCCACCTACCTGAATCAAGAATCTTTTCTACAGTATTACTAACAAGTAGTCATCAGTTGATGGGAAATTTACAGCCTCGTGGATAGCCAATTCTTTTGGACTTGGATTATTCAAAGTGTTAGAAAATGTTTGTTTGATTATTTTTTATCTTAAGTGAAAATCTGTCTTCTAGTAGCTCCTACTTTATTGATCTTAGTTCTCTCCTCTAAAAAGAACAAGCCAAACTCCTCTTCTATAAATCAATACTTATAATACTTAAAGCCAACTATCATGCTTTTCCTGAGGAAACTCTTTTCTAAAATAAATAACTGAAACTTAGATTATTTCCTTGGAAGAAGAGGCAATGTCATCTACTCTTTTAAAAAATTACCTACTTAAAATACAATATTCTACACAGCACTTATTCAACTATAATAAATTTAAAAAACTTCTGAGTGTTCAGTAAAATAACATTTCTCCTCACTAACATTCATTAATACAAATATTTGAGTTTTTACCACTTAGCACAGGGGCCTGGCATAAAGAAAGTGGTTAGTAGATATTTGTATATTGATTGTATATTGATTGACCCAGTGGGCAAGGCAATGGAAATTTAGGGGAGGAATCAAAAAGAAGTAAATATATATGTATGTATATATGATATTTATCATTCAGTCCATTTGGGAAGACAGTATGTATATAAAGACTTGTTATTATTGTTGTTCAGTTGTTTCAGTTGTGTCCAATTCTCTCTGACCCCATTGGGATTTTCTTGGCAGAGATACTGGAGCAGTTTGCATTTTTTTCTCCTGTTCCTTTACATATGAGGAAATTAAGGCAAACAGGATTAAGTGACTTGCCCAAGGGTGACTCAGCTAGTAAGTGTCTATGACTAGATTGGAACAAAATGATGAGACTTTCTCATTCCAGATCTGGCACTCTTTCTACTGTACCACCTAGCTGCTAAGAACTACAATACAAACACAAACTAGAGTAGGAAAAGATGATAAATTCATGTTAAGTAAGCTAAGGCATGGGGACAGTCTATGTCAAAGGCATACAGACAGGAAATAGGATCAAACAGGAGGCAAACTATATTCTATTTGAGAGTAGGAAGAAAAATCATGCCTTAAAGCAGAGTTTATTAAACATTTTTGTCATTGACCCCTTTGATAGTCCGGTCAAACTCATAGCCTCTTTCTCCAAATAATGTTTTTTTTAATTAATTAATTTGTTTCTACCAATTGCATGTAATAACAAATTTCCACACAAGTTTTCCTAAGTTAAGTGATTGAACTTATCTTCCTCCCTTCCTTCTCCTTCCCTCTCCTGGTGCTGGTAGGTGATTTGGTCTGGGTTATATTTGTATTATCATGCAGACATATGTCCATATTGTTCAGTTTTGTGAGTAAAAAACAAACAAACCCAAGGTTAGATGCCACAAAGTAGGTTGCACTGCCTTAATTGTATGTGTGTTGTAAAGGCTACTAGGACCTCTTCCATTATTATCAAGGGAAGTGCTAACCTTCTCTCCTTTCATACAACACCAAATAAGTTTTTTATAGGCATAAAATAAAATACCTAGCATTATGAAAGAAGATAATTTGTATTGAAATATAAATTATCAAAGTGTTTTGTTTCATTTTAAGTTTCAATTATATTGAAATACAGTTGTGGAAGTTTGGGTTTGATTTGCTTGTTTTTAAGTACTTAGACTGTTGCCTTAAGGAGAAAATTTAGAGTAGCCTTTGAGAGAATAAAATGGCTGTTAGGAGGGAAAGAAGTCCAGGAGCAAGTTGAACCAAGAGTCAAGTTAAGCCCTGGAGCTAGCAAGGGAAGGGAAATTAGATGTTAGGGCTGATCCAAGGCTCCACATTCAGTGGCACATAGGATGACTCTATAGAGTAAACTTCCTTGGCTTAGAGCTAAAAGTACCCTTTAAGTCTGGGGGGGGGGGGGGAAGATTATACAACAAAGGAAATTCATTAGAGCTGGTAAAGGCTAGTGAGATTTTTTGTTGTTGTTGTTCTGTTAATGAGATTTTAAAGTTAAGAGTGAATGGAAGTCCTAGAGGTCACTATCAAAGGGGAAAAAAATTCACTTTCAGTAATAGTGATGCTTTCTAAAAACACATTGGTCAGGCAACAAGCATTTATTCGGCTTCTACTATGTGCCAGGTACTGTTTAAGCACCAAGGATATATAGAAAGGCAAAAATAAACCAGTCCCTGCTTCAGAAATTCCCATTCTAATAAGAGAGACAACATGCAAATAACTAGGTACAAACTAAGTACAGGATAAATTATGGAGGTAGATCTGGACAGGCTTCTTGCAAGAGATAGGATTTTAACTGAGACTTGAAAGAAGCATTGGTGGGCAGAAGACAGACATAAGAAGGAAGAGAATTCAAGGCATAGAAAATAACCAGTGAAAGTTCTCAGAGCTTGGGGTGTGGTGTGTCTTGTGTATATGACTTTTCATGATGTATAGATATCCTTTGACAACTGTGTGCAGTGGGAGTAGCCTACATTATTCAAAGTATACCTGCTTATTGTTTCCTCAGAAAAACTATCTAATACTAACTCTTTCTTTTTTTTTCTCCCCAGTGGTTCTTTGTCAGATAAGCGATTTCTATTTCCTTTTGATGGTAAGAAAAATTTAAATAATCTCTTTTGGAATTTTGAAATAATTGGAGATTTTGAATGGCTATACATTCCTCATTTAGTTACTATACTATGCCTTCTCCACCTTTTTAAATCAAGTATTTTGTGAAATGTTAGCTGTTGAACGGGGTTATATAACTTACTAATTTACAATGCTTAGAAGAGAAAATGGGGGAAGCAAATACAAAAGATAAAAGGTTTATTAATAACCCATGAGAAGCACTGTGATATAGTGGATGGAGTTTACACACCAAAGCTGTTTTTGTTCCTTATCCCCCTCCTTTTCCCCCTGTAAAGAGTGAAATGAGAATGATAACTATCCTAAGGTCTGGAATTTTTATCCCACCAGGCTTTAGCTGGGGAAAAATAGATAAAGGGTCTCAACTTTGCCATTTTATTTTTATAAGCAACTAGATGGCACTGTGGACAGAGTGCTGGACATGGAATCATGATCTAGGTTTAAATTCTGCTTCAGATACTTGGCTGTGTGACCTTGGGCAAATTGCATGACTTGGCATGATTTACTAGTCCTAAAGGCATTAGCCATGGCAGTCTGAGGCTCTTCAGCTCCTAGGAGCATGATTCCCAATTTTTAAAAAAATTGCTGAATCTTGACCCTGTCTTGGTTACTTAGCTAACAGCCAGGACTTGTATTTAGAGATCAGGGTCAAGTTAAGAGGACACAAAAGAAATCTACAGGTGTGAAAGAAGATGTAACTTGAGTTGAAAATGATTATAGTGAACAGATTTCCAAGTGGGTATTTGGAAGCTGAAAAACATAAAAATGTATAAGATCTTCAAACCCCTCCTATATCCATGTGTTAAATACAAATTTGGATCATGCAAACGAATTCCTAATTCTTCTCTATTCCCGTAAATCACTTGATTCATTTGCCACCTCAGTAACCAGAAAATCAACTGAGTCATTCTTGGTCAATAGGGAATTTTATTCTCACCTTGCTATTTTTCTCCGTCCATGACAAGACCTGTACCTGAATTGTATTATTCCTTTATTATAGGTTGCAGTAAATCCCTGAGTTTGAAATCTTCCAAGCAAATCACCGCTTCTTCCTCTTGGCAATGGGTCAATGAAAATGGAGAAGTAATTCATTGGTCTCCTGGGCAGGCATGGCTCCAGGACCAAGGGCCATCATGGGCTTCAGGAGATACTGGCACCAACCACAAATCTGAGGAGTGGCTGGAAATAGATTTAGGAGAGAAAAAGAAAATAACAGGTATCTAAGCACTTAATTTTGTAGCTATAGAGAGGTACTACACTTATGAATCCATTTCATAACAGCCTACATTGAGAATATACTTTTCCTTTACATAATATCCTTCTCTAAGAAGTACAAAATTCCTAATCCTCCTTACTGCTGGTGTCTTCTGTCTCTTGATTAGCTCCAATATAATATGTATGAGTCTTGTTTGTATATAGTTGTTTGCATATTGTTTCCCCCATTACACTGTAAGCTTCTTAAAAGCAGGGACTGTCTTTTGCTTTTCTTTGAATTCCTAGCATTTAGCACAGTGCTTAGCACATAGTAGGTACTTAACAAATGATTGTTGGCAGACTACTGACTGACAAAGCACTATACAGATTTTTAAAATGAAATGACTCTTCTAAATTTCAATGTGTGAGAGAATGAGGGAGATATATTGGGTTGCTTCCATAACCAGCAGTTCTTCAATACCTCAAAATATACATTTTAGGCTATTAGAATGTTGTGGGGCTTTTTGTTGTGTGAAACTTTGTATAAAAATACAGTGTAATTAAGTGTTTCCAAGAATTAGAGTATTGGCTACAGTTCTAAATAAACAATTCCATTAGCTATGGAACCACTTTTTTCCCTGATCAGTAAAATGAAGTTAATTAGGCAAAAACATGTTAACCTGTATTTAGAAGTCTATGATTTATTATGGAAAAAAGGTGGTATATAAACCTAAATATGGAGAAAATGTTTAAAAACAAAACTTAACCACAAGAAACTATTTTGTTAAAAGGGATTAGGACTGCAGGATCTACCCAAACAAATTTCAACTTTTACGTTAAGTCTTTTGTGATGAATTTCAAAAATCTCAACTCCAAGTGGAAGACCTACAAAGGAATTGTGAACAATGAAGAAAAGGTAAGAAGAATAATTGAAGGGAAGAATCTGACTTGGGGAAACTCTTCCTCATTTTCATAATACATTTTTCTTGCCATCTTTTATTTTTCAAATTGCTAGTATTTTTCATTGCAGGTCCCTCCCCCCTTTCCTCTCAGAGAACCATTGCTTATAACTCAGAATTAAAAAAAAAAAAGACTGCCCAAAAGCCCCCACACACATACACACAAACACATTTTAGCAACACATCAAAAAAATCTGACATTATTTGCAATTAGGCACACTCATAGTCTACTATCTCTGGAAAAAAAAAACAAAAACAGGAGAGGTATTTTGTCATATCTGTTCCCTGGGGCTGTGTGTTTTCATTATGACTTTTTAAATTAAATTTTATTGTATTTCCAAATTGGTATTATCTCCCTCCTGCCCTTCATTCCCAATAAACAAGAAAAATAAAACCTTGTTACCAACGCATATAGTCAAAGAAAATAAATCCTCACATTGGCCATGACTAAAACAAAACAAAACAAAGTCATGTGCCAATCTGTTCCCTGAGTCCATTACCTCTATGGGTAGCATGTTTCATCCTGAGTCCTCTGGAATTGTAGTTGGTAATTGTGTTAATCAGAGTTCTCAAGTTTTTTAGAGTTGTTTGTCTTTACAATATTCCTATCCTTATATAAATTGTTCTTTTGGTTATACTTACTCATAAGTTCGTACAAATCTTCCTATGTTTTGCCAAAAACCATCTTCTTCATTAATTCTTATAGTACAAAGTATTCCATCACATTTATAGATTTCCAAATGAGGGACATCCTCTCAGTTTCCAATTGTTTGCCACCATAAAGAGAGCTGCTGCATATGTTTTTGTATATATGGATCCTTTCTTTCCTTTTTCTTTAATCTCGTAGAGGGAGAGACCTACAGACTGTTTGGATCAATAAGCACTCACAGTTTAATAACTTTGATCATTATGGTTTCACGATATCATCTCAGTTATTTTGTTTAGGTTTTTGTTTACCTTGTAGTCTTTGTGTATTTGTTTTCTTGGTTCTGCTTAGTTCACTTTGTACGAGTTCATATAAGTTCTTTCGTGATTCTCTGTATTCCTCACATTAATTACTTCTTATAGTACAGTAATGCTCCATTATATTCATTTGCCACAATTTGTCTAGCCATTCCCCATGAATAAGGATTTACTTCATTTCCTGTTTTTTCTACTATAATAATTGCTCCTGGCAGTAGTTTTGTGCATATGAAGCCTTTCCTCCTGTTATTAGCATCTGTGGGAATCTGCCTAGCAGCAAAATCTCTGAGCCAGAGCTAGTTTTCAAATAGAATGAGCCTTTTATTTTAGAAGATGCTTTTCAACATTGAAAAATAAATTAGATACTTTGTTGATCATACATAAATGAGAAAAGTAGCTATAAAAGTCACTAGAGACCAGAGATATATAACCTTTTTTGTGTCATGGATCGCTTTGGAAATATGATAAAGCTTATGGACTCCTTTCCAGAATGGTGTTTTTAAGTGAATAAAATAAAATAATAAGATTACAAAGGAAACTATATTGAAATAAAATTATGAAAATATTTTTTTTATTTCATAGACCTCAAGTTAAGAACTTCTCCAGAGCCTGAAATGTTTGAATTTTAAGATGAATTTTTTTATCCTTACATATAGGGAACTCCTATTGTAGAAATTCCTTCTCCTAACTCAGATCAGCAGTTTGTAATTTTCCATCTTAGGGAGTTATTTGGGTCACTGAGAGGTTAAATGACTTACACAGGATCACAGAGCTAGTATGTGCCAAAGGAAAGAATTGAACCTGTTCTTCCTGTCTATATCATGCCACCTCTATTTTCTGCCTTTCAAAAGTCCCATTTATTCAGCAACCATTTATGGAATACTTCTTTTGTGAGCTACTTTGTTAGACCAGTGAGGATATTTGTTGTTGTTCAGCTGTGTTTGACTGTTTATTAGCCCAAACAGGTACCAGTCAGAAATTCAAGTTTGTTTCCTTTTTTATCTAGGTTGGGCTTAGAAAATGTCTGGCTTTGTCAACAATCACAAGAGTTTCTAATTAACATCAGTTATCTTACTTTTATGTGGACAAATTCCCCAGCTAGGTTGGTGCTTTTTATCTCTTAACTTACCAATATATTCACTCAGATTAAAAAAGAGAAATTTGTTCTTCCAGATATTTCAAGGCAACTCTAACTTTAGAGACCCTGTACGGAACAATTTCATCCCTCCCATCGTGGCCAGATACATAAGGATTATTCCAAAGACCTGGCACCAGAGAATTGCTCTGAAAGTGGAACTGATTGGTTGTCAGATTACACAAGGTAGGACTCACGGAAATTCATGAATGTGCAGATTTCTGATGTTTCCTTTGAGCACCACTGTCTGTTGTACTTTAGATGTAGATTGTCTTTTTTTTTAAACCTTCTCCCTTCCACATTCTCCATTCTTCTTTGGCAGGTAATAATTCATTTGTGTGGCACAAACCAAGTACAAGTACGGGTGTCTCAGTTGGGAAAGAAGATAAAACTCTCACAAAACCCATCCCCTCGTCCGAAGAAGAAAGAGGTACTAGTCATTTAATGTGTCAGCTGCTTTTCATAAGAAGCTAGCATTGTGTTAGTTTGCAATTGCTCTATATTTATTATCTCATTTGATTTTCACAACATCACTGTGAAATAGTCATTCTCTACTATCATCCCCTTTTTACAGATGAGGTAACTGAGAAAAATGATGATATTAATAAATTGTATTTATATAACATTAAAAAAATTTTTAAGAACTTTCTTCAGTCACCCTATGAAATAGGTCCTTGAATTGCTACTAAATTCATTTTTAGATAAAGAGGATCTATGGTTCCTCTAGGTTAATCTAGAACCCTCAAGAGCTCAAAAAATTACCAGAGCCAGGATTCAAACTCAGGGCTTCTGAATCCAAGATCATTGTGCTTTCCATTAAGCCACATTGTCTCTCCAGCTGTTTGTTTAAATCAAGAAACTGACATCTTCTGAGCAGACTCATTTCTCTAATCTACCATAATTCCACAGAGAAAAGCTGAGTATTATGATCTAACCGATCAAAGTTTTTAAAACAACAATTTTTAAAAATTAGTTACTTTGTATTTTTTATACATTTATAATATATTTTATATATATTTTATTAAGATTTTTAATTTTGTTTAATTTTTAATACTTAGTATTGTCAACGTGGAATCTAGAAGTCCCCAAACTTGTGGCCTAGAAAGATTTAGTGATCCCCAGTTTATTTAGCTTAGAGGTAGAAACCCCAGGTTTGACCTTGGTCACATGAGAGTTCCTCTCTGAGGAAAAGTCCTACTTCACTGATCTCAGACTAACAATAGACCTTGAGTTATAGGGCAGTAGGTAACCTGTCAGTCTCATAAACTGAAGATCCCAAGTTTGATCCTCAAAAGGGGGATGTGATACAATGGGAGAAGCTTCTAAGGCAAAAAGAGGTATCTGATGGGATTAGCCATCTCCACTCAGAACTAACTCAAGGTCTATTGTTAGTCTGAGACTGGTGATCCCTCTGGGAGGAACTCTCATGAAACAAAGTGAAAGCCCAAGTTTAAATCTTTTTTTTTTTAAATTTTATAATATTTTATTTGATCATTTCCAAGCATTATTTTTAAATCTTTTTAGGCTACAAGTTTGGGGGTTTCTAGATTCCACGTTGACATTATATACTAAAATAAATATTTATATATTATATATACATATAATATATATTCTCAAAATGGCTAAATCCAGCCTTCCACATCTCTTAAATCTTATCCTTATCTCTATCCTTTTCCCATTACAATATTATATATATTATATATATAATATTTAAAATTAGGGGGCAGCTAGGTAGATCAGTGAATTAAGAGTCAGACCTAGAGATGGGGAGTCCTGGGTTCAAATATGGCCTCTTACTAGCTGTGTGACCCTGGACAAATTCCTTATCTCCCATCACCTAGCCCTTACTGCTCCTCTGCCTTAGAACTAATACATAGTATTGATTCTAAGATGGAAGGTAAGAGTTTAAGTAAGTAAATGAAATTAAAGAGTTTGTTTTATTTTGTTTTTCAAAAAAAATCTGCCTTTCACCTTTCTACCTCCCCCAACCCCACTGAGAAAGGGGGGAAGAAAAAAAAACTGTTACAAGCCTGTATAATGGAGCTTAAAGCAAATTCCCCATTCTACATCGGTCATCCCCCCAAAATAGTATGGCTCCATCTGTACTCTGGAACACTGATTCCAAGTAGGGGTCTTTTAAGGGTCGCAGGAATCCCTGTGGTCCTAGTCAGATGATTACAATATTTATTTAATAACAATCTGTCCGTTATTGAAAATTCTTCTGTAGCTCTGAGTCTATTTACAAAAGGCTTAGGGAATCTCTTCCCCATTCACTTTGCCTGATGAAAAGGAAGAGACCTTTGAAAATGAAACTATACTTGCAGAATTTTCCTCCTCCACTCTGGGAATTGTTTAAACATATAATATATATGTTAACTCAGACAAGAGATTTGGATTCAAAATACAACAGTGAACCTCAGCACACAGCTTTCCAAGGATTGGCCTGGGGCATTCAGCATAACTTCCTTCCTGGCATTCCAAAGGGAACTTGCTTTTGAAATGGTCTCCTTTATAAGGTGCCATTAAGGCTTTTTTTAAGGCTTCCAGTAGCTAATGGTGAATCCCACTCTTCCAAGTTCCTAATAAAACATTCCAGGGGGCTTTGGTGCATTCTGAAAATGGACACAGATTTTTTCTCCACTGATTGGAGAGATGAAAAGGAATAGTAATTATTAGTCATGTGAATGTTCTAAATACAGGTGTTTCTCTGAGTTAAGATGATGATTTTCATTTCTTATTATCTTCCCCCTCCCTCTTTTTTTTAATATATATGAGTGAATCCAATGGACAGCCTTCGTGTTCTTTCTTCAATGCAAATTCTTTCATCATCCCTAGCCATCCCTCTTTTCTTTTCTTTGTTCATTTAACAAAGGCACATTTATTGAGTACCTAATTTATACAAGGTAACTTTCCTAGAATTTCTTTTAGTTGTACCTTTCAGGATTCCCCTCTAGGATTAAAAGTCAAGGAGGGTAAGGAGTAAAGAACAGTCTCCCTTACTTTGTTTTCTTAGGTTCTAGAAAGGGCAAAATAATTTGGGTCTTGAATCCACAGCTCCTTAAAATCACCTACTCTGGTTCCACCAAGCAAAAAGTGCTGTACCAAAACCATGGCGGGCCCATTCTTTTTGCTCCCTTGTGGATATGTCTTGTAGCACTATTATAATATTTTCATTGTGGTTCAAAAGATTCCCTAAAGATCAAGGCACATATTATTTGGTATTATCAGCCTGCAGGGTTCATTTATTGTTTATTATGTGCCAAAGAGATACTATTCTGGCTGCTAAGATATTAAAAAAAAAAAAAAGCAAAGAGATGACAGTTCAAACTCTCCAGGAACTCACATTCCATTTGCAGGGAGTAAGTAAGGAAATTTGTATTCCTACTTCTTCCTCCCTTGCCAACCTTGCATACTCTAAATTCTAAAGAACAGTATGTATGAGCTATTCTCCAGTTGATAAATAATGGTCAGAAGACGGGTTTTGTATGAAGAAATCAAAGCCAAAAATAGTCATATGAAAAAATTCTCTAAATTATTACTGATTAGAGAAATGCAAATCAAAACAATTCCGAGCTATCATCTCATATCTATCAGATTGGCTAAAAGGATAAAAGGACAAAATGACAGATCTTGGAGGTGGTAAAATGGGAACACAAAAACACTCTTGGTGGAACTATGACCTGATCCAACTATTTGGAGAGCAATTTGGAATTATGTCCAGAGAGTAATAAAACTGTATATCCTCTTAGGCCCAGGAATGCCACTGCTGGGTCTATTTCTCAAGGTGATCATAGAAGAAGGAAAACAAACTTATGTGTTGTTCTAAAATACTGATAGCAGCTCTCTTTGTGATTAGTAAAGAACTAGAAACTGAGGGGATGAGTCATGTAGGGAATGGCTGAGCAAGTTGTGGCACATAGTTAGGATGAAATACAACTGTACCATAAGAAATGATGAGCAGATTATTTTTTAAAATATAAAAAAATGAAAGGCAAAATAAGTAGAATCAAGATAACCTTTTATACAGCTACAGAAATAATGTTTGAAAAACCACTTATGAATGTCTACCTCCAGAGAAAGAATTGATAAATAGAAACATGAGACATAATTTATATGTACATATATCTTATTTTTGTCAAATGATACCTTCTCTGGTGCAGGGAGGGCAGGATGGGTAATATTTGAGAATTTTAATGTAACCAACAAACAAATAAATCAGTAACAAATGAACAAATAAAAATAAAGGGCAGTACAACCTTGGGGTCCCTTAGTGGGAATGCCTAGAACTTCCAGTGGAGCTGCCCTATTTTGTAGATTCCAATGTGAACTTTGGTCATCTGACTACTGGTCTATGTAGCTAAAAGAAATCCTGAGTGGGTGGACCCACTTCAAACACCTCCTTATATTCTGATCCACCTATACAGGGGACTAAATTTGGACCAAGCAACCCTTTCAGAGGAGATTTTAACTCCTGAGAAGCACAGGAACTAGGCTCATTTTCATTAATGTTTACTTTAGAGGTTGTTTTCCTAAGTTTCATCCTGAGTTTCTGGTGTTTTCCTTTCCACACCAAAGAATCCATCTCCTCAGTACACGAAGCCTACAGATATTAGTAGCTAGGCGTCAGTGTCTGCAATATCTTATATTCTAATTTTCTCTATACTTTTATTGGACCAAAATTCATTTCACATTCAGTTTCAAAATAAATGAAATCTGTTCACAGTTCATCTGAATCAGAATATACTTTATTTTTTTATTAGGTATAAAACAGAGGACAATAATCATTCCGTTGGTGCTCTTTATGTCCTTGCTCGTGGTTGGAATGGTTATTTTTGCTGCTGTGAAAAAGTATGTGACTAATTTTAATTAATAATTTAATTAATAACTATTAAATTCAAGAAATTCAAGAACTCAAAAGGGTGCTTCACTACTGAATAGAAAACAGTATTGAGAATTACACTATTTGTGAATACAAGTTGGGGGGGGGGATTGCTGAGTAATCTTTTGTCAGATATGGGTTTGGTGCCTTTGATATAGAGATCTTGAAATGTGTTAAATCTTTCTCTTTGATGATTTCAGGTGTTGTTGTTGGGGTTTTTTAAAGTCTTTGGGTCAATAGACATTTCCTGGAAGCAGTGTGTTAGAATAAATATACATGGACTAATGGTCTGGAAATTTGAGTTCAGCCACTTATGTTTTTTTGCCTATTATAGTTTTTTTGCCTATCATAGAAAAAAATGTTATGCACAGTCCCTTCCAGCTGAAAACATCTGATTCCATTCCTGAGTTATAATGAGTTGGATCAGGACTAAGAATAAAAACATTTCTTATTAATTAATATATGTCTTATTATAGTTTCTTGCCATGGTTTAAAAAGCTTTAGCTTCTGGTATGGGGGGAATGTTCTCTGCATGTTAGTGCAAACAAAATGATGAGTAACTTTCTGATTTAAAGTTGATATGGGTTGTAAATGTCTGGAGTTTAGAGCTCCAGACTGTTATTATTTGCTTAAAACTATTGTGTTGGCTTCAATGTATTTAGTTTAATGCTTTTAGAGAGCCTATTATTTGAGACTGGTGTATAATAGACGATAATGAAAGCCTTTACTCTACAGAGTTGAATTTGAGATGTCATTTTACATTTTAATCTTTTTAAAATTGCATTTTAGCCTCATCTTTTTTTCTCCAAGCATTTCTAGGGCCAAGTTTTTCTAAGTAATGCAATAAAATAAATGATGATGAAAAATAGTTACAGATGCCAGTTTCCAAAATAAAAAGTAAAATTACTTTCTTCTAGTTAGAAACAATTGTAGTTTAAATATAGGGATAAAAACATGCTTTCATGGATATTCAGTTCTATTTCTTGTTTTTTAATCTTTCTAGAAAGAAGATGAAAGGAAATCCTTACGGGTCAGCTGAAGCACAGAAAACAGGTTGATTAAAAATATCATCATTTTTATTGACTTTCTGTGAAGTGACAGTACCTCCCAGTTGAAAAGAAATTGTCCAAGTTTTCTTAAGACAGCAAATTCTAATGTAGGGCCTTTTAATTTCTTTAAGGTGGCAATAGGATCACAGGAAGGTGTTCTATGTCCACTGTTCAGATTAACCAAAATTTCCATGGTCCACTTTAAATCCATCACTATCCCCTTCAGTATTTGGCCGTCACTTATATGCTACTATTCTTGAGTAGAGATTTTAAAGTGGCCACCTATGAAACAAAATTAACCCAGTTGTCCCAATATCCCACCAAGAAGCTTTGGGGTCCCATAGCTTCCCCCACTACCCCTACCAAGGAGCTTGAAAGCTAAAGTCCTTGAAATAACATAGAAGTGCACATAATCAGCCTAATGAGCTTCTTAACCGGAAGACTGGATAGGATTTGGTCCACAGGAATGTCATGAAACAGAACTAATATGGGAATCAGTGAAGACAGATAAGAGTCTTTTTCCATATTAATCACAATCAGCAAGCATTTACTAAGTGCTTACTGTGAGACAGATATGCACTGGGTACTGAAGATACAAAAATGAAATCATTCCTTCCCTCAAAGAGCTTATATTCAGTAGATAAGAATATTTAAGAAATAAGAAATAATTTAAAAACCAAAAGCAATAGAAGAGAATATTTAAAAAATAAATGCAAGGGTCTGTTGATCCATCAACATCACTACTAGGTTTGTATCCCAAAGAGATATAAAAAATGAGAAAGGATCTGTTTGTACAAAAATATTTATAGCTACATTTTTTGTTGTGGCAAAAAAAAAATTGGAAAATGAGGGGATGTCCCTCGATTGGGAAATGGCTGAACAAATTGTGGTATGTGATGGTGATGGAATACTATTGTGCTATATCTAAGGAATGATGAATCGATAGATTTCTCTAAGAGCTGGAAAGACCTCCATGAACTGATGCAGAGTGAAATAAGCAGAACCAGGAGAACATTATACACAGTAACTGAAACACTGTGGGACAATCAAATGTAATCAACTTTGCTACTAAAAGCAATGCAGTGATTCAGGACAATTCTGAGCAACTTTTGAGAAAGAATGCTATCCACATCTAAAGAAAGAATTGTAGGAGTAGAAATCCAGAAGAAAAAATATGATTTATCACTTGTTTATATGGGCATAGGATTTGGAGTTCTGGTTTCAAAGATTACTTTATTACAAAAATGAATACTATGGAAATCAGTTTTGAATGATAATATATGTATAATCCAGTGAAATTGCTTGTCATCTCTGGGAGAGGGGAAAGAAGAGGGAAGAGAGACAATAAGAATCATGTAACCATGGAAAAAATTAAAAATTACATTTTAAAATTAAGTAAATAAATTGCAAGGTAATTTTGCAGGGCAAGCACTAAGAGCTCAGGAAATCAAGAAAAGCATCAGTCATATAGAGGATGGTGCTTGAACTGAACTTTGAAGAAAACTAAGATTTCTAAAAGGTAGAGGTGAGGAGGGAGTACATGCCACGTATGGGGCAGCCTGCATAAATATTGCTAGCAACTATTGATATGCTACTGTTCTTTAGCATCCTGAAAATCCCTAGAATTGAAATTACTTTTCTAAAATAAGGTTATTCTACATCTAATAAAACAAGAACCTTATATCAAGGATATATATGTGTGTATACATTTTAGTATGTATATTTGTGTTTGTGTGTATGTTTATGTATGTTTGTTGCATTTCTTTCTCGCCCACCAAGTTTCTAGCTTTTCTGAACCTTGCTAGGATTTTTTTTCTTTTGAAAACGCCTCTAGCAGTGTTTTGCTGTGTATATATGGACTGTTGCTGGGTTTTTTCCTTTTCTTTTTTTTTTACCCTTTAATCACTACACCTTTATTCCAGGATGTTGGAAGCTGCTTAAACAGCCTTTTGTCAGACGTCAGTCATCAGAGTTTACTATCAGTTACGAAAATGAAAAGATGACACAGAAATTAGATCTTGTCACAAGTGACATGGCAGGTAATGTCCAATTTCTCTGAGGAAAATGATCTCCTTTGACCTGAAAGGTCTTATGTGTTCCGGTAATAATAGGACTCTTGGGAAAACATGACTTTAGTGAGCTCCCATTTATTTCAAATACAAGAACTAGAAATCTCATTACTAGGATTTTTTTTCTGCACTCTGTTTGAGAGAATCTGTAAACAAGCCCCTATCAGAAAGATATTTAAAGAACTGAGAATCTGTGGTGTGTGCCATGTGATCAGCACTGATTCTACCCAGTTGCTAACAGTTCTAATAACCAATAGGCATGATGTTGACCTGGAGCCACTGTCAGATTTCACAGTAATTCTGAATTATCAAGGAAAGGTAATCATGTTCTCCATAGTAGTGTCATGGTATAATTGCTATAGTTGATAGTTTTTGAGGGTATTCTTTTCTCTTTAAAATTGGTCGTCTTGACATGGTATGTACAATCACATTTTGAAAGATCAACTTTCATTGCTGTCTGTTGTTTTTCACACCACCTACGTTTCCCAATATAGTCCTCCTTCCCTTATTACAAAGGATAAAAAACAAGGGAATAAAGAGTAGTTCATCAAAACTCATGACACATCCAAAAAATTTAACATTATCAGCAGTGTTCCCCACTTCGCAAACAAGCTGGGGGCAGTACCTTTTCATATTTTTACTTTGAGTCCAAACTAGATCATGATGATTTCACAGCATTTGGTTACAGTTACTTTTTAATTGTTTTATTCGTTTATATTATCATCATTGTATATACTATTTTCCTGATTTTGTTTACTAATAATAATAATTGCTTTTGACAAAATTGGGAAAATTGGAAAGTAGTGTGGCAAAAATTAGGTTTAGCTCAATAGCACACACCTTATATTAAGATAAATTCAAAATGGGTATATCACTTAAATATAAAGAGTGATATTATAAGTTAGGCGAATATAGAATAGTATATCTGTCAGATCTATGGGGAAGGGAAGAATTTAACAACAAGCAAGAGATAGAGAACATTATAAGATGTAAAATGAATAATTTTTATTATATTTAAAAGGATTTGTACAAACAAAACCAATGCAACCAAAATTAAAAAGGAAACAACAAACTGGTAAAAAATTTTTATAACAAAATTCTCTGATAAAGGTCTAATTTCTCAAATATATAAGGAACTAAGTCAAATTTACAAGAAATCAAGCCATTCCCCAATTGACAAATGACCAAGGAATATGAATAGGCAGTTTTCAGATGAAGAAATCAAAACTATTAACAATCATATGAAAAAGTGTTCTAAATCCCTCCTGATTAGAGAAATGCAAATCAAAACAATTCTGAGGTACCACCTCATGCCTAAAAGATTGGCCAATATGGCAGTAAAGAAAAAATACTAAATTTGGGAGGGGATGTGGCAAAATTGGGGCACTAATGCATTGCTGGTGGAGTTGTGAAATGGTCCAGCCATTCTGGAAGGCAATTTGGATTTATGGCCAAAGGGCTTTAAAAGAATCAATGCCCTTTGATTCAGTAATACCACTACTAGGTTTGTCCCCAAAGAGAAAAAATGGGGATGGACTGGTTGTACAAAAATATTTATAGCTGTGCTTTTTGTGGTTGCAAAAAATTAGAAAATGAGGAGTTGTTGATTAGGGAATGGCTGAACAAATTGTGGTGTATGATGGTGATGGAATACTTTTGTGCTATAAGGAATGATGAACTGTTTGATTTCCATAATACCTAGAAAGATCTCCATGAACTGATGCAGAGTGAAATGAATAGAACCAGAGGAACATTATACACAGTAACTGAATCATTGTGGGATGATCAAATGTGATACTTTGCTACTAAAAGCAATCCAATGATCCAGGACAATCCCCAAAGACTTATGAGAAAAAAACACTATCCACATCCAGAGAAGATTGGTTGGAGAAGAAATTCAGAAGAAAATATGATTTATTACTTGTTTATATGGGTATATGATTTGGGGTTTTGATTTTAAAAGATTACTCTATTACAAAAATGAATAGGTATTCAGTGATAATATATGTATAACCCAGTGGAATTGTTTGTCAGCTCTAGGACAGGGTGGGAGGAGAGAGGAAGAAAACATGAATCACTTAACCATAGAAAAATATTTTGAAAATATTTTAATTTAAAAATATTTGAAATTTCATTTTAAAATGAAAATTATATTTAAAAATTTTAAATATAATAAAATATTTAAAAGTATTTTAAAATCTATATTTTCCTCTTTAATAATAAAAATAATAATAATTGCTAGTCGTTTGTAACATTTTAAGGTTTACAAAATACTTTATATCCATTAATTGATTTGCTCATTTCACTCTGAATCAGTTCTGATGTCTTACCATGTTTGCCTATATTTGTGTATCCCAGCTTCTTTTTTAGCCATTCTCCAAATCAATAGGTATCTACTTTGTGCAGACTCTTAAAATAGTCAACTAGAGTATCCCATTCTAGAGATTTACTGAAAGTGTTGCATTTATGAGTAATGAAGCCAAGGAGGAAGGAACATTATTTTTTCCTATTTGGAAAGAAGAAAAGTGAAATATATCTAATATTGTGAGGATGTCCCTTTTCTAAATCTAGTGGTTTAGTCATGTGTATATTATAGATTATTGGATTGGCACCCATTAAAATAATATTTGATGTAGCCCTCCACTTCATGATGCTTTAGAAGTGAGCCTGGATTCCCTGAGACATTAATAGAGATCAGAATGGAGTTGGTTTCATCAAACTCAGGAAAGAACTTCAAGTGCCATCCTAGGTGGAAACAGATAAAACTCTAGACCTGGAGTCAGGAAGACCCTCATCAATCCAGCCTTGGAAAACTTAGCAGCTGTGTATATCCAGGGGTAAATCTCTTGATCTCTGTCTCAGTTTCCTCAACTGAAAAATGGGGATGGTGTCAAATAAGTTATTGTTAAAGTACTCCATAGAGTGGCTGGAACAGATTTGGTGCTTAATAAATGCTTATTCCCTTCCCCCTAGTGCCAGCCTACATCTTTTGTCTTAGAACTTTAAGAACAAAGAAACCCATCACTGATCGTTGATGAATACTTTGATCCAGAGAAACCTTTAAAACGGATAAAAATAAAATAAATCTCTTAGTCCTGTGCAAGCCCTGTCTGACTCCACAGTGAGATTTGTAGAGTGATGGATAAGGCAGAGATAATAACGTCTAGAAACTTTCACTATTGATTCTCTTTTTCTGTAATATTTCTACAGTGCTGAGATTCTTTGATCCTGAATCAGTCTTCAGAAGTAATAGAGGTTTTTCTTTTTCTCTGAACACAGGGAAGAAAGAAAGTCATAGAGCAATGGTGAGAAAATTTAAGGCATGGAGAAGGTTGATTGGAACTAAGAAAATTTAGGTCATCCTCAATGTTCTCAGGGAAGTAAGAGACTCAGTTGTCTGCATAAATGGTAGGGAGTAGATCTGGAAATGAGAAGAAAGAAGAAAATGTTTGCTGAAGTTGCTGTTAGGAAAAAAGATAAGGAATTGATAAAGGTAGATTATAAGGCTTATCAAGCAAGAGAAAAGGTCTGGCTGAGTTTATGTACCATGAATTTGTAGTAGGTTGAAGCAGCTCAGTTTTGTGACTTTTTTTTTCACCAATGGTGCTCCACAGCCCAGGAGGAATGGTCAAATCAGGTGTTGAAATGAGAATTCACTGGTCAAGATAAATATTGGACATGCAGTGAGCCCATCACTGATTATACAAAATAGTGTGTATATACACAAATATACTAATATACATTTATTTATGTGTATATATATAAATAAATATATATATATATATATATATATATAAAAAAATTCCCGGGGTGTATGGGGTGTTCAGGGAGGGGTAGTATCTCTGGTATGGAGGGCTTGTCGTGCCCTTCTAGGGCAGCTCTCCAGCCTCTGACCCTCACCTGACACCCAGTTCTCACTTGTGGCTCCCAGTAGCTGCTAGCATGTGGCAGCAGCCACACCCCAGGCAACGGCTTCGACAGGCCTTGTGAGGGTAGCCATCGGGTCATTGACCCCTGGTGAACCAGGGCTTTGCTCACCCAGCATGTGAAGACTGATTCAGCGGAACAGGTGGAAGAAACCAATAAGAAGGTTCAACGGCTGAGATGGCGACACAGCAAGGCACTGTGGAGTGCTTAGGGCATGTTGGAGCACAAAGGACAACACGGCCATCCAATGCAGCTGAGGAAGTCTCCAGATGTAATGACTTTTCGTGCCACTGGACCCAGGCTTCCAACGCCGAGAGAGTGGGACTGTCTCTGTGCATCGACTTTTCCACTTAAATCTTCATGCACAAGTGTCTTTGTGCACAAAAACGCACAAAGACAATAGTCATCCTCAGTTACTGAGAGACAACTACTATATAAATACCCATGCATAGAAAAATATGTTTGTGTTTGTATCCTGGACAAGTGAAGCATATAGGGAGTAATCTGGGCCCTGAACCACTTAGGATGAAATCGCTTGCATAATTATACAGTGTTTTCAATGATTCCTGGATGCTCACTGCTGCAGAAATCTATTTTTATGCTAATAATCCAGTCTAGCTATCCAGGAAGATCCAAGGGGATGAATCAGTCAATATTTATTAATCCCCCGCTATGCACGACACTATCTAAGAACAGAGGAAAAAATGCAAAATAGTCCTTGCTTTCAGTGAGCTTATATTCAAATGGTATAATCAATGTACATAAAACTGAAGTCTACACAGGGGATGTTAGTTCCCCAGAGTTACATAAGTAGCAAACCTCCAATTTGAAGCCAGGGTCTCTGACCCCAAATCCAGTGTTTTTCCACCAAGAGATGCTGCCTTTTGTTTGTTGAACAGACACTGAAGATAGATAATAAAATAGACCCAGAATTGGATAGTGGAAGGAGAGTGAGCTGGATTGCATTTGAGAAATTATTTTAGGGAAAACAGTGAAGTCATTACAAGCATTGAACAAAGGCTTTTATTTTAAAATATTCATATTTTAATGTTAATATACTTCCAATGATGCTATGTGGTTGCATTGCAAAAGAAGAATGCTAGTCTCTAAAGAATTATTAAAAATTAAAATGTGAAATTAGAATTACACATCACCCAAAGGGTGTTAGAGGCTATACTGTATTACAAATGAGGAATCATGCAGGAGAAATGGAGTAAAGGTTATCCTTAAGGAGATGTGTGACCTTAAAAAGGATATGGAATAGTCATGTAGTAAAAATTACATTTCTTAAGATCTTCAAAGTATTAGCATTTTTATGTAAAAAAAAAAAAACAACCATAATTTTAATTAGCTGGTAGGCTTTTGCAGTTCTTTATCACATGTGGATGTTGCCTCTTTTCCTCCTTCACCTCATGTCTTTTCTTGATTCATTTCATTCTCTGAAGGGAGAATTATTGAATGTTCTTTGTGGCCAGAGGTAAAGTTGGCTACAATGGCAATGGTGGCACTGAGGACTCTATCTTGATTTATACCAGTCAAGAATAACTTCTTAAGGAGTAAATCATTGAGAGAAGTAAGAATCTTGATTGATGAAATTAGGGGAGGGGTAAAAGTAAGAGGTAAGATTGCCAGTATTGGTCATGATGATTATTGGGAGCTTCTAGTAGTTGGGAATGACTATATCTCTAAAGCCAAGTGGCGAAGCTAAGATCCATGGATATGTTCAGTGAAGACGTGTACAAGTGGAGCTGTCAAGTGAGGGAGAGATAGGAGAATGGAGATCTGGAGCCTGACTAATGTAAAAAATAGTCATATACGGGGAAGAAAAGGGTAAAGCAATATAATGGTTCATGGGTTCATTTCCCATATTGTCTTATACTTTCGTATTTTCCCATGCATATCTCCTTAAGAAGAGGCACCATTACTATCTTACGTCAATACCTAGCACAGTACTTGACTTAAACTAAGTTAGTTGCTGTGTCCACTTGAAAAAGGACTTCCCATAGGTATTTTGGTTATTTAATAATTATTTAATTTTTTGTTGATCTTCTATGTCTGAAGACAAATATTCCAGATAAAGAGAACTTGTTGAAGAATCGGAAACCAAGACACCCATGTATCACTGTATTTACCTGAATTTGAAAGGCTTCCTCATTGTTGAAGGTTTTGGGGGGAGGAAAGGGATGGGGAAAGATGGAAGGGTGAGGTGGTATTGGTACAGAAAGAAGTGTTCATTAACTCTAACCACACCTCTCCAGAAACCAGAGTTGTTACCTTCTATAGACAAATAGAGTAGATAATAACTTGGTCTGATAGGGTTTTACCATCTATTTCATTTTTTAGATTATCATCAACCTCTCATGATTGGAACCGGGACGGCCATGAGGAAAGGTTCCACTTTCCGACCAATGGACACGGAGGCTGAGACGGGGAAGAACTCTGAGCCAGAAAACCACTACGCCTGTCCCCACCCAACCAGCCGCCACGAATACGCTCTGCCTTTGACCAATCAGGAGCCTGAATATGCCACTCCTATCATCGAACGGCACTTAATGAGAGAGAAAGCCTTCCCAGAAGGGGGCTACCACGTGCCCGCAGCGGCCCCAGCACACAAACATTCACTTTCCTCAGGCGGAGGCTTCTCTAACGCAGCTGGAGCGGATGTCCAAGACTACCTGGCGCCTCAAGGTCTTCCGCTGGGGGAGGGGGACTACGATAAACCCAAAGGCCAAAGCTCCTTAGCCACAGAAGACCATGATAGCGACTACCAGAAGCCTCAGATGAATCCCTTCATGAAGGATGGCTATTCCGCCCCCAGAGACTGTCTCAAACCGATAAACCAGACTGCAATGACTGCCCTTTTATAAGCCCAACGGGAAAGAAATTTGCTGTGGTACTAAGCATTCTGTTGGCATCCGGTCACTGGAAAAAGTTAGGATCTTCCTAAAGGTTTTGATATGTGTGTATGTGTGTGTATAAATCTATTTTTACCTATATCTATCGCTAGAGATATATCTTTAACTATTTATATGTATAAAGAAGGATATCATGGCCAATATGGATAAAGATTTGGCTGTGTCAATCGCTGCGGACATTTTACATCCTTAGCTTTATCGATATAGCCATCCCTCCATGTATCCTCATATACCTAGAGATAGCTATTGGTATATTGATATAGGTAGTTATAGATCCTATCTTATTAGTGTAGTAATTAGAATCTTGAACCCTTGGACTACATTTCCCACAATTCCTTTTCCTGTGGGAATTCTCCTGGGAATTTTCCTGTGGGAAAAGGGAATTATGGGAAATGTAGTCCAAGGGTTCAAGATTCTAATTAATACATTAATAATACAAGAGTTCAAGATTCTAATTAATACATTTGTACATGTGTGCACGTATGCCCACTGTGTGCATGTGTCTATACATGTACAGACACTACACATGTGTGTACATATATATGTATTTATATTTTAAAATGGAGAGACATACATGGTGTGTGTGTGCATGGATCCTAATAGGATTTTGCTGGCGAAGTTCAAAGACAACCTTTTTACACTGTTTACATGATATTGCAGTTGACATTGGTCTTGACCTTAGAGGTGTGTGGTGTTTTTGTGAACTGGCAGAAGTTGTCAGATGAGTAGCTGGTATTTTCCCTTTCTGTAACTGTGATCTTAAAACTATTTGGTGTAATATGTGCAATCTGTATAGAATTTTATTTAACATGAATTAAAATAACTTAAATTTCCTTGATCACATTTTCAATCTGCATAGAGGTGAAGTGGCAACGTGCAGCTATTGTTTTTAAAAAATCCTTCTATGGTAGTTCTGTGGATGTTTAAGGTATATTTTATCTGATAGTGTCTTAGCAGCAGGCCTGTGTAAACTTAATCTTATTATTGTTGGCTCCTTTCCTTTCTTTTGATAGTGAAAAGTAAAAGCATTTTTTATTCTATTTTTCTCCTCCTCAAAGATATTTGATTACTTGAAGTGTTAAAAGCACACCAACAAGGGTGATGGTTTTGTTTTTTTAGCAATTTTGTGTTATTGTGGTTTTTAAAGAAGTCAAAAGTATGGCCTGTTCTCTTGCAACCTTCAACTGCCTGGCTTCCATTTTCAATGAGGATGGGAACTACCTAGTCATTTCAAAAGAGTAGCTTCAATTTTGGTGAACTTCAGAAGACTTCATACTGATCCAGGTCCTAAGAGAACAGTTTCCTTTCTGCTGATCATTTCATCACTTCTCACTTACTCCTCACTTGAACTTTGGGAGATACCACAGAACTTTCACAGATGTGTCTACTCTTTTCAAAATGTCTTTGAGGCTGAAATGTGAATTAATATAAATGAAACACAAAATATCCTACTCTTCATACCAAGAGAAGATGAAGGTAACACAGTTCCAGGTTATATTACTGGTATGATTTTGGATCTCTGCTTAACATTGGCTCTGGGGTCAGATAACCACATCTAGCTCTCAGAACCAATGTTAATGGGACTCTGAAAAAAAATAGATTTTAGTTTGTTTTGATTTCAAATTATTCCACTGCAAAAAGTAACAGACACTGTCCAATAGTTATTTGTACTAAGATGGTTGGAAAAGAGGCATTTTTTGAAAAAACACATTTTCTGTCTGGCACATGTTCCTAATTCTAGATTAGGCCAGGCTTGAGCATTTAAGTTATTTGAAGTGGTTTTTATCTAAGCAGGCTTTATGAAATAGCACTGTGCAATGTAGTTATTTTTGAACACTGTAAGCAAGAGAGGAAGTAGATCTTTCTCCATCTGTGACCTTCCTGGGTATATTAGCTTAAAGTGTGGACCAAAAAACCCTGTCCCTAAATTCTGGATGTAACTGTAATTGTGTACAGTTTTTCATAATTTCTGTGAAATGTATAGAAAACACTGAGGGGTGCTGAAATGTCATGGCAGCTTATTTTCTCAATACAATGGGGATAAGTTGTTGACCTTTTTATTGTTTACGTGGTAGTACTGTATACTAATTTTAATATTAAACCTCCAAACCAAAGTTCATTGGGCCTTCAAGTGTACCACTTATTTCTGTTCATGTAGCCACCAACTTAATTTAGGACCTCATCACTTCTCACCTAGATTATTGTAGCAGCATCCTCCTAATTGGTCTCCTTACCTCCAATTTCTTTCCACTCCAGTCCATCCTCATTACTTCATTTTCCTTAATCACACTCCTGACCACATCACTTCCCATCAATAGATTTCAATGGCTCCTTGTTGCCTCTAGGACAAAACATAAACTTCTATGTTTAGCTTTTAAAGCACCTCACGTTCCTGGCCCTAATCCATATTTCTAGCCGCCATTAATATTTCTCCCCCTCTTACCACCCTTTGTGATCCAGCCATACCAGCCACTTCCATGTCCTGTCTCTGCCTGTCTTTGACCATCCCTTGTGGGTAGATTGTACTCTTTCCCCACCTCTGCTTCACAGAATCTCTCCCACTACCTTCTGTGAGAAGCCTTGATCCCCCAACATCTAGCACCCTCTTTCCCAAACTTATTCAGTCCTCTCAGTCATGCCCAACTTTTTGTGGTCTCATTTGAGGTTTTCTTGGGAAATTACTAGAGTGGTTTGCCATTTCCTTTTCCAGTGCATTTTATACATGAAAAAATTGAGCCAACAGGAGGGTTAAGTACCTCATCCAGAGTCATACACCCAGGAAGTGTCCATAGCCAGAATTGAACTCAGGAAGATGAATCCAGCACTTTATCCATTGTGACGCCAAGCTGCCCCCTGTCCTAAACTATTTGGTATTTGAATACTATTACTTATATTTTATTCATTTGTGATATTTTATTCATTCATTGGTTATTTATATTTTATTCACTTATATTTATTCATTTATTATTCATATATGTATATAGTTATTTTAGGAGACAACAAAGAGTGCTAGGACTGGAGTCAGGAAGACCTGAGTTCAAATCTGGCCTCAGACACTTCCTATTTGTGGAACCTTGGGCAAGTCACTTAACTTCTAATTGCCTGATTCTCTTCCCCCCACCTCGCCCCCCCAAAAACAATTCATGGGAAAAGAAAATGGCAATCCACTCAAGTACCCTTTCAAGAAAATCCAAGTGGAATTGTGAAGAGTTAGATACAACTAAACAACAATAAAAACAACATAGATTTATAGATATACCAAAAGTTTTCCCTTGTTGGAATGTAAATTCCTTGTAAGAAGAGATAATTTCATTCTTTATATATCTGTCTATGGATGGATCATAATTCCTAACACAGAAGTTTAATAAATCTTTGTTGATGTGATTGTAGACTATCTTATACCAAAATTCCAATGGAGATCCTCCAGTTAAATTCAGTGCTGTTTTTATACCATACCATACTCATCTAATCCTTTTCCTTCTTAAAAGTATAAACTTCTATAGCTTCCCTAGCATATGGTCATCTAGTCCTTTCCTGAACCCTTGAGTGTCGGGCATCTAGACAACCCTTTCTGGTTTTGGACAGATTCACATTGAGTTGTCTTCCCTCTAATCTACCTCATTATGGTTTATACCTATGGGTCTTAGATCTATTTTTTGGGTCCAAGCAGAATAAATCCATTTTCTCTTCCACTTCAATAAGGAGATCATCTCTTCCCCTTCCCTCTCTTGCTCCCCCATCGCTACCAAAAAGAAAAAATATATAGTATAGCAGATAGTGCCAATAACATTAGACCTGTACTTAAATCTTACTTTTTGATACCTGGAAGCTACGTGACCCTTAGCTCACTTAATCCCTATAAACTTCAGTTACCACATCTATAAAATGAGGATAGTAGTACTTTTTTTTTGTTTGTTTTGTTTTTCCATTTGAATTAATTTATTTAGTCAATTTAGAACATTATTTCTTGGTTACAATAATCACATTATTTCCCTCCCTCCCCTCCACTCACCCTTCCCCCCCCCCCCCCCCCCCCCCCGCAGCCAATGCGTAATTTCATTGGGTATTACTTGTGTCCTTGATCAGAACCTATTTCCATTTTGTTGTTTACACTAGGATGTTCATTTAGAGTGAGAGTAGTACTTTGACTACCTACTTCACAAGACTATTCCAAATTCACCTAAACATTAGCTCATCCAATTTATCCATCCATCTTTTCCAAAGGAATTTCATGAGAAATTGTCAAATGTTTTACTGAAATCTAGATATGTTATATAACATTTCCTCAATCTAAATACCTTTGCCCATTCTCAGATAAACTATTTAGTAAGGAGATAATTCATAAAGCGTCATAGCATAAGTTAGCAGTTCCCAAAGTGTGGTACACTGACTGCCAGTGAGGGGCAAGAGGGTTGTTAAACCCATTCAGAGGGGGTTTGTGAGGGGTAGGCTGGATTTTCTTCAAATGCCACAAAACAACATATTGCAATATCTTCAATAAAGAAGCAGATATGACAAGCCAGCTGTTTTCTATTAAGCCACACATTCCATTTGAAAAATATGTGGAAATAATGGCACTCTTCTCACTAACATTTTTGTTTTGAAAAAATTATTTTTCATACAAATGTTATGTTAGCATGTGATGAATTTACTGTTGGTTTTTAATGAATTAATAAATATTTTTAAAAGTTAGTTTTAATTTCTAATACTATAAATATCAATAGAGATAACTCACTTAAACAAAAGTGATTTGGGGTCCTCAATAATTTTTAAGTAGGGCAGTGTCAAGATGGCAGCTTAGAGATAGCAACAGTTCAGACTTCAGCAAACCCTTCCTCACCAAATCAAAAACAATGCTTCAAGGTGACTGAAAAACAAATCTAACAATGGAATAGAGCTAGGGAACTCTCTTGCTGGATTCAACTTAAAAGGTACACCCCCCAAAAAAAGCCTGAACTCTAGAACATGCAGGTTTAAGGGGAAGGAAGAAGGAAGGTCCCAGGACCCCTCCCCCACCAAAGTGCTGAGCCTCCAGCAGTGTGTGGAATCTCTGAGTGGGTAAGGGAGCTAGTCCAGAGGCAGTACCTTGCCGGCACAGCTGTGCAGGCTCAGGGCATTGAACAGGCAGCGTAGAGGCAGCTTGAGGAGAAGCACAGAGCAGGCAACCAAGTTGCAGCCAAGATGCTCCATCTTCCCCCACCCCTTCTGGAGGTTTTGGCCTTAGGGCACAGCCAGCTTCTCAGATCAACGCTGCCTAGGCTCAATATCATCAATAGGACAGATAAAAAGCCTTCAGAGGGAAGGGAAAATCAAGCTCCAACACCCCTCCCCCACAGACTGATCTGAGAGCCTTGCTGACTAAGCCCCAAGGGCAAAGACTGCAACAAACTACAGTCAACAACCTTGACAACAGGGCAGCAAGCCCAGCTCCTTTTCAGCTTCTGCTCTCAGCTGGGGAAGATCTGACTAACCTGATCAATCAGCAAAAGAGTGGAGAAGCCCCTTCAGGACAGAACAGCCCAAACCCACAGAACCAACACATAATGAGAGGAACAGGACTACAGGCAACTACAGGGGGGAAAGAAGGGAAAAATATGAGCAAACAACAGAAAAAGAAAAAAGAAATTACAATCAACAGCTTCTATCCAGTCGATGAACAGAAAGCAAATGGAACAAAGGAGGATCAAGGAACACTAAGCAAAAACACAGAAACTCCAGCGAATTGTACCAGGCTTTGGAAGAACTCAAAATACAATAAAAAAAAAACAAGTAAGAGAGGCTGAAGACAACTGGGAAAAGAACTTAAAAAAGCAAAATAAATCATCTGGAAACAGAAAATAGTGTCTTGAAAGCCAAAATTAATCAACTTGAAAATGAGGCAAAGGAGACGAAAAATGATCTCCAAATAAATTCAGACCAGAAGGAAAAGGATGACCAAAAAAGCCAGTGATGAATTTCAGTCTTTATAAACTAGAATCCAACAAGTAAAAGCAATCAGCTTCACAAGGCAGCAGGAAACTATAAAAATCAAAAGAATGAAAAAAAATTGAGGAAAATATGAAATGCCTCATCCACAAAATGGAAGATCTAGAAAACAGGTCCAGGAGAGACTACTTAAGAATCATTGGACTACTGGAAGATCATGACAAAAGAAAAAGCCTGGACATCATTCTACAGGAAAATATCCAAGAAAACGACACCAACATTCTAGAGCAAGAGAGAAAAGTGAAGATTGAGAGAATCCACAGATCACCTTCTGTACTTAATCCCCAACTGACAACACCCAGGAATGTTATAGCCAAATTCAAGAACTACCAGACCAAGGAAAAAATATTATAAGCTGCTAAGAAGAAGTCATTCAGATACTATTGAACCACAGTTAGGATAAAATGGCATCTGGCTATGTCTACACTGAAGGACTGAAAGGCATGGAATATGATATTCTGGAAAGCAAGGGGCTACAACCAAGAATCAACTACCCAGCAAAACTGACTATATTCTTGCAGGGGAAAATATGGTCATTTAATAAAATAGAAGACTTCCAAGCATTCATAAAGAAAAGACTGGACTTGAACAGAAAATTTAATGCCCAAACCCAGAACTCAAGGGAATCACCAAAAGGCAATTAAGAAAGAGGGGTAAAGCCTTTTTTTAGGGGACCCAATAAGTTGAAATGATTTGGATCCCTTAAGAAAAGAGCATATTGGTAACTCTTAAAAATTGTTATTATCACCTGGGTCACTAGAAGAATTATACTTAAAGAGAACAGTGACAAACTGTATAGGATGAAATGCCAAGATATATATGTGTGTGTGTGTGTGTGTATACATATATATGCACAAATATATATACATATATAAAACTAGAGGTAAAAAAGAGGTTAATAAGAGAAACAAGAAAAGAAACAAAATGGGGTAAACTTACATGTCATAAAGAAGTGCATGGCAGGAATGGGAGGGGGACACCAATATACTGGAAGGGTAAAGAGGTTGGAGACAGGAAATACTTAATTCTTATGTGCATTGAAATTGACTCAGAGGAAAGAACAATCAGATCCATTGGGTCAGATAATTGATTTGTGCCCTATAGAGAAGTAGAAGGGTAACAAATGGACTGGTGGGAAGGGAAGCAATACAAGGGAGGGAGAGCATGGGGGGGCGGGGCATAGATTAAAAAGACCCTAAAGAAAAATAAGAGGGGATTAGCTTTGGTAAGATGACCCACTGCCTCCCCTTTCATCACAGCTATTGTTGAGAGGCAAGATGGATTCTTATGCCTCTGGTCTCCTTAAGGATACTCACTATCACTACCCTTCAGAAACTTGGGGTCACCCCACTATCAAGGAGAGATGTTGTTCCTTGGGTTAGGCAGTTTGGATCACTGGGATCCTGAGCTAACTTTCCCCTTTGTGGAGAGAGGTGATTCTCCCTAAATCTTCTGTCTCCTTTCCTAGGGTCAGAAACCAGCCAGACCTAATTCAAAAGTAATAAACAATTTATTTGGGTTCACATAGGGAAGGAAAGGTAATGGTGTCAAGCAAGGAAAGTGGGGGGAGCAGGAAACCCTAAAATTTGTCCCCTCTGGCAGACTTCCCCCCACAAATTCTTGGGGTTCAAGACTGAGTGCCTTGAACCCTCTTCCAGCCAGCTGCTGGTGGATCCCTATTCCTCTACTAACTAGCTCTTAATTCAGGAGTCCAGGAACAGGTCAGGGAGAGAGAGAAATCTCAAGGAAAGATCTGGATGGCTCTAGCCAGAGTGAGTCCAAATCCAAAACCCCCTTGAGAATTCAAGTAGCTGTCCTTGAAGTCTTAGTGGAGGTATTTTTAGGTCACAGAAGGAATAGGTCCCAAATGGATGGGCTGTTTCTCAATTTCCAAGAAAACCACCTTCCTCCTTCACCTCCCCGGCTAGAAGACCCTTGACAGTTGGAGCTTCAGAGTTCTAACCCCTTTAGAACTCCAGGCTTCTCTCTCTGCCCCTCCTCTGCTGCTCTTTAGCTAATCTCTCCTTCAGCATGGTTTCTCACTGCAACCCCCTTGCAACCATTGAACATGGATGCAAAAAATTCTTAAATAGAATACTAGCAAAAAGACTCCAGTAAGTGTTCACAAGAGTTATTCATTATGATCAGGTGGGATTTATACCAGGAATGCAAGGATGGTTCAATATAAGGAAAATGATCCACATAATTGACCATATCAACAAGCAAACCAACAAAAAATCACATGATTATCTCAATAGATGCAGAAAAAGCCTTTGACAAAATACAACACTCATTCCTATTGAAAACACTAGAAGGTATGGGAATGGACCTTTCCTCAAAATAATAAACAATATATTTTTAAAACCTTCAGCAAGCATCATCTGCAATGGAGATAAACTAGAAGCCTTCCCAATAAGATCAGGAGTGAAACAAGGATGCCCATTATCATGTCTATTATTTAACATTGTACTAGAAACACTAGCTGTAGCGATTAGAGAAGAAAAAGAAATTGAAGGTATTAAAATAGGCAATGAGGAGATATAGCTGTCACTCTTTGCAGATGATATGATGGTCCACTTAAAGAATCCTAGAGAACCAACTAAAAAGCTAGTGGAAATAATCAACAACTTTAGCAAAGTTTCAGGATACAAAATAAACCCACATAAGTCATCAGCATTTCTATATATTTCCAACACATCTCAACAGCAAGAATTAGAAAGAGAAATTTCATTTAAAATCACCTTAGGCAATGTAAAATACTTAGGAATCTATTTGCCAAGACAAACACAGGAACTATATGAACACAACTATAAAACACTTTCCACACAATTAAAACTAGATCTAAATAACTGAAAAAAATAATTGCTCATGGATAGGATGAGCTAACATAATAAAAATGGCAATGCTACCCAAACTTATTTACTTATATATTGCTATACCCATCGAAAACCAAGAAACTTTTTTACTGAGTTAGAAAAAACCATAACAAAGTTCATTTGGAAGAACAAAAGGTCAAGGATATTCAGGGAAATCATGAAAAAAAAATGTAAAGGAAGATGGCCTAGCAATACCAGATCCCAAATTATACTATAAAGCAGTGGTCATCAAAACAATATGAGGGGGCAGCTGGGTAGCTCAGTGGATTGAGAGCCAGGCCTAGAGATGGGAGGTCCTAGGTTCAAATCTGGCCTCAGACACTTCCCAGCTATGTGACCCTGGGCAAGTCACTTAACCCCCGTTGCCTAGCCCTTACTACTCTTCTGCCTTGGAACTAACACACAGTACTGGTAATGGTTTAAAAAAAAAAAAACTATGGTACTGACTAAGGGACAGAAAGGAGGATCAGTGGAATAGACTTGGGGTAAGTGACCTCAGCAAGACAGTCTATGTATGATAAACCCAAAGATCCCAACTGGGGGGACAAAAATCCTCTATTTGATAAAAACTGCTGGGAAGATTGGAGGACAGTATGGGAGAGATTGGGTTTGGATCAACATCTCACACCCTGCACCAAGATGCACTCAGAATGGGTGAATGAATTGAATATAAAGAAGGAAACTATAAATAAATTGGGTGAACACAGAATAGAATATGTGTCAGATCTTTGGGAAAGATATTAAGACCAATGTACTGGAAGGAATCAGGAACCAAAGTTTTGACAGGTAATTGAGAGAGAACAGATAAAGAGGAATACCACTTCTCCCTCCACCCCCAGATAGAGTTGTCTTAAAATGGAGTTAGATCTGAGCTGAAGAGTAAGAGATAATCTCCTTCAATCTCTTTCTTCTTTAGTTGATTGTATCTATGATCCCCCCCTTTAGTACATTTAAGATGCCTGAGTTCTCAGTAAGTTGAAAATATCCATTTATTAGATAAGGGGTTGGGTATGATAATTTAGGAAAGAGGAAACGGGAAGACCCTGACCTATCTTCCTTCTATAGATTTCTTCAGGGGTTTCAGGCTCAAGTCTAGGGACTAAGTCCCAGACAATCTTAGTATTTTTATTATAATATATATTATTATATATTATATATATATAATATTATAATATTAGTATCCCAGACAAACTTAGTAGGTTCAAGATGATGGTATTTCTTGGCACAGAGATATAGCTTTCAAAGAGTCTTCTGAAGGATAGGCTATTGCATTCCCCAAAGGGAAAAAAGTCTCTATCCAACACTGGATTTAGTGTTGATTAGTCTGGATCTTTTTCTGCTCAACAAGGGAGTTGTGGCAAAGTGGCCTCAGTGAGGATTTTGCTCCTTCCCTCTTCAATTAAAAAAGGGAAAAGCCAGCAATCTCTAACTGTGCCACTCCTTTTCTTAGCTGGATGATCCATTCCTATCCCCCATTGGCAGCCAGAATTCTATCTCCTTTTTTTCATGAAATAACTTTGAAAATCCAGTCCTTACATTTACTTCAGCATTTCTCTCTTCCAAACCAAGCAAGAGTTAGAAAAAATTACAAAATGCAAAATAAATAGTTTTGATTACATTAAATTAAAAAGGCTTTGTACAAACAAAACCAATGCAACCACAATTAGAAGAGTAGTAACAAATTGGAAAAAATCTCCATAGCAAAAACCTCTTACAAAGGTCATATTACTCAAATTTGTAGAGCTAAATCGGTTGTACAAAAAAATCAAGCCAGTCCCCAATTGATAAATGGACAAGGGACATGAATAGGTAATTTTCAGATAAAGAAATCAAAACTATTAATAAGCACATAAAAAAGTGTTCTAAATCTCTTATAATCAGAGAATTGCAAATCAAAACAACTCTGAGATACCACCTCACATCTAGCAGATTGGATAACATGACAGCAAAGGAAAGTAATGAATGTTGGAGGAGATGTGGCAAAATTGGGACATTAATTCATTGCTGGTGGAGTTTTGAATTGATCCAAATATTCTTGAGGGCAATTTGGAACTATGCCAAAAAGGTGCTAAAAGACTGTTTCCCCTTTCATCCAGCCATACAACTGCTGGGTTTGTGCCCTAAAGAGATAATAAGGAAAAAGACTTACACAAGAATATTTATAGCTGTGCTCTTTATGGTGGCAAAAAATTGGAAAATGAGGGAATGCCCTCCAATTGGGGAATGGCTGAACAAATGGTGGTATATGTTGGTAATGGAATACTATTGTGCCCAAAGGAATAATGAACTGGAGGAATTCCATGTGATCTGGAACAACCTCCAGGAATTGATGCAGAGTGAAAGGATCAGAACCAGGAGAACATTGTATACAGACACTGATACAATGTGGTACAATTAACATAATGGACTTCTCTACTAGTAGCAATGCAATTATCCAGAATAATTCTGAGGGATTTATGAGATAAAACACTATCCACATTCAGAGGAAGAACTGCAGGAGCACAAATACAGAAGAAAACAACTGTTTGATCTCATAGGTCAATGGGGATATGATTGAGGATGTAGATTCTAAATGATCATGCTAGTGCAAACATCAACAACATGGAAATAGGTTTTGATCAAGGACACATGTAAATCTGCCACAGTCTCAGATCCAGCCGAACCCACGGCACCAGGGGGTCTTTGGCAGATGGAGCAACTTGGTGGAAATGAGAGACGGGGGCAGCTGTATGTGTGTATCTGCTTGGTGCTAGGCTCTGCATGGAATGGCTGCTTCACCATGCCCAGGTTTAGCCTTTATTTTTATACCCATTTTCTTGTCACGCAGTTATATTATTCAACCTACATGTTCAAGTAAAGATAATTGGATAAGTGATACATTAACTTTTAACAAATTGATTAACATTCTGAGATCATTCTCTACATTTGTATTAACTATTGATTCTGACAGGATACACAAAGGTTCTACACAAGATAAATGATTTCATCACAGGTGGCTTAATTTTTTCATTAACCTGTGAGGAGCTTTGAGCTTACAATCAAAGAAAATCATTTATTACCTTTAATAAAAATAGATAATCAATCAGAGATCCTAAAGACGGTTAACAATCATAGCAGTGAAATTGAGAGATCAAAGGGGTACTGAAAACACCATTCAGATTTAACATTAAGCTGATCATTTTTCAGGGTTTGTTAGGGAGTTTTTCAAGGAGGGTTTTGGTTGGTAAAATCAAGTCACTGAGGCTTGATGAAGCATGGTGTACCAAAGCATTTTGTACAGTTCTTTCCTATGAATGATTTATGTACTGATTTAGGAGAATAAGTTTCTGTACAGGGGAGTAGGGGATTTTCTGGGTACAGCTTGTGGGCACAGCTTTTGCTGGGAATTATATACCTAAGCTGGGAATTATATATAACCTGTGATGGTCTTTTGGGTTTAGATTTGTGAGTCTGATCTTTTGGTGATATTTTGGGGAAATAGTGTACAAGCATTTTGCTCTTATGTTACTTTTTTTGAGACTAGGGAGAGGCAACAATCATGTCAATTCCATTACTAAGGGATGTTGATGAGAGAAGTCATACGGATGGGACTGAGTGGGCAATTCCATCCTGCTAGGGCGTCACTTTGTGACCTTCTGGCTTCCACAAGTGACCTTGTCACAACATCATGGCCTGACAGCTCCTAGCATAAAACCCAGTGGAATTGCGTATCAGCTACGGGAAAGGGTGGGGGGGAGGGGAGGGAAAGAATATGATTCTTGTAACCAAGGAAAAATGTTCTAAATTCACTAATAAAATTTTCCCAAAAAAATAATAATTTTTAAGAGGGTCCAGGGGGGCTGAGGCTAAAATGTTTGTGAATAGCTGGCATATAGATTAGAAGAAAGGAGATTAGATTATATATCTAATAACCTCTCCAACTCTTAGAATGATGATGTGAAATTATTTGTCTTTAAATCTGATAGAGGGTAGTATTTTATTTTGTTTATTTATGGGGGGGCAGGACTGGCCTATAATCTTATTGGCAGAGCTCTAGTGAGGACTTCCTCCACATGGGAAGGGCCAGCTCATATGAGTTTTAAGAGTTGTCTGGGACCATAGAGAGATTAAATGGCTTGTCCAATGTTGCTGCCAGTGTGCTTCAGAGGTCACATTTGAACCCAAGTCTTCCCAACTTAAAAGACTGACACTCTGTATCTATTATATTATGATGACTCTCTCTTTAGGTATCTCATGGTTTGGCCATTTATTATTATTTTTTGTTGTTCTTAAACCCTTACCTTCCATCTTAGAATCACTACTGCATATTGGTTCAAAGGCAGAAGATCGGTAAGGGCTAAACAATGGTGTTAAGTGACTTACCGAGGGTCTCACAGTTAGGAAGTGTCTTAGGTCAGATTTGAACCTGGGACCTCCTGTTTCTAGGCCTGGCTCTTAATCCACTGAGCCACCAGATGCCCCCATGGCTATTTATTATGCTAGGATATCTTAGAGTTAGGTTTTGCAAAGATGGGCTTTACAAAATTGCTACTACTGAATTATGGGGTTCATATTTTACTTTTTCTTTTTTATAAACATTATGCTAATGGTGGAAGCAACAGATCCGGGGTTTTCTTCATTATATCAACTCAAAATACAATATTGTGAAGATCACTGGAGAGGTAAGTAGAAAAATCTAACAAACTACAAACAATTTTAAACTATAACAGCAGGAGAAAGTTTCTTTTTGTGGTGTGGATACACAAGTGGAAAAAACAGTCATGCCAAATGTCTGCCTTCTCTTTTGCTAGCCAGTTTTATTTATGTATAAATTTTTTATTTTTTAGTAAAAAAGATTATTTATTAAAAATGGAAAGTATAGGCACACTGGTCAGAGGATATCCAGACTGGAGACCCCACAACCCAAGAGGGATTAAGATAATTTATGCTTGAAAACCACAAAGAGTGGTTTGGATAGAAGTTGAGGGTAGAGAATGGGCAATCTCTTCCAGGGACAGGTAGAACACAGAAGTAAAATGTTTCATATTGTTTGGTAGCAAAGGTTGACAAGAAGACTGGTTTAAGCCAGCGTAAGCTGCTTCAAGTAGCTTATAATGCACAGCTCATGCATTTTTGTGGTGGCAAAAAACTGGAAAATGAGGGATGCCCCTCAATTGGGGAATAGCTGAGCAAATTGTGGTATATGTTGGTGATGGAATACTATTGTGCTCAGAGGAATAATAAAGTGGAGGAATTCCATGGGGACTGGAACGACCTCCAGAAATTAATGCAGAGCGAAAGGAGCAGAACCAGGAGAACATTGTACACAGAGACTGATACACTGTGGTACAATCAAAGGTAATAGACTTCTTTATTAGTGTCAATGCAGTGATCATGAACAACCTGGAGGGATCGATGAGAAAAACCACTATCCACAATCAGAGGAAAAACTGTGGGAATAGAAACACAGAAGAAAAACAACTGCTTGATCACAGGGGTTGAGGGGATATGATTGGGGATGTAGACTCTAAATGATCACCCTAGTGCAGATAATAATAATATGGGATCCCCAGCTGGAAAGCCTTGAAGCACCAAGCTGCCAAAAGACTGTTCTCCGAAGACCAATGTGATTTTTTTCAAGCAGCTATTGTTAAGGGAGATTTTGGAAGAAGTAATGAAAGTGTATGCACAGCTTTGATCCAGCAAATAAATGCATGAGAATCCTGGGATAGAATCCTGTGAACATAACTGCCATCAGGGAGAAGACCCTGGAAGAAGAAACATCTCGGAGTTCCAGCTCTGACTCCTGTGAACCTTTCTACTTATTCCTGTGAATAACCCAGTTGATCCTGAAGATGCTTTTACTCATTCAAACTGCTACTAAGCTGAAGAAGGAATCTCTAACAAGATTGATCTGAACTGCTTAAGTTTACTTTGGGGAGTGGCTCACCTGGGTAGATCAAGATCACACCTAATACTCAACTCCATCAAGATCTGTTTCTACTCTATAGACCATTTCCATTGTGGGCTTAGCCCAAATTAGATCAGATAGAAGGGGAGAATTAAGGTAGAGGGGAAAGAAAGCATAGCCTCAGCTCTACTGAGGGACGAAGAGACTCTGTGAAGAGTCAGAGGGTGGGATATTAATAACTTTATTAGTGGTTAGGAAAAATCCTCAACCCACACACCATTCCCCATTCTCAACAGCACCTACAATAAACCTGTTACCTTGAGAAGTGGAGTCCAGGGATTGCCTCCTGGCCTGAGTCAGAGAGAGAACAGCCGTTTTCACTCTCTGGCCCTGAGAAGACCATCTTGCCTGAATGGGTCGAGTAAAAAACCCCAATCTCCCACTTATATCATCTTTAGATTATTATAGTCATTGTCTGGTGCTTGGGGAACAAACACAGAAGCAATTGCCTGTGTCCTCAAAGAACTTATTTTTAGGGAGTAGGAGAAGGGAAGAGGTGGGAGTTGTGGCTTTGGAGACAAAGGATTTAGGTTCAAGTCAGGTGCTGCCAATCACTTCTTGTAGGAACTTGGTTAAGTCACTTAATTCTTTGGAACACTTACACTCTTTGAACTTCAGATCCCTTGACTAAAAAAATGATGGTCAGACTATATGACCTTCAAAGTCTTTTCCAGTCTGAAATCTGTACCATATTGCAATGAGAATTGAGATGTATTCTCAACTCACATGTGTACTCCCTTTGGCAGGTCATATCCCAAGAGAACAGCTGGCTATTTCTCTCTCTTAGAATACTATTGTTGTGAGCCTCGATTCCAATATTATTTTCTTATTATGAATGCAAGTGTTTTAATTAATATTTTATTGATGGCAAGCAGCTTAAAACAAATTGACCAAAAATCAAAAGTAACATCGTGCTGACACTGATGTTCATGGATTTATAAAACTCAGAGTAACTTGCTACAAAGAAAAAAAATTAAAAGGAAAAAATAAAGCTACAGAGCAGAGGCAAAAGCACTCCAACCAGTGAAATAAGGAGGGGGGGGAAGGGGGAGGCATTACCCAAAGGATTGCATTGCAGAACAGGTTACAGTTTAAGCCTATTTCAAAACTCTATGCACTATGCAGCCTACCCAGAAGGAAGAAAAATATTTTAAAGCCCTTCAGCAATGTTAATAAATAGTCCATCTCACAGGAAGAAAGGTGGCCTGTATGTACCTGTTGTATGTACATTTTAGAAGTGAGGCTTTTTTCTTTTTAGGATCTAGTATCCCTCCATCACTTAACCAGTGGATATCTCCTTAATATTAGGCAGCTAGTGGGTGATGGGAGATTGGAGCGGGATCTGTAGAGCATCAAATATGAGCAGAGATGGTAACTGATTGAATCCATTAGAATTGATGTCACCAAGTGAATGTAAGGTGAAAAGAGGGTCCAAGACAGAGCTTTGAGATTTAATGTGTTACATAGATGATGGTCCAACATAGAAGATTAAAGTAGGAGAAAAAACCCAGGAAGAGGAGGGTCAACAATATGAAAAGCCATGATGAGAACTGATAAGAGTGTATTAAGGACTGACAATTCAAAGATCATTGTAACTTTGGAAAGAGCGAATTCAGTAACTAGAGATAACTCTAGAAGCCAGACTGGAGAGGATTTAGAAGAAAGGGGAAAAGGCACTCAAGTATAGAAGCTTTAAATATAAATCTACCTTCCAACTTAGAATAAGTAGTGTGCATTGGTTCTAAGACAGAAGAGTGGTAAGGACTTGGCAATGGGGGTTAAATGATCTACCCAAAGTCACATAGCTAGGAAGTGGCTGAGGTCAAATTTGAGCCCAGGACTTCCATCTCTGGGTCTGGCTTGCTATCCACTGAGCCACCTAGCTGTTACGTTTTCAAAGAGTTTGGCTGAGAAACGACTACCTTATCTCACATTATTGAAATAAACTAAGATAGAGCATTCCAACAGTTCAAAATTTAAATTATTTTTACTTGTTTCCTAAGTCGCTAGAAAGTATACAAATGTTTCTGCTGGCACATATCCCGGGCAATCTCAGCTGTGAAATTTACCATCTTTCTAGTTGTTTTTATTTTAATGGACAAAGATCCTCCAATGGACAAAATCTCTCCCATCTCTCAACATTAGATTGTTTCTTCCTTAAAACTTTCAGGTAATAGTAACATATTTTTCTTATTCATACATATATCATGACAAAACATTTTCCAAT
Organism: Monodelphis domestica; assembly: GCF_027887165.1. Taxonomy (NCBI): domain Eukaryota; kingdom Metazoa; phylum Chordata; class Mammalia; order Didelphimorphia; family Didelphidae; genus Monodelphis; species Monodelphis domestica. The sequence continues at coordinate 385,476,845 of NC_077228.1, forward strand.
AAATAATAACCCACACTATTAAAAAAATAAATCAAAACTAAATAGCTTAAATGTGTTGCTGCAGCACTTGTAACTTGCTATTCTTTTACGCAACCATTTCCTAACAGAAAAAAAGTGTATTTTAACAGGTGTTACCTAGAACCACCAAGGTCATTGCCTTTGACTTCAGTTTCGTTGTATTTGTTTACATCATCAGTCATAATGTATATTGTCCTTTTGATTCAGTATTCTTCACTCAGAACAAACTCCTGAGTCTTCCATGTTTATCTAAATATTTGGTATTTGTCATTCCTGTTAGTGCAATATTATGCCATTACCACTGTACACCAGTTTTTAAAGTATTCCCTAAAAATGGACACATTTGTTTCCAGAAGCATCTTAAATTTAGGTCCTTCCTCCTTAGGTTGCTATAAATACAGTCAAACTTTGGTATTCAATTGTTTCAGAACTCACTGGATTTGGTATCCAATACATTTTAATTAGAAACATTGTCATGGTATTTGACATTTGCTTGGCACTGGCCCAGCTTGCTAAACTTGTTGGCATCATGATATCAGGAAACCTTTGCTTACTTTAAGCTGAAACAAAGGATCACATGTTAGTTCAGGAGCATGAAGAAGACTGAACTTCAAAAGAAGCAGCAACAGCTAGTGGCAGGGAAGATTTCTTCAGCTGAGGAGGAGGCAAAGGAGGATGTTCCCACTTCATTAATCAAGGAAATGTGTGCAAAATGGGTGGAAGTGCATAATTTTGTCAAAAAATGTCTCCTTAATAAAGCCTTAACAGGCAGAATTGAAAACATGTTAAATGATCAGACTATTTCCCACGTTAGAAGAATTTTGAAAGACAAAAACAAACTTCATTGGATAAGGTTTCTTATGAAGCTTACACTTGGTGAATCTCAAGCAGGGTTCAGTGGTGATAGGAAACAGAAAAGAGAAAGAACTCCAGAAAGGCAATTGCCCTCAGATATTATGGAAGAGACTCTTCCAGACCATAGTTCTCCTCCCCACCATTCCCTTAGGCCATGAACTCCTCTCAAGAAAGACAAAGTTAAATGACTATTTAATCTATTGTTTTTACTCATGTCTATTATTGTTTATTTAGTAAAACACAACTCCATGTGCCATATAAAATCTGGATGTCTGGAATGGATTGGTTCAACTTACATTTTTCCTCAGAGGAAAAATTCATTGGGTACTCAATCTGCCCTGTGGGACAAATTAATGATGAAATGAAGGTACCACTTGGTCTAATATTAAAGGAACTTCCTATCATGGACTTCCTTAGGGTGAGAATGGGGGAGAGGGAGAGTGAAAAGGGTATAGAATGAGTAGAATTGTAGGACCAAAGGAAATGATCAGTTTAGTGACTTTTCACACAATTCCAAATTGTTTCCCAGACCTGTCTGACCTGTTCAAAGTTCCATTCAGTTATTTAGCACACTCTCTCTCCACACTTCCTTCAACATTGTCTATTTCCATCCTTTACCCTCTATCAATTTGATGGGGTGTTTATACTTTAGTATTTCCAATTTTCATTTTAAGTATTTTAAATTATTAATTTATTTTTATTATTTTATTATTAATATTCATATTTAAGTATGTTTTCATATAACTTAGTGTGCCTATTTCTTCACTTAAGAAATTTAGTTCATACTCTTTGACCACGTACCAATTGTGATGCATGTTCATAATTCCATGTAGATTTTGGGTGCCAAACTTATCAGAGCTTTTTCATGCAGATTTTTTGTTGGTCCTTTTTTCCTTATCCTAAATGAATTCTAATTATATAAAAAATATCTGCATCTTATGTAATTAAAATAATTTCCTTCTGGAACATTTTCTATTCCATATCATATAGATCTAACCCTAACCATTGTGAACGATGTGGATTTTTCATTTGCTTATCCATTTGGCCATTATTATGGTATATGGTATAAAATATTGGTTTATACCTATTTTCTGCCAAATTGCTTTCTGGTTTTCCTACTACTTGTTGAACCAAGTTTCCTTCCATTAGTAGTTTTGGGGACTTTTTTTACAAGCCAAACTAGAATAGCTCACTGACCTACTACTCTATTTTAAAAACTCAGTAGCAAATAGTTTTGATAATCATTCTTTTGTTTATTCTGATAGTGGCAAGTCCCTTGACACATTTTTAAAGAAATATGCTGCCCCCTCCTGGTATTTTACCAAATTACAAATTCTAGAATGTCATGGCAGAGCTTGTATTTTTTGTCAGCAATGCCAAAACCCATAGGGCACCTCCCTCCCGATGAAGGAATGCTTTTGTGGTATAAACCAGTAGGCAACACTGTAGACACGAATATTCTCAACATCTTATGTTCAACTTTTTACATTGCTTTGACTTTTTTGTACTATAACTAAACTCTTGAAACTGAGTGCCACTATTATTAGACAAGAAAAAACTAGTCTTTTAGAATGCTTAGCTGATTGTGTGGAATAAAGTCCTAAATTGACTTCTCATGGGAGTTCAGATTTACTTTGCTCTTTTATATAGCACCTGGGCAAATAAGAATCCAGTTCTGTGGATTTGCTAAAGCTACACCATTCTCAGCATATAATCTAAAAAAGGAGAAAAAAGATTTAAATCTTTTTGTCCTTTCTTCAAAAGGAACATTTTGCATAGTTTTCTCCAATTTCAATAAGCCAGACAAGTAGAGATGAACTGTGATCTGTATCACTGAAAGGAATACTCACTATATATGTGTGTATTTCACATACAAGTACTTATTAGCATTTCTATCAAAGTACAAAGAGAAAGAGTAAATGAAATGATACATTTTGCATGTATACATGAGACAGGCTTACAATTAAAAGACCTGGAAATATTTTCCATTATGAAGATGTTGGGGAAATAGTAGCTGAATCACTAGGTGGAAAAAACCAAATGCATTCTCTTTAGTTAGCCTAGGATGCTCTTCAGCTAGTAGTGATCATTGCTAATAGCTACCAGACAGTTTTATAATACCAATAATAAATAAAACAGGCCTATTTATCCAAGAACTCTTCACCTATTAGAATAGAAACCTGATTTCACTTGAATTTCCTTTGATTTGCTCTCAACTATGCTTTATTCCTAATATCATCCGCCATGATAAGATATGCTGACTATAAAATGTAACTATTAAATGATTCAAACTTGATAGGAACTTCATGATAGATGTGCTACATTAGAACAAATAATGAAGTGATCAGAAAAAGTAAATATATTTAATATGAAACAAAGAAGCATGAAAAATTTATTTTTGTTAAATAAGGCAAGACATTTTAATGTAAAGATGCCATCTTTATTTACAGGCTAATAAAAAAATATTCAACTCAACTTAACTAGATATAATACAGTTGTTGCAAATATTACATCTTTTACAGATGAGCCCAACCCTGAATAGAAGGATACCGAATTACATAATAAATAATGTTGTGAAATAATGTTTAACATACATATGTATAGGAAACATCTTTAAGTTTCTGAAGTCAGACACAAAAATCCCCACTGTGATAAAAGCACCACCACCAAGGAAATTCAATCATGTCTTTTAGAAAACTGTTCAGTTACTTCTACTACTAAGGAATTTTCATCTTTCTTAAATCCACCTTAATATGATCCTGTGTAGTTGAAGTCAATTATTTTGTTAAATTCTGAAGTCAATGCAGATGAGGAATCTTCAGAAAATGGTCCTGATATAAGATGTGTATATATATGCTTTGGTCTTCATCTAGACCTTTTCACAACACATATATGTACACACATGCACACAGTGAGTGTGCATACATGCACACGCACACACACATATACACACATGTGCCAGTCTGGTTTTGTCTTAGAAGTAAATGTATAAAATGGTCTAAATGACATATGGTAGTTTCTTTCCTATAAAAATGAAAACATCAATACTGCTTTATGTTGGAAATGTCTCAAATCTAACTCCTCTTTGGACCAGTGTCTAAGAGGTATAATCATTAGAAAAACAGACAGAAACTGGAAAAACATATTTGTAGTTCCTAGTTCAGTCTCAAAGTGCTACACCTCCCAGGTGAATTTTGAACTGCAACACTTACCAAAGCACCTGTAAGGCCACCCATTGTGGTAGGAGACACAGATTTGTTCACAGTAACATCTTAGCAACAGTGCTCTAATCTGGGGCTTCAAAACCAAGGTAGAATAGAGATGAAGGGGAGACAAGTCATAAAGGCATCTACCTGTTTCTATAATTCTTTCTTCAAAAGTCCTTGAAAGAGCACAGCAGCAGGCTATGGAATATCAACAAAGAAGTAAAGAGTAGTGTTTTCAATAACTTTGCTTATTTTATGAGATTCAACCTTGTGGAGAAAGAATTTCCACTGCAAAAATCCTTCACAACATCCTCCAAATCACATCATCTTCATAGATATCTCAGGTTTGGGATTATAATAACTCTTCACAAATCTAAAAATTAGTTCTTTCTGACCCAACAGGTTCCATAAAGTTTTAGACACAGATAAAAAGGAGGATATTCTCTGAAAAATGTGATAGTCACCATCATCGCTCAGGCTTTTTGGAAAATAGGGGAAAAAATAGACTCCATGCCCTAGTGGAATAGTTTTTAGATTTGCCACAATGAAAACCTCACTGTGAAGCATTACAAAAATGAATATACACTGAAATCCAACTGCAGATTTCATATCATGCGTGAAAAAGCAAATGCTCCCCCACCCTCCCACCAAAAATGATGTTAGAGTAAACAATGATATGCACCTTGCTTGCTTACTTGGTTCTACTATTAAATACTAGCTTTTGCTTAAAGGCAATGTTATGCTATAAGGTATTTTAATATCAATAACAGCATACAATATGAAGTGCACTACTGTTAAAAATGTAACATGGAGATATAATAGCAAAGCGATGTGAATGATACTGCTCCCAAAATAAAACAATAATAACCAAAAAAACTGTCATTGAGCAATAGTTATAAACAAGATTTATAAATAGCAAAATCAATGAATAAAGTATATACATTTTAAAGATTTCTCTATAAACAAATATATAATGCACCTAGGAGAGGCTAGGAACCTTTTCCTGCAACATGTAACCATTTCAACATTAGGCATTGAATAAACTGATATCCTAAAGGCCGTTTAGGTTTTTCTCCATCTACATAGGGTCTTTAAAACCATGATGTTGGCAAAACTCATCTTGTTAAGTACAATGCTTTGATGCTTCCCACTAGGGTAAAGTGGTTTACACAATAGCAAATGAGAGCAGTAAAAACAGGTTTTGCTCTGAGATGAGAGAAGCTAGCACATTTATAAAATTTGCATAAAAATACTTTAAGGACAGAAAGAAAAAACTAACCAAACATCAGTGTATCAAGTTTCCTAATACTTCATGTGTGCCCTGAGCCTTGAGACATCAATTATCAGTTACTTTAAAACTAATCTTCAAAGGCAATTGTTTTTCATGTTAACAACAATATTGAACTTTTAAGTACCAGGACTATCATGGCATGACAAACTGCATGAACAACTCAAAATGTATAAAACTAATCTCACAGGAAACCAGGAAGGAAGCTTGGGAATGAACAATGCCATGCACATGCATCAACATAATTGTGAACAGATATTTTACACTTATTTGAATTTTTTAAAAAAGTATAATGTGCAAGAACTCTTCAGAAATTATTTCTAGTGCAGCATTGATTGACAAAGGATTACTTAAAACTACTTTTTAACTGCATTAAGCAAAGCTGAAAGGCATACTCATTACACCTAAATGATCACTAAGAAATGATTCAGGAATCAAAATCTGTAATAAATAGAAAACTAAATCATTCCCTCAATTTGAAATATTCAAATGTGGAACTTTTTTGTTTTGAAGTTAAGCCCACTTTTCTGCTCTTAACAAAATAAAATTTTCCAATTTAAAACACCACAATATAGCATTCTGGAATACACTTAAAACAATTTAGTTTACTCTTTTGTAATTAAAAGCTATTTCCTATTAGATTCCTGTTAACACTGTCCTTCTGTTAAGTGAAAAAAAGGAACCAAATGAAACAATTATGCTTCATTTTGTACCTTAAAAGCTTAGTAATATCCCTTTGGGAAAAACATGCTTTGGTGCTTACAATTTTAAGAAAATAAAAATTGCTTTACATGCAATTGCTAATCATGGTTTATCACAGAAAACGGAGAGTTTTAAACATTTAGAATTGCTCACAATGAAGCCCTGAGGTAACTGCCTTTCATTTGGGCAATAAACAACAGCCTCCCTTTATTTTTAGATAGTCCTTTTCACAATCTCCCCTAGAATATAAAATCCATAACAGTCTGAGCAACAATATTGCCTGCAGAAAAGTCAATTTAATAAACTATTTATGACAAAGATTCTGCTGACTCAGCTAACTTGGATGCACTGTCATTGAGGGGAGTTTCACTCGAGGTTCCCAGGTCTCCATTTTCATGTCCATCAATTACTGGTTTCTTATTAAAACCTGAAAAAAGAGAGGTATAATAAAACAAACATGTATATTAATAGGATAAAGAATAATTTTAATACCTTTACTTCATTCTCTAAGGGAAAACCTACTATAATAATTATTAGTTAGGTGAGAAAACATGCCCTAAACTATTAATAGGGCTTGTTAGTCTTAACAAGAGGCTACTCTAATTTTGCACAAGATGTCATTTATCACTAGGTTTACTCATAATGTGTAAATTTTGATTATCAGCAATTTCTGGATATTTGCATTAATGAAATCAAGTAGTACAGATGACTCAAAAAATAGCAGGTAATAAAATTAATTTCTATTGTACTTTGGAATGCATTCTACTGTCACTTTAGCTAAATGATTACCACTGCTATTAAAATTACTTTGCAATTGCATCATTGCAATTGCAATAAGTGATTTTAATTGATAGAAATTTTAGAAGAAAGCAACGAGAACTAAGCTAATATAAAAATTTGAGGTTGGATTAACTACAATATGGATAATCTCTACACAAACAAACATAATGTAACCCTATTATTTGTAAGCTTTTGAAGAATGGATATGTAATATGGCGATCTATGGACATATCATTGCACTAGAATAAACATCCCTTTCACATAATTTAGATAATGTCTCATGGAATATTACAACTTATACAAATAACTCAATCTGAAAGGATTAAAATAATATCCAGTTACTTAGCATTGCCTCTCAAGATAAAATAATAAGTAAAGAAACACTACTCCTTTGACTTCTCCAGTAGTTTGCTAAAGATATTTGTCATCAAACAACTACTAATTAGTAGGGTTTTAAAAAACAAAGTCAAATATCTACTTTAGGAATCTAAACACATTACTTTACCTTGTAATAGTTTTATGTCCCCGCTTGCACCTTTCCGATGAGCAACAGGATTTCCACTTCCCTCTAATTCATCAAGATACAAACGATAACGGTGTCCACTCTCATCCTCATACTCCACATTTTCATCATCAGAATCTACCTCAGGAGCAACATAAACTACTTCAAACTCAATCTCTCCTCTCTAAATTGGTAGGGTGAGGAAGAAAAGAAGAAAGTTATATTTCTCTCGGTTAAGCACTTCTAAATTCTAAAGGATCATTGCATTTGAAAAAAGACAAATTTCAAACTTTTTTAAAAAATTAATTTTAATTCAACTGATGGAAAGAATTATATCAATGTACTAATAAAGTTAATCTATGACAAGTTATAATTTCCATTAATACACTTAATAACATGGTACTTATTTTACCTCAGGCAGAAATTCACCATAAAAACTATAATAAATAATTTTGTATTCATTTTAAACTTGTACTATTGAATCTGAAGATATAGATCTTCCTCTGAATAACTAGAATAAGCTTTTAAATATCAGTATAAACTTTTTTGTCTATTTACTAGCTTTCAAAAATTTAAGAAGTATTTTACTAGATTTAGAACTTCCAATGACTTATGGACAATATTATATTTGAGGATTATTCTAATCATAATTATAACTTATACTTGTGAGTCTGTCTACTTTTAAAAAAAATTTTTACTAATGGTATGTTATTTTAGAAAATGCCAAGTTCTTCCTTAGCTATGTGGCTACAAGCAGCTTCCAATAAATCTGGTAGAATCTGCCTAGGACCTAATGATTAAAGAAGTCGTCTTACTAGATGACCTTTTAAAAGAAATGTATAATGTGTTCTGTTCTTTTTATATCAGCATGTAAATCTTAATTTGTTCTATATTTAGAAGAAATAATTGTTTTATCTGGTACCAACCATAAGTTCTTCCCTAGTTCTATTTCTCAGGGCTTTTTCCTACCTTTGACTAAAGCTAGTCTTTCTACCTTTGTTCTTGATTCCATTCTCTCTTATCTCTAAGCCAATTGTCAATGGCTTCCTGTCATTTATTTTTTAATCTTTCCCTGTCCTTTGGACCATTCCTATCTGTCTATAAACATACCCAGGTCTTCTCAATGTTATAAGAAAGGAATAAAAAACCAAAAAACAAATGACTATCATCTTTATCCTTCTTCTCCTTCATATTCTCAACAGTTTCAGAGAAAAGCTGAAAATTTTGCCATGCCGTTTATAGAAGAGAACCCCTCTGTAATCTTTGGGTGGACTCTGCATTAGAGTCTCTTGGAAGTAGCACATTTTTACTTAGAAGAGGTCAAAGAGATAATGATTAGAAAAAACTAAGTTGATCAATCATGTAATAATGATTCCCAGTCCACAGCTATGCCACATTACTTGAATTTGTACTTCAGTGTTGCTGAAGCATTCCCCTCGTCCATACTAAGGCCTAAGTGCCCTTGTGACTGCATTCATTCACAAGTTGACCCACTCTAGTTAGAAGTATAGCTATGAGCTTTTATGACTTTAGAAGCGATTCCCCTGCCACATCAGGCCCTTCAGCAACAGACCCTAAGCAAATATAAACTAGCCACCTGCAGATGGTAAAAATGGACAAACTAGATTTTAGCAAGCCAAAAATCCAGATCCCAACAAGCATTTCAGGTGTTAGTACTGACACTTTATACTTTCTAGTATATATATTCTTACCCTTGTTATAGGAAAAGTTAAGTAAGGTGTGTGTTTGCAATGGGCAGCAGAATGCAGAGTTTTGGAATTCTGGGGTAGAGCAACTGCTGTTGGAGAGAGACAATTGATCGTGGGGACACTGTGGCTTTTCTCTCTTTGGGTGAACCTGAGATTAGCTTTTTTCCTGTGGCATTTGACTGCCTGATCTTCACATCCTACCTGCTGTTTGGATTATCCTGTTACTCTGTTGGCTATTTGACATCTGCCGAGTTCCTGTGTTGCTCTTGTGACAACTGACAGCTGATCGTGAGACCATCATTGGGCCCTGTCAGACTTACACACAGACCCTTTTCTTAGATCATCAAAAGGGGGGCTTAGTGTTAACCTAGCTGAGTATAGTAATTTGGAGTTATATAAGAGTATCAGAGTAGAATAGGGAAACACTCTGAAGCAATCTCTGTGAAGAGATTTGTAGATCTGGGGAGGTGTAGATAGTTATAAGAGTAAGTTATAACCAAATCCCTTCTAACCTGTCCTTATTGTATTAAACAACTGTTATTTTATAACATAGGGCTCTGTGTGTGTCTTATCTCAGGGTTTGGCTCTGCCTGAACTGGGTCTGGGTGGCCTTCCCAAAACCAGGTTACTCTTCTGATACTGGCCTAAATAATAAATAACATCCAATCCCATTCCCAAATCCCTTAAGTCACTCAATAAGTCATTTTTAAAATAACTACTATGAATCTGATAGGCATTGAGGATACAAATACAAAAGTAAAACAAGTGCTTGGACTTAAGGAGATTACAAACTATATTAATATGTAATTTTACCTTAATGGATTATATTTATGGCTATGCCTTCTGCTTATGAGTTTTTTGAGTTGTTGGCTTTCCCCTTTTCCCACCCAAATCATTACCTGACAACCAGCATCCAAAAATAAGCCTCTCTACCAAATGTTAAGTCTTTAGAAATAAAAAAAAATCTATTTTTAGTTGTGTTTTCTTTATTGTTTTACATTTCTATGTGGTTTTTATTCATGTTTAAAATATACTTCAGATATTTCAGAATCAATTTCTAACCTAATCTAGATCTCTTGCTAGACAAGTCTGAGAAGAAAAGATTTTCCTTTAAAAAAATTTATTGACACTTTTTGTTTTTATATCACTTACACTTCCTAGTATCTTCTCCCCTCCCTCTGAGAGCACCACCACTTATAAGAAAAAAAAATACATCAGGAAAACTAATCAAGATAGCAAATCAAGTACATTATTATGTGCAGTGTTCCATATTTCTATTTCCCCCACCTTTCCAAAGAAAAGAGGTAGGTTCATTCTCATATTACTTCTTTGGAGACATGCTTGATTATTATAATTCCACTGCATTATTTCATAAAGTTTTCTTTAATGTGTGTCTGACTAGAGTTCAAAAAGTCTCACAACTTCAACAGTGAAATAATCTCAATATCTTGATACCTCAGAGGACTTAAAGTAAAGTAAAAAGGTTGCAGGCTTACAAGTTTTCACATAATAAAAGATCTAACTGATAGTCACAACTATATAAACACAAGTGAACTTGCCTGCTGGGAAAGAATAGTTACAGCTTCTTTATGCTTAGCATCTCTCAGGTTAACTCCATTGACTGCCAGAATAGCATCTCCAACATGCAGTCCTCCACAACGATCAGCAGGTTGTCCAGGATGGATTTCAGAGATAAGAATTGGAACACCATGTTCCTTTCCACCCTACCAGCAGGATAATTTTATTAACAAATTATAGTCATAGTCAAAATGATCAAGTTCACTTAACATTCAAATAAAATCACAAAAAGATTTTCATGAAAACTAAGGAACTTTAAAAGTTCTTTTCTAGTAAAGGATGATTATGTATATACAAAGTCTAAATTAAAATAATCTATATAATATCAAAGATCAAAAATAAAATTCTTTTATCAAGAAACTGTAATATTTATTATACCAACTACCTACAAGTTGCTCAGGAAAAAAAGACTAAAAAAAAACCTTTCTATTCTATTGAAGTTACTGGTCTTGTTTTTCCTCAACAGACCTTTTACAATTTTAAAAGCAAATTTCTACTCTTGAAAAATCTATACTACAAATGTATAGGACACTAACTCTTCTCTACTAATTTTATAAAAGAATTGATGACAAGTTAATATCTAAAATAGCCAAATCAATGTATACATTTACAATGTCATTATTAAACTAAATATAGAACCCAGAGGTAAATGAATATGTATAGTTTCTTCATCAAACATAAATGAAATTTAAAGAATAGTAATCTTAATTATCCATCCAGAACTAAGGTCTCAGAGCCTCTAAGCATCAAAGCTATCACAAAGTCCATGTCCTTATAAAGGAGATGGGACAATTCCCAGGCCTCTCAACTAGGACATATATAAATTAAGTAAAAGAATAGAAGCTGATCAGACAAGCAGAGAGCAATGACAGATAACAAAAGGACCTTAAAACAAAAACAAAAAGAAAAAACCCACAAAAATAATAGGCCCATTTAGTATAACAATGAAGAGCTTCGCCTCCATTTCTTGGTATCATTTTTATTTACAATCATAAATAAAATTATGATAATCCTAAACCTTCATCAAAAAATAGTTTAAAATGTTTAAAAATCACTTTTGGCATTTAAAGAAGATAAACTTAAGTTACCTTCAAAAGGCTAATTCACTGTTTTACAACATAATAGCTTGGACTATAAATCTAAGTAACATTAAATTGTGTTGTTGTCAATTAATCATTTGACGAAAATGTGTAAACTTGTTCAATTTGGTAAGTACATTTACTCATGAGAACTATGGTACAGCTCAGAGATTAACTATGACTCCAGAAAAACAAAATGGTATTTTATTTAAGTTATCTGATAAATTTAATGAAACCTCTCCATCACAACAATTCCTTAATAAATGTGTCTGAGTTTTGCAACTTAAAGATAATTTCTTTATAGGCTGCCTGGATTGGATTTTGAATGGAAATTTTAAAATACTCTCTTTCCCAGACTTTGTGTTTAAGGCTTTTGTCAGAAACTCATACAGGAAACATTTCTTTTACAAAAGGGACTTTTTTCTTCTCTACCTTTGTGTTTTTGTTGGTCTTGAACTCACACCCAAGAGGAAAAACTTCAAGGCCCAAATGATTGTATAATAATTAATTATGTCTGACACTTTTTGATGCCATTTGCAATTTTCTTGCCAAAGCCACTGAAGTGGCTTATCTCCTTTTCCAGATCATTTTACAGATAAGGAAACGTAGGCAAACTGAGTTAAGTGACTTGCCCAGAGTCACACAGCTGGTAAATGTCTTAAGTCTGGATTTGAATTCAGATCTTCCTGTGTCTAGGTCCAGTTCTTTATCTACTGTACCACCACCTGGTTGCCCTGGAATATGAATTTTCAGGATTAATATCTATAGATCTATAATTATGAGTCATTTCAGTGCCTCAGGATAATTGAAATGTTTTAGTATTTATTTTAAAACAGATCCATAACTCTGCTAAGGATATGGAGAAGACTGTAAATAAAATTAATCATTTTGGTTTTGTAAAATGCAAAAAAAAAAAAGGCTAATTCATCACTTTATTTTTTGAAGGAGAATTACTTGCATTTGTTAAAACTAAATTAAACTCTGGGTCTTAATTTCCATAGTTTATTAATATTTACTTGAGTAAGAGAAAGCAGACAAATATAGTGAAAAGCCTATTTCTAACTAGCCACATTAGGGCTTCTCCACATGGCTCTCTAAGCCACCTTTCTTTCACCATGAGCCCAAGTGAATAGAGAAAGGCCAATTCCTGGAACTCCCTCTTTTATTTCTTCCCTTTACCCTGGATCCATAACCTGATCCTTTCCAGGTCAATGTGCCTAGGTCACTATCCCATGACCCATGCTGGAACACTCTGACATGACATAGCACACACAGTATATATAGGTAGGAGCCCAGTACGTGATATTGGGAGGGGGGTTCCCTTCACACATATTAAATGCAATTAGAAAAAGCACTAGAAAGAGAATGACTTCTTACTGTAATTGAAATGCCAAGTCCTTCATGATCTTCTTTGAGAAGAAGAACCTTTCTGATTGGACCAACACCTTGACTTTTCTTTAAGGAATCTTGATCCTAGTTAAAACAAAACTTTTAAAATTAAATTAAGCCTTTTGAATAAAATTATACTAAAAGACGTTAACTCATTAAAGGCCACCATATAACCTTCATTTAGAAATCCTTATTTCGGGGAAGGCAACAGGTTGTCAAATAATAGTTGTCATGAACTATGGGGTAAATAAAAAATCTTAGAAGATAAAATTGGATAACTTTACTTAGAAGTATGGTAAAGATTCATATACTTTTTGAACTATCCATTTTAAATTTTAACTGTCAGCTCAATGACTCATAAATTATTTTCAACCTAGGCTAAGTAACTAAAGAAGAAACACAAGGCTTTCCACTCTGGATATTCACACTCCTGTGCCCTCAGGAATATATATGTACTCCTACTGTCTTTCTTGCCCTACCTTTTCTATCATCACTCAATTTTAATAGTAAGAGAAAAAAATATAGACTATACAAAGAAAGGTGATTATCCTGCATGCCATCCTGCAACATGAATTGAAGAATCTTACTTCCCAGTACAGGTTTGCCACCTATAGTTTGGAAAAGATTAATGGAACTAATAAAAAAACTATTGTATAATTTTATCCTTGCAGACCATCCCTTATTACTTATACATACAAACCCACCACTACCTCCCAAACATGCCAAAAACATACACTTCTAATGCCAAAAGTGTGAAGGAGTTCAGGGGGAAGGGCTTATTGAGAATGGAAGACGCAGAAGCAATAGGTGTAACCAGCAATATACTAGGTATTCATCAATTCTTGGTAAAAATAGATTTTATGGAGATATAAACATCATTTCATTGTCTTGGAACTATTCCTCTTGCAAATACAAAATACTCACATAGGGGCATCTAGGTGGCACAATGGCTAGAACACCAGGCCTAGGGCCAAAATACTCACATGAGCCAAAATGGTAGTAATTTCATTAGAGTAAGATTTTTTTCTTTAAGGGCAGCTGTTGCAATCAGATTTGATTTGGATTTAGCTGAATGAGAAGTAAAACCAAGGAATACAGTTGTAGTGGTGAAAGCATATTATTCTATGTACATCTCAGACTCTATCTTCATTAATTCAAGATCAGAGAGTGTCAATATCCCCAAATCTGTGTTTTAAATTTGGTAATCAAATTAATCTTAACATGTTAATCAAACCATATTTGTCTATATACTGTACACAGAAACTGATAATTTATATAAACAACATTATTTAGTTAATTTTACTTATTATATAGATGGACTGACTTTAGGGATAAGAAATTGTGGTAACAAATATACCCATTAGACCAACTCTCTTGATTATGTTAGACCTAATTAGGGATTTAAGGAAAATTTTGAAATATGACCCACAGTATTTGTACCATAATTCTTAAGGCTACTATTGATCACCACTTTCTAAAGTACCACTATAAGTGGCAGGTATTCCAAGGGCTGGTGAAACCTTTAGGAGCTATTAAGATATTTAAAAATGATTTTGCATATAAAATGAATATACAGCAGTCTTTTATTGTGGATTTAATGAAGAGCTCTTCCTGAAGAGACTGAAATTAACATAGACCCATTAAACAATAGATTTCAACAGAAAACGGGTTAGTTGTAGGAGGATTAAAAAACATACATGTCCTGGCGGTGCTTGCATTGATCGTTTCAAGTCATTACGTCCTCTGCAGGCTCTAATAACTGTTTTATGACGATGCAGGTGGATCTCAGCTTCTAGTTGGTTCCAAAGTTTATCATGAGCAGGTCCCTTCATATCTCGACCTAGTAACTGGATCTGTTGGACTCTTTATTTAAAAGAAAAAAAAAATCATTCAGTTTATCTATATGGCTAGCACCATACTACAGTGCTATAAGAAACACGAGAGAAATATAACACAACCCTTGCCTTAATGCATCTTATAATCTTGTTGGGAAGACAAATACTCATTTGAAACAATGAGAGAATAACACAATACTTAATATTTAATAAATTAAGTAATAATTTCAACAAAATCAAGTGCAAGTGCCTAGTTAAAAAAATAAGGATGTGGTATTAAGAGAAGAAATCCAAATGGGCAGGATTTGTCAAGGTCACGGAAGAAGTGAAGCTTAAGACAGGCTTTGAAGACTGGGTAAGATTTAGATGGCAGAAGTTGGTGACAGCTCCAGGAAAGGGAAATAATCTGAACAAAACACAAATATGAAAGGAACTATATGCAGTAGATAAGCAAGAAAGCATAATTGGCAATATCAGGAGGAACTTCTTGTAGAATGGTGGTGAAAAGGCTGGCTCCATAAAATGGAATGAAACTTTAGATAACCTTGAATTGCATGATGAAGAAGAATTTGAACTTTAAATTATAGGCAAACAGAGTGAGTATTAATAAGATCTGTAGGCACAGGGATGGTGGTAGTGTGATATAAAATAAGAGACCAATTATAGGATTACTTCAGGAGTCTAAACAAGTGAAAAAACTGCTATTTATGTACTCCT
The DNA here is from genome assembly GCF_027887165.1 of Monodelphis domestica. Lineage (NCBI taxonomy): Eukaryota > Metazoa > Chordata > Mammalia > Didelphimorphia > Didelphidae > Monodelphis > Monodelphis domestica. Next base: position 385,492,503 of record NC_077228.1, read on the forward strand.
TATAAACTTTCCTTAGAATAAGGAGTTCCTGATGAAGAAATTCTCTCTACCAATGCTGATCACTAATTATTGTATAACTTATAGTCTTAGATACCTAGAGCACTACAAGTAGCATCTTGCTCAGGATCACAGAACCAGCAATATGTCAGACAGGACTTTACCCAGGACTTTCTGATTCTAAAGGCCAGCTCTCAATTTCATTGCATCGTCTATCTAAAATGACTAACTACATTAATTTTAAGTCCTTTCTAATATATGGAACATATGTCACCAATATTAATTTCTTGAAAGTAAGTTCTACTCAACTGCAAAAATGTTTCCAGAGTAAAGGTTATTGTTGTAATCTCATTTATCACAGGAAATGATCTAAGGAACAAATATGTGAACAGATATCATTGAATATCCAGTCATATTCTTAAACATAAAAACTCTATCCACTCTTAAAAATGTATAGAAATCCACTTTTACCCACCTTCCTGCCAATTCTTTATCCAAGTACTTGGCCGCCAGTCTCGCTCCATAAACTTCTGCCTGGAGAACTGCTATGTGTCTACGAAGAGCTTCATTCTCCTTTCTTAATAGCTTCACCTCTGCTTCAAGTTGAGCTTCTTTCATTTTTTCTTTTTTATTTGCTTCAAGCTCTCTCTCCTAACATAATTTTAAAAATATAATTTACTGACAATATTAGCAAGAATCCGTAGGAATAGCATCCCACCTTTAGCAAAGACAAAAACATCTAAAGCAATCTAAAGCAATTATTAAATGTAACTTTATCTGTACAGGGAATTCCAAGCAAGAAAATTCCCTTCACTGATGAAGATCAACATCTATTATGCAGCTTAGAGTCTAATAGTGTTATCTAGAGCAGAATCACAAAATCTCTGTGTGAGAAAAGGGGCCTGAACTCAAGTCTCCCTAACTCAGGCTGGCTCTCTAGTCATTACAAATTGGACAGTTAATACATAGTATATGTAAAAATAAATGAATTACAATGCTATGAGTATTTTTTTTCAAAATAGATCAAACTTTCATATTTAACTACATCTCCCTAAATCACCAAATCATCTTCTCTTAAGACAAAAGAAGTTATTAATTCAAACAGAAAACCTAAGGATTTGAACATGCTTAGATCCTGATGTCATCAGCCTAATAAAATGCTATGTATGCCTTGCTTTTTGTTCAGTTGGTCTGTTGTAATTCCTTTTACAAAAAAAATAATATACAAAAATTCTATTCACTGAGCATTTCTTTTAACAATCATTTGATCTGTGAAAACATGGGAAAGACTCTACTTTTAAGAAACTGCTTTCCTAATACTAGGAAATTTTTCAGAAAAAAAAATGGCAAAATACTATCTCAGTAGAAACAAGTAAGCTTAATTTTATATTATAACCATGTTATTAATAAATTCCACACAAGAAAAAATGAAATAGTAGAATCTGTTTCAACACTAAATTTAGATAAACTTCAAAGGAAAAGAGTTAGGGGCTAAAAGGTTAGTACATTAGTCATCTCACAAATAATTATCTAATAAAGATCAGTAACTATAAAGATAGATTAAGCCCATAAAAATAATCTGCCATCACCACTAGGCCTATATCCAAAACGGCAAATAACAAAGCATGATGACTTGAATTTTGCCTATCTTTTAGCAAATCTAGTAAAAAAAATGAAATCACTAGCAGTACAAACAGAAAAAGTGAAAATAGTTTAATGTAAAAGTTGAATCTATCCAATATCCAATATCAATAAAACTCAGTTTGTGTTAGTTAAAATCAAAGACATGAAGAGAGGCAACATCATATAGTGGCCAGAAAATTGCATTTGCAGTCAGGTAAAAGCTACATTCAAATCTCACCTGAGATGTTTAATACAGCTGGGTAATTCATAAACTCTGAGTATATTTCCTGAACTGTAAAATGGGAATGATCATAATAGCTATTAGGAGTACAGAGTTCTGAATAAGATATTATAGAAGGCAAAAGGTATAAACTTACAGCCAAGAATAACTTACTCAGCAAAATGGGTTGTGAGGGGAATGTTAATGAAAAAGGGCTTTTCAAGTATCCCTGATGAAAAGACCAGAACTGTGTAGAAATTTTAAAGTTAAAGTACAGGCATTAAGAGAAACATAAAAAGGTAACATAACTGAACAACCACAAAGGATTAATAAAAAGATAAACTGGTAACTTTCTATTGGGAGACATAATACATGTGTCTACTCTACTGCTCTACTCACTACTAACCATCAGGAATCACAGAGAGAATCTAATTAGACAGAAGACCTCTGGCCTGACAGAACAGAATGAGGAGTGGTTGTGTTATATCTTGACAATTTTAAAAGAATGGAAATTGAAAGGAAGGAGGAATAACCTGGGATTAGAGTTGAGGTGGGGACCCCAGACACAGGGGAAAAAATGAAACAAGCAAGTATTTCTTATGTACCTACTATGTGCTCAACACAGCGATAACTGCTTTACAAACCTTATCTCATTTGATTCTCACAACAACCCTGAGAGGTAGATGCTATTATTATCCTCTTTTTACAGTTGGTAGACAGAAGTTAAGGGACTTGCCCAGGATCATACAGCTAGGAAGTGTCTGAGGTCAAATTTGAACCCAGGACCTTCCATCTCTAGGGTTAGCTCTCAATCTACTAAGCCACCTAGTTGCTCCTTAAATGAACAGTCCATGATAATGATTCCTGATGTTGACATTCTGAGATAAAACCTGATTGTTTTTTTTTTTAATTTTACCTGCTAAGGTCAGAGCCCATATAAACTTATTAAGCACTTGAAAATAGCCATTCCTTAACCTGTCTGCTGAAATCTAATCCTTCCTTCAAGACCCACTGGTACGAATCCTCCCATAAAACAAACCTTCCTGATCCTTTTTAATTCTCAAGGTAAAGTATTATCTTCCTTTTCAACTTTTTTTATAGATTTTGTCTAGCTTTTCTTTGCTCTTATCACAATTTAGTGTATTATCATACTTACTTGTATACCTCTCTCTCTTTTTTAATCTTTACTTTCCATCTTAGTAACAACTCTAAGACAGAAGGGCAAAGTCTTGGGGCAAGTGACTTGTCCAAAGTCACATAGCTAGGAAGTGTCTGTGGACAGATCTGAACCCAGAACCTCCTAATTGCAGATCTGGTGCTTTATTTACTGCTCCATCTGGCTGCCCCTGTATATATATCCTATACCCCCACCATCAGGCTGCATGTCTCTTGTAGGCAGGAACTTTAACATCTTTACAAGTGTTGAAATGAATGTAGTACACTAAGCAATCTGAAAAAAAAAAAAAACTTGTATTTCTATGCCTACCCCTATTCTTCTGCAAAGGAGTAATAGGGAGAAAGGACATGAGAGTGGAACACTGCATTTAGAGTCAAAATTTTTTGAGGTATTTATCAGTTCTGACAATTTTTCCTTTTTTCAAAAAAAAAAAGTATTACAAAAGATGGCTCCCTGAGAGGCTAGAAATCAAGCAGAAAAAGACATAGAAATTTAAGCAATATAAAAAGCAAAGAGATTAATGAAAACTTATTTTTTAAACATCTTATGCTACAAATCAACCCATGAAAGAATATCACTTAAGAGAAATATTTTCTATATAAGGAACAAGTCATACAACCTAAGTTATACTATTATTAGATAATAATGCAAAGGTATTATCTACATGCAAATTCTAATTAAGTGTAGTATAATATTTTTTTAAACCAAGAAAATTTCAGGAATTTGGCCAGATAAAGGTGATAAGGGAGTAGAAAGCAACAAGACTAGAAGACAACTGAAAAAACAATTTCTGTGTTCTTACTTTCCCCTGCATTTTTGCAAAAGAAAGTTTCAAAACATCATTCTAAAAGAATAACCTTTTCAAAGACTTCTGAAAAGTTGCTACAACTTACATGCAATGATATAAGCAAAATCATGCGTATTCTTGAGCTCAAGATTAGATTTAGAGAAATTTCAGTAATGTTACACTGAAGGAAAGAAAGTTGGCTAGAAATGGCCTCAGTTTTAAGTAACCTCTCACCCAGAGTCTCAAAGAGAACTTTATATTATTTAAAGCACTTATCACATTTTAAATTGCATTATAATTATTTGTATCCAAGACTTCCCTACCCTATCAAACAAATCTCCATGAGGGGCAAAAACCTGGACTTATTTGTCTTTGCCTCCTTGAGAAACCTGACAAAGCATCTCCCACAAGATGGGAAAATAGGTAGTTCTTTTGGAAGAAAGCAAAGTTTAGGTACCTCTCAGGGGCTAAATCACAAACAGTGACAGATTCTACTAAGGGTCAGAAAATAGCCAGGAAGAAGTGTTGTATAAAAGACTATAGAGTCACCCATTGACCTTTCAAAAATTTTCACACATAACCATCAGTAAAATTTTAAAACACTAAGTACATTAATTTAGTATAAACACATACACACACTATAGAACACATACTAGTAAATAAGAGGGGGAAGATGCTATACTTACCAGTTCTTCCACAGAGGGGACAGACTTAAGATATAAGAAGAAAGTTTTATAATTAGAAACACAAGTGAATAAACAGATGAATTTAGTGGTAAAAATCACGATTGTTAGGCAAACTCCTCTACAACAAACAGAACTCTAAAAATAAGTCTGCAATATAAATTTGGCTATTTACAATAGCTTTTTCTGAATTTTTCTTCCCTTCCTCAACTTCCCATTCTCCCATTACTGGGGGAAAAAAATCAAATACTCCATGATCAAGTGTGTTTACACTCTAACATGAGGATGGAGTAAACAAAAATTATTAGAATATGCAATCTAAGGAGAAACTTCCTAACTCAGACATGGCTAACAAAGTAAATAATCAAACATTATTTTCAAATATTTTCTATCCTGGACCTGCTTATGGTCAACAATATTCACTGAATCTCTGTTATGAGTAAAGGTTTCCCTGCTTGTTCTTCCTCATCATGAAAGGAAATTATTTTAGTCAAGTTCTTTAGATTCACAGAATGTCAGAATAAAAATTGCATAATCCAAGCCCTAGCATTTTAAAGATGAGGAAATAGCCCGAGGTCAGAGATATTAGATGGTAGAATAAGGAACTGAACCTTCACTTGGCTACCTGGCACAAACTAGACTTCATTCTGCCACACTATGCTTGTTCCAATTAAATTCCAGTATAATGAATATATTAGATTTTCCCCAGATAGGAGTGTAGTAATACAGAAAATAAAGCAGCATATTCAACTTAGATTTATTCAGTTATGAATTCTTACGTTATTTGCCTAATTACTTCCAGCAAGTACCCCAAATTATCAGAACTTTACATTTGAATTTTGTGAAATGAAGAAGGCAGGCAATATAATCTCTATGTTCCATCCTAGCTCTATAAATCTATGATTCTAGTTGTCATACAATTTAACCTTCAGTAAATGTTTTTATATTAAAAATCTGTAATTTTTATATTAATCTGAAGGATTTTTCTCATATTCAGAAATCTGTTACAAAAATTAGTTAAGTTAATGTCTGAAGCACTTTGTTGTCATAGGATAAAACAAATTATATCAAAATGCCATCTTACTACTGTTATTCAACTATAATAATAATATAAGCAGAAGTAAAGGTTTATATATGTTAACAAAAAAAATTGCACATAGTAAGTAATCAGTAAATATATGTTGAATGAATGAAGTTAATGAAACTTCAAGGCTATCAGTAAAATATCCATGCCAAAGAAACTGAAATTGTTTCCTCCCTCTTGAATAGGAACTAATTAGTTCTCTTTTTAAACTATTTGATGACATTTTGATAGGCAGTTTTTTGGGAAAGCCACAGAAGTGTCATAATGCTCTCAAGGCTAGTGATTTTACTGGTCAAGAGTCCTGAGACAGTAGAGTGTGCTTTACACTTCATTGGTAAAGCAGAAAAAAGAATATGACAGAAATCTAAATTATAGTTTTAGCTCTGCTGCTAATTATGATTTGACTACAGACAAGTTCAACTTCCTTATCAATAAGATAAGGGGTAGAAAGGCAGGTGGTATTATGGAAGAAATAATGGGCCTGGACTCAGAATCTGGGTTCAAGTACCATCTCAAACACTTTACCAGCTATGTTACAGGGATCAAATGTCTACAAATACGTAAAGTGCTTTGTAAAATTTAAAGTGATTTTTTTTCCTGGGCATCAGTTTCCTCATCTGTAAAATGTGGGTAATGATACTTGTGCTTCTCACAGAACTGTAGTTAATAAAACACTACAAAGTATTCTAAAGGTAACTGAAAGGTTCTAAAAGTCTTTAATTATACCAATACACTAGATAAATTCTTTTTTAAAAAAACCTTTACCCACTGTCTTAGAATCTGTATTAAGTACTGGTTCTGAGGCAGAAGAACAGTACAGGCTAGGCAATGGGCATTAAATGACCTGCCCAGGGCCTCAGAGGTAGGAAGTATTGGAATCCAGCTTTGAATCCAGGACCTCCATCTCCATGCTTGGCTCTCAATCCACTTATCCATCTAGTTGCCTTTCCAATAAATTCTTATTAAGAGGAGAAAATAAGGATCAAAAGAGAACAGGTCAGAAGAAATTCCCTACTAAAACATGGGTAGGTATTCAAAGGTTAAAAAGCAGAGGCTTTACCATTCTTTTTCTTTAAAATCTTTATCAAACTTCTTACCCTTAGTTATCAATAAATTCAGAAAAGTATGGGTTGGAGTTTGAGTAAACATCAATAATAAAACTCACAAGAATAATCCCATTGTGTTACATAAAAACTGATGTGTAGATTTCAAGAAAAATGGTCTTCTACCTTATTCTAAAATAAATACCCTTCTTTCAGCTACTTACCAGTTTTGCCTTAATGGTACCAGAGTCGACACTCTGGCCAGTTTTGGCATGCAGCTGAAGCTGAACAGAATGCAGTTGTAAAAGTTGATCGTGAACTTCTTTTTCTAATACCACTTTTTCAGCCTGGGTCTCTGTCAATTCAGATTTCAGATCCACCAACTGCGCCTTTAAAATATAACAGGACATTCACCATTCTAATAAAGTACATTTCTGAGCACCTGAATGGTACTCTTCATTGTGACACTGTACAAAAATCATTTGTGTACCATCCAAACTATATTATACTGACACAGAACATAATAGTCACTCTTCTAAACAATCACATGAGAATGCCACCTGTATTTCAAAGATATACTTAAGACAATAGAAGACAATTAAGAATCTATTGGGAGAAAATTTGACATCTATCTTAGTTCAAACATTCTTCCAATCATTAAAAGACAATACTGTCTATAACCCACTGTCAGTTATTAATATTTTATTTTTGTTGTTATTTTTTGGTGGCAAAGGAGCTATGACTAACAATATTTTTTAATGTTATGTAATCAATAAAACAGCACATATATACTTTGTGCCAATAATGTCTGCATACACAAATACAAAAATTAGAATGTGCTTAATACTGAGGTTATATTCTCCTGAGGGAAATAAGAAAAACAGAGAAGATTCCTACTCTTAGCTCCTCAGTATTTTCAGTGACTGTGCCTAGAGGTGTTCACACATTTCCTAGGATAGTGATGGAGAACCTTTCAGAACCTTTTTAGACACTGTGCCTTGCCATGCCCTGCCCCTCTCCCCCCAAGAGATTGAATGTGCCCCCACCCCCACCCCAAGCAGGAGTGGGAGAAAGGGAAGGAGTTTCCTATGCACTCCACTGGGGGGAAAAAGGGGTCATTGGAAGAGAGGAGGAAGGGAACAAACAGCTCCACCAGTGTCCCTGCCTTTCTAGTAAATAACTTTAGTGGGTGACGGTGTGCATGCCCACAGAGATTTCTGTGTTCCATCTTTGACACGTGTGCCATAGGTTTGCCATCAGAGCTCTAGGAGAAAGGAGTAGGAACTTGGGAATCACCCTTGGCCTCAAAGCTGACTTTGATTTTGGCTCAGGACGTACCATTTTGACCCTGAATTGCCTGGGGAAAGGGAGCAAGAGACTGACAATTTGGTCTGGTCCCAAGTCCTATGTCCTAGCCCTCTAGCATTTAGGCAGCTAAGGAAGCCTGAGCCTTTCAACATCTCTCAGGGCTATTCACCTGCCTCTGGAGGAAGGAACAAAAGGATGGAGAGGTAGGGGGTTCTGCCTGTGGAAAGGAAACAAGACTGACAGTTTGTGGGGGAAGGGGCCAATTGGGAGTGGCAGTTGGGTCTTGTGACTAGCACTTCCTTCCTGCCGAGTGGATCTTGCTGCTGGTGTTGGAGGAAAGAGGAGCTTGTTCAGCCTGTCTGGAGTGGCATGCTCTTCTTGGTTCAGCCCGAAGATTCAGGCCCATTCATCTCTGAAGGTCAGACCTTGTTGCTTTCTGTGTACTGCTAAGATTCTGAATTAGAACAACAAGAGTAGATGGGAGTGGGACAAACTCTCCACCAGCCTCTGGGGCTTGGCCTCAGGTCTGAAGCTGAGAAAAAACTCCAATCCCGACTAGTTATTAAACTTTATATTATTTGAATTTGCAGTCAGATAAGTGGACTATCTTTTCTGGTCATAGAGGGCTGAACTTCAGTTCAGTCAGTCCAAGACAAAGAGGCCTTATCGGACTCCTGCTGCTTCCTCTCAGCAGGGGGCATCTCCCTCCCTTGCCTCACCAAGCAATATACTCTCTCTCCCCTTAACTCCTCCATACCTCATACAAACCTCTCATTTATCCCCCATTTTTCCAATCCCATTTCCTTTCTCAATGCAAGAGACTGACAATTTGGTCTGGTCCCAAGTCCTATGTCCTAGCCCTCTAGCATTTAGGCAGCTAAGGAAGCCTGAGCCTTTCAACATCTCTCAGGGCTATTCACCTGCCTCTGGAGGAAGGAACAAAAGGATGGGGAGGTAGGGGGTTCTGCCTGGTCATGGGCCTCTCCCCAAGTTCTTCACATGCCCCAGAGAAAGGGAATAAAAACTATGGGCCTATACCTAAACTTAAACCTTGGTCCTCTTGTCTTTTTTGGTTCTGAAGGCAATAGAACTTGGCCTCTAAAGGCCCTTTCACTCTGGGCTCACCATCTGTCCCTAGGGGAAGGCAATATAAGCCTGGAAGCTTATATCCTGATCTTGGCCCCTGGGCAATTGGCTTTCTGGTCCTAAAGGGCTGAAGGAGGCTGAGCTTAGTAGTAGATATCTCCTTTGGCTCAGGATGGATCTGCTTTTCTATCACTGAGAGTTTTTTCTGGGTCCTAAATCTTAGGCTAGTTGAAGGAAACTTGGTTCCTAACTCTACTGCTCTCACCTTGTGTTTCTTCCATCAAGTTATGGTGTTTCATAGGTTCAGCACACCTATCCCTGGGAAGCAACCCTGAGCTCCCTTATTTCCTATCACTTGGAGCTGGAGGGCAAAGACAGAGGTATCTGTTCACCTTCTCCAGATCTCTAGTTTAAAAGTAGGAATCAAAGAAGGTAGTAATGTCCAGAAGGGCTGCCAAGTGGTTGGGATACTCTTTTGGTCAAAAATAAGTGTTTGGAACTGGGCTATCTGACAGGTAGAGAGAAGTTAGGGTCATGAAAGGGAGAGTGAGAATACAGGTTCTGCTGGATAATGGGAAACAAATCATGGTGAATGGGCCCTTCCTTAGGTTTTCAACCTGACCCTAAGGAAGAAAAGGGAACAGAAGCCTGAGGACTCACCCCTTGTCCTTGATCTTGACCTTGGCCTTTCTGATATAGGGAGCTAGGAGTAGGGAGTAAAGATCTCTTGCTGTGCATGGACCAGGGTGAAGAACATTCCTTGATAGATGGATTTTCTTTTTGCCATTAGTCTATCTCAAGCACTCTTTCCCCCAACCCAGGACAAAATCATTTTTTTTTTTACAGATGAGAAAATTGAGGCCCATAAAAGTTAAATGATTTACCCAATAGCAAATCACTAGCTAGCTAGTTAGTTGCAGAATTTGGACTGAATCCATGTATCCCAATTCCTAGGCCACTGCTCTTTCCATTGTATCACACTGGATGATGATCTCTAAATTCCTTTTCATCTATAATATGATTCTAATTCAATTCTAATTCCTAGGAGAAAAAAAAAGTTTACATTTTCTGAATCAATATAGGCTATTTCTATTTTCAAAGCATTAAAAATTAATTATTAGATATTTTATATTTTATTACAAAGCTCATTCCATTATTCAAGGTGAAGAATTAAACCAAAATGCAACTATCTAAAAAAATTTTAAAACCTCACTAGCCAAACAAAAAGTTTTCCAGTTTTCTTTTATTTGCTTTGGACTCCATATAACTTTAGCCAAAATAGAAATTCTTTTCACAATTATAAAAATCAGATAAATTAATGATGCAAGAGTATTTTTAATTTTAAATACTACCATACTTGCTTTAACTGAAATAAGAATGAATTGATGTTAGATGTGAAGAAATTTATTACTCCTACAGAAAGACTTGCAAGCAGATGCAAGGAATGGAAGCTTAAAGATCTGTTCATCAAGAAGATTCCAAAGAAGAATGAGGCCAGGAAGAAGGCAATTTGAATAAACTAGCAGTGGGAAACTGATTTCTCACTTCTTCCTTGGTGAACTCTGAGGAAGGAGCTGGCAGAGACTTACTCTGAATTTCTGGTTATTGGTTTCACCTTGAAAGATTTGGGCACAGTTCTGAAGATCTTTTCAAGCTATTAACAATATCCCCTTAAAGCCAATTCAACCTTACTTCTTTATATTGAATTTTATAGTAGATTAGGGAAATCCTAAATTCCCTCTACCCTATCTTAATTCCCTATCTTTCTTTCTTATTTGCAGTATTATAGAGTGAAATTAGTCTACTGGAAGCTGCTATTAACTTACCAACTCTGAATAACTGTTGAAATTAACTGAAGGAAGCAGGAAGTGAGTGGGAGGAGGAGGAGTGAGAATTTCAATCTCTCCTATAACCTTATTTCCCAGTGTGACTGTTCCAGCCCTTCTCTTTACCTTAACTATACTAGTAAAGGAGCCTCTAATACATAGAGGCCTCAGTATATCAGAAATAACAACTGATTTCAAAAGAAACAGAATGCTATAAGAATGAAGTTCTTAAGTACAGCCTACATTAAGTACATGTAATTCTTGTGCAGTCACATCTGACTCTTCATAACTACATTTGGGATTTTCTTGGCAAAGATACTGGAACGGTTTGTAGACTTACTTAAATTAGCTGTTTCTGTACAAATTAAAACAAAAGGTGGCCCACCTCCTTCCATTCCTCAGTATCCCCTACTGAAAGAAGCAATTGATGATCTTTGTCTCCAATGAATAATGTTTGGAAATGACCAAATACAATAATGTTTTTAAAAAAAGCAATTGAGAGAATTACCCCAGTAATAAATTCACTAATTGATCAAGGAATAATTCCATGCAAATCTGAATATAATACGCCCATTGTACCTGTAAAAAAGCCAAAATTAGGCCCAGATGGAAAACCTGTCTATTGATTTGTACAGGATTTAAGGGCTACAAATAATCATGTCATTAAGAGACATCCTGTGGTTCCAAGCCCAGCAACAATTATCTCCTCTATTCCTAGTGCAACCACATATTTTACTGTAGTAGAACTCTGCTCAGCATTCTCAATGCCAATTCATGAAAATTCCAGGAATACATTTGCCTTCACCCAGAAAGGTCCTCAGTAGACATAGTCCCAGTTACCACAAAAGTTCATGGACAGTTCTACATTATTCTCACAAATTTTAAAACAGGATTTAGCAAATATTAAATTTCAAAATAGCAATTTGACACAATCTGTGGATGATTTGTCTTGAACTCACCAAATGCCACAATATGCCAAGAAGATAGCAAACATCTTTTAGAACTACATAAGGCTACTAGGTCTCAAAGACAAAGATTCAGTGGTGTCTCCCCAAAGTGGAATATTTAAGGTTCATTTTAACTGTGGTACCTGCTCCATTTCCCCTAAGCACATTGAAGATATTAAAAAAATCGAGTGCCCACTCACTAAGAAACAGTTGAGGGCAATTTTAGGAGCAATAGGATTTTGTAGACAGTGGATCCCTTGCTGTAGGGAAATCACTAAACCCTTTAGAGCTCTGACAAAAAAATCAGTCCCTGAACTGATAGAGGCAGAATACCTGTCAGCTCTTTCAAAATTAAAACAGACTATCCTGTCTGCCTCGGCTCTAGGCATCTGACTGCAAAAAGCCTATTTCTTTATATGTACATGAACAGAGAAGGGGAGCTTCAGGTGTTTTAATTCAAACTTTAGGACCTGTTCAACATCCAGTTGCTTAGTATTTGGTCCAGCTGGACCCAGCAGCTTCAGGAGCACCACCATGTCTTAGAGTTATAGCTGCCAAACCTTTATTAGTAACTAAATCTACTGATCTAATATTGGGATGACCATTAATCATAATGTGCCCACATGAAGTTGAAGCATTGTTGCTAAGACATAGAACACAGGCATTTTCTGATCAAAGACTCACAAGATACGAAGTAACCTTGTTAGGTAATGAAAATATTACCTTAAAACTCTGCACAGTGCTTAATCCTGCAACCTTGCTTCCTGATTTACCAGTCTCAGGAGAACCATTACACAGTTGTGAATTTTTAGTGTTCATAGCTGAAAAGCTTCAAGATAATCTCCTGGACACTTCTTGGGACTACCCAGACTTAGTCTTATTCACTGATGGCTCTTCTTTCATAAGGGATGGTGTACACTACACTGGAGCTGCTGTAGTCACAGAATTTGCCACTGTGTGATCAGCTTCACTGCCCTCAAAAATAAGTGCTCAAGGTGAAGAACTGATAGCTCTAAAACATGCCCATATAATTGCCAAAGATCAGAGGGCAACAATTTATACAGATTCTAGATATGCATTTGGAATATGTCATGCAGTGGGTATGCTACGGATCCAAAGGAATTTTTTAACTTCAGCTGGAAAATGTATAGCAAATGCAGAAATCATTAATAAAATCCTATCTGCTCTCCACCTGAAGCCTGTAAACCTTAAAATTTCTTAGACTTATAAATGTTGGAAATTTCACTATTGGGAAATTTCATACTTGAAAAATTTCCTATTGATAGTGGGAACTCTATTGGAATGTGAACCCCATTGGCATGGGAGGTTCCTCCTCCTCCCTTCTTAAGATTACTTTAGGACAGAAACCTTTTGCTGAACAATGGAAAGGGCTTTGACCTATGCTTAAGCATAGAACAGGAATTTCTTTGAGTCATGATTGATTTTAGAATTGATACAATAGAGATACTTGGAATGACAGAACCAGGTCTTGGAAAATACAATTTCCACCCCACTCAGTCCTAACAGGATTTAGGAAGGGCTGCAGCAAAGGATCAAGATTTAATTATTTGAGAATATGACCTTCAACAGCCATGTGCAAAGCCACAGACCTCTGGGCGGTCCTGGGTTAAGCTAGAGCCACCATTGGCACAGGGAAGACATGGACAGTGATTGGTAGATGTGAGAACTGAGGGGAGGGAACTTGGATGGTTTCCTTAAAGAGAGAGGGGTCTGAGGACTGAGGGGTGGTTGGTTGGAGAGGTTTTTGCTCTGAGAGGTGGTGCTTTGAGAAGTTTGCTCTGAAGGAAGCTGGAGGTGGAGGCCCCTGAGACTGTTTCTCCATTTTGGTCACGTGAGTGATAGGGACTGATCTCTTTTCTTTGCCTCAGCTATCTAAGGGCTTGGGCCTTTTGGCCCAGCCTAAACAGAAGGGGTATTTAAGCCCTATTCCCTTCTCTCCCCTTTCTTTCTCTCTCTCTCTCTCCTCTCTATATCTAATACCTTTCTTCCTCCTGTTTGTAATTAAACTCCATAAAAGGTTGACTGCTGACTTGAGTTTTCATTTAGGAATTACATAGCTGAATTCCTTGGCGACTTTAAATTAATATATATCAGTCTTTTAAAGTGATTTCCTTGTCACAAGCCCTAGCTATAGTTCATTGCTCTGCCCATATACATAGGACAGACCCTATCTCTAGTGGGAAAAACTGGGCAGATATTGCAGCAAAACTCATTGCCTTTGAAAGGCCTGAATTAATTTTAACTTTGGCAAATAGTAATGGTTCAAATTTATCCCTTTCTTATAATGAACAGGAAATGGAAAAATGGAAACAAAGGTTCAAAGCAAAACAGATCAATGGAGTGTGAGTCTCATCTGAAGGAAAACCCCTTCTCCCTAATTTGAGCCTGAGGTAAAAGTGGAGTTCCACCAATATGGCCACTGGTGAGGCTGAAATGATGTGGACTGAGAAGGCTGCATTGATGGATACAGATCAGACTGCACTGATGGGCAGTGCAATCTGTATGCCACTGTGTGAGCAAAAGTATTGTTGGTATATTATTGTTGTAGGGCTGGTATTTTACTAATAGCAATTTGTAATCCCTAGGAAACAATGACATCAAGAAAGCGAAAATTTGACTCCGAGTGTAGGATATTCAAAGTACAGTGGAATTATGATTACTTTTTCACGTAGTACAAGGAAAGAGCTGTGTGTTTGATATGCCAGAATATAGTGTCTGCGTTCAAAGAATACAATGTGCCAACACTACCAAACTCAACATAAAAATAAATATGATTGTTTGGTCAGAGATGTGAGAAAAGATAAAATAATAAAACTGAAAAATACATTGACAACTCAGCAAAATACTTTTGTGAAGCAGAAGCAGCTAAATATTTCATCACTGCGAGCAAGTTTTCAAGTTACCAAGCTAATAGCATGCATTGGCAGACCATCTGAGGAGGGAGAATTTGTTCGTTTTCTTTCTGTTGCCAAAGAGATGTATCTCGAAAAGGCAGACTTATTCAGTACAGTTAGTCTTTCAGGATCTACAATTACACAAAAGATTGAAGAAATTGGAGACAATTTGCATTACCATTTGCAGAACTCTGCAAGAAAACTTTCCTATTTTACCTTGGCACTCGACAAGAGCAATGATATTCGTGATTCTTCACAACTTCTAATTTTTATTCATGGAATGAATGACAATTTCAAAGTCACGGAAGAACTTGCTGCACTGCAAAGCATCAAAGGATCAACTACAGGAGAGGATATCTATGAAAAGGTTTCTCAAACTCAAGGATTTGGAGCTGGACTGGGCTAAACTAGCCAGTGTGACAACTGATGGTGCTTCTAGCATGGTGGGGTCTAAAAAAGGAGTAATTGCTCACATTAACCAAGAGATGGACAAACGTAACCATTCTCATCCAATAGCCATAAACTGCCTCATCCATTAACAAGCGTTGCTATGTAGTAAATTGCATTCCCAAAAGAAACATGTGTGGATTCACAGGAAAAGTTGCAAAAGGAGTTCCAATTCAGATTTAAAGAGCTCCATCTCCATGAACAGGACATAAAGCTTTTCTGTAACCCATTATCTATTGACATCGAAAATGTGGATACAATTTACCAAATGGAACTGGCTGAACTGCAGAATTGTGACTCTGAAAGACGCATTCAAGTCAAGCAGCTTACCTAACTTCTATGCATCTCTCCCCTCTGACATATATCCTAATCTCAGGAATCATGCACTCAAAATGGCAACCATCTTTGGCAGCACTTATGTCTGTGAACAGACTTTTTCCATAATTAAACATCTGAAATCTCCAACCAGACCTAGACTAACTGATGCACACTTGCATCACTTGTTACGGCTAGCAGTGACAAATATGGAACCAGACAGTGACCATTTCATTAGCCAAAAGCAGGCCCGGAGTTCCTATTGAAACACTGGTTAGTTTGTTGATTTAAATTTACTTGTTCTTTATTTTAAATATTGTATTTGTTCCCGTTTTGTTTTTTTACTTTAAAATAAGATACGTGAAGTGTGCATAGGGATTTGTTCATAGTTGTTGTCTTTTTTATAGTCCGGCCCTCCAATGGTCTGAGGGACAGTGAACTGACCCCCTGTGTAAAAAGTTTAGGGACCCCTGATTTAGTCTATGGAAACCTGCTATTGATTGTTAAATATTGTGGGGCTTTGATTAATAATTGTGTCTGATTCCATAAGATGGGATCATAAAAGAGCCATTGTACAATGCCAAATGGCACAAGGTCAAGGAGACTAATAATCCTTGTGGAATTGATAAGATCTGTGCTAATACAGAGGACTTGTTTGAGGTTCGAGGTAGCAGCTGTTTGACATACGTCAGATGCAGGTCTTCCCCGAGCCACATTCTGACAAGTACCTTAGTTTGACTGCCATTTTGATTCCCCTATCCCTGAGAGTGAAGTAAAATCAGGCCAGGGAATCAAACTTCCCTTTTACTTCAAAATATAGTCTCTTTTCTCCCTTTATAGTATTGCAATTTTCTGTAGTCCCAGCTGCCAAGTGGGTAAGTACTAAATTGCTGCATTTGTTCTACAGGTTTGTAGGACATAAATCACTTAAATTTAAGAACCTATTAGGGCTTATTCTTGCTTACTCAGAATCCTATGTACATAGATTTTGAAATACCCCCCCCCCATTTAATTTTTTTCTTTTATTTGTTTGTTTTTTTGTTTTTCTTTTGACAACTGATTCATATATACCATAACTCAGACATATATCCTGGGTTGATCCAGGTGTTGGTCAATATCCTTCTCAAGGGGGGATGTATAATTTTCATAAAATTCAAGGTTTAAAATTTTTTTGAAGAAAATATCAGGAAAAGAAGCTCGCTAACTCCTCGAATCACAAAAAGTGAACTGTTTGGAGAAAGTGCCATAAGGAAGCCTTTAGAAACCACACACTGCATCAAAGATCCAGAATGAACTTTGGCTATAACTAATTGAACTAAAGGGGGTTGAACACATTTATTCTGAATTCTTATGCCAAATTCTTATGCCAAAGAAGACTGCCCCCAATTGGCTTTTTGTCAATGCACCTAGCAAACATTGGTTTTGTTTTCTCTCTTCTATTTTCCTCTTATCTCCAACTATTGTAGTTACCTTTTAGAAAGTACAATATTGTTTGCACCTTTAGCTAGAAGATCTTTAGAGGTATAAGCGAGTTATGTTAAATGATTCATTGAGGAGACTAGTCTTCCAAAGAATTATAGGGGGTATTGTAAAAATAGAATTATCTCTCTTAGTCTATTTTAATGAAAGCAATCAACAACCTTTAATTCAATCAAGAACTCAAAGCACCCCTACTCAACACTTAAGTAAGAGAGTTCACAAGTCAAAAACTCTCACCTCCAAAAAGGACTGCCCAGCCCTGGGTAGGACTAAGCAAATTGAAAGACTACAATTGGAGAATAGTATACTTGTCAGATCTTTGGGAAAGGAAAGACTTGAAAACCAAGCAAAAGCTAGAAAAAAACCACAAAATGTAAAATCAATAATTTCGACATCAAATTAAAAAGTTTTTGTACAAACAAAACTAATGCATCCAAAATTAGAAGGGAAGCAACAGATTGGGAAACAATCTTCATTACAAAAACCTCTTACAAAGGTCATATTACTCAAATTTATAAGGAGCTAAACCAGTTGTACAAAAAATCAAGCCATTCTCCAATTGAAAAATGGGCAAGGGACATGAATAGGCAATTTTCAGTTAAAAAAATCAAAAGTATTAATAAGCACATGAAAATGTGTTCTAAATCTCTTATAATCAGAGAAATGCAAATCAAAACAACTCTGAGTATCACCTCACACCTAGCAGATTGGCTAACATGACAGCAAAGGAAAGTAATGAATGCTGAAGGGGATGTGGCAAAGTTGGGACATTAATGCCTTGCTGGTGGAGTTGTGAATTGATCCAACCATTCTGGAGGGCAATTTGGAACTATGCCCAAAGGGTGATAAAAGACTGTCTGCCCTTTGACCCAGCCATAGCATTGCTGGGTTTGTACCCCAAAGAGATAATAAGGAAAAAGACATGTACAAAAATATTCATAGCTGCGCTCTTTGTGGTGGCAAAAAATTGGAAAATGAGGGGATGCCCTTCAATTGGGGAATGGCTGAACAAATTGTGGTATATGTTGGTAATGGAATACTATTGTGCTCAAAGGACTAGTAAAGTGTGGAATTGCATGGGGACTGGAACAACCTCCAGGAATTGATGCAGAGTGAGAGGAGCAGAACCAGGAAAACATGGTACTCAGAGACTGATACACCGTGGTATAATCAAATGTAATGACTTCTCCATTAGTGGCAATGCAATGACCCTGAATAACTTGGAGGAGCTTATGAGAAACCTATGAGAAAAACCACTATCCGCATCCAGAGGAAACACTGAGGGAGTTAAAAACACTGAAGAAAAACAACTGCTTGAATACATGGGTCGAAGGGATATGGTTGGGGATGTAGACTAAATGAATATCCTAGTGTAAACAACAACATGGAAATAGGTACTGATCAAGGACACAAGTAATACCCAATGAAATTGCGCGCTGGCTGTGGGGGAAGAGTGGGTGGAGGGGAGGGATGGAAATAATGTAATTATTGTAACGAAGGAATAATGTTCTAAATTGACTAAATAAACTTATTCAAATGGGAAAAAAAAAAGAAAGACTACAATTGGTTTCCGTGAAGGAAGAGAGACAGGAAATTATGTGGAAAAGGAGCATAAAAGAAGAGATGAGCATTACCTTCTACCATTCCTTTCCTGGCATTGGGGGGAGATTGTTTCCGGAGATTCCTGCCTTGGCTTTAGAGGAGACTCTTTTCCTGGATTCTGTGTGGGTGAGTGGAGCTACTTTCTTTTCTTTGCAGTCATTCTTCATTGGTGAAACTCTGGCTGAAGGGATTTCTGGCTGAGGATTACTGCAAAATCTATGTGGAGACTGGGACTTAGGGAAGCCCCTGCTGGGGGGTGAGCTCGACTTCACTGGAGAAGGGCTGATAGTCTTGTTAAGGCTGTCTCTTTTCTACATTTCCCACTTCCACTTTTTCTACCTTGTTATAAATAAAAGCTGCTAACAGTCATTTTGACTTAGGGGCTAATATTTTATAAATGATGAACAGTTTTATAACTTATTGAGTTAAAACCCCAATTTTAATCCTTACAGGTTTGCTATTTCCTTTTGTAGCTCATTTTACAAGATGAGAAAACTAAAGCAAACATGATTAAGTGACTTACCCTTGGTCACACAGCTAGTGACTGAAGCTGAATTTGAATTCAGGAAGATACTCTAGCCCCAGCATTCTATCTACACTGCCACTAAACAGTCCCTAAAAATATATAGTTATATTGCCACTAAACAGAACTAGTGCTAAATTGCTCTAAAAGCCACAGTTCTCAAATAAAAAGTTTCTATATAATAAACTTTATAGGCATATGTTAAATAATTATACAATTAAGCAGGTTATAGATATCCAGTAAGGCACTGAGCAAACACAGAAATAGATTAAAACTGGAAACCACATAAGAAAAACTTACCCACGGGAAATATTCAAAAACAGTGGCTTACAAAGTCCTCCCTTGTTAAACACTCATGACAAATAAAAGTTATATATTCCTGGAAGCCAATTTGCCATATAATAAAATTTTATACTACTTCTGTTCTCTGTAGGGTCAATATAAATATCTAGAAATGTAGTTTATATACTACCTAATTTAAAAACAGCTGTTGCTAGGGTGAAAATATCCATCAAATTATGAAGATTAAATAATATTATTTAATCACGTCTCAATAATCTATGCTTACTGGGACAAAAAAGCCTTGGATGATTGAAAATCAGAGCTCTTCCAAAAATCCTAGAATAGAACATGATTAGAAAGTAGACCGATTTCACAACTCCAGAAGGTAGAAGAAAAGGAAACAAGCAAGGAAATGTTACTTTAAACAGGTAAAGAGAAGAAATAGATCCATATAAAGCAAAAAACTGAAAAATCCAGTCCTTTATTAGTCAAAATTTGACTTTTAAAAACAAATGAGACTTTCTAACAAGCTGGATGAAACATGTCTTATATATACTCATGACCTTAGTGAATACCAAACTATTTTTTAGTATTGCTGCCTCTCAATAACCAAGTACTGGTTCAGGATATCCCAGTGATAACCTAACAGAAGTGCTTCACAAATATTTCACTCTACCCTTAAAATAACATTAGGGAGATAGGTGCTATTATATCATCCCAATTTAAACTGGCAGACAAGTCAAGTGATTTGTCCAGGTTCACAAAGCTAAGTAAATATCTGAGGCTGAATTTGAAATCAGGTCCTAACTCCAAATCCAGCACTATTTACTGCACCACCTAGGAATACGATTTGTTCTGGGAAAAAACAAAACAAAATAAAACACCACATATGAGTTAGCATCTATTTTGAAAGTAATATAAAAAGTATCATAAAAAAAGTTAATGGTAACTTCCTAAGATTTCTTTTTTCTGCTACCTTTTCAGAATTATAAACTTAAATTTTACTCCAGTAAAGCTTTCATTTCCTTATTTCTTTATAAAGCCCTTCACATTGATTTCTTATTAGTGGATGCTCCACTTTTACAGTCTTTGGTTTCTATGTCTTTATCATACTACAGTTCCTGAAGGGAGTCTAACTCTTTATACATACAATTAAAATATGGAAGTGAAATAAATTCAAAGATATTCAGGTGTTATGTTTCTATTAAGCCCTCAAAAATGTTCCTCTACTTGGAGGTTTTTAATGTTTCTCTCATAAAATGTGTTGTTTTGAAATTGTATGAATATATTTCATAATCATGAAAAAAAGCTGGCAAACTCATATCTTCCCAAAAGATTAAATTTAATCTAAGCTTGAAGAGTAGAATTTAACTTACTGGCAACTCTTTATGAATGAATTAAGACATAACTGATCTAGGAAGAAAGGTCATGAAACAGCAATGATTTAATTAAAAGAGAATTTTGCCATAAACCTAACTAATTTTACTCATGAGTAAACTTAAGGCTATCAAAACTCTAATTTCATGCTCAGAAAAAGTTAAATCTAAGGTATGTATGGGGACCAGAAAGGAAAAAATCTTCTAAACCTATAAACATGTAATCTGCCCTGAATCAAATGAAATCATCTCCTTTACAAGCCAAAAATTTCAGATTCCACTATAAAAGTTTAAAGGCACCATCACCTTTAAGTACAACAGTACTTAATAGAGTGCCATAAACAATGTGGACTAAACAAATGTTGAACTGAGTTGGCCTATAAAGTTTCAAGATAGAAAGCCTTTCATTTTATATAGAAAAACTCATTTATTTAAAAAAGGAGGGCTGACAAAATAATTTTTAATATGCATGTGATTTTAAAAATATTTTTTAAATTCATAAGAATTCATTTCTTCTCTCCAATTTCCCCTGGAAAAGGAAAAAGAAAATCTTTGTAACAAATATGCATAATGAAGCCAAAAAAAAAAATTCCCATATTAGCCATGTCAAAAAAGGGGGGAGGTCCATCACTACCAATGAAATAAACAATACCAAATGTATTTCTTTCAAGGAAGCTCCTAGCTAACAGGTTTTGTCTTTATATGAGAATAATAACTCCCTGAAAACCCAATCTATTATCTCTACTGCGGAGTACCACCCCAATGGGCTATCCATGTTGTCTAAATGCCAAATGTAAATTTATCTAAAAAATTATTTTAGGGAGAACTCACCCAAGGCAAGCACGAATGCAAAAGACTGAAAAAATATCATAAGAACACTCAACTTTACTATAGATCAGTGATGGCGAACCCTTTAGATATAGAGTGTCAAGTCATGCACCCCTGAAACCACATGCCATGCCCCTCCCTCACACCAAGTGCTGGGCACAATGTCAAGGGATTTTGTTCAAATAAATATCTGACCAAATCATCCCATACTCAATAAATTCCAGTGACTCCCTATAATCTCCAATATCAAAGACAAAATCCTCTGTTTGGTATTCAAAGCCCTTCAAATCCTAGCCCTCACGCCTCTACATTTCTAATCATCTTATACTGGATGCTTCTCCACATCACCTTTAAGTTAGTAACATTGGAATCTTGGCTGTTCCTCTAATAAGTCACCCCACTTCTTTGCTCCAAGTACTTCTCTGGCTGTCTCCTATGCCTCATTTCCCAGTTCTAGCTTTCCTTCATATCAAAACTAAAGTGCTCCCTTCTCCCAGAAGCCTTTCCATATCCCTTTTAATTCTAAGGCCTTCTCTCTGTTAATTATTTCCTACTTATTCTATATATAGCTTGTTTGAACATGATTATCCATATAATGCCTCTCCCTTTTGAGCTCCTTGTGGGCAGTCTTGTCTTTTGCCTTTCTTTGTATTTCCATTGCTCAATAGGAGACTTGGTAGAAGATTAGTGAATAGTTTCTGACTGACTGACTAATGGTAAGAAAATTCTCTGAGGAATTTTATACCATGTCTCTGAAAAAAATTGTCAAATATCAATTATAGTAGGTTTTAAATAGTAAGTTTTATTTTCTATTAGATTAATCAGACTAAGATAATGTCCTGAAAACCTTGATTTACAATGAAGTTTTTAATAACAAATTCATTATTAAGTTATCTGTCTTGAGACTTCCAGGTTAAGATGGCCCAAGAGTACAAACAAGGCTCTTCCTTCACCTCTCTACTGACCGATATAAAGTGCCTCAAAAGGACAAAACCAAAATCATATGAGTGAAGGGGCTCCACTGTAGGGCACAGCATTTAAGGCAGGCAGAGTCTGGGCATTTCCACACTTCCACCAAAGTGCGACCTCATCACCTCTCCTCCACTCCACCTACATCAGAGTAGGAGCGAGCACAGGGCAATCTCTAGGTTTTCAGGGGACTGGCTAAGGACACCAAAGACTTATCCCTAAGGGCAGCAAGACTTGGGACCAGAAGAGACTGAGGAATGCAGAGCTTGGGCACAGAGATAGAGCAAGGCTGAAATACAGTGGATGCCACCATGGAGACTCAAAAAATAGCCTCAGGGCAAAAACCTCTCTGGATCCCAATAAAAAGACTTGCCTACCCTCCTTACTCAGACTTCTGTGAGGCAATCTCTATGTTCTCAGGAGCTGGATGAGGCCATCACAGACTTACCCTTAAGAGCAATGAGACTTGAGATCCCAGGAGGTTCAGGAACAAGGAGCTTGGGCTCAGAGATAGGGCAGAGCTGCACACAGCAGATGCTGCCATAAAGACTGGAAAAATAGCCTCAGGTCAAAAATTCCTCTGGAGCTCAATACAAAGATTGCCCACCTTCCTCACTCGAGACTTCTTACTGGGAAGGAACAAAGCAATGACCACCAAAATCCAAGAACTACAATCCACAACTGCCAAAAAAAAAGAAAAGAAAAAGAAAAAAACCTTGACCCTAGATAATTTTTATGCAGAAATACTCCAGACTACAGGAGACAGCAGAAGGCAACAAACAAGTAAACAAATCCAAATTTTCCCCCGCAAACAGAAATTCATCACAAGCTCTTGAGGAGCTCAGATTTGAGATGATGAACCAAATTAGAAAGAAGAAACTTGGCAACAAAAGTGGGATATAGTTTAAAAAGAAAATAACAGTTTAAAAGACAGAAACCTCCACTTGGAAAAAGAAGCCCAGAAATAAAATTAAATGATAAGCAAATTGGAGAGCAGAATAAAACAGCTGGAAGCCATGAAAAGAAGGACAGACTAAACTGAAAAGGAAAATCAAAAGATCATAGCTGAAAACCAGTCCTTAAAGACCAGATTTGGGCAAATAGAAGCTAATGATTTCACAAAAGAGCAAGAATGAATAAATTAAAGTCAAAAGAATGACAAAATAGAAGGAAATATGAAATATCTCACTGAGAAGACAGATAATTGACAGGGAAAATCGGTCTATAGAAGAGACAACTTGCAAATCATAGGTCTTCCTGAAAACCTAGAAACAAACAGAAACCTTGATATCATTCTATAAGAAATTATCCAAGAAAAACTAAGAGGGCAAAATAGACAATGAAAGAATCCAAAGACCACCCTCTACATTAAACACTCAAAAGACAATGTCCAGGAATGTAATTGCCAAATTCAAGAGCTTCCAAGATAGAGAAAATATTACAAGAAATCAGAGACAATTCAGATATCAAGGATTCCTGTATATCAGGATTACACAAGATCTGACAGCCTCCACACTAAAAGACCACAAGGTTTGGAATATGATATTCAGAAAGGCAACTGAAATGGGTCTACAGCCAAGGATCACCTAACCATCAAAATTGACTATCTACTTCCAGGGGAAAGTATAGACATTTAACAAAATAGAAGATTTCCAAGTATTTGTAAAGAAAAGACCAGAACTAAATGGAAAAATTGATGTTCAAATACAAAAATTAAGAAAAACATGAAAAGGTGAAATGTTTTTTTTTCCCTTTTTTTAAGGAGCTTCAATAGGGTCAAGTCGTTTATATTCCTATATGAAAAAATGTTCTTTGTAACTGTCAAAAATTGTATTCACTATTATAGTAGTTAGAAGAATTATTCACAGGTAGAGTTTGCGGTATTAAGTGGTTTAAGAAGATATGCAAAAAAAGAGGGGGTATAGAAGATGGCACCAAGAGAAACTTCCAAGGAATAAGAAAAATAGGATAATCTATACCACATAAAGAGGTTCATGGGAGGGGGAGGGGAAGAATAGGATTTTAAAAAGGAGAGGAAAAGAGGGGTAATAGGTAATACTTGGGGAGACTGATAAGAAGCAAAACACTGGTATAAAAGGAAACAGTAAAAGAAGGAAGGGCAGGACTAAGAGAGGAAATCAAATTGATGAGGAATACACAGGAGGTAATCATAACTCTGAATGTGAATGGGATGAACTCACCCATAAAACACAAGCAAATAGCAGTGGATTAGAAACCAAAATCCCACCATATGTTGTCTATAAGAAACACACAGTGTAATGGTAAAAGGCTAGAGTAAAATCTATTGGTTGGACATCAACTGAGAAAAAGAAGGCAGGAGTTGCAATCCTGATATCAGACAAAGCCAAGGTAAAATATAGATCTGATTAAAAGAGATAGGGAAGGTAATTACATCCTGATAAAAGCTAGTATAAACAATGAGGAAATATCAGTACTCAACATGTATACACCAAATGGTATAGCACCCAAAATTTTAAAGGAGAAATTATTAGAGCTTAAGGAGGAAATAAATAGTAAAACTATACTAGTGGGAGACCTGAGCCTGCCTCTATCAGATCTAGATAAATCAAACCAAAAAATAAATAAGAGAAAGATAAGAGATGTGAATTAAATCTTAAAAAAATTGGGAGTTGACATATGGAGAAAAAATAAGTAGGGGAAAATCGGAATACAACTCAGCAACACATAGTACATTCTGTAAAATTTAAATTAATGTCAATAATAAAAACATATTTTAGTAGATTAATGATCATTAGAAATCAAGGAATAAAGAAGAAACAAAGTGAAGACCGTGTGTCCATGGCTGATTAGTCATTTCAAAGGCCCACCTTACCACCACCAAGTTTGGGACATTAAGTAAAGAGCGGGACCCTTAACATCCCCGCCTAATATATCCTGTCTACAGGAAGTATGTAAGGACAGGAAGTCAGTGGGCTCTTAGGAAATATGTTTCTTTTTTAGGGTAACATTTTCAATTATACAATTAACAGAGATTGACCATGTACCAGCACATAAAAACATGGCAAACAAGTGCAAAAAAGCAGAAATAATAAATGCAACCTTTTCAGATCATAATGCAATAAAAATAATAATTAACAAGGGTACCCAAAGAGGAAAACCAAAAATTAATTGGCAATTAAATAATATGATTCTCAAAAAATTGGTTAAAGAACAAATCACAGAAACAATAATTTCATTGAAGAGAATGACAATGATGAGACATCATATCAAAATCTATGGGATGCAGCCAAAGCAGTACTCAGAGGGAAATTCATATCCTTGAGTGCATATATTAACAAATTAGGGAGGGCAGAAGTCAACAAATTGGACATGCAAATCAAAAAACTAGAAAGAGAACAAATTAAAAATCCTCAGATAAAAACTAAATTAGAAATCCTAAAAATTAAAAGAGAAATTAATAAAATTGAAAGTGAAAGAACTGTTGAATAAGTAAATAAATCTAGAAGCTGGTATTTTGAAAAAAACAAATAAAATAAATAAAGTACTGGTTAATTTAATACAAAAAGTAAAGAAGAAAACTAAATTAACAGTATCAAAGATGAAAATTGAGACCTCACCTCTCATGAAGAGGAAATTAAGACAATCATTAAAAACTATTTTGCCTAATTATATAGCAATAAATACAGCTGTGAATGCCAAGGAGAAAGTGAAAAATGAAGTTACTAATAAAGTCATAGGAATGTTTGAAGTTCTGAAAGTTAAACTTGAGAATGATGACAGCTAAATGAAATCACCAAAAGTCACATGCCTACTTTTTGATGTAGCAATAGACCTATACCCTGAAGAGATAAAAGAAGGATAAAAGCCCTAGTTACAAAAATATTTACAGTAGCTCTTTTAATGGCAAAGAAATGGAAACTAACAACACAAGCCATCTTTGATGAATAGGTGAACAAATTGGAGTATGTGAAAGTAATGGAATATAATTGTGCCATAGGAAATTATTAAAATTATGAGTTTGGAAAAGCTTGATGAATTGGTAGAGAATAAAGTGAGGAGAATCCAGAGAATTATTTATATAATAAAATGACATTGAAAAGAGACAACTTAGAATTAAGAACTCTTAAGTTCATGCAATGACCAACAGAGAAAACTAAGATTGGTGATCAAACCAAAACTAACCTTCTGATAGAAAAGGTGATGAATTCAAGGTGGTGAATGAGCCATACACTTTTAGATATGGTCTATGTGCAAATCTGTTCTGCTTGATTGAGTAGGCATATCTGATAATACAAGGGTTCTGTAACCATGAAAATGTGGTTGCCAAAACTGTGAATGTTAAAAATTATAAATGCCAAACACTACTGTAAAGGTTTTGGCCAAACTGTAAAGGATAGTTTTTAATGTCTTGCTTTAAAATCTAAAAATAAGTGGTCACCATGGGAGAATTCCCAAATATGAAAATACCCAAATCAGCTGGGTTTTATGGAGATTTTAATTAATATAAATGAAGGAATTAAGGGAAGGAGAGAGAGAATAGCCAAGTAGCAGAAAAGGGCCTAGGCCAAAATGACCTAGGCCCGAGCTTAAGGGAGAACGAGTAAGTCTTTATCACTCACCACAAGATCGTCTCCAAGCTGGGTTCAATTGCAAACTCCATTCAAAATGTCCTTACTTCAACTCCGAACTCCAACTATAACTCCAAACTGAATTCAATTGCCCGAACTGACTTCTCCTTTTAAAGAAATTTTCTCTTATGTCACCTCCCCTAAATTTTCACATCTACCAATCACAGTAGACACTTTTTTCCAGGACTGCCCATTCTTAGTTCTCATCTTCTTGTGTTCTCACCTTCTCTGGTTATATAAAATCCTCTGAGTACTTCACACCTCTTTTGTTATGCTTGCCTTTTGTAAGTTGCTTGACCTTTTAGTGATTAATTTAACCTTTATAGGTACTTAGCACCTTTTTGTATGAGATCTAAAAATAGACTTAGCTTAAGGTTCTAGCTCTACTAAAAGTATAAGTTAGGGACTTTTCATTGTTCAATCAAGAGTTTATAACTTTATCTTCCCCTAAGGCACTGTCTAAGTAGGGTGGAATAATTTTAAAAGTTCTCAATACATTCCTGATCAAGTACCTCCATTGTTAAAAATGGGGAATAACTTAATCAAATCTTCTGAAGTAGAGTCTGAGTAGTTTTAAGATTCACAGTTCTAATTATCTTTTGGGTGAGGAAATAGAGATTTTGAGGAAAAGAGGAGGGTTGGTGATATGATTACTTAAAATGGTAAAAAGAAAAGAGGGTCAATGAAACATTTTTTTAAAAAAATTCATATAAGAAAATGGTCAGGATGAATAGACAAGTAGATCAGTTACAATTAAAAATAACATGCTTACATATTTTATATAATTTAAAAGAAAAGGATATACAGCTTCATACACATACAAAAGAAAAGGATATACAGCTTCATACACATACAGCTTCTTTTCCCTTTGTAGAAATGCTCATATTTGCTATTGGTTAAGGTCAGAATTTTTTTTAATGGTTATTACATTATGAATTTAACCACTGCAACATATAAAACCAACTATTAAGGTGTGGATAATTTAGATAACTATAATAGAGAAAAGTACTTGAATCAATGAATTGTATGTTTTGGGAAGTATTTTTCAGCCAGTATTCCTTATGGGTGAAAGTTCAGAAATCAAGAGTTAATAGTCAAGAATTAAAAAAGGAAACAAATGATCTGAACCTAGTTCTAATGCCACTCTCCAAAGAAAAGAAATAGAGTTCTCATTAGAATTTCCTTCTAGTGATCCTAAAATATAGGATATGTTTTGTTACACAGACGACCCTTGAAAGCTAAAAACAAAATGACCTCAGGCCCATGTGGCCCTCTTTTGCTTCTATTTTTTTAAGATATTTTAACAATTACATGTAATAATGAAAGATCCAGAAAAGCCTCATCATATATTCATTTTTACCTTATCTTAGTATAATAGGGTATAAGATATTGGTCTATACCTAGTTTCTCCCATATTGTCTTCCAGTTTTCCTAGCAATCTTTGTCAAATAGTGAGTTTTTATCCCAAAAGCTGGAATCTTTCAGTTTATCAAATACTAGATCAATGAGTCAATTTAATCTTAATGTATTCCACAGATGAAACATTCTATGAGCAAGTATCAAATTGTTCTGATGATTACTGCTTTGTGGTACAATTTGAGATTGGTACTGCTAGGCCCAACTGCCTTCACATTTTTTTAAAAAGTCCCTTGACATTCTTGATCTTTTCTAATTCCAGATGATTTTCATTATTTTTTCTAGTTCCATAAAATAACTTTGGTAGTTTGACTGGTATGGCACGGAATCAATTAATTCAGATACAGTTGTCATTATTACACTAGCTCTGCCTCCCCATAAGCAATTCATATTATTCCAATTGTTAAGATCAAACTTTGTGTGAAGTGTTCTGTAATTGTGTTCATATAATTCTTGTGTTTGTCTTGGCAAACAGATTCCCAAGTATTTTATATTGCCTAGTTATTTTAAGTGGAATTTCTCTATCTCTTGAGGCTAGACTTTGTTGGTTATATAGAGAAATGCTGATGATTTGTGTAAGTTTTGTCTCCTATAGCTTTGCTAAAGTTATTTCAATTAGTTTAGCTGATTCTCTAGGATTCTCTAAGTATAGCATCATATCATCTGCAAAGCATGAGAGTTTAGTTTCTTTAATTCCTTCAAATTCTTTTTCTTCTCTTATTGCTAAAGCTAACATTTCTAGTACAATATTAAATAGTGGTGATAAGCATTCTTGCTTCATCCATTATCTTAATCTAAATCAATACACTGGGATACTTGCAGATGATACTTTTCCACTTAAATCTCCTTCATGCACAAGTGTTTCTGTGCACATTCATCTACATCACAGATGAAAGCTCACAAAGACAATCATCATCCTCAGTTACCGAGAGACTACTATGTATATAGATATACTTATCACTTTAAGGAAAGGTCACTTATTCCTATGCTTTCTAGTGTTTTTAACAGAAATAGGTGTGAGTACTTTTTCTTTATCTAGTGAGATAATCATGTGATTTGTTTGTTTGACAAATGATACGGTCAATTATGCTGATAGTTTCCCCAGTTATTAAACCAGCCTTACATTCCTGGTCTAAATTCCACCTGGTCATAGTGAATAATCTTTGTCATATATTGCTGTAGTCTCTTGGTTAATATTTTATTTAAGATTTTTGAATCAATATTCATTGAGGAAACTGGTCTATAATTTTGTTTTCATTCTTCCTAGCTTAGGCATCAACACCATATTTGTGTCATAGAAAGAATTTGGCAGGAATCCTTTTTGGTCTATTTTGCCAAACAGTTTATATAGTACTGAAATTAATTGTTCTTTAAATCTGGACCTGGGAATTTTTTCTTAGGGAGTTCTTTTTCTGAGATGGTATTATGTAAGTATTCTATTTCCTATTTTGTTAATTTGGGCAATTTATATTTTGTAAACATACATCCATTTCACCTAGCTTGTTAGATTTATTGTCATATAATTGGGCAAAACAGCTCCTAATGATGGCTTTAATTTCCTCTTCATTGGTGAATTCACTCTTTTCATTTTTGATAGAAAAAAGTTGATTTTCTTCTTTTCTTTTTAAAATCAAATCAACAAATACTCTATTTTACTTGTTTTTCCATAAAACCAATTCCTAGTTTTATTTCTTAGTTTCAGCAGTGCTGTTACTTTTAATTTTAATTTCTCTTTTGATTTTTAGAATTTCCAATTTAGTCTTTAATTGGGGATTTTAAATTTGTTCTTTTTCTAGTTGGGTTTTTTAAGTTGCATTCCTAATTTATAAATCTGCTTTTTCTCTATCTTACTGATTTAAGCTTTTAAAGATATAAATTTCCCCCTAAGCACTGCTTTGGCTATATCCCATAAATACTGGTATATGTCTCCACATGTCATTCTTTTTAATTACTGATGTTTCTGAAATTTGCTCTTTGATCTAACCCATTTTTAGTATTAGATTATTTTGTAATTAATTTTTTGTCTTTCAATGGACTCTTACTGGTTATAATTTTTTATTGAATTCTTATATTAAAAAGATGCATTTATTATTTCTGCTTCTCTGCATTTGATTGTGAGATTTTTACACCAGGTCAATTTTGTGTAGGTACCTACTGAAAAGATGATATATTCCTTTTTATCCCCATTCAGTTTCCTCCAGAAATCTATTAAATCTAACCTTTCTAAAATTTCATTCATTTTCTTTACTTCTTGTATATTTTTTGGTTAGACTTACCTAGTTCTGAGAGAGGAAGCTTGATGGTGCCCACTAGTATATTTTTAATATTTTCTCCTGAAGCTCATTTAGTTTCACCTTTAAAAATTTGGAGGCTATACCATTTAGTGCATGTGTTTAGTATTGATATTATTTCATTGTCTATGGTACTTTTACCAAGATGTAATTTCCTTCCTTATCTCTTTTAATTAGATCTTTTTTTTTTGCTTTAGATTTTTCTGAGATGATTAATACTGCTTTTACTTCAGTTGATACATAACAAATTCTGCTCCAGCCCCTTATCTTTACTTTGTATGTCTCCCTGTTTCAATTGTTTCTTGAAAACAACATATTGTAGGATTTTGCTTTTTAATTCACTCTACTATCCGCATCAATTTTATGAGTTCATCCAATTCACATTCACAGTTATGCCTACCATTTGCGTATTTCCCTCCATTTTGTTTTCTTCTCTTAATTCTGCTCTTTATCTCCCCTTTTACTCTGTCCCTCCTCACAAGTGTTTGGCTTTTAAGCACCCTCTCATCTATTACTCCTCTCCCCTCCCCATCCCTACCTTATATTATTCCCCTCTCCTACTTTTCTAGATGAGATACCCAAATGAGTATTGTTATTCCCTCTGTGTCAATTACAATGACAGTAAGGTTAAAAAGCATTGCCCTTTATCACTCCTCTCCTGTGTTGTCACATTTTTCCCCCATACCCCTTTAGGTGATATAATTCATCCACATTACTTTTTTCCCTTTCTCTCAATGACATTTTTCATTCCTTGATGTTTTTTGCATATCATGTCAATTTAACTGATTTACTCTAGTACCCTCTCTTCATGTATATTCCTTCTAACTGCTCTGATGAGAAAAATTTTGAGTTACAAATAAAATCTATCCATGTAGGGATATAAACATCTCAACTTTATTGAATACCTTAAATTGCCTTTCTTAACTACCTTTTTATGCTTCTCTTGAGTCTTATATTTGGACATCAAATTTTCTTTTTAGGTCTGGTCATTTCATCAGGAATGTTGAGAAATTTCTTTTATTAAATGATCATTTCCCATCCCTGAAAGAATATCCTCAGTTCTGATGAGTAGGTGATTCTTACATGTAAACTAAATTCCTTTGCCTTCTGGAATACCATATTCCAAGCTTTTAAATTCTTTAAGGTAAAAAGTGATAAGTTCTATGTAATCCTGACTGTAGCTCCCTGATATCTGAATTGTTTCTTTCTGGCTGCATGAAGTATTTTCTCCTTCACCTAGGAGCTCTTAATTTGGCAGTAACATTCATAGGAGTTGTCACTTGGGGATTCATTTCAGAAGGTAATCAGTAGTTTCTTTCAATTTCTATTTCATCCTCCTCTTCAAGAATATCAGGGAAGTTTTCAGCAATAATTTCTTGCAAAATGGTGTCTAGACTGTTTTTTTTTTTTTATCATGACTTTCAGGTAGTCCAGTAATTCTTAAGATTTTCTCTTTTGGATCTATTTTCCACGTCAGTGGATTTAATGAAATAGTTAATATTTTTTCTATTTTTTCATTTTGTTTTTGTTGTTTTGTTTCTTGATGCCTCATGAAGTCATTAGCTTCTACTTGGTCCAATTTTAATTTTAAGAAATGTTTTTCTTCCATGAGCTTTTGAACCTCCTTTTCTATTTGGTCAGTTCTATTTTTAAAATAACTCTTTTCTTCATTGAATTTTTGTACCTCTTTTTCCATTTGGCCAATTCTACTTTTTAAAAAACTCTTCCTCGTTGGAGTTTTATAGCTTTTTTCCCATTTGGCCAATTCAGCTTTTTTAAGAAGTTATTTTCTTCTTTCATTGCTTGTATTTCTCTTCCCCATTTTTCTTCTGCTTCTTTTATTTGATTTTTGAATTCACTTTTTGAGTTCTTCCACAGCCTGAGACTAATTCTCATTTTTCTCTGAAGTTTTAGGTGTGACTACTTTGCTCTCATTGTCCCGTTCTGAGCCTATGCCTTGTTCTTCTACGTCTCCATATTAATTTTCTATGTTTAGGTGGTTTGGGATTTGTTTTTTTGCTGTTTGCTCATTTCCCCAGCCTTTGACTTTTACTTTTGTCTTAAAGGTGGATGTGTTTTAAGAATAGAGGGCACTCAATTGGGGAATGGCTGAACAAATTATGGTATATGATGGTGATGGAATGTCCTATAAGGAATGATGAACTGCTTGATTTCTATATGAACTAGAAAGACTTCTGTGAACTGATGCAGAGTGAAAGGAGCAGAACCAAGAGAACAATACACAGAAACTGAAATACTATGGAACGATCAAATGTAATTGACTTTGCTACTAGCAGCAATGCAATGATCCAGGACAATCCCAAGGGACTTATGAGAAAGAATGCTGTCCACATTAAAAGAAATAACCGTGGGAGTAAAAACGCTGAACAAAAACATATGATTGATCATTTGTTTATATGGGTATATGATTTGGGGTTTAGGTCTTAAAAGATTACTCTATTATAAAATTGAATAATATGGAAATAGGTATCAATTGCTTGTCAGCTCCAGGAGGGAAGAGGGAAGAGGGGAGGGAGAGAAAAGAATCATGTAACCATGGAAAAATATTTTAAAATTTAATAAAAATAAAGTTTGTGCAAAGCAAAAGAAAAAAAAAAGAATAGAGGGCACTGTAAGTTTCAGTTCTTCTAAGGTGGAATAATGGCCTATGGGCTTCAGTCTTCTCTAAGAATTACTGATGGCTTGCAGTGCTCAAAGCGCTATGAGATACCATGTGCTCTGGCTCATATCCTCCCCTTAAGTCTGGGCAAGAGCTCTGGGCCTCACTTTGGGCTTACACAGGCCAGGCCCACTGCAAACTGCCTTGCTTTGGGGCTTGCAGACCTCAGTTAAGGCTTGGGCAGGGACTCTAAGCCTCACTTTGGGCCCACACCAGTCAGTAGCACTTCAGACTGCCTAGCCTGGGGCTTTGGGACTCAGGTCCTCCCCTAAGACTAGCTCACAGAGGACTGCCTTGCTGGGGTTCAGGTCTTCAATGAAGAGTTGGATAGGGGCTTAGAGCCTCACTCAGGACTTACACTAACCCTGCAATGGAACTTGGCAGGGTGAGTAGGTGGGTAGCTCCACAGGCTTGGGAAGGGGCTCTGGACATTCCTTTAGGCTTGAATAGGCCAGGAACTGTGGACTTCCTTATGCTTGGGCTTGGGGAGGCCTCACTGAAGGATTATATTAGGGCTTGGAATTTCAATATATGGGTGTAGGGTGTTCTCCTGATGGATGAGGCAGAGTTGCAGGGTCTCAAAGTTGGCTTACAGGTTCATAACCTAGAGCAAGTGGGAAGTGGGCAGTTTGCTGTTAGCTTGTGTTGGAACTACTTAGTGAGGCTTTGCTGCTGGCTATACTCCTCTCTAACGCCAGTAAATAGACCCTCTCTGCCTATCTTCCAAGTTGTTTTCTGCAGGAAAGCTACTTCACTCTCCTCCCTTGCTGGTTCAGGTATTCATTTTGAGGCATTATTTTAAAGTTGCTTTGAGAAGATTCTCAGAGTGGTTCCAGCTTTCCATGCTTCAACTCCAGGATGGAGCAGAAGATTTTAAAAATAACTCAGACTATTGACAGTCTATATATTTTAAATTTGTCTTTGATACCCTGAATGGGAAATTCTGGCCTAATGGACCTATGATAAACTACCAGAGGAATTAACTCTCATCCATCTTGAAATTTTCAATATAACTGAAGCCAAAATGAAAACAAAATTGTATCTAAATGGGAGGATGGCTCACCAGTTCTAAGAAAGGCAAATAAAGGAGTTTGTAGGTTCTATCATGCACCAAGAGCAACAAAAGCAATTTGGTCTTTGTTCTCTATCTCACAGTAAATACTTGTCTACTACCATGAAAATAATTACAGCACACACATAACTTCTATGCACATAATGACGATGTGTAGAAATCGCAGGAATTGGAATGATTTCCCCAAATCCATTTTAAAAATACTTAATGACTTAAAAACATAGATAAACAGGAAAAAATAGCTAGAACTATGATGAAAAACATGAATAAGGAATAAAGAATGAGAATGGCTGAAGATTTGAAAACTAAATAAATTTGGAAATATTTTTATTAGAAAATAATTAGAAGGCATCAGACATAGTAAGAACCAAACAACATTACCAAAAAAAAAATCATTTTACTTAGAAAAGAATTGAATCCTAAATGTGATGGGATTCATCCCTAAGTCATCTGTCTATTTATATTTGGGCTAATCTACAAAAATCAAAATCAGTACAAAATTTCTTTTAAAAAATTAAAATAAAAAAAGGAATGAACAGATAAAACTCCATCTTGACTACTTTAATAAGTTATTGATAAGAAGTGGAATATGGATGGAATAAAACACAAAGACTACAGTAATTTCAAATAATGTAAATCAAATGTCATAACAAGGAAATCAAAAGAGCCTTCATTAGTAAATAAAAACTGAATTATCTGCTGCTACATGGAGATATGGCAATGAAGAGCAATACTTCTTTAAAATACAAATTTATATTTTAAACTTTTGAAGGATTATGGATTATGAGTACTATTACTTTGTGAAACAACAACAGTAAGAAGAATAAAAGCAGTTTAAAGAATGCTTCATGAGATCTAAATAAGCACTCATGTCAAGATTAATTTAAAATGAAAATGAGAACACAAGAAAAAGAGCTCCAATTTTTTTATAACAAACTTTTTTTTAACACCATCACAGATGGAAATGTCACCATATTTGGCCTTTGATTTCATAGCTGTACATATAGAAGACAAAAATGACACTCAAGAAAACAAAGAGAGAAAAAGCAACTAAATTATAACAAGTGCACAAAGAAAAATAAACAATTAAGAGGGTACTATGGGACTAAATCACAAGAAACTGGAAAGAGGAAATGACACCAAAGATGAATGGGGAAAATGTTGGCCCTTAATAATTTTTTAAAAAGTGAAAGAGAATAACAATAATTACCAATCTATAATTCCCATATTTTATATAACTTTTTTGAGAATTACACAAGCATTGTTGTCATCTTTGATGAGAGACTGGATAGATTCTTATAATCAATATTTTTAAAGCTGTAAAAAATACAAGATCCAACTCCTGTTATTTGTTGATTTAAAAAAAATTTTTTTTAAGCATTGCATTTGGGAGAGCAAAATAACACCTTAAATGTTTTATTCCAACAAGGTGTTTTCTCATCTATACATCAACATTATTCAAGATTCCTTAAAAGATAACACCATCCATCCCTCTACTCTTTTAAAATGTCTTTATCAGTCATTTTCCACTCACAGGAGCTGAGAAATGTATAACTGAAAATCTGTTGCCCTAACTACATATCCCAAGAGCCCACCGACTTCCTGTCATTACGTACTTCCTGTAGAGAGAGGATAAAGGGAGTGGTCGTTGAGGCTTCTCCTCTCCAATGTAGAATCAGCAATGATGGTAGTAAGTGGGGATTTCGAAATGGCTAAACAGTCATGGGCACATGGTTTTTATTTTGTAACTTCCTTATTCCTTGATTTCTAATGATCATTTAATTCCTTAAAATGTAATATTTTTATTATTGAGATTTAATTTTAACATACACCAAGGTCATGATGATGAACCTATGGCATGCAAAGACCTCTCTCAAAATAGTTTTTTCTTCAGTGGAAATGAGCAGGCCCTGGGCTTGGCCAGCTGGTAGCCCAGTCCCATCCTGTAGGGGGTGAAGGGGAGGGAGTTATTGCACAGTCATGGGGCAGGGCATGGTACAGGGTCCCTAAAAAGTTCTAAAAGGTTTGCCATTACTGCACTAAGGTCTAAACCAGGGCTCTATAGAAAATGAAAGTGGCCCTGATATTCCCAAATTATATAAAGTATTTTTCAACCTGAAACAACTATTTAAATGTAATATAATACTACGTTTATATTACCACTGGGAAACTGCAAACCTACTTTAATAATCCCAAATTTTTTCCAGTCTTGACAAAGGTGTATCTTTTTCCTATCAATATATTACCACTGATGTTGTGCTAGTCATGAATTACTGCAGTCTGGAGAATTAAAAATGAGTTTCACTCAGAATCTGTTGTGAAAGTCAGTTAACAATTTAATATCTCTTAATGTCAAGGTATGTCTGTGTCACTCTCCTCCTTCCCCCATTAATAAACTTCAGGCTCCTTTTCACCTTAAGGATAAAAAATAAGGATCAAAAAATAGGTCTGTTTAACCTCCAAAGCTGTTACTTACTCCTACCAGTCTTCTTATACATTATACCCCTTCTCTCTTCACCACTACCAACTACTCCATAATCCAGTGATGTTGAAAACCATTTCTGACATCTAGCTTCCTTTCTATGCCTATAACAAGATAATACATCTCCCTACTCCAGGTATTTTCATGGGCTTTTTCATATGCCTGGAATGCTTTCTCTCCTCATCTCTGCTTCCTGGCTTTCCTAGCTTTCATTAAATCACAGCTAAAATCCTACTTTATACAGGACACTTTTCATGATAACCCCCTCCCCCATTACCAAATCTAGTAACTACCTGCTGCTGATTATATCCAATTTATGCTGGATAGAAAGTTTTTTATATATAATCTTTTTTATGCTTTCTTCTCCACTGGACTGTAAGCTTCTAGAGAGCAGGGTATGTCTTTTTCCTTTCTCTGTAAACCTCAGTCCTCAGGACTTTCTGAAACACGTAGAAAGCACTTAAGAAATGTTTGCGGGCTGACTGGTAGTTCTGAGAATGCAACATATAGCAAATAATAAATTTCAGTGTTATCAGGGAAATATATGATCAAAAACAAAGAAACTGGACTAGTATTATAGCAAGAATGAGAAACATCAACAGACATCCTACTGATGTCAGAAATGGTTTTCAGCATATTGTATGGCTGCTGACAGGATTTATTTCTAATATATACTAAATTAATTCTACATCTGAGTTTTGAATTAGAATCTCTATACTTATTCCTTTATGACACATCCAAAGAACCTCTTCTATAGCTAAACAGAAAAGAAAGTGAGATTATGGAAGAGATTAGGAATTCTGTCTTATGCAGTAAAGAGAACCAGTTTATACTAGATATACCCACACATAGCCCAAACAAGCCCTTCAGCCTTTCAATGGGAATCATGCTAGAGGTTGATTTTAACCAGGCAAAATTTTATTTCTCTCCTACGTAGTTGGGAGCACAAAACAGATACATAACTGCTACATTCCCCAGGGGATGGGGAGGAGATGAGAGTTCATATAGATTACTTCCCCATTGGTTATTCATCAATTAGGGATGTCTTAGATGTCATGGGGAAGACCAGAGAGAACTCCCAAATGGTATTTAGGGAGCCATACATGGGAACTATGGTTACAAAAAGAATCATCTAAATTAATTTGTCTTAATAAATTAATTATACAATAATTATAAAATATCAAATTATTACCTAGAATTATACCCCTCTGCATTTCTAATCATTATACCACCCTATGGTGAAATTAAAGGGATGGTACAGACAAGAAGTGAACAAGATAGTCAGGATTGCAATCTGCATCATTGTAGAGAACTTTCAAATCAAGGAGATCATAGATCTATTTGAGAATTAGATTGAAGAGAAATCTCTAATAGTATAAAAAGCACAGGGTTTAGTCCTCATCTTTAGTCCTCTCAATATCTTGAATGAAGACAAAAAGATATGATGAATGACACTAAGCTATGAAGTACTCAGAATCTGGACTGAAAATGAATTCAATAGACTTGTATGATATGCTAAAATTAAGAGGATCAAATTGTCATGGCAAACAAGAAAGTTTTAAAGTTCCTACACTTAGATTCCACCCTCCCCTCCTTCAATTCCCCTGCTCCCAGGAAAAGACCTACCTGGTTAATAACAATTCATATGAAAAAGACCCAAGGCTTTTAAGTTGTTTAGAAGTCCCATATGAGCTACGTGTGAATTTAATATAACTTGTACTCCCCTTATTCTGTTTGAAAACCCATTTTTGGTTGGTGTCAATCCCACCCTTTGACTGGCCACCTAGTGGCTACCTGACTGCTCCCAAGGGGCTTGCTTAAGGCCCCTTGCAAATTGTGGAGTGTCAGAAAGCCAGGGCTCAGACCAGGACTGAGGTTGTCTGTCCAACAAGAGAATTCTAGGAGAAATAGTGAAAATTGGCTTTTTATAAAAAAGGGCATGGAGGCACTAGATATGGGGCTTTCTGTGCCCAGGGACTGAAGACTCTTGCTGGCCTCGAGGGCTGACTAAGACAGTGTGAAGAGATGAATTAGGTGTAGCCAGGTGATCATGTGATCTCTCTCTCTCTCTCTCTCTCTCTCTCTCTCTCTCTCTCTCTCTCTCTCTCTCTCTCTCTCTCTCTCTCTCTCTCTCTGCATACATACACACCCCATTACTAATAAACAATTATAAATTAATATACAGTCTCCAGAGAATTTTAATCATAACTGCTAACAGAATGACCTGGTTATCTATACCACCACCCACACACACACACACAAAAGCTATAGAAATCTTTTGCTGAATAGACATACAGTGTTGACCACATAAAATAGCCAAATATAAATATAAATCCCAACCGAATTAGCACAGGTCAGACCATATCTAGAATGCTGTATTCATTCTTGGGTATATCATTTTAAGGAAGATATTCATAAGCTGGATCATGGCCAGATGAAGCCAACTGAATGGTGATGCACATAAAACCATGTCATGTGAGGAACAAAAAGTATGCATCAAAATATGAGGTTAATATTTTCTAAATATTTAGAGACTGTAGAAATTAATAGCTACCTTGGGGTAAACTCAGAAAAGTAAAGCTGGTAGTGGCTATTTCCTCTTCTCTGCAAGCACAATTAAGAGTTCCTATTAAATGTAGACTGCAGAATTTGCTAAAACTGTAATATTTAAGAAGTGTTGGAATAAACTAAATCCAACTTTTTTCAAATAAATCCAACCAATCCATGGTTAAAATCCTATTTTTCTTCCATTTACTATGGACTTCATCTAAAGTAATTATTGTCAATATTAGTAGTACTAGAACAATTGTGAAAAAAGATTCAAGCAAAAAGTGCTACAAGTTTATTTGCATTGGAAAATACAGGACCTGACACTAGAATATGTAATTTGAGAAAAGAGAACAACTTTGCATAATTTATGACTATTTTTAACATTCATTTGTAATGGATAAAGATGAAGATGATTGAAAACCACCTCCTACTCACAAAATGATCTCTTGTATAAAATTAACTTTTTAATTTGACATTTTGAGTTTATATGCTGTTTAACAGTGTTCTGTTACTCAAGTTTTTAAAAGAAATTAAAACTATTCTAATATAAAAATATTATTTATTCTCAATAATGTCTTTCATCTGAGTAAAAAAATCCCCAAATCCTCTAAGTCTCAATTCAAGATAGATTTCCATTCTCTAATAATATAGAATCATTAGCACCACCCAACATGAGATAACACAGTCAAATGCAAATACTAAAATGAGTTATTGTAAATAAAGCATCAAATTGCAAGAATGCAAGAGGTACTTTTACCACTAGCTTCCCACCAAATTTTTGAGAAGGGATAAGCTGTCAGGAAAAACTTTTTTTCAAGTTAAAAATTTTAGTATGCAATAGTAGGCCAAGCAAAGATTAACTCTACAATTTCTCTTTCAATACTTACCAATTGCTAAGACATAAGAATAAGAAGTCATCCAAATTATGTAACCAGTGAGAACACAAATGTCTGGATGAATAGTAATAATTTCTTAATAAGTATATCATAATTATTTTTACCTGTAACATCACCATAAAACTGAAAGCTATGATCAGTTTTTCTCACCTTGTCCCTTTGTCCTAATTTTAATTAATTCTTTTCCCTCAACTGTACTACTTTAAAAAGACAGCCCTATTTCTTTGCTTATAAAACCCAATATAGGAAATGTTCCCTTAACATTTTATCTGTTAACTTTATGCTACTGCAACAATGTTCTAATTTGAATTATTTTGTATTTTTACCCCGATAAACAGTCATAAGAAGGCATGAACATTCTTTTCCTACCCTGAATTTAGCTTTTGAGAATGAGGGCCTGTTAGGCCAAGTTGACAAACCATTTATTACATACCTACTGTGTGCCAGGAGCTGTGTTAAGGGATAAAGATACTTGAAATGGCACCAAAAAAAAAAGGCCTTGTTCTCAAGGAGTTCACAAAGTTTAATGGAAGAAACAACATTCAAACATCTATAAACAAACCAAATATACAGGGTATCCCAAAATTTTAGTGAAGTTTAAACTATTAAAGGTTTAGTAACTTAAAACTGCACTATGACTTGGAAAAGCAACTAAAGCTCAAAAGTGCAATTGGAATGTGGGGACATCCTGTATACAGGATAAACTGGTGATAATCTTAGAAGGCAGAATTAAGGGGGATCAGGAAAGGTATGCAATGGTTCATAAACAAGCCCCAGCGACGTAAGCCATTCCAAACAACTGAGGTGTGACTTAAGAACTAAACCTATCTAAAAAGAAAATAATTGTACTATCTTTAATTAAAGAAAGCGATTCCGTCTCCAAATTCATTTGTCTTAATAGATCTGATCAAATTCCATCAATTGGTTCAGGTATTGAAGAAAAAACTAGTGTTTTTGGATAATCAGCACTAAAAAAAAACAAGTGTCTATCTCCAACAATAAGCAAACCTGTTTTCCATTAATCTGATAGAAGAACTTTAAATGTTGGGATGGGGCAGTGAACAGGGCTAAGACATCACCTACATGCTAAGTCTCTGGGCTCCAAAAAAGAGATGTGGCGATCTCTTCTTCGAATAAGGTTTCTTCTTCACGGAGGAAAGGGGGAGGTGGGCAACCTGTAGTTATGGTTACAAGAAGGGAGGGGGGAGTGTTTGGTGGACACCACTTTCCTCAGGTCGCCTCCCATCCCTCTCCTCCCCCTCCCTCTCTCCCTCGCCAAGGTGAAGCCCCGAGGGCCCCAGGTGGGTAGGTCGCCGCCTCCACACCTGAAAGCCCCAGGGACTGATAAAGAAGCCCGGGGTAGACCCACCGCCACCCCCTTTCACCCTCCAGCTTACCTCGAGTTTGTGATTAATTTGGGACACAGTCTGGGCTTTGTGGCAGAGCTGTGCGAAGCAGGAGCTCAGGCTGGTCATCTTCTGGCGCCCCTCGTAAGTGATGTCTGCTTGGTCAGGGTCGATTTCGCCCAAGAGCAGGTCCACGTCCACAAAGGCCTTGTCAAACTCCTTCTCCAGCACTTCCAGCCACCGGAACATCGATACCCCCCCGGGGGGCACCCCTGAGGCGCATGAAGCACCCCCGGAGACCCCGCCGGGCCCCGCCGAGCACGGGCCGCCCGCCGACATGGCACTGCCGAGGGCCTCCCCTTAGCCTCTCCCGCCGACCCCAGCCACCTGCCCGAGGGAAAGGAACAGCCCGGACCGAGCGCACAGGGAACGCGCTGCCGCCGGTCCTGCCTCCCTGTCCTCTCGCGCAGGTAACGACGTGGACCCAGCTCTAAGGGTGGTAAAGGGATGAAGCAGAGGAAGAGGCTGCTACGGAGACGGAACTAGCAATACAGTGTGTCCGTGTCGTACCCCCCCTCAACCCCCGCCCCCTTTGCGCACGCGCAGAGGCAATCCGCCACCGGCGCTGGAGAGGGAGGAGTGGGAAGGGGCAAAGGTCAACTCCTGGTCTGTGATAGGCTTCTGACTGGACCCATCCTCTTCGTGGCCATCTTGGATACTGGCAAGTTGTGGAGTGAGAATTCATAGAAGAGTTGGAAATATTGAGTAGCGTCACTGTCTACGTGGGAAGGCACAGAGGAAGAGCAAGGGTGTCCACGTCGCATAGAAGAGTAGCCTCCGTCCATCTGTCCTTCGGTCAGATCCAAAAGTTGCGGGGGCAGGAGGAGCTACTGGGGCAAGAGCAATGAAGTATCACATGCACGTGCGCAGTAGGCACATTTTGGCTCTTCTGACGCGACATTACGTCTTTTCCCTCCCCATTCTCTCCCCAGCGTGTGGGCGTGTCTCGCTTTGGGTTATTAGCATATTGGCTGTCTACCAAGGTATCTATCCTAAGCATCTTTTGGTCACTCTAGTGATTCGTACTGACTACGTGACTGCATATTCCTTAACTTCTCAGTGTTCTAGGAAACTAAGGATATACGTTGCAGAGGAAGTGCTGACCCACATTGGTAATAAATTTCCTCACCAAGAAGTTCTCCCTACCCATGAAATCACTTAACTTTGGGAGAAAATAATTTTTATAAATATTAACCAACAATATTAGTATGTTTAGGGAGTGGAGTGGAAACAGAGAAGAGAAATCAAAGAAAAAGATTTATTGTAGCAGAAACATGAGTTCCACATCTATAAAGAGCTGTTGTGTGGCTCAAAGGAGGCAGAATAGATAACTCCTCCAGACATTAATTCCTGCCAGTAGAGGAAGCAGATTAGGAGTGGAGGCTACCACTACTCTGCTAGGCACAGAAAAAGGGTATCCTAGTTAGAAGTATGCCTGTCTACCCCCTTAAACATTCTTCATCTAGAGTTCAACTAATCTAGGTTCAACTAACTTGTGATTACTTTGTCATTTGGAAGGAAAAGATAACTCCAAGCTCTGTATTCAAGTCTTGACCCCTTTCCCACCAAATACCACTTTCCCAAAGAAGATACCTAGCAAATAGCAAAGGAATTCACTTATCCAGATCATAGCAAAACAAATCAAAGAAGGCATAGAGGAGAATATATAACAAACAGTTCAAAATAAAGGGCTCTCCCATTGGCACTGAGATTTATCTCAACCAAGAGTATCCTTAATTTCACTCAAGGCATAATTCCCTGAAATCTCTACTGTAACATGCTAAAGACAAGGAAATTGTGGAGACTATCAGTTCCACTTATATCTTTCCAGAGTCTTATTCCTTCAATAACCTGAAGTGGAGTTGGTCTATTTAATCTTCCTTCTCCAGGCTGAAATCCAGAAGTCCCTGAAGGAACTCAAAGTTCAAAGAAGATTTGAAGTCTTAAAGGGAACTGGACCTACTGAGTTCTAAAGATGAACTACCAAAATCTGGGGCTCTCTGCCTCCCACCAAATCCACCCACTTACCAATGAGTTTTAAGACAGGACTTATTCTAATTTGGCATTGTATTGACTATTAAACCTAAAGATGCAACTGTAGAGAAGTGACTGCTGAGGTGTATGATGGACATATTACACCATGTGGCAATTTTCTCCTTCAAACTTCTCCCATGGAAATTTTTATTTAGGTTAGTTCAAGTTAAAGAGTAATTTTGAAATTGGGAAGTTGTTACAAAATGATAAAGGAGACTTTAAGGAGTATGAGATATAACTAACAATATATTTGCCTAGGACAAACAAAATAAAAACAATTAGGAGAGAAAAGAGGGGAGGGAATGCTATGGCAACGATATGACTGCAGAGGCCATTTTCCTGTGAGAGAATACCGTCTGCCTATTGCCCCTGCAGGGTTAGAGGACATGGTTATTAGTAATTAGACAGTGGGCATGGCAGCCATCTTCTAGACTACTGCCTCCCTTCCACCAATGCCTTAACATTACACTGAAGAAATCAGAACTAGACAACTGCAGTTATAGCTAGTTTAAGTGAAATGAACATGGAGGCTACAATTAATAGAGAACAGACAATAGAATTAAGGGGCA
Organism: Monodelphis domestica; assembly: GCF_027887165.1. Lineage (NCBI taxonomy): Eukaryota > Metazoa > Chordata > Mammalia > Didelphimorphia > Didelphidae > Monodelphis > Monodelphis domestica. The sequence goes on from NC_077228.1 coordinate 385,537,026, forward strand.
TCAAGAAGAGCTTCCCAAAGAAGGTGAGATTTTACCTGAGATTTGAAGAAAGTCAGAACAAAGAGGTATATAGGGAGAGCATTCCAGGCATGGGGGACAACCAATGGCAGTGCTAACAATCAGATAATGGAGTGTCTTGTTGGGTGAACAGCAAGGATCCCAGTGTTGATGAATAGAAAAATATGTAATAAGGTATAAGAAGACCAGAAAGGTGCGAGGAGGGCAGGTTATGGATATCAAACATGAATTTTTATTTGATCTTAGAAATGACAGGGAGCCACTGGAGTATATTAAGTGTTTGGGGGGGGGGGGGGCGCAAAAGGTCAGACCTGCACTAAAGGTAGATAACTGACAGCAGAGTTGAGTGGTGAGAGACTATTACGAGACCAACCAGGAATATTCTGCAGAACTCTAAGCATGGGGTTAAAAAGGACCTGTACCATGATGCCAATAGTGTCAGAGGAGAGAAAGAGATATAAACAAAAGATGTCATGAAGGTAAAATGGATGAACCTTGACAATTGAATATGGGGGTGGTAGTGAGAGAATGAGGTGTTGAAAAGGATACTTTTAGCGTTGTGACTTAAACTATATTAATTATTGGTCGCCATGGGATATCCCAAATGATATACCCAAGTCAGCTGGAAATTTATGGTAATTTTAATTAATATAGAGGAAAGAAATTAAGGAGAAGGGAGAGGGAAAAGGCATAGGATTTCTCCTGCCTGGCCTGTGCCAGGAGGAAGATTAGAAGCTTCTAGGAAGATAAAGTTTGGAGAGTAAAGGAGGAAGGGATCACCTAAGATGCCTGAACCTGAATTAGCTCAAGGGCAAACTCACCACCAAAACCCAGACAAATAGCTGCCACCATGCCAAGATGTCAGAAAGCTTAGCACGCTGTAAGCCAGAGCCACATCTCTGGGGAAAGAGAGCAATGAGAGGAAGTAACGTGAAATATATAGACGATTTTACATCACTTTCCTGTGTCTCATCTATACAATGGTAGCTTAAGCTTGATTTAGGACAGACCAGGGATCTGTGAGCTGTTTCTGATTTGTCATTTTTCTCTATCAAAGGCCATCCTCCTAAATCCTTAATCCTTAAGTATGGTTATAAACATTCCTGTTTTTGTTAGACAAAGTAGGGTGGAGCGATGTAAAGTTCCCAATACATCCCTGATTTTGTTAGACTAAGTATCTTCATTGTTACAACCAGGACATAGCTAAATCCAATCTTCACGATCCTCCCTGATGCTCATTGGGAGACTAGTCTCCCCATTGATCATTTAACATAATCATCTTGTAGTCCTAAAGTACTTCTAACTACAGATTGTGAATCTTAAAATTAACTCAGACCGTGCCTTAGAAGATTTGGTCTAGCTATTCTCTATTGTAACAATGGAGATACTTAAGAATTAAGAATGTATTGGGAACTTTTAAAATTACTCCACCCTAATCAGACAATGCCTTAGGGGAAGATAAAGTTGTAAACTCCTGATGGAACAATGAAAGTCCCCAACTCATACCTTATAGTAAAGCTAGAACCTTAAGCTAGGTCTATTTTTATGTCTAATACAAAAAGGTGTTAAGTACCTGTAAAGTTAAATTAGTACCTAAAAGGTCAGGAAACTTACAAAAGGCAAGCTTAACAAAGAGTTGTGAAGTACTCAAGAGATTTAATCTAACCAGAGAAGATGAAAACCAAATAATGTGAAAACTAAGAATGGGCAGTCCTGGGAAAAAGCATCTAATGTGATTGGTGGATGTGAAAATTTAGGGGAGGTGACATAAGAGAAAAATTCTCTTTAAAAGGAGGTCAGTTGAATTGAGTGAGATTTCTGAACTCAGTTCAGGAGATTGAGTTCAGTGGAGAGCTGGAACTCAGCCTGGAGAATTCCCCCTCAGACAGCTTCTTGGAGACGATCTTGTGGTGAGTGATAAAGACTGACTCGCTCTCCCTTAGGCTCAGGCCTAGGCCATTTTGGCCTAGGCCTTTTTCTATTGCTTGGCTCAGCTTGAGCCAGAGCAATTTAAATTAATTCTCTCTCTCTCTCTCTCTCTCTCTCTCTCTCTCTCTCTCTCTCTCTCTCTCTCTCTCTCTCTCTCTCTCTCTCTCTCTCTCTCTCTCCCCTTCCCTTAATTCCTTCTCTCTTTATTAATTAAAATCTCCATAAAATTCCAGCTGACTTGGTTAATTTTTCATATTTGGGAATTTCCCATGGTGACCACTTATTTTAGATTTTAAGTCAAGGCACTAAAATTATCCTTACAGTTTTGGCCAAAACCTTTACAGTTTTGGCATTACAGTTTTTAACGTTCACAAGATGTATACAATATTCATTTTCTAAGGGGAAATTACAATAGTTAGATAATGAGGGAAATAGAAGAAAGACAGCAAAACCAATGTTTGCTGAGCACATTGACAAAAACCAATTAGGGGGCAGTCCCCTTTTGGCATAGGAATATACATTCAAATAAATGTTCAATCAAACTTCAGTTCAATCAACCACACTCAAAATTCATCCTTGATCTTCTTGATGTAGTGTAGGTTTTCTGGCATCTTTCTGCAACAGTTCATTCTCTGGATTTAGGAGTTAGCAAGCTTCTTCCTTGATCTTTCTCGAACAAAAATTTCAAAATCTTGGATTTTTATTAAAATACAATCCCCCCTGAAGTGGGTGTTAAAAAAAAACATCCAGTTCAGCTCAGGATGCAATGTTTGAGTTATGAATATTAAAAGGAAGAGAAAAACAAAACCAAAAACATAAGGAAAAAATGGAAGAAAATTAAACTTTTGGGAGAAAGAAAAAAATTCAAAATCGGAATAAAAATACCAAAATCTATGTATATAAAATGTTGAGTAAGCAAGAATAAATTCATAATAGGCCTTTGTACAGGTCCAATTTAAAGTAATTTCTATCCCACAAGTCTGTAGGACAGAATGCAATAATATTTCACTTACCCATTTGCAGCCAAAACTACAGGAAGTTGCCATGCTATAAGAAGAAAAGGAACTAGAATTTTATTTTGATAGGGAAGTGTCATTCCCTGGTCTGATTTTACCTTCATTTTCAGGGATAGAGGGAGTCAGGATGATAGCTAAACTTTGGTACTTATCTGTAAATATTTTCACAAAGACTGTGGATACAAGGAAGGCCTACATCTTAACATATGTCAAGCGTTGCACCCTCAAGTCTCACACTAGGTTCAAGTCTTTTGTATTAGCTTAGAAGTGCATCAATCCTACCTGGATTGGTTTATTACTTTTTTTTTTGACCTGTGTGCTCTTTTTGCAGTATTCAGGTAAAGTCTGTGCTCCTTTTTGTTCCTGTTTCCTAGAATCAGACAAAAACATTAATCACAGTCCCATAACAATTATCAATAAATGGCAGATTCCCACAGTTTAAAGCTGACTTGGGTATTTTATTTGGGATATCCCATGGCGACCAATAATAAAGTTTAGGTCACAACACTAAAATTATCCTTTATAGTTTTTGGCTGATCGTGTCAGTTGTGATGAAATACCCTCAATCTTCTTAACTTTCCTAAACTTTTCCTCTACTGTGACTATCCCTAAGTTCAGCTTTTAATAGCTTATTTTGATCAGCTGTAGAGGTAAGTAAATTTGGATTTTTTCCCCTCTTTCCTTAAATTAGATAGAAAACAGCTGTTTTTCTTTAAAACAAAAAAACAAAAGCAGCAGAACTGGGAAAGAGGTTTAGCTGCGAATCCCCTTTCCCTCAAGGAATAACTGCCCAGATTACTCTCTATTAGGAGTGAGGGAAACCTAGAAAGAGTTTTGGCCTTGTCCTGCTCCCCATGTGTTTTGTGAAGCCTGCTAGGAAAATAATTACAAAACATATATATAAATGAATACTACATTCTTCGACATTTATATGGCAGTTGAAGAATTAGGAACATTGAAGAATTCAGCATACCTCCAATTTTTTAAATTATTAGGTAATGTCATTTTTTTTTACTCCTCAGTACTGTGTTTAGAGATGCTAACATGAAAAAAATTATTTGAAGCTAAAATACAAGAAATTATGCAAGAATCTGAAGCTAAAATATAGAAAATCATGCAAAAATCTGAAGATTAAACACAGGAAAACATAAAAAAACATGCAATATAAAACACAGGAAAATAAAAAATTTGAGGCTAAAATGCAGGAGAACATGCAAGCCACCAATTGGACAATTTAAAATGTTTCTTATAGGACCAATTGGCAAATATCCACCCCACCAAATTTCTGGTTTGATCCTGACAGACCTGTTTCTGAACCTCTTAGGAAATTTCCTTCCCCGAAATAGCTAGAAACCTTCCCTGAAATAGATGGAAAACACCTTCCCTATAGCTCAGCTAACAGAATGGTTCTCTCATGGTCTGCAAATCTTGGCTGAACTTAATCCCCAAGACCCTTCTCGTGAAATCCCAGTTTCTAATGTTCCTTCTCCCTCACAAAAGCCACTTCTAGCCCAAAGGAAATCTTGTCCTTCTAAAGAAACTCGTCTTAGTCAAACTGACCCACAGGTACAAAATTCAATTAGAGGCCTGTTTCCTCTAAGAGAAGTACCTGAAATAGGAAGAAACGGGGATGTGGTGACTTTAAGGCACAATATACCGTTTACTCCCCAAGAAATAAATGAATTTACACAAAATATTCCCACATATGAACAATATCCCTTTCTAGTAACAAAAAAGTATGACAGACATATTTTTTCAGTATAATTCATCTTACAAGGATGTTGAAAACTTGCTACAGGCTTTTTTAACTGAACATGAGAAAAATAAAATAATTTCTCATGTCAACAAAACTTGGGGGCTCATTTCAGGATCCCGAATGGGACTATAACAACTCTGAGGATTATTTACAACTATACTGTTGTAGAGAGGCCATCTTAACAGCAATGAGAGAGTGTGCATACAGTACAGATAAGTGGACAGAATTTGAAAGAATTAAGCAAAATGAGGAAGAGACATCCTCCAGCTTCATGGACAGAATAATTGAGTTTGGGATTTTGATCTATCTAAAGAAAATTGCATAAGACAAGTTAGAAGGCACTTTGTCAATAACTCTTGCAAAATGATTAGGGATTATTTTAGAACACACTGCCCAAGATGACTAGAGATGGATCTTGAAGAATTTTGGAAAACAACTCTATATATTTCAAAGGGAAACAAAGAAAAGGAGGAAGAAAATAATGATCTCGTGGAGGAAGTAAAGAAAGAATTGAGATGTTTAAAAGATAAGATGGCTAAAATGGAAAGTGGGAATGATACTCAACCAATGGCACTTGCCCCTCTCCAGGAATCTAATTATCAATCCATCACCTGCCAATTCTGTGAGAAGAAGGGCCACAGAATTATAGAGTGTAGAACTTTACTCAAGGAACTCAGAAGGTATTATCTGTAGTTTAATAGAAACTACAGAAGTGATAATTATGGAAATAACTATAATAATGATTATGGAAACCACAACTTTAGGAATGATAACTATAGGAATAGATATTGCAAAAATGATAACTCAAACCAAATGACTCCACAACAATATAACTTAAGTGGTGCTCATCCAAAAAATACTTGAGGCGCTAATGCCCCTCAGGGGGGTGCCCAAGGAACTTCCCAAATACTATGGGGGGGAGGGAAGGGGGCTTGGAGCACAGGAATCAGAGGATACAACCTTTGATTTTCCAGACCCTGATGTCCTACTACCCATTGTCCCTATCCACTTCCCCCCTATACTAATGAACCCCATGTTTCCCTAAAGGTGGGTAACACCAATTATGATTGTCTTTTAGACACTGGAGCTTCCAGGTCTGTAGAGAGTACACCTGATTTACATTGTTATTCTGTTGGCTCAGAGAATGTAATGGAAGTGTCGGGAATACCCCAAAGGGTTAAAAAACTTTCCCCTACAATGGTGTCTGCAGGACCCCTAAAGTTACAACATTCCTTCCTTTTGATGCCTGACTCCCCTTTAAATTTGTTGGGGGAGGGACCTTCTATGCAAACTCAGAGTCACAATAACTTGCTCCCCAGATGGTTCCTTATCATTGGAAATACCCAAGGAATCTTTAAATTTATTCCCTGTAATTCTCTCAGAGAGTCAGGAAGGGAAAGAGCATCCCACCTTTGTAATACCTACAGATATACCAGAGTTCCTTTGGGCCACATCTTCTTCTGATGTAGCCATATTTAAATCAGCTATTCCTGTGCAGATTAAAACTAAATCTAGCCCACCTCCTTCCATTCCTCAGTATCCCCTGTCAAAAGAGGCAATAGAGGGTATTACCCCAGTAATTGCACAGGAAATAATAATCCCTTGTAAATCTGAATACAACACACCCATCCTGCCAGTTACAAAACCAAAAAGCGGGCCCGATGGCAAACATCTCTATAGATTTGTGCAGGATCTGAGGGCTGTGAACAATCACATTATAAAGAGACACTCCATAGTTTCCAGCATAAATACTATTATTTCCTCTATTCCTAGCACAGCTACATACTTTACAGTAGTGGACTTGTGCTCAGCCTTCTTTTCCATTTCCACACATGAGAACTCCAGGCATATCTTTACTTTCATAAGTATACATGAAGTCGTCTGCCCCAAGGTTATGTGGGAAGCCTGAGTTTATTTGCACAAATTTTGAGCCAAGACACAGATAATATAACATTTAAAAATAGCAAATTAATCAAATACGTAGATGATCTACTCTTGGCTTCAACAGATGCAGAAGCATGTCAGGAAGATAGTAAGCACCTTCTTTTGGAATTGCACAAAAGAGGGCATAAAATCTTGAAGGATAGGTTTCAGTGGTGTCTCCCTAAAGTAGAATATTTGGGGTTCATCCTGACTATGGGTTCCTGTTCTATTTCTCTAAAATGAATTGAAAATTTTCAAAATTTAAGTGCTCCTACCACTAAGAAAGAGTTGAGAGCAATTTTAGGAGCAATAGGGTTTTGTAGACAATGGATTCCATGCTATGGAGAAATTACTAAACCCCTTATAGCACTAACAAAGGATTTGGGTCCTGAACTCCTCAAATTAGAGCCAGAACACTTGTCAGCCCTATAAGATCTAAAACAGGCTATCCTGTCTGCCCCTGCTCTAGGTATCCCAGATTACAACAAGCCATTTACTTTCTATGTACATGAGCAAAGAGGGGTAGCTTCAGGTGTTTTAACTCAGACTTTGGGACCTTCTCAGTGCCCAATTGCTTATTATTCTGCCTAACTGGACCCAGTAGCATCAGGAGCACCACCATGTCTTAGAGGAAGAGCTGCTACAGTCTTACTAGTGACAAAAACTGTTGCTCTAGTATTAGGATGCCCATTAACAATTATGTGCCCACATGAGGTAGAAGCATTGTTGCTAAGGCATAAAACACAGGCATTTTCTGATCAGCAAATTACAAGGTATGAAATAACCTTGTTAAATAGCGAAAACATTACCTTGAAACACTGTACAACCCTTAACACTGCTACCTTGCTTCTATATTTACCAACTTCAGGAGAACCATTACACAGTTGTGAAACACTAGTGTCCATGGCAGAAAAGCTTCCAGATAATCTCTTGGACACTCCTTTAGACAATTCAGATCTGATCTTATTTACTGATGGTTCCTCTTTTATGAGGGATGGCATACGCTATACTGGAGCTTCTGTAGTAACCGAATTTGGCACTGAGTGGTCAGCATCACTTCCCTCTAATATTAGCACTCAAGGGGAAGAACTCATAGTTCTGAAACATGCCTGTATAATTGCCACGTATAAAAGGGCAACAATTTATATGGATTCTAGATATGCTTTTGGCATTTGTCACTCGGTCGGGATACTATGGCTCCAGAGAGGATTTTTAACCCCAGCTGGAAAATCTATAGCTAATGCAGAAATTATTAATGAAGTTCTTTCTGCTCTCCAGTTGCCAGAAGCCCTAGTTGTAGTTTATTGCTCTGCCCATACAGGTGGCACTGACCTTGTCTCTAGGGGAAATGATCAAGCAGATGCTGCTGCAAAGCTAGTGTGTAGGATGAAAGCATGATTACAAACTCTGGGGGAATAAAAGGGTGGTGGTACCCTCAATAGTAATAGAAAGTTTAGGAAGGGAGAGGGTTTGGAAGGAAAGTTAATGAGTTTAGTTATGAACATGCTGAGTTTGAGATTTTTATGGGCTATCCAGTTTGAGATATATGAAAAGTAGTTAGACTTGGGGAATTGTAGGTTAGCAGAGACATTTGGCTTGGGTAATTAGATCTGAGAATTACTAGAGATCATCAGGTGAAATGGTATAGAGAAGGAAGAGAATAAAGTTCAAGACAGAGTCCAATGGGATATCCTTGGTTAGTGGGCATGACCTGGATGAAGATACAGGAAAGGAGACTGAGGAATGGTCAGATTTCATCCAAAATAATAATAGCAAATAGCTATGGATATAGTTCTTTGTATGAAACCTTTCATGATCTTCCTAGTTGTTAGTGCCCCTCAACAAAATTCCTCTATTTCCACTTTGTATAAATTTTGTATTGATTTATCTGTATGCATATTTTCCCACCAAGAGAATGTAAACTCCTTGAGGAAAGAGACTATCTTGTTTTTGTCTATACCATCAGAATCAAATATAATATCTGGCACATAGTAGACACTTAATGAATGATTTTTGAATAAATAATAACAATGATCACCTTCTATGCTACTATCCATAACATTTTATGAACAAATATATATTTTAAACTAGTGTTGCTCTTTTTTTTGCCATTTATCTCTTCAGAACAAAATCAGATGTTTACTAGCTAAGGAGGTATTTTCTGGGTTCTTTTGTACTCCTCACTGTGGCAACTGATTTATGTTGCTAAAACTTCCTTAGGATATAGGGATACTTTGTACCAATGTCTCTTATCTATTTCTCATTTTTTCTGAATAGTTTTTTTGTTGTTGTTGTTTGAATGAGGCAGGCTAGAATTGCCTCAATTTCATGAACCATATATTTCCAATTATTTTTTCTTCTAATTTGGTAGTGATTTTAATCTTTGTTCTAACAAGGTAATGGTTGGTTGTACACAGGCATAAGAAATGACTCATTTATGTAAACAAAATTTTCCCTTTACTGCAATTTCATTCTTTAATTATTTTAGGTTGCCAAATTTGACTTCTCTCAACTTTTTTCTTGAGGAAGTATTCATGATATATACATATAAATCTATATTATCTATTCATTTGGTCCCTTTCATTTCTTCCTCTTAGGCTGTGTTTTCCAACAGGTTGTTTACTATCTAGCAATATGCCTACATTTTTCATTAAGTTCCCAAGCATTAAACATTTTTAATATGATTTTACTTAAAGAGACTTACTGATTTATTTTTTTAACTCCTACCTTCCACCTTAGAATATATACTGTATATTGGTTCCAAGGCAGAAGAGTGGTAAGGACTAAGCAATGGGAGTTAAGTGATTTGTCCAAGGTGATACAGTTAGGAAGTGTCTGAGACAAGAGTTGAACCTAGGACTTCCTGTCTCTGGGCCTGGCTCTCAATCCACTGAGCCACTTAGCTGCCCCCTTGATGTCTTCATTTAATTTCATTACCTCATTTTCTATGACAACAGATAATGGTTGCATGAATTGCAATTACGTTTCATGATGCATTTTTTTTTTTGCAAATGCTTATCATGAGCACTGCAACTTACTTTTCCAGATTTAATTTGCATTACTCCTCTTCTTCAAATTTTGATCTGACCAATTTGCTATTCTCAGAAATCAACACTCTGTCTCCAGCCTTCTTGCCTTTGTATTCTGCCTCAGTTTCCTGAACTATTCTTCTTTCTCATCTCTGCCTCTTAGAAACTTTACCTTCAAGTTCAACTTAAGTGCTACTTCCTATGGGAAGCTTCTTCTTCTTCCTTGGGTATTAGTGTTCATCCCTCTTCAAATGATCTTGACTTTATTTCTCTGTGTACATGCTATAGTTTTCCAGTGGAATGTAAAAGCTTCTTGAGAAGAAACTTTTTCATTTCTTCTTATATCCTGCTCTTAGCCTAGTTCTTTGAACATAGAACATAGGAGGAGCTTAATAACAGCTTTTTAAAATTGTTGATTGGCTCACAAAATTATGTTTCTTGTTGCATCTGATCAATTGCTAAAGTCAACTCTTCTATTTCTTTAATTTGCTTCTTTCTGTCTCTTTGTCTTTGTCTTTCTCTAGGCCTCTGTCTTTCTCTCTTTTTAAACCCTCACCTTCTGTCTTAGAATTAGTACTGCAAGGTGATGAGAGTTAAGTGACTTGTACAGGGTCACACAGCTAGGAAGTCTGAGGCCAAATTTGAACCCAGGACCTCCCATCTCTAGGCCTGGATCTCAATCCACTGAGCCATCCAGCTGCCCCTCTTTAGTTTCTTCTTTAAAAAACTACCCTTCCATTTAGTTTCAGCTTTCTCTTTTTCTTCTGTTATTATTTCTATAAGAATGTCAAGATTGGTAAGTAACATTTTCTTTGTGGTCAGAACCTTCTTCTTAAGCTAGGCTCCTACTTATAAAGCAGATATAATCTATTCTCAGGACTAAGCATGGGACCTCTCTATCATGGCAGAAGCAGTAGGAACTTGTATTCTATTAAAACCTTATATGGTTTCTCTAGGCCACAAACAGCCATTGGAATAAGACTTTATGGAAGGTCAGGAATATAGAGTGGTGATCTCTGCTAGCGGTAATGCAATTTTTAAACACATAGGGATGGTTTTCAAAGAGATCCAAGAGAAATATGCTTAGGAAAAAATCTTTACCAACTCTTTATGAGAATAATCTCTGTTTTTATCAAGGACATACTTGTTAGAAATATGAAGTCGCAGGAAAGCTTTTTCAGATGATATTCTGCAGTAGTTCTTGTATTTGCCATTATACAAGTGAATGAGAGGTAATGGATAGAAAATGCCTATTGTCCAAAAACTGATACACAATTAGACAGACAACCCATTGATCTGATAAATCCATGTTGGACATTCGCTGTTAATAGATAATAAACTGGACTCAGTTAAAGTAGGAGAACAGGCTATATTATCTTTGAAAAACTGCACAGTTTTTACTATCTCCAAGCTTTAATAACTCTAAACTCCTAAAACCAAAGATTTGCCTTTTTTAACATCAATATTCTTCCAATTATGTTGAATAAGTATAAATTATAGAATGCCAAAGTCTCACAAAAAGAACTAAGGTTGTTAGTCATCAAAAAGACAATGAAGAAGTTTATGGTAAACTTAACAAATGTTACTACTGAACCATGTGAAGAGAATGTAAAAGGTAAATGTATAAAGGGAACTGTAAGACTACAGAAAAAGATAGGCCAATTATATGGTGAGAATTGAGGGCTAACAGATGAAGTCTCTTTTAGTATTAGTAACAGTATCTATTAGTATCCACTCAGCAGAAGATCTAGAGGAATATCCTTAGCATGTTGGATAGATCACCTATGAAAAATTTATGAGAGAACATGAGTAAAAGTCACATAGGACAATATGTACCATTTGATATTTGCCTCATTGGACAGATTACTCACCTCAGTGAGATTACTAATCTCTTTAAGTATAGTTCTAATAAATTTGTAAAGTTCTTTAAGGTTGGAAAAATGCTTTCCTATACTTTTCTCAGTAGCCCTTGAATAGAGGTAGTGCAAGTATTACCTTTACTTCATAGAAGAGGAAATTGAGGCCCCAAATGAGCACATCACCTATTTATTAAGAGGTCGAGTCAAGAGTCAAACCCAAGTCTTTTAGTTACAAATTCAATGAGCCTAGTATTCTACTAGGTGCAGAATAGACCATTTTTATTATAATCCAACTCCTTGGTTTTGTTTTACCTATTTTTATGCTCACTGGTTCAGGGTACTATCATCTTGTCTCTCAACTGAGCACTGTGCAGGACCTATTTGGTCTTCTTATAGCTGAAATCCAGAGATTAAGAGGCTAAAACAGATCTACTATATGCACATAAACTGTACTTTATTACTTGTACACTGGTTGTATGAAAATTTTTGTCTGATATGTTTCCAGATGTTATCCTAAAAGCAGAATCTTATGTTCTAGTGCTGCCATCTGTTGTCAGCAGACATTGAATGCATTTACTGTTATGCCATACTACTTTGGAACTAAATTTCAATTCAATTTAACAATTGTTAAGGGCTAATATATATATAGAGAGCTATATTAATCTGTGGTTGAAAAATATTATTTAGATTTATAAAATGTATATTATCTTAACCATGCTTAGCGATGGTTCCATTTAAGCCATGGTTCAGAATTATAAAATGAAAGATTCAAAGGAGTTGCATATTAACTCAAAAATTCTTGAATGTATATCGGAGGTCAAAGATACTATTGTCTAGCTTCTTCATTTTATAAATCAGAAAACTAAGGCTTGGAGAGGTTATGTAGGCTGACCATGGGATCAAACAAGTGCTAAGTGTTAAAGGTAGACCTTGAATCCAGGTCTTCTGACTACAAAGATGATCTCTCTTCTGAGCCATGCAGTTTGCCCTCATGTTTTTTCCCTTAGAAGATCATTGGAATGTGAACTGGAACAACCTCCAGGAATTGATGCAGAGTGAAAGAAGCAGAACCAGGAGAACAATGTACACAGAGACAGATACACTGTGGTATAATCAAATGTAATGGACTTTCCTACTAGCAGCAATGCAATGATCCAGGACAATCCTGAGGGACTTATGAGAAGAACACTATCCACATCCAGAGAAAGAACTGTGGGAGTAGAAACACAGAAAAACAACAACTGCTTGATCACATGTTTCGATGGGGATATGGTTGGGGATGTAGACTCTAAACAATCACCCTAGTGCAAATATTAATAATATGGAAATTGGTCTTGATCAATAACACATGTAAAACTCAGTGGAATTGCTTGTTGACTATAGGAGGAGGTTGGGAGGAGGGGAGGGAAAAAACATGAATCATGTAACCATGGAAAAATATTCTAAATTAATTAATTAAATAAATAAACTTAAAAAAATAATTGGAGCATACTTGGAATAATTGGAACAAGCAACACATAACATGATAAAAAAAATGAAGTTATCTTAGCATATTGGAAAAGACCATTTATATTAAAGTTATTTGTGAATCAACTATCTTATGTAGTCAGACTATTGACTAGTTAGTCCCAAACTCAAAATCAATACCAAATTAGAAAGACAGAGATGAGACAGAGACAGAGTGTGCAATTATAATATCTTCAAGCTAATTCATTAAGGCAAGCTAAAAAATAGGAATCGAATAAAGGAAAAAACATTGACAGCCACACAAATTTAACTTAATTTTTTGTTTGTTTTATTTAGAATATTTTTCCATGGTTACATGATTCATGATCCTCTCCCTTTCCTCCCTCCTACCAAAGCAGACAAGCAGTTCCACTGGGTTATACCTATTTCCATGTTATTCATATTTGCAATAGAGTGATCTTTTAACATTAAAACCCCAATCATATCCCTATCAAACTATGTGATTGATTATATGTTTTTCTTCTGTGTGTCCACTCTCACAGTTCTTCTTCTGGATGTGGATAGTGTTCTTTCTCATAAATCCCTCTGAATTGTCCTGGATTATTGCATTGCTGCTAGTAGAGAAGTCCATTACATTTGATTGCGCCACAATGTATCAGTCTCAGTGTACAATGTTCTCCTGGTTCTGCTCCTTTCACTCTGTATCAATTCCTGGAGGTTGTTCCAGGTCACATGGAATTGCTCCAGTTCATTATTCCTTTCAGCACAATAATATTCCATCACTATCATATACCACAATTTGTTTAGCCATTCCCCAATTGATGGACACCTCCTCATTTTGCATTTTTTTGCCACCACAAAGAACGTGGCTGTAAATATTTTTACAAGTCCTTATTATCTCTGTGGGGTACAAACCCAGCAGTTGTATGGCTGGATCAAAGGGCAGGCATTCTTTTAAAGCCCTTTGGGCAAAGTTCCAAATTGCCCTCCAGAATGGTTGGACCAATTCACAACTCCACCAGGAATGTATTAGTGTTCCAATTTTGCCATATTCCCTCCAACATTTATCACTTTCCTTTGCTGCCCTATTGGTCAGTCTGCTAGGTGTAAGGGGGTACCTTAGAGTTGTTTTAATTTGCATTTCTGTAATCAGGAGGGATTTAGAACACTTTTTTCATATGCTTATTGATAACTTATGTTTTTTTTTTTTTAAGGCACCTATGCTAGAAAACACTGAATCTTCTTGCAAAGCAGAGAAAAATAATAGAGCAATACTAGTTTAGAATGTTGGGTAAGAAGTAAGCATGTTTGAGCTGGGTACTTCATCAGAATTTCCAAAGAACTGACTAATTACAGGAAGAGATTATGAGAATGAAGACATCTCTAGTGTGAGAAGGCTGTCAAAACAAAAGTTTAAAAGAAGTATCCTGGAGAGTTAGGAGGTGGGCAGAAACCTTCATTTAAAGAAGTGCTCATTTATCTATCTTAGCTCCTGATTTTCCAGGCTATTTTTCTATCATGCCATCACAGACATTTTTGCCCTCCATCTCCCTTTTCAATTCTTTATTTTCTGTGTTTTCTTTCCCCATTATAATCAAAGCTCCTTGAGAACAGAGCCTTTCTTTTTGCTTGTATTTTCCCAGTGCTAAGCAAAGTGCTCCGAGTAAGCACTTAATAAATACTTCAAATGTGTCTTTGAAGTGGCAGAGAACTTCCTATTCATCTCTCATTACTACCAGGACTGATACCATCCACTGTTCCTTTGCCTGAATTCATCACTGTGGACTTACTAACTCTTGCTCTTCTAATTACAGTGACAGTAAATAAGAGCATACTTCCCCCATCTCCAACTCTCACTTCAGAACTTCTTTAACACTTGTTTTCTCTACACCTCTTCTACTATGCCCTCTGGAATTCCCATTCTAAACTCAACAAACTCTCCTCACTTTAGACCACTTCCTTTTCCTTGTTTCTTCCGGTTTTTTGTCACTCACAGACACCCCAGGGTTCACTGTATCTCTGGCCATCCTCTCTAGTACTGGCTATACTTACTTTTATATCTCCCTGACATACTGGTTCTGATGGGCATATTAGTATACCCCTGCATCCTTATTGCCATTTCTAGACTCTCCCCCTTTCATCTTTACTTGACAACCTTTCCTCCTTTAAGTTTTTATCTATCTAAACAAATGTTGGGGTCCTTGAAGAAGAGATCTTCTATCACATTCTGCTAACCCAATCTGGAGGAAGCCATGCAATCAAGACAACTGGGTCCACTTCAGCTTTATATTTGCTCACCTCACCTTGGCCCTTGCTTCAGTTTGGAAATTCTTTTACTCTTCCCTGTCGATTCTCTGTCCCATTTTCCCCCATGGCAGTTCTTTTCACTATATCTTTAATCTCATTCCCTTTCATCCTCTCCAACAAATAGCTATTTTAATCATCCTTGCTCTCTAGTCTTCAATTTCTCCCTATCTACTAGTTCATCCTGAAAATTTCACTAGGCCATACCATGCCCTCTAGCCTTTATCTTCTTTTAAAAAAAACTTTTTCCTTCTGTCTTAGAATCAGTACTGTGTATTGGTTCTAAGACAAGAGCAGTAAGAGCTAGGTGATGGGAGTTAAGTGACTTGCCCAGGGTCACACAGCTGGAAGTGTCTGAGGCCAGATTTGAACCAAGGACCTCCCATCTCTAAGCCTACCTCTCAATCGACTGAGTCATCTAGTTGTCCCCATTATCACCTTTTGATTGTACTGTTGCTATAAACCTTCTAATGGGCCTTCTTGCCTCAGTTCTCTCCCTATTCCAATTCATCCTTCCCTTCTCCCCCAAAGGGGGAGACAATTAGCACTGGAAATAATCAGCTCTTGCATCTCAGATATACCTTTCCATCTTGCCCTGTGGACATTTTCTTTCCCTCTCCTCTTCTTAGCTCTGTTGTCTTTCCTCATCTATAAATCTATGTCTATTTCTAGATGTATTTTTAATGATCCAAACATGAATTTATTGGAGTGCCTAATGCAGATCAGCAACTACTCTTCAATTTATAGTCTTAGAAAGGCAACAAAATGGAATGAAACTAACTGGTCCATAGATGATCATAATCATGACTTTATCTTCATTAACATATTGTTTTAACAAAATGAGCTAATCAAACAAGAAAACAGAACTCAGGTTGCTTTCCTAAGCAATGTTATAATACTGGTATGTCATTAGATGGCAGCAAACCCCAGAAACATTATAGTTCCCAATTCCAAAATGACCTTACCTTGTCTTAGAATCAATACTAGGTATTTGTTACAAAGCAGAAGAGTGGTTTGCACACCATCACACAGTTAGGAATTAGTATCCAAATCTGATGTTCTATCCACTGAGCCATCTACCTGCCCTCAATCCCTACATTTTACAAAAGGAGTTGCAACTTTGGTTCGTAAATCAAATTCAGCAGTTCTCAAACATTTTGGTCTCAGGACTTCCTTTAAATGTTTAAAAATTATTCAGGAATCTGCTAAAAAAAGTTGATGTTTACATGGGTTATACCTGTTGACATATACTATATTAGAAATAAAAGCATCTTAATACTATTATGAAATTAGTTTTGGCCTCATGAACCTCTAAAAGGATTCCTCAGACTACTACTACTACTACTAGTAGTAGTAGTAGTAGTAGTAGTAGTAGTAGTAGTAGTAGTAGTAGTAGTCGTCGTCGTCTCTCGGTAACCGAGGATGACGATTGTCTTTGTGTGTTTTTGTGCACAAAGACACCTGTGCATGAAGATTTAAGTGGAAAAGTCATTGCACAGAGACAGTCCCACTCTCTCGGCATTGGAAGCCTGGGCCCATTGGCACGAAAAATCGTTACACCTGGAGACTTCCTCAGCTGCATTGGATGGCCGTGTCGTCCTTTGTGCTCCAACACGCCCTAAGCACTCCACAGTGCTTTGCTGCGTCGCCATCCTCGCCACTGAACCTTATTGGTTTCTTCCATCTGTTCAGCCGAAGCAGTCTTCACATGGTGAGCAAAGCCCTGGTTCACCAGGGGTCCACAACGACCGGATGGCTACCCTCACAAGGTTTAGCCGGCCTGTTGAAGCCATTGCCTGGGGTGTGACCGCTGCCGCATGCTAGCAGCTACTGGGAGCCACAAGTGAGAGCTGGGTGTCAGGTGAGGGTCAGAGGCTGGAGAGCTGCCCTAGGAGGGCACGACAAGCCCTCCATACTAAAGATATTACTCCTCCCTGAGCACCCCATACACCCCAAAAGAAATTGCGCCCAATGTGGGGCACAAACCCACAACCCTGAGATTAAGAGTCTCATGCTCTACCGACTGAGCTAGCCGGGCAAACCTCAGATTACACTTTGAGAATTACTGATTTAATTTGTCTTTCTGCTTACATTTAATGGCCTTTGGGACAAAGACCAAAGGATAATATATGCAAGGAGTTTGGTACATACAATATAATCCTTTTCTGTATATGTCAAAGGATACTTTTTTTGGTTAGTGATTTAATTCCCTTTAAGTTCCTTAGTTCACCACACAAATTTCTAGAGTATTTGTTGCATCAGCAAAGTTTGTTTAAGCCAATTCATCTCTTCCCTGACTGCTATTGTTTATACAACTGTGATTCTTGTGATAAAGATGAGATCTTGTTATAACTGGGCAGCTATAGCACTCTTAATTCCATTCTTAACTGTTTCAGGTAAGAAATTAGATATGACTTCCATTCTGAAATGTGAAGACACATGCCTAAAATGGTTTATTTGGCATGAAATGACATTTTGAATTAGTTCACCTGAGATTCAAAGTTAAGTTGCTTTGTATAACCCAAAGCAGGCAGAAGCCTCTAAGAAGTGTGGAGCCCTCCAGATTAAAATAAAAAAGAAACAAGAAACACTAAATCATATATAAGAATCTTCAAACGCTTCACACTGAGTCAGAAAAACACAAATTAACATGATTTATATTCTATTTATATTTATTTTGTTAAATATTTCCCAAATTCATTTTAATCTAGTTCCAGTCTTCTTGGGAGTATTGCTGCAGATAGTCTGTAGAATCCAAATTTATGCCATAATAAAATACTTCAGTATCCTTCTTTCATCTAAAACTCTGCTTTTTTTTATGCATTTGTGAAAGTTTTGAAAGCACTGTTAAATTTTAATTGTGGTTGAGACTGAAATATATTAATTAGGTGGTCTCCAAGGATTTAAATTTCTAAATCCCAAATGAATTACTAAAGTAAAATGAATTTATGGTAGTTTATTTACAATAGAGGGAAGATATTAAGGAATAAGAGAGAGAGAAAAAACTCTGGCTTCCTCTGAGCCAGTTAGAAATTTCTAAGCCCCAACCAGGGGAAGAGAGTCTTAAGACAATGGGCCTTTCCGGGAGCCTTCACACCTCCAAAAAGGTGGGGTCACTAAGTCAGTCTTTCACTCACCAATGATAACCATCTAAATGAAAAGAAGTCTGGATCTCTGTCTTCTGGTCGCTCCTCAAGTATCTGTCTCCAGTCTCTCCTCCAAGTCCAACTCTGAGTCAGAGATCATTCATCCAACTTGAAACTCGAATTAAATATATCTCCTCTTCTGACCTTTCGACCTCTTTTTAAAGAATCTTTTCCTCTTGTGTCACATCCCCTAAATTTCACATCTACGAATCACAGCAGATACTTTTTCTTCTTCTTTTTCTCTCACCTTCTTTGGTTAGATTATATCTTTTTGGGTTACTTAACAATTTTTTTGGTAAGTTCGCCTTTTCTAGTTACTTAACACCTTTTTGTGGTTAAAATGAGTAGATGTACTTAAAATCACCTTTTTGTAGATTAAAATCTAAAAATAGATTGTGGATTACAATTCTAGCTTCACCATAAAGGAAGGACTAAGTACTTTCATTGTTACAATCAGGAGATTACAATTTTATCTTTACAATAAAGGAAGAGCTAAATATCTTCATTGTTACAATCAGGAGATAGCTAAATCCAATCTTCATAGCATACTTCACACCACCGCAGTCAAACATTGTTCCAGGTTTCACAGAAAGAATAATCAGTCCGGCAATTCTGTTGCTGCTTTTATTACAGAGCTTCATCATCTGTCTCAACATTGAAATATTGGGGAATTTTAAGAAGAGGAATTGTTTTGTATGTTGTGTAGTCCTCACTGCTATTGCTCACTTTGTAGAGCTGGGAAAGGAGGGAAAAGGATTTCCTTAACAAATACTCTCCGGTATGTGTGAGCCAATAAAAGCATAAGGTTAAATTATTTTCATTTTTTATCATTCTAACAATAATCAACAACACAAACATTTCAATATAACAAGAAAAAAGAGAAAGAGGTTTAAAATTTAAAATTGTGAACTTTGATACATGGTTTATTTTTCTGAAATCTATCTATATATAATACTTAAAGTCATAACAAAATAGCCACAACATTTAGGTGGCTCAGGGAATAAAGTACCAGTCCTGGAGTCAAGAAGACTCCTCCTCCTGAGTTCAAATCTAGACTCAGACACTAACTGTGTGGTCCTGGGTCAGTTACTTAATCTTATTTGCCTTAGTTTCTTCATCTATAAAATGAGCTAGAGAAGGAAATGGCAAACCACTTCAATATCTTTGCCAAGAAAACCCCAAAGGGAGTCATAAAGGGTTAGGTGGGACTGAAAAACAATAACAAACAAACCAAACATCTCTCAAAATTGTCTATTGAATAACAAATGTATAATTTTCATAAAATTCAAGATTTAAATTTTTTTGAGAGAAATTTCAGGAAAAGAAGTTCACTAACTCCTTGAATCAAGAAAGTGAACTGTTTGGAGAAAGTGCTATAAAGAAACTTACACTACATTAGAAGATACAGATTGAATTGAAGGAGATTGAACAAATCATTTGTTCTGAATGTAAATTGTCAATACTCCTAGCAAACATTGGTTTTGTTCTCTCTCTCTCTCTTCTATTTTCCTCTTATCTCCAACTATTGTAGTTTCCTTTTAGAAAGGGCAATATTGTATACACCTTTAGTTAGAAGATCTTTTGAGGTATAAACTAGCTATATTAAATAATTCATTGGGGAGACTAGTCTCCCAAAGAATCAGGGGTTGGGGGAATTGTGAAGATAGGATTAACTCTCCCCTTGTCTATTTTTAGCAAAGCAAATCAAGAACTTATAGTACCCCTAATTGACGCTAAGTAAGAGAGTTCACAAGTCACTTACTAGAGTAAGTTCACACCTCCAAAGATCATTGCCCCCCACCCCTTGACCCCCTGGGCAGTGCTAGGCATATTGAAAGACTGTAATTGTTTCCTGTAAAGTGGGGAAGCAACAGGAAGTAACATTGAGAAAACTGCTTTAAAAGGCCGGTTCAAGGATTCAGTCACTCTCTCTGTTTTGGTGAGCCAGACTAGAGGAGGAGACTCTTTCCCTGGATTCTGATTTATTGGGCTTGTGGTGATGAGTGGAGTGATTCCTTCCTTGGTTCTTTAGTGAGTAGACCCTCTCTGCTTGTTGGCCCTTCTGTGGGACACTCCCTTCAGCGTGAGTTCTGGTGAAATTCTTGGTGGTCTTAGTCTCATGTGCACTGTAGATTCTCCGTGGATTCTTCAGTGTCTCCTGGTTCCTTAGATTTTGGCTTCCTAATTAAGACTTTGGATTCTGGTGAGATTTGCATTTGCAGTCTGAAGACATTAGGATTAAATTTAGGGTATTTGTAGCTAGGCAGTACTTTCTGTCTCTATCTACATTTTTCCACTTTCATTCTTTCCACCTCTTTGTAAATAAAGCTGCTAAAAGTCATTTTGACTTGAGCTGTAATATTTTTAAATCAGCAACCACAATATTACTTTAGAATTCTCATATTTAGCATAAAACCTAAATTTAAATTCTTACACAAAAAAGAATTTGTTTGAGAAAACTTTATCTGAGCTATTACCATCATGTTTCTTAAGTATCATGCAAGCTAGAACCCATAGAGCAAGATCAAAGTAAACTTCTAGCATTAGAGTGAAAGACATGAGTATTAACATAAATATTTTATATAGGCTATTTTATTTTACAATAGGCTATATGACTGTGAGTCACAGAATATCACAAATTTTAAAGAATTTTAATTGCAAGTCACCCAAATTTTAATGGAGAGGTAGGTACATTATGGATGTAAGGAAGCAACAGACTATTAGCCATGAAGAATTATACTAAAGAAAAAGAGCAAAAAGGACATTATTTTAAAAAGTGTATCCAGAAAAAGGATACATGTAGAAAGAGCAAGAGATAACTAATGGGCAGTCTCTGTTCCATTGATATCCATGTAATATCAGGGGAGATCTAGAGGAAGATGCCCAGAATATTAGGTGTATCTTTCTACCCCAGTGGAGGGTTTATAGATCAAGGTCAAAGATTACATTGGGTAAGAAAAAGTGCCCTCATAACTCTATCAAAATAAATTTCCCCAGCAATTAACACCGTTCTTAATACAGAACAATGCTTAATAAATATTTGTTGAAATGAATGGAACCAGGATAACATCTTCCCAAAAAGGTTACCTGATAATAACAGTCACTATAAAAATTTCCTTTAAAAATTAATCTGCCTTTGATCTTGCATTCTGTCAGGATGGTTCAGACTCCTAGGATAGCATATATATATATATGTATATATATCAGGGTTTAATTGATTTTTTTGGAAGAGTATGTGCAACAAACCTTGCTTCATTTCTGAGAATTCAAGTGTTACTCTATAGTTGGCAATAAGTATTAATCCTTCATTAATGGAGTGATATCTCATGACCTGACTTCAAATATTTACTCTGAATTTATCTGAAAACCTATAACACAAAGAATGTGTTCTAGATGCTTCTCATTCCTCATTCATTTCTGATATTTAACAAGAACTATTTGGGTAGATTAAGGTGAATTCCCACTATTATAATGGAAGTCATATAAGGCCTAAAACATAGAGGTAAAGGGGTTTCTGTTGAGGTCTGACAGTACTCTTCCGAATATGACATAGCCATACTTTTGGAAGCATGGCTTCTGGAGTCATCTGACTTAGACTCTTCAGTTATACTTATGGAGTCACAAAAAAAGGGAGTGGGAAGTAATTTTTTTTTTGACTCTGCAATCACTGAAACAATTACTTGGTATTTCATTATTCAAGGGTAGTGTATTAGAAAGGAGATAGTCTGAAGATCTTTTTAGTAATAATAAATGGGATACTATGGCTTGACTAGAGAGATACTAGGGGAAACCTGAGGGTGCCTAGTTGTAATGGAGATAGAGATACTTCTGAGAGATAGAGAGATTCTACTAAAGGGGATACTCTGGGATTGCTTATTGATCACTAATGATGGCTAATAGATCAAGATATTTCCTACCATCCACCCTTCACCTCCCAGTTTTCCACCCACACCCTCTTGCCTCCCTTCCCCTCCCCCCTGTTAGTCAGCCACCCTTCTAAGTAATTCATAGGTGAATGGTGAGGTTTAGAGAAGAAAAACTCCTTTCTCTTCCTTTCTCAAGTAAGAAGGTTTATTGGGAAAAAAACAGGACAAGGATGGAAATTGAGGTGAGAGGGATAAGATTTTCCCTAATATATAATGAGGATTTTAGGAAATGTCAGTCCTGTTACAGCTGTGACACAAAAATCTGTCAGGGAGATGAGAAGACAACTGTTTAATCTTCTTTCTTCTTCCTTCAAACTCAAATCTCAAATATACAATCAGTTTTTCACACTCTAAGCCACCAATAAAAGTTAATTTCTTCTCAGCCTGGTTTCTCCCCCCCCCCCCCCAAGGGTCCTTCAGCCTAGGACAGAAGCTAACAGCAGTCCAGTTCAGAGCTTCTTCCCCCTTCAGCCTGGCTTGACTCTCCAACTGTCTTTCCTGGCAACATTCTATTTGGAATGTTCTTTTTTGATTGACAGCTGAGGTCCTTTACTTTGTCTTGCATGCATGAAATTCTCTCTTCCTTCATGCCTCTTCCACAGTAGCTAGATGCAATAATAGATAAAGTACAAATATAATAATAAAATTTTTTTAAAAAGGAAAAAAAGGAAGTTGAATCTTCTTGTTTCCAAGCCCAGTCCTCTAGGCATTTGGAAGTGGCAGACAATATCTGAAATCCTTCAGCAACACAAAAATAGTTCTGTTTGGCAACTAATTGAGTTAATCAATTACAAAGGAATACTTCATTCTAAAAGTCTCTAGGAGCCTCCTCTCTTCCAAAAACTATGGCTCAGGCAAGCTTTTCCTCAGCCTGACTCTCATTCCACCCAACCCCACAGTCAACTCATCAGTGGTATCCTATTTCTTCCCCTTGGCAGGCAGAGTGTACCACTTGCACCAAATGCAAAAATTGCTAATTGGGTAGGAAGAGTAAAGTAAGGCAGGTCCTGTGGATTTGTAAATAGCTACAGATATGCCCCTTTCTAATGACTTCCTATAGTTATATGTTGTTTGCCAGGGTTTGGCCACTGAGAGAAAGTAGGAGGCTGGTGCAGAGGGGGAAATACAAAAGTAGGGCCAGATGGAGGTGGGGGTGGGGGGTTGTTGTATAAGCTCAGTTTATTATAGATATGAGAAAGATTTTTATAGAGAAGAGAATTAGGAGGCATTTCTTTCCCAAAGAATATTGTTTATGTAAATGCACTACCCAAAACATTTGTCAGGCTCCTCTACAAACCCAAGCAATCCCAGGTTTATTTCCAGATATTCCACCTGCTGTTTGCTTAAACAGCTTTGCTGTGGCCTTCAGCAGAACACAGAGGCATCTCTGTGAAAATTATTTGTGGCTTCTTTCTCCCTGGGTCAGACACCAACATTTATTCATGGCTCTTTTCTCCCTGAGTCACACCCTAACATCTCTTTGACCTTATCAGTTTTATGATTTCTAGAGCACAATTTAGTTTTTCTGAAAGGATCTAGGAATACTAGGGATCAAGTAGTTAACCTCCACATTTGATAGATCAGAAGGTTCAGGGCTAGAAGGAAACTTAGACATCATCTAGTCTATCTTCTTCATTTTATAGATGAGGAAACTGAGGTCCAGGGAAGTTAAATAATTCACCTACATGTTATACAGCACGAAAAAGGCAAAATCAGGATTTTAATCCAGGTTCTCAGACTCCACATTTAACACATTTCCCATAATTCCAAAAGGAAACTGAGAACTAGAGTTTAAGTGTCATGTTCAAGGTCACATAGGAAGTAAATGACACAATCAAAATTTGAACTTAGGTAACCTGAACTAAAACAAATGTGCTTCTCATTATACCACACTACCCAGTTCTAGTTTTGCAGCAATAAAGTTAAATGATTCATGTCAAAGGCTAATTTATCACTTGCCTTGTTTAATGATAGCAACACAAGAGATTTCTGCCATAAAAAAGGCTTTAATGTTCTTTTGTGGCACTATCATAAAAGAACTCAAAATAGGACTGTCTAGATCCCCCTAGAATAGGTATAGAGGATCAGCAGGAAAAGCAATGGCTAAGGGAAGCACTTGAACCTAGGAACTGGTCAGAGATCACATAATTTCCAGTAAGCAAATCAAACAACTGACAGAAATAGAACTTCACTCTGACTCCTGTTATGACTGACTCCTCTGTTTCTTGGCCCTGGTTAATGTTCTTATTCCTTGATTCTTTTTAAATATGCTCATTTGGCTCTTTCTCCAGATGAAATGGTCTTCAGAAAGATCCTATTTAAATTCGATTAATGACAAATGCTGTCTTATGGTGCACTGGCCTCAGCTGTACCACTAACTGGTCTGTGACACATATTATACTATGAAAGTAAAGGATCTATTTCTGTGTGTGTGTGTGTGTTTGACTATATATCTTTGTGGTTTTTAAACATTTCTTTCCAAGCTTATGTTTTTTTTTTCCCCTCTGTGATTCAATGTCTTCCAAATATTCATTTTTCCCTGTCTTTTTATACCTGTGTATCTATTTCTGTATCCATCTATCTCTCTTTATTTCTCTCGGTATCCATTCTCCTTTGCTCCCTTTCTTTAACTCATCTTGGTAGGGATCTAAAGTATTTATTTTTCATAATGATTAAATTCATTGAATAATTTTTTTATGTTCCCGGCTCTTTCAGTCTTTCTCTCCATTTGTCTCTTTATACCTATATGTCTATTTCTTGATTCATCCATCTGTCTGTTTTTCTCTATTTTTAATCTTCTGAAACATTCTCCTTTAACTAGTCTTAGTAGGGAACAGAAGCATATATTTTTCATAATCGTTAAATTTATTGAATTGTTTTTAATGTGCACTGTTCTTAATCTAAAATAATAGCACATACTTATGTACATAGATATACATGTATAAAACATGTATATACACACATACCCATGTATATAGCAAGTTAAGGTTTCCAAAGCATTTTCTTCACAGAATTATAGAATATAGGTAATAAAAGTATAGTTATTCTCATTTTAGAGATAAAGAAATTATCATGTTACATTTTCATTTTTGCACATATATACATGTTTATAAATATCTATATATATGAATGGGTATGTAAAACTTTAGCAATATAGTACCAAAAATGTCCTATTTGTATACCCTTCTTTGCTTTTTTCTTGTCTTCTATGAATTAAACATTTTTAATGATATTCTTTTTAGCATATCTATTGCATACCTTTGCACTACCTCCTACAACTACCTCTATCAGAAACATAATGTAGAAACAAATTATGTTTGTGTGTGTGTGTGCATGTGTGCATGTGTGTGGGTGTGTAATCTAGCAAAATAAATCAACATATTGGCCAACTCAGAGACTGCATAATCTATTACCTCTCTGTCATGAAGCAGAAGGAATGTTTCATCATTAGTCTTTTGAAATCACTATTGTTTGATACTTTGATTAGAACCCTGAAGTCTTTCAACATTGTTTTTCTTTATATTGTGGTTATTACCATCCTATAAATTGTTCTACTGATTCTGTTCATTTCTTTCTGCTGTAGTTCTTATAAATCTTCCCATGTTGTCTGAACCTGTCCTATTAATCTCTTTGTATGGTACCCTAATGTTCTATTACATTCATATACTACAGAATTTCAGACATTCCCCAATTGATGGGCATCTATTTGGTTTCTATTTCAACATGACTACAAAAAATTGCTGCTATAAATATTCTTGTACATATGAATCCTTTCCCTCTGTCCTTGGTCTTTTTAACATATATGCCTAATAGTACTATTATTGAGTCAAAAAGTTTTTACAGTTTAGTGATTTTTTGTGTATTCCTCTGAATTGTTTTACAAAATAGTTGAAACAATTCATACATCTATGAACAGTGAATTGGTTTTCCAGTCCTCCCATTACCCCTCTAACAGTGACTATTTTACTTTTTTTCTTTAATCATCTTAGCCAATCTGACAGGTATAAAGCAAAAATTCATAGCTGCTTCAATTTACAGTGCTATAATTATTAATGATATGAAGCATTTTTAATATGGCTGTTATTAAGTTGTTTTTCTTCATTTGAAAATTGCTTATTCAAATCCATTGACCACTTATCAGGCAAA
Organism: Monodelphis domestica; assembly: GCF_027887165.1. Lineage (NCBI taxonomy): Eukaryota > Metazoa > Chordata > Mammalia > Didelphimorphia > Didelphidae > Monodelphis > Monodelphis domestica. Next base: position 385,563,545 of record NC_077228.1, read on the forward strand.
TGTAGTCAATTTCTTAAGGAACCAGCTAGTAAGTATCAGAGTTAGGAATGTCTTTATTTCAAGTACAGTGCTCTTTCCATTATTTTTAAGTCTGTTCTTTGCCCCTAAAAAGCAAATAAAGAAACCATTTAATTGGTATAGAATCATAACTTAAAGCAGGAAGGGACCTTAGAGTTCTTTTAGTCTAGCTCTCTCAATTTATGGATAAAGAAACTAAAGCCTACAGAGATAGTTAGTAGGCCACAGCCCACAACTGAGGTAGGATTTGAACCAAGGTCCTCAGATTATGTATTTAGCAATATTTGCATCAACTCTGGAAGAAGAAAAAAGAGAAAAAGGACAAGGAGGGAGGGGAAAGAGGCAGAGGAAAAGGAAGAACAAAATGAAGGAGGGGAAGAAGGAAGGAAGGCAAGAAGGCAAGAAGGGATGAAGGAAGGAAGGAAGGAAGGAAGGAAGGAAGGAAGGAAGGAAGGAAGGAAGGAAGGAAGGAAGGGAGGGAGGGAGGGAGGGAGGTGGGAAAGGGAGGGAGGGAAGGAAGGAAGGAAGGAAGGAAGGAAGGAAGGAAGGAAGGAAGGAAGGAAGGAAGGAAGGAAGGGAGGGAGGGAGGGAGGGAGGTGGGAAAGGGAGGGAGGGAAGGAAGGAAGGAAGGAAGGAAGGAAGGAAGGAAGGAAGGAAGGAAGGAAGGAAAGGGAGGGAGGAAGGAAGGAAGGAAAGAGAGGGAGGAAGGAAGGAAGGAAGGAAGGAAGGAAGGAAGGAAGGAAGGAAGGAAGGAAGGAAGGAAGGAAGGGAGGGAGGAAGGAAGGAGAGGAAGGGAGGGAGGGAGGAAGAGAGGGAGGAAGGGAGGAAGGAAGGAAGGAAGGAAGGAAGGATAATAAAGAGATTTATTTGAAGAGGGGTATGGAATGGAATTCTTACCAACTGGAAAAACTACTATGGATTCTGTATCAGTTAAAATTTAGGAATATGGGGAGACTGAGGCAGGTAGAAATTAGTTTCTCTCTGCAAGGAGTATTATATTTTTTAGAGGTTTATCAAAGATTAAGGATTAAAGAATATACAAGTAAGAAACATGTGCCTAGGCTAGAGGCCTAGACAAAATAACCTCACATCATGGAAGAGACGCCTCTGCTCCAAAACGGAAGTCCAAAAAAGAGAAAAGAGACCCAAAAACCTTTGCCACCAGCTTAAATCCTTCCTCGATCTCAGCCCACCTCAGAATTCCCGTGAGATTACAAAGCATTTTGGGGAAGTGGAGCAAAGGCTTGTGGGGATTGTAGTCCTGTATTCGAGTCTATTTTTTACAATTCAAAAGACAGGTTTGAAGCCAACATTCTAAGGGACAAAGGGGTATCTGGCCAAAGCAACAGCTGTGATTTGGGTTCATGTTCCTATCTAGTAGGGAATACAATCTCAAGTGTAAACAGCATAGGAAATGAATCAAATCAAGAAGAATTAACTGGGTTATATATACAGCTGGCAGAGGGTAGCACAGACATGAGTAGTAATTCGGTGGCAATAAACTCTTTAGCTACACACAGGCCAGAACCATATGTATGGATTAAGGTGGGAAAGAAAAACTACAAGGCTCTCTTAGCTACTGGTGCTTCAAAATCTGTCCTAAAGACATGTCCAGGGGATACCAACATAGGGGGTATGGTTTCTGTAGCTGGAACAATGGGAAAAATTCAACAGGTCCCTGAGCTCAAAAGCACTATGGTTAAATTGGGTCCTCTTACCATAGATCATACCTTCTTGTTGATTCCATCATTCCCAGACAACCTTTTAGGACATGATTTTTTGTGCAAGATTCAGGCAAAACTAAAATGTGGAAAAATCTGGGGAAATTTATTTGCATCTACCCAAGAATTCACTGAAGCACTATCCATTGTTGTACTTAGAGCAACTAGAAGATGAACCTGAAAAGATTCGAGTTGTAACTTCTATGTATGACATACCAACAGATATACCACAGGGGGTGTTTGCAAAACATCAAAATGATGTGGGTCGGATTAAATGGATTACTCCTGTTAGGATTGAGGTCAGGGAAGGAATACCAACTAAGATACCGCAATACAAATTGAGTAGAGAAGCAAGAGAAGGGATAACACCTATCATAAATAGTTTGCTTGAACAAGGTATATTGAGACCTATGGTATCTGAATACAATAGCCTAATTTTAGCTATTAAAAAGAATAAGCTAAATGAAGATGGCACTCCTGCCTGGAGATTTGTGATAGATTTGAGGGCTGTGAATAATTTTATAAGAAAAAGACACACTGCAACACCATCTCCAAATGATATTATAACTCAGATACCTGCAGAAGCTAGGTAGTACACAGTGTTAGACCTGAGCAATGCTTACTTTACTATACCGTTGCACCCTGATTCTCAAAATATTTTTGTTTTCCAATGGGGACAAACTCAGCTGTGCTATACTAGATTAGTGCAAGGATGTTGCAAATATGCTTCAATATTTTGTCATGTTGCAAAAAGATCTAGCTACCATAAGTTTCAAACGTAACAGATTGATACACTACATGGATGATTTGCTGCTAGCGTCTCTGGACCCTAAAACATGTTTGGAAGATTCAAAGAAATTATTGACAGAACTTTATCAAGAGGGGACATAAAGTTTCTAAAGAGAATATTCAATGGGTCCTTCCAACAGTGGAATATTTAAGATTTGTCCTGGAGAGGGGCACCAGGAAAATCTCTAATAAAAGGATAGCAGACATACAGAAGCTAGGCATCCCTGGAACTAAGAGAGAACTTAAAGCTTTTCTGGGGGTTGCTGGTTTCTTGAGGCAGTACATAGTGAGATATTCTCATATTTCCAAGTGCTTAACTGATTTAACAAAGAAAGACATTAAAGAACCATTACAATTGAGAAAAGATCATTTACATGCTTTGTCACAGTTGAAAGGAGCTATTCTATCAGCTCCAGCTTTGGGAATACCTGATTATAAGAAAGAATTCCACTTGTACATCCATGAAGCAAAAGGAATCGCACAGTATTTTGGGTTGAATCTGAGGGCTATTGCATTTTACAGTTCTATCCTTGACACAGTTGCATAAGGAATGGTGCATTGCCTCAGGAGCATAGTAACTACAGCTCTAATGGTCAAGAAGTCCTATGATCTAGTACTGGGATGTAAATTGCATGTGTATTCTGCACACCAAATTGAAAAACTGTTACAGTTGCAGAATTTGCATTCATTCACTGATGTAAGAATATCCCAGTATGAAGTCATTTTGTTAGGCAATGATAACATCACAATTCATAGATGTGTACCCTTGAACCCAGCAACTCTGATTCCTGATTTGCCATGGGATGGAGAAGTATTGCATGATTGTGATCAGATAGTGGAACTCATGCATAGGCCATATGAATGCCTTAAAGATACACCTCTTATAAATCCAGAAATAGAGTTATACCCAGATGGGTCCTTCTATGTTCATGATGGGAGAAAATTCACAGGGGCAGTGGTATTTGACAATGACAGAATGCTTTGGCATTCATCATTGCAAAGTCATGTCAGTGCCTAGGGAGCTGAGCTCAAGGCTCTGCTCATAGCCCTAGAATTAGCTAGAGGGAAAAGAGCTAATATTTTTTTCTGGATTCACAATACGCTTTCTCCACTGTACATTGGTCATCATACATACAGAAAACAGAGGATATAAAACTTCAGCTGGGAAACCAATTGCATATGGCAATCTGATAGATCGTATCATAAGTGCTATAGACTTTCCTAAAGAGGTGGCCATAATCCATTGTAAGGCAAACACTCATGGAAAGGACAGAATATCCCTAGGGAATGACAGAGCAGACATAAAGGTTAGGTCCCCACTGTGTGCTGAATTTTTCTCTGATCGAAAGGCATAATCTCACTAAAGCTTACGACAGAGAAGAAATACAGTCATGGAAAGAGCAGCTAGACGCTAAACTGATCAAAGACATCTGGATTGCTCGAGGGAGTAAACCTATTCTCCCTAAAAAGTTATATCAGCATCTATGCACCGTAATTCATGGAAAAGTACATTATGGAGTGCAAGGGATTCTGGATACCATACAGAGGTATTGGACAGCACCAGGAATTACAACAAATGCCATTAGAACTTGTCAGGCATGTGAAACATGCAGGAGACATAATCAAGGACATTTTAAGAGTGTAGCATTGGGAGGCAGACCACTTAGCTATATGCCTTTCCAATGTATTCAAATTGATTGTATCAACATGCCTAAAGACAAGGGATACAAATAAGCATTGGTGATTGTGGATAGACTGACTAGATGAGTTGAAGCATGTCCGTCCAAGAAAAGTGATACTGCAACGGCAGTGAGATTTTTATTAAAGGAGATTATACCAAGACATGGCATTCCTGAAACCATAGATTTGGATAAAGGGTCCCACTTCACTTCCCAGGTTCTACAAGAAATCTACAAGAACTTGGGGATTAAGTGCAATTATCATTCAGTTTATTGACCCCAAAGTTCCAGGCAGGTCGAGCGTATGAATAAAGAATTGAAAACACAAATAGGTAAACTCTGTTCAGAAACACACTTAAAATGGACAGATGTTTTGCCTCTTGCTTTGTTCAACATTAGAACCAGGCCTAGGACTGACTTGCATATATCACCATTTGAAATGCTATATGGCCAGACTCTTTGGCATGGTAGGACAGTAAAGCCACCTTACTGGTCCATGTTAAGAGGGGAATGTGTTCTTCATGAATATTTGAAACAGATACAACATAGGATTGAAGAACTAAGGAAACTGGGTTTGTTTGTGCAAAGAATACCACTAGATTTTTTGTTGCATAAGATAAAACCAGGTGATGAGGTATATGTCAAGAATTTTAATAGAGAATCTCCTACAGAACCAAGATAGATCAGACCAACTACAGTCGTAATGACAACCCCAATGTCTATAAAGGTTGATCATAGAGATCCATGAATTGCATCATATCCATAATACTGAGTAGCCCTAGGAAAATAATCGATAAGCAATAACAGTCCCTACTGAAAACACAGGAAAGCACAGGAGAGTACTTGCCACTAGAATACAGAAGAGAGAGCCTTGCATATGTTGTAATGATAAAAGGATAGCATCCCTGAGGCAAATACAGTTTCACAAAGGAATACAGCCAGTAACACAGACAAAAAGAGAAATATACATTTGAAAGACTAGCAGCTATAAGAAAAAAGCCTCTATATAATTTTTATACAAAGTCTCTGGCAGCCAACCACAATAACTGAACAGAAAGAAACAATGTTATTGCAAATGAATGCATAATTTCCAAATTCTATCTCAAAGAAATAAGTACAGTAACTATCCAAGAAATTAGTACAAAAACCATATAATAAATCTCCTAGTGAAAGGTGAAACAACAAGAATTAGCAAACTTGAAATCACTATTCTTAACAAAATCTTGAGAACCTATGCATAATGCTCACACCCATCCACGAAAAACACATGAACAGTTTACTTGCATTCACGAAGATGTACATATGCAAATCTTACCATCATGCATAAAGAGAGCACATGTAATTCTTACTTTCACACATGAAGATTGATAAATCCTGACATTCACGAAGATTCCATCTTACTTCCATGCAAATGTAAATTTCACACTTACCTGCATGCACATGTAAAAACCTAACTTGCATACATGTTCGTGTGTTCCCAGTTCCTGATTATTCCAGTGGATCCTGATTTGAAGAACACGTCTTCAATCAAGCCTGGAAGATGAAGAGTGGCATGCTGACCAGAGAGGAAGACAGAGTTCTACAAACAGCATAAAAGGACTTGGAAGGACTTGGAAGGACTTTGGAACTTTGAAATTTTGGAACTTTTGATCATGAGGATATGTAAAAATGTGTCATACATGTTAACATCACATATATGCATGCACAATCTACATAGAATTACACTTTAGGAAGATATTTCATGGTATGGGTAAGTATACCACATGCATAGTTGCATAACAAAAGACATACTGATAAAAATTTCTGTGGAAAATTCAGACTAAGAAATTTCTTTTCTGCATGAGTTTGCACAGAAATCTACAAGGATGTACATATGTAAATTTGTATAGATCCTATGTACACATGTAATTACTAATTGACTAACAAGCTAACTTTATTAGAGTAATTTATTAATATATTCTAATGACTAACATGTAAACCTTAAAATTTCTTAGACTTATAAATGTTGGAAATTTCACCATTGGGAAATTTCATACTTGAAAAATTTCCTACTGATAGTCTATTGGAATGTGAACCCCGCCTTGGCATGGGAGGGTCCTTCTCTTCCCTACTTAAGATTACTTTAGGACAGAAACCTTTTGCTGAACAATGGAAAGGGCTTTGACCTATGCTTAAGCATAGAACAGGAAGTTCTTTGAGTCATGATTGATTTTAGAATTGATACAATAGAGTACTTGGAATGACAGAACCAGGTCTTGGAACTTCCAATCTCCACCCTACTCAGGGTAACAGGATTTAGGAAGGGCTGCAGCAAAGGATCGAGATTTAATTATTTGAGAATATGACCTTCAACAGACATGTGCAAAGGGGCAGACCTCTGGGCGGTCCTGGGTTAAGCTAGAGCCACATTTGGCACAGGGAAGACATGGACAGTGATTGGTAGATGTGAGAACTGAGGGGAGGGAACTTGGATGGTTTCCTTAAAGATAGCGGGGTCTGAGGACTGGGGAGGGTGGGAGAGGTTTTGCTCTGAGAGGTTGTGCTCTGAGAAGCTTGCTCTGAAGGAAGCTGGAGGTGAAGGCCCCTGAGACTGTTTCTCCATTTTTGTCACGTGAGTGATAGGGACTGATCTCTTTTCTTTGCCTCAGCTATCTAAGGGCTTGGGCCTTTTGGCCCAGCCTAAACAGAGGGGGTATTTAAGCCCTATTCTCTCTCTCTCTCTCTTTCTCTCTCTCTCTCTCTCTCTCTCTCTCTCTCTCTCTCTCTCTCTCTAATACCTTTCTTCCTCCTGTTTGTAATTAAACTCCATAAAAGGTTGACTGCTGATTTGAGTTTTCATTTAGGAATTACATAGCTGAATTCCTTGGTGACCTTAAATTAATATATATCAGTCTTTTTAAAGTGATTTCCTTGTCACAAACATTAGTGACAGTTTAGCAAATTTGTTCAAGTCTTAGGAAAGTAGAGACTGAAGTCTAGAAGTAGATTGCACCATAATTGTAGATTAGCATTTGTTAGTGATAGGAAATTTTACTTAGTGAATTTATAGATATTAGGAAATAGGACAATTGCATATTCTGAATGTTACTGAAATTGTTGGAATGGTTTGAAAATTGTTACATGATTTGTTGTTATGTAAAACAATGTTCATGTAAATCCCTTACCTAAACATTTTCCTATATCCACTCTTAGCTTAGCATCTAGGTAGACAGAATAGCTAAGATAAGTTAGGATTTTGTTATTTTGTGTGGGGGGGGGGTACAAAAATATTTAAGATACACAGAGTTAAGAATAGATAGATAGAATTATAATAAAGGTAAGTATCATTAAAAAATGCAAGGTGCATTTTTTTATAGAAGAAAAGGGGGGAATGTGGAAGAGGCATGAAGAGAGGATTTTCAAGACAAGCTAAGCTTGCAGCATAAGAGTAAAGGTCCTGATCTGTAGATCAAGGTGAACATTCCAAAACAGAATGTTCCCAGGAAGGGAAGTTGGGCCTGGCCAGAGGAGATGAACTGAAAACACTTCTCTGGGGGTTTTCTGACCAGGGGAGAAACTTCCTTGGCTTCCGGCTGAAGGGGGAACAAGCTGAGAACTGATCCCTGTTAGCTTCTGTCCCAGGCTGAAGGACCCTTGGGGGTGGGGGCTTCTGGAGTTGGCTGAGAAGAAATTAACTTTTGTTGGTGGCTTTGTGCAATTGGAAGAAGAAAGAAGATTTAACAGTTGTCCTCCATCTCTCTGACTGTCTCTGAGTCACAGTTGTGACAGGACTAACATTTTCCATAATCCTCCTAATTCTCCTTATAGATTAGGAACACCCTTATTCCTTTCACCTTAATCCCCAACCTATTGTTCCCAATAAACCCCTTTACTTGAGAAAAGAAGAGTAAAGAATATTTCTCTGAAATCTCATAGTTCCCCTGAGTTATTTAGAAGGTGGCTAACTAAGACGGAGGGAGGGGAAAGGGAGGCAGAAGGGTGAGGTTGGAAACTGGGAGGTGAAGGGTGGTATTGAGGGAGGAGGGAGGAGGAGGTTCAGAAAAATATTGATCTATTAGCCATTAGCAGTGATCAATAGGCAACCCCAGAGTAACCCCTCTAGCAGCATTTCTTTATCTGAAGATACATCTCTATCTCTCTATTTATCTCTCAGAAGTACTTCTATCTCCATAACAAATGGGCATCCTGAAGGTTCCCCTAGCATCTCTCTAGTCTCAAACCAGAGTATATCATTCACTACAATAGGAAAAATAGTTTCACAGATTATCTCTTTATTATAGAAGGAAGGAAGGAAGGAAGGAAGGAAGGAAGGAAGGAAGGAAGGAAGGAAGGAAGGAAGGAAGGAAGGAAGGAAGGAAGGAAGGAAAGAAGGAAAGAAGGAAAGAAGGAAAGAAGGTAGGAAAAAGAAGAGAAATAATAAATAGCTTAGACCAATTTTTTTTTAGTTTGTAGTTCTATACCAGATCTACTATTTACTACATCTGTGACACTGAGTAAATCATTTGATTTTTCTACCTTTAGTTGGTTGCTCTGAAATATGAAGGCATTGAACTATATGATCCCTAAGATCTTTTTTAGTTCTTAATAATCTTTCAGTCACTCAATACACTTTTATTAAATACCTGCTATGTGTTAAGCCCTGAGGATACAAAGAAAAGCCAAAGAAATTTCCTCACTGTCTAATGGAGTGAAGGAACATGTAAACACATGATATAAAGGATAAACTGGAGATAATCAACAGAGGGAAGGGACTAAAATAAAAGGGGGCCAGGAAAGGCATCCTGTAGAAGGTGAGATTTTAGCCAGACATGAGCAGGAAGAGAAATAATAGGACCAGATAAAAAGCCTAGAATTGGGAACTGGAGGAACAGCAAGGAGACCAGTGTAACTGAATGAGCCACTGGAGGTTGATTGGAGGGGTGACATAGATGCATTTCAATAGTTGAATGGATGATGGACTGGAGTGGAAACAGTCTTGTGGCAAGTACACCAACAAGTAGGCTATTGCCATAGTATAAATATACTATTGCCATAGTATAAAAATGAACTGATGAGGGTAGTTTCAGAGGAGAGAAGGGGGCATACGCAAGAGATATTATAAACTTAAAATTGATAAACCTTGGCAACAGATTGGGTATGGGGCTGAGAGAAAATGAGGAATAGAAAATGACTTAGGTTCTGAGCCCATGTAACTAGGAAGATGATAGTTACTGTGACAGTAATAAATTAACAACAGCAAAGAGAAAGGTAGTTGAATGTTTCTTTTTCTTATAATGATGAGGCCAGAATTGTGTAACTATTGTTATATTTGTAATGTAATAAGGAAGCTCTCTATTTAAAGGAACCCAATAATATATCCTTTTGCAATCCAACACACCTCTCCCCCCAGTTCTTTTTAAAAAATGAAAATTTATACTCTAATGTATGTATTTTCTAAGTTTAAATATTCAAATATCCATCTTATATAGGTACAACAAAACTTTCCTGAGAGGGAAAAGGAATGATGGAAGAGAGGAATATGTATTATATATATATATATATATATATGTTTATATATATATATATAAATGTACATATATCCATATATAGATGGAGGGAGGGAGAAAGAGAGAGAGAGAGAGAGAGAGATCGGTGGAAACAGGTGGGAGCAGGGTAAGGAAGAAGAGAAGAGAAAGCTTTGGGAGGAAAATCAAAAGAGAAAAGATCATTTTTAAAAAGTGAGAAAAGAAAGTATATTATAACAGAAAGAAGGTATTATCAGTATACAAAAAATTGTTCAAGAAGTTGTCCCAGGGGAAATGCTATACTGTCATGTATTACAAAGTCTTAGGGGTTATGATGGTCACCGATAAAGTATGCTATTGAAAAGCAGAATGCCTTTCAAGAGACTTCAGTACGGGTACTGAAAATAAATATCACCCTTGTTATTGCCTCTGACTTTTAGACCTGGAGTGTACCATGTTATTTCCCAAGTGAGTTCACAGACACTCAGGTTACTCTGGACATCATGGCTCCCTGGTAGTAGCCACCCTAGCTTCTAGCTTGCTTCCTTCTTATGTCTGTTAAATTTTTCAATTTGTGTCTCTGAGATATGAATTTATGTCTTCTGCTGGAGCTGAAGACGTTAGCCATTAGTCTAGGATAGGATTGTTTCATCTACATCATTGTGAGAATCGAGCTTTATTGAGAAGTTACCTATATCTGTCTATGCTGTAAAGAGGGATGGTAGTTGTGGAGAAAAAGGACTGAGGTAGTTAGCTTCTTGCATCATGTATTTAGTACAGCTAATAAACACTGGTAGATTCTTGATGAAGAAGCTTGGTTCACAGATCACTGGTATCCGAGATATCACTACTCTGAGATTCCACCAATTTGGAAGCCTGGGGGATAATAAGTTATCTGAAATTCCAATGGTCAGAGGTAAAGAGAGAAGGAGAAGGAATAAATTGCATAGATACTAGAATCAGAGGGAATTTAAAGATCAGGGGACAATATAGCAAGGGAAGAAACATTTACAGTGGAGGGTATGTTGAAAAAAAGGGAAGTAACTTAATTGGCATAAATATTACTCAAAAACCTCCTATAAAATTTGGAAATACAAAAAAGAAAATACTTTCCTTCATCCCAAACTGTTGTCCTTTAGAGTGCATCAAAATAACTAGAGTTTCTTTTCCTTGTGGGCTTGGAATTAAATGTATCGTTGAATAAATGCATTAAATAAAATAGTGAAAAGAGGCAGAAAATGGACTTGCACAGGCTTGTACGGCCAAGAACAAGGGAAACATATTACTATTACTTATTATTAAGTAATAACAGTAAGAAATATAGGAAAACAATATGATGTTGCTCCCTGTGCATTGTTCACATGTATTAATGAATAATTTCTTTTAACTGAAAAACAAGAGAGCTTCAGAAGTGATTTAGGAATCCTAAAGTTAATTATTGCCCTCAAACTACTTTAGTTCATTTCTCTTAAATGTACAAATGGACTCTTACTGACATTTCAATTCTGTTTACATGAGAAAAATCAGGATCTGAGGGCTATTGACTTTGAGTGTTGAGTTACAGCTCAGTCAATCCAAAAAGGCATTGCACATTACAAACCTCTACTGTCTGTTAGAGATCCTGGCTTAACCAATAAACTCCATTTTGGATTATAATTTTATCAGCTTCAGAAAATGTGGTCCCATCTTCAAAATCTGAGGAAGATATCTTTTCTAGTTGTGATGTATTTAAATTCTCAATATTGAAAAGGGAAGACAGCAATTATTTGGGTGTGTTTTATATATAAAATTGAACACATTTAAAAGTGATTTTTTTAACATGAATCTTTCCTTAAACTGGTGGCTACCCTTTATTAGACACAGTCTGTATTAAAAACAAACAAAAAATCTTACATCAATCACCCCAAATTTATAGGACACTGCTTATAACTGTCATTGTGGCCTGCCACCTGACCTAAACTCTTCATTCACATTTTCCCATAGTTCCGGTTGAGTTCAGCCTTATCTGAAACCAGAATTATCAACAATGGTATCAGTTTACTGGTCATTAGTTTCAGCCCTTTCATCCCTTGTCAGTAACCTTTTGTTTCTCAGGTTATCAAACTTTACACATCAAGCAAAGCTTTCCCCTCCCCACCCTGTACCATTTAAGTATCTTGTAGATTAGTTCTTTTAGACTCCTAAAACGATTTATTCCCATTACCACACAACAATTTTTTAAAAATTTAATGCCCTTGGTTGTCTTGAAGCTATATTTATGGTCTAATACATCAATTTACTCAGGAATTAGAGTAATACATGAAGAGAAAAACAAAATTAAAAAACAAGCCAAAAAAAGGCAGTCATTGGAAATTCTATATTTTCTTTTGGTTGGGGGGTGAGGGCAGGGTGACATACTCAAAAGTAATTCATAGCTGGAAATAATGAGTCAGGTTTGTAATGTCTGCTACCAGAGAGGCTGAGACTGGTAGATCACTTTAACTCAAAAAGTCTGAACTGCAATAAAGTTAAAACCATTTAGGTGTCTGAGCTAAATTTGGCATTAACATGCTGAACTTGTAAGGGACCACCAGCTTGCCTAAGAAGAGGTTTCAAACAGGCCAGAAATGAAGCAGATCAAATCTCCCTTAGCATCATGTGAGTGACCCCCATATGTCCAGCCTAGGCAAATAGAAGGGGGCCCAATCTTAAAAAAAAATTTTTTTTAATAATACAGAACAGATGATCCAGTTCATTAAAAAAGCCATAAGCATACTAAGTTAACAATATACACAAGTATTCTAGAATGTATTGATTCTTATAATTTCCTGGTAAAGAATTAGAATATTCTACTATAATATTAATCAATCAGATATAGATTTGAATGGCCTTAATGATTTATACATATTTAATATACAAGTCAATCAGCTTTCTAGTTTAATTCAAAATACATTTTTTTGGGATATATATATATATATATCCAGGCATCAGAGAAACAAAGAATTAAAGGAGTGAAGTTAACAGCTGATTTCAGAATATAGACACTCTACTCTTGGTATATGCTCTGGTTGAAGCCAGGTTCTCAGTTACCTTATATTGTCCCATTACTATTCCTTAATGGAAAAGAAAGTATTTAGGCTCTCTTTGTCCTGTAAGGACAGATAATATAGTCTGATTTCATGGCTTAAAAAGTAGAGAGGCTGCATATGAGCTATCTACAGGAAAACTATAGAGATGTAAATCTTTTAGAGTTAGCTATAGAAAAACTCTCTGGAGAAAAAATAATGGTATTATTCAGATTTTTAACTTTGAAGAGATTACTACTGTAACTTCAACAAAAGATTTGCCTCAGTTCCTTTAATACTGTTATAAATCAAATATTCCTTTAGCAACTATTCATTTTGTTTGCAAAATAAGGGCTTCATTTTTTACTTGATCAAGAGATGATTCAAGACATAGGAGACTTTATTGATCTTATATTTTGGTTTACAACCTATATGGTTTCATTTTTGTATTTAGTTGTAGGATGACTAAGTAGACTGATTGTTCATAGAAAATTACCCTGAAGATAAAAATCAAAGAAATATAACCAAAAAATAATTTCTATAGATTTCTCCATCCTATTTATAAATCCTGGCTATAATAATAATAATAATAATAATATCTTCGAGTCCCACATGGGGGAATATAAGGTGAATTCAGGATTTGACCCATTCATTCCTTGTCATTTATTTATACTAGTCATCAATTGGCAAATAAAGCATTGATATTGAACATAAAAATCTGGCCTGAGAATGATGTCATATTTTTTCCAAATTCAAACTATTTATGGGTTAAAAAACAATATTTTCCCTGGAAATTTTCCTTTGCTTAGATTTTAAATTCTGATACTTCCCCTTCCTCCCCCCCCCCCGAGTTTATGATCTCTACTAAAAACTTATTCCTATCTTACTTTGATGTCATTTCATGGCATGGTGGTGACCCTATGTTCTCAAAAGTTATAGTAGAGGAGTTCTAAATTGAAAAGGTTTCAAGTACAGGTCTGGTGATGGATTATATGTCTATCATCTAAAGATGAGTACAGTTAAATTGAGAGAGGGTTATCACTAGGTTGACCATAGATAATGAATTTTTTGGTTATGGCATCTCTCAAAAACTATCTCTTCAATGAGAGAAAGATTGCAATTTACTTTAGAGAAAGAAGTTCTCACAATTTCAAAATCATATATCCTTGAAATATTGAAATGTCTATTTAGGAGCAGCACCAAGATTCCTTTCTTTCCATTAATTCTTAACAGTTAGTCAACTCATAAGAACAAGTAATAAAGTTATATCGCCTGCCTTAGTGAAAGAACAATAGTCTTCCAAATACAGTACTCAGAGGCACAAAGTTTAGAGGTTGGGTGTGGGGAAACCCTACCCTCTTATACTTGATCAGATTTTAGTGATAGTGATAGGTTTAAGATAATCAGTGTTGTGATTCTAAAGTGATTAGTATAAATTCCATTATAATCTTAATACAATCAGTAAAATTCATGATTTTTATAAGGATTTCTAACTAAAGCACAAAAACTGCTTCTAAAGGGATGTCTAACCACCCTCTCAGTGTTTGTACTTCCCTTTATCATAAGACAGCTACTCTCTGAATCTCATGTCCCAACATGGCGCAAACATCACACATGCTTCCCTGTTAGAAAATAGCCATCTTTCCCCCCCAGATCAAATGAGAGAGAGGTAATGGTCATTTGACTGGATCTTTAGACTAATATGGGCTTTCCGAAATGAACTAACCAATCAGCTTTGTAATTGGGTAACTTTCTAAATAAGCTCTATATGATGTTATGTCTTGTGATGTCATCAACCTTGTACAGAAATATTCATTTTGTTATATAAACCAGGTCTCAGCCTCTATATGGAGTCTGTAGGTTTCTATTTCACAAGGTCTGCTGGAGCAGAATTTCAGGGTCTTGTAAAATGTTAGCTTTCAAACCCTACTTCTAAGTTCATTTCTTGAAGTTTCTTTAACTTATAGACCTTGTGAAATAAAAACCCACAGACTCCATATAGACAATTTAGGTAAATAAAGTCAAAAAGTCAAGTTTCTCCAAGTCAAGGTAGAAAGTTAGATTTTATGGGAAGAGTGCCAAGTCCTCCAATACAAGCATTCTCTTGCATGTATTACATTGTCAGACCCCTGTAAGAGACCACGCCCAGAGGCTTTTTTCTTATAATAAATTTTTATATTTTAAAAATATATGTATGTATATATATCACCAACATTTCTGCCAGCATAAGAGAGTATAGGGAGAATCTATCCCATGCATGAGGGACAATGAGTATAAATGTTTGTTATTAAAAGAAGATAAAAGATGGGAAAACAGTGAGCAACTAGTTTGTCTGGAAAGCAGAATGAATGAAATAGTGTGAAAAAAAGTCTGGAAATGTGGAATTTTAACTCATGCTATGGAGGATCTTAAATACTAAGTTGTAGATATTGAGTTGAATATATTGTATTTGGTAGGTAAAAGGGAGCCACAGAAGGTCTGTATTCAGGTAAGTAAAAGACATCTGTACGTTAGAAGATTACTTCCCCCCCACCCCCATTTTTGAATTGTATTTGTTTGTTAAATTAAAGTCCCCAGGTATGGCCCTTCTTCTCTCCCCTCCCTGCACTAAAGAATATATCCTTTGACTATATACTTATATACACACACATTTAACTATGTCTTATATGTTTCTATTTATCAGTTCTTTCTCTGGAAGTTGGCATTCATAGTTATTCTTCAAACTATTTCTGTTGCTGTATAAAATTCTCCTTTGGTATGTACTCACTTTACTCTTCATAATTTGATGTGGGTCTTTCCATGTTTTTGTTTTTTTTTAATTAAGTTGCTCATTATTTCTCACCACAAATTGTAGATTCCTCTGGGGAAAGAGTTAAACATTATTTAGAAGGGAGAGACTAAAAGTGAAGATTTTAATTAGGAAGCTATACAATGGACTAAGAATGAATTCCTGAGAAGCTAGACTGAGGTGGCGATAGTAAATTACAAGAAATATTGTGGAGGTAGATGCAACAGACTAGATGTGAGCTGTTATGGGGAGGAAGGAGTAAAAGATAACTCAGATGTTTCTAGTCTGGCTAATAGGAGAATGATCAAAAGAAATAGGGAAATCAGTAGGAGGGGACAGATTTTGAGGGGGAAATTATTTGCGTCTTAGATATATTGAGTTAGAAAAATCGCCAAAACATCAAGGTGGAAGTGTCCATCAGGCACTTATGGAAATACAGGTCTGGCATTCATGGGAAAAGTCAAAGTTGAGATAAAGATTTAGGAGTCAGAGGTAATAATTGAAGTCTAGGAGGATAAGACAAAAGTGATAGTTTAGAGAGAAAAGAGAAGGCCAAAGACAGAAAATTTATATATTTCTGCTCTTGGGATGGAGAAGAAGAAAAAGGAACCAGTACAAAGGACCCAGCAGGGATAAGCAGAGGGGTAGAAGGAGAACCAGGAGAGGAGTGCCTGTGAAACCTAGACAAGAATATTATGAAAGGGAGTGGTTAAGAAAAAGTGAAATAAAGCCCAATGAGAATGAAGTCTAGAAAGAAGCTTTTGAATTTAGTAATTAGTCAATGACTTTGTAAAATGTATTCTGAACCTAAGTCAGATTGTGGAAATGTGAGAGATGAGGAAATGGTGAGTTAGTAGTGGCAGCTAATAGATTCTGGGAAATAGTTTTGTGGAAATTTGATAGAGAAGGAAAGGACAATGGAGGGGTGATAGCTTTGTTGTTGTCCAGTCATGTCCTATCCTTTGTGACCCCAATAACAACCGCATGCCAGGCCCTTCTGGCTCCATTATCTTTTGAAGTCTGACTGACCTTTTTGCTCCATGGGATGTGAACTAAGCAAAGAGAGAGAGTAAGAAGAGGGAACAAGCATTTATTTAGTGCCAGCTCTATGCCAGGCACTGTATCAAGCACTTTACAAATTTCTATTTTATTTGATCCTTACAACAACCCTGTGAGATAGTTGCTATTTTGATCCTTATTTTATAGTCAAGGAAACTGAGTCAGACAGAGGATAAATGACATGTCCAGGATCACATAGCTAGTAAACGTATGAAAGGTAGATTTGAACTCAGGTTTTCTGACCCAGGTCCACTGTTCTAACTACTGTACCACTTCGTTACCTTGAACTTCTGGGGAGAAAAGGACTACAAATAACCAGGCACTGTGTCTTATGTGATCTCTAAATCTGAGCCCACTTTTCCCTGAACTCTGTATGTATTAGTGGAAGAGTATGGCACAGAATCTTCTGGGGATTGTTTTGTGCCAATTATACAATACCTTGATAAATTCCACTTTCCATAGCTAATTAAATCTGCCAATTGTTGTCAAGGGCATCACCATTCTAGGCTTCTTGATGGCATGGTGAATAGAGTGTGGGGTTTGGAGTTAGGGAGACTTTTCTTCCTGATTTCAAAGCCAGCCTCAGACATTTACTAGCTGTGTGACCCTGGGAAAGTCACTTAACTCTGGTTTGCTTCAGTATTCTCTCCTGTAAAATGATCTGGAGAAATACCAAGCCATTCCAGTATCTTTGCCAAGAAAACCCCAAATGGGGTCACAAGGAATCAGACAACTGAACAACAGTAAGCCATTATGTTCTTGGGGGCCATCCTTGACATTTCCTATTTTCCATATCTAGTCTCTGGCCAAAGCTTATTAATATCACCATTGCAAATCTCTCAATTGTGCTTCCTTCTCTCCTCTGAAAGTGCCATCATTCTGATAAAGGCTCTTAGCTCCCTGTGACTGGATTAATAATCTCCATGTTGTTCTGTCTGCCCCAAGACTCTTCTCACTGCAGTCCTTCCTCCACTCTACTCTCAAGCTGATCTTCCTAAAGCTCACCTCTACTCAATATACTCAGTTTCTCCTTAGCACCTAAAGGATCAAATAGAAAATCCTCTGGTATTTTAAAGTTCTTCCTAATCCAATCCCTCTCTACCTGTTCAGTCTTTTTTCAACTTCTCCCACTGCCACCTATATACTCTTATATCCAGCAACACTGGTTTCTTTGTTGTCCCTCAAACAAGACACTATCTCTAAGTTCCAGGTATTTGTATTGTCAGGCCTCCATGCTTGGATTTCTCTTCTTCCTCTTCTGTGTCCTGGCTTCATTGACTTCCTTCAAATCCTAGCTTAAATTGTACTTTCTTTTCAATTTTTTGAAATTTAAATTTATTTATTTGTTGCATTGAGATACCCAGGTAGCTTCCTTCCTTCATTCCTCCCCTTATTAGAAAAAGGCATAATTTGACAAAAAGATATCTGTATATATATATATAATTTATTTCTATTTTTCAGTTCTTTCTTTGGAAGTGGATATACACAAGTCATTCTTCAAACAATATTTCTATTGAATATAATGTTTTCTTGGTTCCACTCATTTCACTCTTCATAACTTTACATAGGTCTTTCCATGTTTTTTTTTTAATGAACCTGTTTATTATTTCTTATGACATGATAGCATTCCATCGCAACCATATGTCACAACTTGTTTAGCCATTCCCCAATTGATGGGCATCCCTTCAGTTTCCAGTTCTTTGCCACCTCAAAGAGAGCTGCTAGAAATATTTTAGAAATTATAGGTTCTTTCCCTTTTCCCTGACAAACACTTGTAAAAGATTAGAATAGCCTTTTGCTTTATCAAGATAATATCAGTATGGATACATGACCTAATCAGAGAAATATCTATCAAATTTATAGATAGGAAAAGAGTTTATGAATAAATAAAGATAGAAAGTATAATAAGATATAAAATGAATAATTTTAATATATTAAATTTTAAAGGTTTTATACAAATAAAACCAATGGAGTCAAACTTAGAAGGAAAGTAGTAAGTTGGGGGGAAAATGTACAGACAATTTCTCAGATAAAGTCTCATGTAAAAAATATATCAAGAAAACTTTGTCACACATATAAGAACATTGAGCCATTCCCAAATTATCCAATTGATAAATGGTCAAAAGATATCAACAGAGAGTTTGGGGATGAAGAAATCAAAACTATAACTATGTGAAAAATTTTCTATATTATTGTTTGAAGAAGTACAAATCAAAACAACTCTGAGATATATCATATCTATCAACTTTGCTAAAATGATAAAAGCACAAAATGACAAATGTTGGAGGGGATATGGAAAAAATGGGGCCATTATTAGTAGAACTGTGATTTGATCCAACCATTTTGGAGAACATTATGGAATTATGCCCAAATAAGTTATAAAGCTGTGTATACCTTTTGACCCAACAATACCACTATTGGGTTTATTTCCTAAAGTGATCAGGGGAAAAGGAAAAGAACCTCTATACCCGCTTTCTACTCTACACTACACCCACTTTCTGTTCCAATCTTTCTTAATTACATTGACTTCCTTTTGCTTATTTTTTCTTATTTATTCTATACATTACCCCTCTGTACATAAGTGTTTGCATATTATCTTTTCCATAAGATTTTTGCTCCTCAAGGGCAGGAATTATCTTTTATCTTTCTTTCTTAGTATAGTGCCTGTTACCTAGTAGGTACCTAATAAATGTTTATTGACTATTGACAAATTGTTGTCTCATTATCTTTTTGGTTTCCTTTTCTATGTCTTTGATGATATCATTTATGTCACTTCTTACATATGACTCATTATTGATAAAATGATGAAGCCTTCTTATATACATATAGCCATCATGTGTATTTCTTTTTTATTTTATTTTTCATGTGTGTGCATTTCTATTAAACATTATCTTTCTTGTAATTTTGATTCTCCTAAGATGATGCAGTTCCATGTTTTATAATCATATAACCTGAAAAGAACTGGTACTAATGACATGAGTTTTAAGCCAGTGGGAAGTTTCCATTTATTGAAAGTACTGTGTAACTTTTCAAGTGCAATCACATTTAATTCCTTCTTGCTCAATTTTGGGCTTAGTTCATTGTGCATTTCAATTCCTGGCTAATAACTACATCTATTTTTGTCTATGTCTACATCTAAATCTGCATCTACATCTACATATCTTATATCTATCATACAGACCTATAATTTCATGACCATTTTCTTCACCAACAAAGATCGGAAACTCCTCTGTAACATATAGCCTTAGAGCAGCTAGGAGACTCATTGGATAGAGAGCCAGGCCTGGGGGTAGGAGTTCCTATGTTCAAATTTGACCTTAGACACCTCCTACCTGTATCTTCGGCAGGTAAATTCCAATTGCTTAGATTCTAAGTCAGAAGACAAGGGTTAAAAAAAAAGTTGTCTAGGGCACTGAGAGATTGTCATTCCCCAGTGTCACAATTACAATGTCTCTTTCTATCTATGTCTTTCTGGAGTGAATGTCTCTGTTCCTTCAAGTATATCCTCAATTCACTTGAATCAAGTCTTTAACTTGAATAGAGTATTCATTCTCTCCAAGTAATCCTAATTCTAGATACCATGCTCAATTCCAGAGAAGACGGGGAAAAAAAAGAAAATTCCCCTTCTTATCCAGAGGAAATGAAAAGCTGGGTTCTTCCTCATCTGCTAGCTCTATCTAATTGTTTCCAGTGTTGAACTACTTGCTATTTCCAGGGCTTAGCCACTTAAAGTGCCGAGAGTGTAGCCAACTTTTAGCCAAGTCAATATTGTTGTCCCAGCCTAAGTAGAGAGAGGCATTCACATTTACATTCCACAGAAGAATCACTGAATATCAAAACCATGCCACCACATCAACACCTTCTCATTTAGGACTATAACCAATGATTGCATCCACCAAACTGGGCAGGTGCGAGAACCAAATCTTTCTTCTTTACATGGGGAAGACCAGCACCTCTGGTATGAGAACTTGGAGAGCCCTTTTCAGGGTTGCTTCCTCCTTTGGTGTCCACCTGGCATTCAACTCTCACCTGTGACTCTAATGATGTCACTTTGATCCTCTTTAAGTATGAAGGACAACAGCCAGCATATCTACATATTTTACACATTGACACTAATTTGATGGCTTTCTCATTCAATCACATGTCATATCCTGGGTAATATGTTTTTCCATCCTCCATTCTCCTCTTTCTGTCATATTATGGTAAATTTCATTGAGGAAACGTGGTGTTCCAGGGCTTCTTGCATTTAGTAAAATGTCATCTATGAATAGGAAAGTTTGAAGAGTATAGAGTCTTTTCATATAGACTCTGCACAGGGCATTTTACATTACTTTGACAAACACCTTCAATGAGCATATGTAGCTCTGCTATATAAATTATTCACAAGCATTTGGTTAATTTAAAATACCTAGTCAGTATTTAAAATTATTTAAAATTTGTCAGCAGGAAATGCTGTAGCAAAAAAATAAAAAGCACAACAAAGAACATTTCTAGGTCGGGAGGAACTTCTCTGCAGTCAGCTTTCACAGCTAAAAAAGATTAAATTAAGAAATTGGAAATTCTCCTTTATGTTAAATAGATAAATGAAAGGATTTATATCTTCTACTACAAATAGGAAATTAGTTATATGATATTTCATATATTTCCAATTCAATAATCAAAAGCAATACCAATACCAATAGTTTTGGTAACAAATATTTCAAGATAGAATAGTTATGAGCTGAGTGGTAATGAGGGAGGAGATCATAGGCTATTGAACTATAAGAGACCCCAGAGGTCATCTAATCCAACCTCTTCACTTTACAGATGAGGAATCTGAGGACAAAGAAGTGAGTTCAGGTCAATAGGTAGTAAATAGTAAAACCAGAATTCCAACCCAGTCCTCTTAAGTTTTCTGTTATATCAACACTGATTCTCAGAAAGGGAAGATAAACACATTTGTGGCTCTAAGTAACTCTGAAGTTTAGTAGTGAGAAGAAAACAACTATTGCTCTTCCCTTACTGTTGTAAGAGGAAAACAACAACCTCCAAACCCTCCAGATGTCTCTTCTTTTCCTCTCCCCTCCCCTCAAAAATGGTTTTAATATAGGGTCACAGAAAATACAAGGGTTTTTATAGCCTACAATAAAATGGTTCTTTGTCTTTTCTCACTAATTCCTTAGTGTCACATTTAACAAAATAAGGAAACTGCAGATAATAGAGGTGTTTATAGATTAGCCCTTTCAGCAATAAATAACATAAGGTTTTGCTCTCCTACAGATATTGGAATTGCTTATCATTGTTTAAGCTTTTCACCTTTTGTAATGGTTGCTAACATTTTAACCCAGGCAAGTTAAGAGTCCCCTCCCTTTTTTCTTTCCTGTAGTCTTACCCTGACAGAGCTCATGTTCATAAGATCTTTTTTATCTGATTTCATCATATAAAAAGAGAGACAACACTTAAATACCTTCTGGAGTTGGCACCAGCTGAAAACTAAGAACACATATTTGGAAGATGTATTTTCTTTGTACCTTTCTTGTCCTGCTTTCCTTTGGTGATGGTTTCCATCCTAACTGCCCTAGAAGATGCAGCTGTGATTCCAAGCAATCAGTCCAGTGCTATAGACTCATAGAAATACCTTCACGAATGCCTTCCACAATCAAGAGAATTTACATCAGCCACAGTAAAATAAAAAACCTCAAGGTAAGGATATCATTACCTACTCAGAATACTTCTTTTTATTTTGAGGGAAGAAAACAGATTTAAAATGACATTGTTTAAACAGGTATGATTTTTAAGTCAGGGCAATTTTGCCAACTTCCAACCCATTCTGCATTAGTAAAATGAATCTTTCCTTTGGGATTTGAGGAAAAAAAAAGATGATGACCATTTTTGTTTCCATCTTTATTTAAGAGCATTTTGAGAAAAATAGTATTAATACATAAGCTCCTGAGTTCTTTGTTTTATTAGATACAAGTGAGCTTTTATGATGGTACTAAGGAGAAAAATCAAACTACTCTACAGGTGATTGTGATTTTTGAAACAACTTCATTTGTTATAAAATATATGTGCTAGTATTATCACTTTATGTTAAAAGATCCTAGTTATATAACCATTAGAATGATATATGACTTACACATCAAATAAGATATTTCTTATCTTTATAAAGGTATTAGGATAATAATACTGTATTAAGATAATTAATATCTATCACAGGTAAAATATTAATATTCTCCTAGAAAATTGTTCAAGGGTCTATAGTTTATGCATTTAACCCAGAAAACCCCAGGTTCTAATGATGAATGTTCTCTATTTTATTCTCTGAAATAAATTATTTTTTTTCAATTATTTATTTTTTCTCCTTCACTTTCATCCACTTACAGAGAGAGAAGGGAGAAGGAAAAGGAGAAGACAGGGAGAAGAAGGTGGAGGGGGAAGTAGAGGGAAGGGAAGGAAAAAAGGAAAGAGGGAGGGAAGAAATGCAGAGGAGAAAAAGGAAGAGGAGGAAGAGGAGAAGGAGGAGGAGGAGGAGGAGGAGGAGGAGGAGGAAGAAGGAGGAGAGAGAGAGAGAGAGAGAGAGAGAGAGAGAGAGAGAGAGAGAGAGAGAGAGAGAGAGAGAGAGAGCGTGCAAGGAGAAGACCTTGTGTGATGTAAGTGTAGTCAAGCAAAATAAATTCCCATGTTGGCCAAATCCTAAAAGGTGTTTCTCATTCTGCATTTTAGTTCATCATATCTCTGCCATGAGATGGATAGCATTCTTTGTAGTTCTCTGGAATAACAATTGATTCACTGATCAAAGCTCTTAAGACTTTAAATATTCCTATTTATGGTCTCATTTCAAGGATGCAGTAGATATTAAAAACCATGCTGGATATTTGTTAATTTTTTATGCAATCAAAGATTTGTATTTTTTTCTAACATAATGGAAAAGGCATTATCTGCATGTAAAAGTAGTGTGATGTGAATAGAAGAGGTGATCTTAGAGTTATAAAATAGTGGGTTCAAAGTCCTGCCTCAGATACACTATATGATAAGTGAGCAAGTCTTACTTAACCTCTCATTTTTTCTAGGCAACTTTCTAAAACTATAAGTTGCAAAATTCTAACCAGGTTGGACAAATCTAGTGAATTTTCTCCCTGGAAGTTCCCAATATCAGTGAAACCACAGGAGGGGGGAAAAAAAGAAATAGTTGAAAAAAGCATTGGCCTGTAAACCAGTTTTAGTACATCATTAACTATCTGTGTGACTTCAAGGAAGTATTAAATATCATCTCCCCTTCTCTCAGCTTCCATTTTCTTATTAATAAAATTAAGCTTTGGGAACTAAGCAGTTTCTTCTATTCCTTCTAGCTCTAAAATCCTATGACTCCAACTAAACTTTATTGATCACCTGTGTTTTCTCCTCTTATGAATTCAAAGGTAGAAATCCTAAATAATATTTTTGTGGGATCTCTTGCAAAGAGGGAAAATATGCTGGATCTTTAGGCTGGATCTTTGTTTCTTTGTTAACTAGGAAATTGGATTCATGTCAAGACTAAAAATTAGAATTGACTTGTGTTTATCTGCTGATTTGCCTTTTCTTGAAGAATATTAAATTGCATGTAGGAAATCTGGCTTATGTAGAAGATCTATATGTTTGAGAAAGATGAAATTTAAAGAAATAGGATGCTTAAATTGTTACTTTGAAAATATGTAATATTCAATTGTGAGAGTGTCAAGTAAACGTTAATGAAATAAGATGAAACTGTTTTGTAAACAATAAAAGTAAATAATACCTGACAATAAAATTAATTACTTAATGAGTCATTTCTAAAAGTTCACCAACCAATAAGAGTGCTTTCCCTAAGATTTTAATCCAAATTAACTATATTTGGATAGTTATTAGTTTTATCTTTGGATAAAATAGCCTAGAACTCTCAAGCTGATGGAAGATTACTTTGTAGAAGGAATGGAAAACAATAAGCTATGTGATATTGCCACTTTGATATTGAATGACTATATTTACTGCTCTTTGCTGAATACGGCGAATAATTGGTTTGAACTACAGAAGCAGATTCTTGATTGTTAAATGAAATGGGACTTTTGCATCTCATTAAATATACCTTCAACCTAAATATAAAGTGAATCATATGTAAGAAATATTCTCTGTAGCCTTCTTTTTGGTGTTTATCAATGAAATAGGTTTAGACTAACTGATTAGCATCCTGATGGGCACAATTGGCTAGAAGTATGTAGTAGTAAAAGTTGTTTTATTTTAAACAACTTAGAGTAAAATTTGAATCAAAGAATAAGGTGTTGTTTTATGTCACTGGAGATAACTACTTATTTAATGCTACTGCAAAAGGTATAACAATGCACTCATACACTAAGAGATTTGCAAGTATGACTTTTGGTTGAGAACTAGATCTATATAAACCTAACTAGATTTGCTATCTGGGAGTCAGGAAGAAAGAAAAAAAATAGTCCAGAAAGACAAAATTGAAAGTTCTTTGGGACAATCTTAGTTTAGGCAAAGCCTACCTGGAGATAAGGACAAAGAAGGAGTGATTCAGGTGATTTCAGTAGATCTTTCCCAATCCTTTATTTCCAATTTGATGAACACCATACTATGTAATCAAATATCATTCATATTAATAGTTATAGATAAGCAGACAATAGCCATTAAAGGGGGAAGTGAGTTAAAACAACATTGCTTTTCCTCTTTGAGAAAGATATATTTATTGGTGGCATATGCAGAGACTGTGACCAAGGTGGATCTTTTGTGCTTATAAATTATGAATTGAAGCAGGGCTAAAACCAGTTGATGTCTGAACTGATTTGACTGTATCTGTGGCTGGTGAGCCCTCCAGGAGCTGGGGGGAAGGAATGCTAGGCTGTCTATAGAAGAGAGGGGGTACCTGTACTAGAGGAGGAGGAGGAGGAGGAGAAGGAAGAAGAGGAGGAGAAAGAGGAGGAGGAGGAGGAGAAAAGGAATAGAAGAGAGAGGGTGAGAGAGGGGGAAAGAAGGAATAAGGGGAGAGAGAGTGGGAGAGGGAAAAGAGGAGGGAAAGAGAAGGGGGAGAAAGGAGAAAGAGAGAGACAGAGACAGAGACAGAGTCAGAGACAGAGGCAGAGGCAGAGACAGAGACACAGAGACAGAGAGAAGGCAAAATGATCTGTGTCCAAGTCCTAGTTATGGGGGTATCTAGCAATGGGAACACAAGCAAGTATTTACTTCTCTGGACCTGAATTTTCTCATCTGTAAAATAAAGAGGGTTGATTAGAGGATCTCTAAGTTCTCATCCAGTTCAAAGTTTCCAGTGTCATAAATAACTCACCATAACTCTATTTTCTTGCCTTCTTTTTAGAAAACTCTTACCTTCTGTCTTACCAAGAATCGATTCTAAGGCAGAAAAATGGCAGAGATAGGCAATGAGGATTGAATTATTTGCGCAGGCTCACATAGCTAGGATGTATCTAAGGACAATTTGAACTCAGGTCCTTCAGACTACAGGACTGGTGCTGTATCCACTGTGCTACCTAGCCACCCCTCTAACCTTCTTTTTGATCCAGGCTTTTTATTCCAGAAGCCTGACATTCAAGGGGATTCCCAAGTGTGAGGATAGGGATGTGAGGTGCTCTCAGAGCTTTTTGGTCAAAGAGCATATGATGAGGTATTTGCGGCATTAGAATCTTAGAACCTGCCATGACATGACAATGTACATATTGAACAATTTGCTTGGTCTATGAATAGAAGATCGCCCAAGTAGTCTTGTTGTTTCTTCATTAATCCTTTTAAAATAGAAACTTACTCAAAAACCCTAAAAAAGAGAGTTTGATTTCTGATATAGAATATGTTTGAAAAATCTTTGTGCCATATAAACAGATTCAGGAAAATAAATAGTTCTAGAAGATAGCTGCCAAGGGCATACTGTGGAAAGAAATGCAATTAGCAAAATTCCTTGGTATTTTTTTAAATATATGAATTTTTAACAGCAGAAAATTCTGTTCTCCATGTCACAGAGGTATTTTTTTAGGATAAGTAAAATTAGTTTTGAAATTTTCATGTGTGTGTGCGTGTATGTGCACACGCACGCCTATTTGTAATAACCTAAACTTGCCTAGAGTGCATAAATGCTTCTATCTCAGCTTTGTGTGCACATAGCCATAACAGATCTGGGATTAAAAGGATCCTTAGAGGTCATCTAGTCAAAATTTCTCATTTTTCAGAGGTAACAATTTTGGTCATGTCCTCAGTTATAGCAATGTTTCTACATTCAGCATATTAGTGGTGTGTTAATAGCAGTATCCACCAAATAGGTAGATTTTGTCAGTATCACCTTTTTTAAAGCTTATCCAAGATATGCATTTTACACACACACACACACACACACACACACACACACACACACACACACAAAATGATGCTGTAGATATTTTGTTTCACATAGGGTCTTTTAAAAAAATCTTCTGTTAGTGGAACCACTAGGTCAAAGGATCTAGTTTAAACAATTTCAGTAATTTTTCTAATACGGTTCCAAACTGGTCCAGGTCATAACTCCTTCAAGAGCATGTAAATATTCCTACCTTCTTGAAGCTCCTCTGGTACTGGTTGTTTTCCATTTTTGTCCTCTTTGTCAATTTTTGTACATGTGAGAAGAAGCCTCAGAATTATTTTACTTTATATTTTTCTTTCTCTTAGTGATTCAAATCACTTAATAAGTTTGTTGATAGTTTCTAATTTATCTTTTAAAAATTGCTCAAGGAAGATATAGGTAAAATAGATAATAGAAAAAACTATGAAATATTCTTGGTTTTGTTTGTACATATTGTGCAGTATTTTTTTAAACATAATATTGATTTTGGATTTCACCTTCCTATCCCCCACAGTTATCTAATATCACCAAAACACTGGCCCTGGAAGAATTTATTCTATTGGCCAGTGGCACGGAGTCTGTTGAAAATGACACCTTCAAAACTTTGAATACATTGAAGACTTTGGAACTCTGGAAAAATAAACTAAGACGAATCCCCACAGCCCTCCCAAACAGCCTTGAAGTGCTGAAACTCAATGATAATTCAATAAATGTTTTGCATGAATCAGATTTTGAAGGCTTGAAAAAGTTACAAGTACTTGAGCTACAAAACAACATGGTCTCTACTCTCTCCTTCAGCACACTTTCCTCCCTTATTAATCTGCAAAATTTGGTGTTGGATGGCAACAATATGGAATCTCTGACTGGTCCATTTAAACTTCCTCATTTAAAACATCTGAGTATAGAGAATAATAAGCTACATTTCCTACCAGGAAACTTCTTTGCATCTCTTCAATCATTACAGTTTCTTAGTTTAAGTGGCAATTCACTGACTAAAGTCCCTAATGAGCTACCAAAGTCTTTGCTGTCTTTAAAGCTGGAGAGGAACCAGCTCCAAGTAGTAAGATTTCAGGAGATGAAACATCTGGAGAACCTTTCTCATCTTTTCCTTTCTGCCAATTCACTTTCTTCTATTGAGGGAGCCCAATTTCTTCCTAATTTAACAACTCTTGAGATATCTCAGAATCAACTTCAGACTTTGCCCATCAGATTGCCAACAAAACTACAGAAACTTGACTGTAGTAACAATCTGATTCAGAGAGTAACACTTCAAGACTTCCAGGACCTGAGAGACCTGAAACATTTGTTTTTAGACAACAACATGGTCAGCTTATTTGAGGTGGGAGCCCTTCAGAGATGTGTTCAACTTTCTAACCTGGCCCTGGAACAGAACCTCCTGCTGTCAATACCTCTCAGGCAAGTGACCAGTGCATCTTGTCATTCTTAATAATTTTCAGAGATTTGGTACTTCTATAGATATTTTGTAGACCAAGAGTTAAGAAGAACAATTCTAAATAACTCTCTGATGTCCTAGGGGAAGCTAGAAGTAGAGAGTCATTTATTCATTGAAGTGGGGAAACCTTCAGATCAAATAAAACTTTAAACTTTATTTTATCCAAGCCATAGGAAAACTACTAAAAGATAATGGTTCTGTTTATGCTGTTTAAAAATACAACATATATAAGGAGAGAGAGAGAGGTGTAAAAGTAAAAATAAAACACATTTTTAAAAGTCCTTAGCAACTTTTAGTATTTTAAAGGTTAAAAGATGGTGGTGCTATTTATATGAAAAATCTCTGCTTGGCAGAGTCTTTATTGGTCTCTATGTTATCAATGTGTATGTCCCTTGTAAGTTATTCCCTGAGTGCACATTTATGTGCAAACTTTTCTTTGCCTTTCTGCCTGTCTTTTTTCCCTCTGTCTTATGTCAGTTTCTTTCTCCATCTCTTTACCTTTGCCTTAAATTCTTCTCTTCCCTTTTCTCTTTAATCCTCTTCCTTTAATTGCTCAAAATAAAGAAAAACATACTTTGTATTATAAAGTAATAATTCAACTAAAGTAAGTTATGTTACTCTTAATTAAAAAAAGGCAAATAGAATATTTTCTATTTTTTATGACAAAAAACTCAATCTGTTTTTTGCTTCAGTGACCCTCAAATAAATTTTCTCCCTATCAGCCAATGGCCATTGATAAGGTGGGGTGAGGAGGTGGGGGAGGGGGGAATTTGTGCCCTCAATTTATTTCCAGGCAATGTCATGATCAGACCTATATTTTAGAAAAACCATCTTGGAAGTTAATTAGAGGACATATTGGAATGGAGAGATACTTGTTAAAGGGAGACAAGTTAGAAGGGCATTGTAATAGTCCAGGTGAGAAGTGATGAGGACCTGAACTAGATTTGTGACTTTGTGAATAGATTGGTAAGGGATTTATATAAGAGATATTACAAGGGTAGAAAGTCAAGACAAGTCAACAAGCATTTTTCAGAATCTTCTACTTGCTAGGGACTCTGCTAAGTGATAGAGAAACAAAGAAACAAAACAGAAAATGATAAGATTTGGCAATATATTTTATATGTGTGTAAATGAAAGTAAAGAATGGAAGATGACACTGGATGAGAGGATGGGAGGATAGTGATGCCTTCAATAGAACTAGGAAAACTGGGAAGAGGAGAAGAATGTGTAAGAAAGATAATACGAATTTCCCTTCCTCTACAAATCTTCATAGGTAAGACAAGTGATGATAATGACAATAAACATTTATTCATCTCTCAGGAATATTATAAGAAAATTTTAGGTTCAAGATGTTTAATAGGAGTTCAGATTAGAATCTATATACATACTATATATAGGAAGGTATGAAAGCAAAAGTTTATTCTTCATAACTCAAGTGAGAAGAATACATGCAGCTCACCATACCTAATTTAGTCCAAGCGTGGTACCAATAACAATGGAATATCTATGCTTTGGTGGAAGGACCAGGGCAGAGCTGGGTTTTATTGGCTAACTTAGGGGGCAGAACTGGCTTATTTATCAATATATACGAATAAAAATTTTAATCAAGCCACAGCAAATTAGACAAAGTGGAAAGTTTACAGCACCCCATACAAGTGCCTTTACAGGTCAGGGAAGAAAGTGCCAGAGCCAACTGGTGACCCATGGCTCTAACAAGGACAAGAATTCTGGGTAGAAGCAGGCCATCCCCTTCTTACCCTTTGACCTCTAATCACCCCCACACCAATCCAAAGAAAAACAATAACTTCTGCTTGGTATTCTAGGCAGTTATTTGGAACATGTCTCTCTCTCTGTCTCTCTCTATTTCTCTCTCTGTCTCTGTCTGTCTGTCTCTCTCTTTCTCTTTCTCTCTCTCTCTCTCTCTCTCTCTCTCAGACAAACAAATACTTTACTACTCAAATACTTAAAGGTATTCATGGTCTCACCAATGTGGATGCTCCTTCTAAGGACAAGGATCACAAACCACCCATGAATGTCAATTTTGTACCACTCTAGTCCATGTCCCCACATAAGTTTTGGTCCATTCCAATGTTCTGAATGCACTGAAAGGAGTGGCCTTCCCCACCACTTTATCTATGATGTATTAATATATTGTGAAATTAGTATATGAATATGCAGGGTTAAGGTTAGGGATTTCAAGATAAAATATCTTCAACTGCATTGCATATGAAAAAAATTAACTGTAGTTAATGGTTTTGCAACTTATTAGACAGGTATGAGCACAATAGGAAAAAAAACCTGAGTGGAGAATCCTAATCAATATAAGTCAGCAAGAAAAGGTTATTATTATCAAGTAAATGAATATATTTTGCCTTAATAAAAGGAGCTATAATTTGCCATTTTAAGGAAGTAATTCGGTCATCACTAATTTTTATTTGGATAACAGTTTACATTTTAGAATGTCAATTTAAAAAGAAATGTAAGGGAATTGCAAAAAAAGGAATCATCAGACAAATAGAAAATGAAGCCTGTGAACAAGGTCAAAGGGATTGACATGATTAACTTTGATGGAACATAGGAGACTGAATGAGGAATTCATAGCTGACTTTAAGCATACAATTTTTTTATCCTTTTTTTTTTCTTTTTCAAGGGAAACACAGTTACAAGTGTATAGAGAGGTTGGTCAACATACATAGTGTATTTGATGAAGGCAGAGAAGAGGCTTGGAACCATGTTTCCAAAAGACATAATGATATATTGGATTTTATGCCTACTTAGGACCTCAAGAGAATTTTCTGGATTAGGGCAATGGACAATGTGTCAAATTTTTTAAACTTAGGGGAGAGTTTATTGGAGAGTGGGGTACAGTATGTCCTTTACATGTCATCATGCCTTTCTGGAAGCAGGCTCCCCATCCTCTTCTACATAGGGACTACATCAGCTAAGAGAATTGTTCATGCTCACCAATCCCCATCTCTGCTTCCCTTCTCCTATACATACTCAGGGGACAAATACTTTCCCATGTGGACAATTATTAAAATTTTCCTAACTTTCATTCTTACCTTGTTCTATTCTCTGTCCAGGCTTCCAGATACTTTAGCCAGACTAGATCTAAAAGGAAATGCCATACAGGATATTGGTGAGCAGGAATTAAAGAATTTGAAGCAGCTACAGGTTCTGAATCTTCGAAACAATAAGATATCTGCATTAGATCTCAAAGTTCTGGAAAGTTTACCACGGCTGAGATACCTCTACCTGGATGGAAATCCTTGGAACTGTACCTGTAATCTTCTCAGGGCTAGGAAGGTCCTGATGGCCAAGGGAATGGATGTGAGAGGAGGGCAGTGTGCAGCTCCAGCAGAAAGACAAGGAGAAAGCTGGATGTCATCAAAGAATATCATGAGACACTGTGAGGGTAATTCCTATCTGACTGAGAAAAGCAAAGAGATCAGAAAGAAACTTAAACCCGAGGACCACTCTAGCATCATAATGAACATGGATGATGACTATTATGATTATGAACTAGATTAAGTAAGACCAAGATGGTTTGAACAAAAACTTTTAATGTTCTAATCACAGCATTTTACTAGCAAAGATTACCATAACATAGAAATGGCAGCATCACATACATCCCATCAAACATTTTGTTCTGTGAGGATTTTTGTTTTAAAGGGATAATTTTTGTTCTTTTCTTAAAGAACAGAAAAGGAATTATTAGAAGCTGGATTGAGAAGTCAAAGATTGTGAAGGAAAAGAATCTTAACATAGGGTTTCTTATCTTTTAATATGATATAGCAACTCTTCAAATTGGATTTTGGGGAAAAATACCAAATGCTAACTTGATTCCAAACATCAGAGTTCTTATTACACGGTGCTTTCTATCAATTTCTGTTGCAATCACTTTGGGATCATAGGATAATAGATTTAGAACAAGAAATCTTTAAAATTTATCCACGTCAAAACTCTTATATTTATTGATGAGAAAACTGACATCCAAAGAGTTTAAGCGATTTTGCTCATAATCATACAGTTAGCAAGGGGCTGAGTCAGGGCTGACACCCAGGTCCCTGGATTTCTACTGCAAATCTGGACAAAGAAGGTGATTTGAATGAGGATCTTTAAGGTCTATCTATGTCTGAATCTATGATCCTATGAGTCTATGAAGGTGGCATTCCTATTCATGAAGACATTATAACATTCTACCAGTTAAACTTTGTGCTTTGAATTAGAATAAATAAGAAAAAATAAGCAAAAGGAAGTCAATGTAATTAAGGGAGGAGTATGCTGTCAAATGTTTAGCAAACAGCACTCTCTAGGAGAAAAATATACCTATGACACACTTTTAAGTTTAATCTGATTTATTAATATTTTTCTGTCACTTT
The DNA here is from genome assembly GCF_027887165.1 of Monodelphis domestica. NCBI lineage: Eukaryota > Metazoa > Chordata > Mammalia > Didelphimorphia > Didelphidae > Monodelphis > Monodelphis domestica. Next base: position 385,596,315 of record NC_077228.1, read on the forward strand.
ATTAAGTCTAAACAATAGTAAACCAAGCCCTGATTTGAAGTATTGGTGCCATTTTCCAAGGCATAAATGCTCAAATTCGAATTTAACAATTGGCTCTCACCAGTCCATATAAGCAAGGCTCCAGCTTGACACCCTTGTACCTATGCCATAATTCTTAATAGAATTGGCTAAAGGCATGCAAGTTCATGTACCCAACTAGTATTGACAGGACATTTGTTTGTTACTGATACCCAGAAGAATCACTGTGAAGTTAATTTTCAGATGAGGAGCAATTTTTACCCCTCTTCCTTCACTGGGGCTAGTTCAGGGAACAATATTCTCTAAAGGTTCAAAGAGATCTTTCTTCACAGTGGTGATGAGGTCAGCTAGTAAAATTTTTTGTGTGGTATAGAGAGCCCAATCCATTATGGTTTCCTTTATCCACAGATCTACAGAGCTTAAAAATGTAAATTGTAAATAAAATTCTCCAACCCCCCCCCCCAGGTAATCTATTGATTGCTACCATGGGAGGGCAGTTATCAATTATATAGGGTCCCCCTCCCTTTACCACACTAGCAAAAATATCAATTCACAACACAATTGTCCAGTAGAACATTTTCACTCCTTGCTGGATTTTCTGAATAAGTAAAGTAGAACTGGCAGCCAGGGAAAGAAAAAGGCTTTAGTCACCATAGACATCAAGTTAGTGTCCAAAAAGTATCCTCTTTATACTATATATTGCTGCTGTTCCTGTATCCACCACTGCTCTTTCTCTCTCCAATTGTTACTCTTGAATTCCTCTTCAAAGAGACTAAAAAATGTCTGTGATCCAAGAAAAACTCCACTCCAGTTTTTACCCTAAAAATCCCTTCTTTTTTTGATCTAGGAAGAAATTAAATTCCATTATCCTTAATGACTTAGGGCCATTCATAAAGCATCTAGTCTAAGTCTTGCTCAGACTGTCTCATATGCTTTTCATGTATGGATATACTCTCTAAAAAAAAAGACATAAACAAGTTTTGTGTTAGTTTTTAAAATTGGGGGGGGGGGTTCCTAACTAAGCTTTAAAATGTACAAAACACTATCATATAATTTGTCTCTTTAAAATGACAAAAATCCCAAGATTGGAAGATTATGTTAATATCATTGCCCCTGTCTTATAGTTGAGGAAACCAAGTACCTAGGGCCATATAGCTAGTTTATAGTAGAATCAGATTAAAGTCAAGGTCAGTGCTCATAAAAAATAAGATAAAAATAATGTTTTTTATTCTGAACTTGATGAACATCAAATAAAATGAATATTTTCATATACAAAGTAGAACAGATAGTGAGGATTGTTTTGAATACCTATTACCCACTGCTTGTTTTTCCTGATAAATGTGTAATAAATTGTTACTAACAAAATTCTTGCTCATTTGTGTTTCCTTCTGAATTTCCATCTGTTTGCTTCTGTGTACATGAAAAATGTTTTAATGAATGCTTTTTCTTCTTTCTTTTGACAATTCTATGGTTAGCCCAAATTACCTCCTCAAATCCCTCACAAGTTGAAAATAAAAAAGGAAAAATAGAATTCTTATTACAAACATGTATTGTCAAACAAACCAAAGCTGCATATTGCCCTTATCCAAACATGTATATCTCAATATGCACTTTGAGACCATCACTTCCCATCTCTTTTTGAGTTGTGATTGCTCCTTTCATTTTTCAGACTTCTTAAATCTTTTAAAGGCTTTTTTCCTTTTATGTTATTGTAGTCATGTAAATTGTTCTCTTGATTCTGCTCACTTCAGTCTGCATCAGTTCATACAAATCTTCTCATATTTGTCTGAAACTATCTCCTGTATCTTTTCTTACAGTACAATAACATTTCATTTATTTAGATTCTCCATTTGGCTGGCACCTACTTTGTTTATAATTCTTTACTACCACAAAGAGCACTTCTTTGAATATTTTGGAATAGGATGAAAATTTAGTCTTTGTATCCTTAGAGTATATGCCCAATAATAGGATCTTGGGATCAAAGAATATGCCTCATATAGTCATTTTTACTGCATATTTCCAATTTGATATACATATTGTTTGGAGCAATACATAGCTATAGCCACCCAACACTGTGTCCTAATTTTCTTAGTCTTTTTTTCCCCTCCAGTGTACTAGGAGCAGTGGAGAGTTAAACAATACTCATCCAGGAGCAGCACTTGAGTAAGTAATAGGCAAAGGCAAAGGCAAAGGTGACTTCAGGATTGAATTCAAGATGTGGAGGTCAATTTGTGAAAAAGGCATAAAGATATGAAGTTTTTTAAATATTTTTATAATATTTTTAATTTTTATTTTAAATTTATTTATTTATTTATTTATTTAAATTTTTAATTTTAATTTTAATTTTAATTTTTAAATATTTTTAACATGAAAAACAGCAGGGAACGGGCTCAGTAGGAGCATAAGTTGTATAAAGGAAAATTATAAGTTATAACCCTGGAAATATAGGCTGGTGACAGATTATGAAAGGATTGTGAAAGGACTGGAGGTCAAATAAAATAATAGAGTAAATGTCATGATCAGATTTGGGTTGTAGTAATATTTTGTAATCTGTGTGGCAGATGGATTAGAGATGGAAGAGATTGGAGGTAGAGAGACAGTTTGAAAAAATGTTGTAATGGATCAGGTGACCATTATCCCTTAAGACTCTCTGGGAAGATGTCCTAGAGCTAGACATGAAAAAAATGAATACAACATCTGAACATGTGGTCATAGTTTAAAGGAATTACTATTTCCTAATTATTTCAATTTAATCTCCCCTTTACTCATGATGCATATGAGTAAAGTATTGGCTTGAATCGAGAATAAGTGCCAAGTTTTCTGGATCCAGTACAAATACATATGATCCTCCAAGACAGGCCACTGAACATTATTATGACAGAGCTGGGTCTGAAAAATGCTGACTGATCTCTCAAATGAAAAGGTAAAGCAAAAATTTCTCAACTCAGCTTTCTATCAAGGTAAAGGTCAGATAATCATCTAGAAAAGTCCATTTATCATTCACAACTCTTTTATTCATGGAGTATAAGAGCCAAGCCTCAGGAAACATGGGAATACTTTCTGTTATGAGGGAAAACAGCATAATGGATAAATTGAGCTGAGTTCTAATCCATAATGCTTATAGATGGTCTTTCTAAAAATCATCTCCTTTTTATTTCATATGTAATATTCCTATTCTCTCATAACATATTCCAAAACATACACCAATGGTTTATGTTAGATTTAAATTAGTTTTGAGCATTAAATAGTTGTAGATAAGAGAGTGGGAGTCATAAACTGTGATAATTAAAATGTTTGGGAGCAAGGGAAATATATATATATATACATATATATATATATAAATTATGACCGTTGAAATATGTTTTCTACTGTGTCTTGGGTTTATATAAATATAAGATGGTCACCAGGGAATATATTCCCAATTTATGAATATGCCCAAGCCAACTGGGTTTTATAGAGAAATTTAATTTATAATACATTGATTAATCAATAGAAAAAGAGAGAAAGTAAGAAAGGAATAAGAATGAAGGGTCTCAAGCCAATAAGGCCTAGACCTCAGTCCTAAGAGATAAATCAGTCAGTTGGTTTTATCACTCACCCAAGATCTCTCTAGGTAAGGCTTCTCATGCCAACCTCAGACTCCACCTTCAAGAGAGCCTCCTTTCAAGAAATGTTTCCAGAGAATTCTCCTCCTGACTCCTCCTGAGTTCTCCTTCCACTGCCTCCTTCAAGACCTCTCCCTCCAGGACCTCTCTCCTCTCAGACCTCCTTCAGAGCATCAACCTCCTCAGAGCCTCCATCATCCCCAGTCCTCAGACCCCCGCTATCTTTAAGCCAAAAATCTCAGTTCCCTCCCCTCAGTTCTCACATCTACCAATCACTGGATGTCTCCCCTGTGCCAATGGTGGCTCTAGCTTAACCCAGGACCGCCCAGAGGTCTGCCCCTTTGCACATGTCTGTTGAAGGTCATATTCTCAAATAATTAAATCTTGATCTTTGCTGCAGCCCTTCCTAAATCCTGTTACTCTGAGTAGGGTGGAGATTGTAGTTTCCAAGACCTGGTTCTGTCATTCCAAGTATCTCTATTGTATCAATTCTAAAATCAATCATGACTCAAAGAACTTCCTGTTCTATGCTTAAGCATAGGTCAAAGCCCTTTCCATTGTTTAGCAAAAGGTTTCTGGCCTAAAGTAGTCTTAAGTAGGGAGGAGAAGGATCCTCCCATGCCAAGGAGTTTCATATTCCAATAGAGTTCTTACTATCAGTAGGAGATTTTTTTAAGTATGAAATTTCCCAATGGGGAAATTTCCAACATTCATAAGTCTAAGAAATTTTAAGGTTTACATTTAAATTAACAACCTCAAAATCATATAACCCAGAGAGGTACTTGTTCATTAGAAAGGTCTCTGAAGTCTTAGGAACTGTCTTATTTTATCCCATTTTCAGGCAAAGATGAAGTTACCAGCATAAGTACTATATCCTTTTGCTTTAAAACTAACTTGTGTGTGTGTGTGTGTGTGTGTGTGTGTGTGTGTGTGTAATTATAATTGTAAGGATGATATTAGAAAATAAATATTGTTTTGTTAGTTTAGAGATAAGAAGTAAAGTGGCTGGCTTGAGGAAGAATTGGAGTTTGAAGCAGAGCTGAGAGAGCATGTTAATTTCAAATGTTGACAGTTATAACCATTTTTCTGTGTCTGTTTTTTTTTTCTGGCAGTTGGGAGTTGGTCTCTGGCAGTTGGCAGAGACACACACTCAGAGACTCTCTCTTGGGTCTAGAGGAGGTAACATCTTTGCCTCTCTCTCTGTCTGAGGGAAAGACCTGAAGGAGCTTAGTGTTTTCCTTTCCCAACTGTAAGGGGGTAATTTAGGGGGTTTTGACTAATATATTAAACTTATGGTAGCCAGGGATTAATCAAAATTCCAATAAAAATATTCAAGTCAGTTGGGGAATTTTATGGTGGTTTAATTAAGATAGAGGGAAGGAATTAAGAAGAGAGAGGGAAAAGGGTATAAGATTTCTCCGGTCCAGCCTGAGCCAAGGGGAGTTCAGAGACCTCCATTATGAGGCCTCCTCTAAAATTTAATCTAGCTTGACTTACAGCCACAAGGCCTTCCCTGAGATGAGGGGCATCCTAGGATGATAGCATTTTAGGAAAGGTAAAGAAAAAAAAAGGAATCAGACTAAACTCTGAGAGAGCTCAGTGAAGACGCCTCACCTGACCCATGCCAAGATGCCAAAACACTGCCATGAGCCAAACCGCTAGTCGAACCCAATGTCTCCAAGAGATGGACCCTGAGCTCAACTCCTCCACTGCCCAAAGAGAGCCAGAGCCACCTCTTTGTGAAAAAAGCCCGGAGAGAGGAAGTAACACGAAATATATAGACCATTTTTTACATCACTTCCTGCATCTCCCATGTACCAATGGTAGCTTAAGCTTGACTTAGGACAACCCAGGGGGTCTGTCAGTTGTTTCTGATTTGTCACTTGCTAGCACATGTCTGTCATAGGCCATCCTTCTCAACACTTAATTCTTCAGTAGGAGTGTATACATTCCTGATTGTTAGACTAAGTAGTGTGGAGTAAATCTAAAATTCACACAACTTAGGATACACTATTAACTATCTATTTCAGTCTTCATGAATTGGTTTATATCTGGGAAGACCAAAGAAAAACCTGGTGTTTGGTTTGGACTCTGAGTCTGTTAAGGCTTGATCCTTGTTGATACTCAACCAGCTAGCCTTTGCTATTTTATAATTTAAAGGCGAAGTTAAGAATTATAAGGATAATAGTTTTAGTTTTTATTTAGATAGTATAAATCTGAGTTAGTCATATAAGGGAGGAGTAGTGTAGCCTGTGAAACACAGGAGAAGTGGTTTCTTGTGGAACCAGGGAATTCATTTGGGTGGATTTAGAATCAAAAATCATTTTTTAATCCTTATATATTTCAATAAATATTTTATTTTTTATAACCCACAATTTATTATTTTTACAACTTCTAGGGGAAAAAATTATAAAGGGCCCTATGGAACCAATATCATAAAATCAGAGATGAAAAGAACCATAGAATGCCATTGATTTCAATCTTTATTTTATAGATGAGGAAACCAAGGCATGGAGAATTTAAGTGACTTGACGAAGGTCTTATAGTTAGAGAGTATCTGAAGAATGATTTTAATATTGGTCTTTAGTAAGACAGTAAATTATCCACTTTGTCTTGCTGCCTGCCATTTACGAACACTGTTAGTACTTAATGAACTCTTAACCAGAAAGTTTCTAGGCATTGGCTCTTCTTGAGGGTCCTGAGAAAAGATTCTAGGGACTAAGAAGGAATGTCTTTAATCTTAATACCTTATTACAGTTGAAAAATTGATCATATGCAAGTGTTAAAGATTGCTGTTATTCAGTTAGTATTCAGATTCAATAAAATCTCAAATCCCCAGTGTCAAACCACAATCCTTATTAGTTTGCATGCGGCACTTTTATATTTCCTAGGAATTTTATCTAAGCAATAAAACATTCCTACATATTTATTTATTTCAATCAGGTATGAATTGATTCATGGATTTTATTAAATGAAAGCTTTTTCCTCACTAAACTTTAAATAAGCTTTCACCTATAGGTGAAGGATGGAGAACATCTTTCCCTTTCTATTTAATTTTTTTTTCTTTTTTCTCCTTGAACAAGATGACTCTATATAGCTATTGACTTCTCACATTTAAATTTTCAATTTTCCCTTAGCTTTTGTTGTTGTTAACACAAACTTTCTATACACTTATAACCACTGATATAGGAGAATATGGATTTAGTTTACAATGTACCAAAACTATAAATGCAAGCAAGAATTCAGTTATGGTTTGATTTCCTAATATTTCTTGAAAACTCTAATGCCCTCGATATTCTTGTTGCCACTAAGTCATTTTCAGTTTCTTTATCACCCCATTTGAGGTTTTCATGGCCAAGATACTTGAGTGGCTTGCCATTTCCTTCTCCACCTCATTTTATAGATGAGGAACTCAAGCAAACAAGGATAAATGACTTGCCCAGGCAGTAAGCTAGCTGGATTTGAACTCAGAGGAGGAGTTTTCCTGACTCCAGGCTTGGCACTCAATCTACAGAGCCACCTATCTGCCTTGTCTTCAGTATAAAGCACGCCAAAACAATACAATGAATTATCTTAAGTGAATGGAAATCCAGAAGAAAACTCTTATTACAATCTGATCCAGGGTACAAACAATTGAAACCTAACATCATTCTGATAATATTTAATTATTATTATAAAATTATAAAATATTATAAAGTATAATATTGTATAATATTATTTTATTTATAATAATTTTATAATATAAAATATTAAAAATAAAAAATAAAATTATTATTATAAAATAATAAAAATATTAATGGGAATGAGCTCCATTTATTTGGTCTTGGGACTGATTCTAACTGTTTGATCTCTGATCTACACTATTACAAAAGAACTGATTATTTTCCAACACAAATTTTGCTTATTTCAGCCAACTTGGTCTATTCATTACAAAGAATAAGTACCTTCATTTACCTGAAATGTATCCTTAGCATGCTGTTTCTTTACTGTCTTGCCAAATCTGTAATCCAAAATCTAAACTCTATTTGGCTGCAGGACTTCACTTCAGTCTCCCCTCCATAATAATTTAGGTAAATTTCCGTATCCTTTAATTGAGCACAGGTCAATTCACCCCGTCCCAATTATAAAGAACTATGTTTACAAAATAGAAAAAAAAAGAGGATTAAAAACTAAGCATTCAATTTAGTAAAAACCTAGAAACAAGCAAAACAGCAACCTCCAACTTTTCAGCATGCTCAAAGTTTGCTAGTTTATAGTATTGGTAATTTCATTTATGTTGTCTTCTAAAATTAAGATATTGCTACTACTACTACTCCTAAATTTGGCTAGCATTTATATAATGCCTGCTATGTGCCAGACACTATACTAAGTACTTTTCACATATTACTTCCTTGACCTTCACAACCTTACTAGTTACCATAATTATCCCCATTTTATAGATGTGGAAACTATGAAGATTAAATTTAACTCTCCCCTGATTGTGAAAATGAAATTAATTAACTCTCCCCTGATCTTGAAGATTAAATTGTAACCCCTGCCTATTTTTAGATTTAATCACAAGAAGTGTAAACACCCTACTTAAAAGTTGAGTGGGGAGATCTGCCCATTTTTAGATCTAATCACCAAAAGTGTAAACATCCCACTTAATCATTAAGTGGGAGGTCTGTGACCCACATGTACAATATTGAGTGATGAATCAGAATCGACTGATTGTCTCCTGGGCAATCCTAAGCAAGGCTTTAGACTATGACTTGTCCATGTAAAAAGTGGAGGAAGACACAGTAAGTGACACAAAAGAAAGTGTCTTTAAAAGGAATTACAGCTTCCTGTGAGACATGCTTTGAAGTTGAGACTGGGGAAGAATCTGCTGACTGGACCTGAGACCCTGGTCCTATTGAGGCTGTTCTTAACTCTCTTCCTTTGGACTGACACATGATGAGTGAAAAAGCTGACTCCTTTCCTGAATTTTTCTGAAGTGACTAGCCTCAGGACAGACCCATCCTTTTGAGAGAGGCTCCCTGTATCCCCAGGTCCTCGGCTTTGCCAAGGACAGCTAAGGACTAACTCTCCCTGCCCTGGGTCAGCCAGGTGCTAGGAGTAAATTATTTAGTGCTTAGGCTAGATATCTTACCCTATCCACTCTCTGATTTCCTACTTCATCCTTTCCATATTTTGTAAATAAATTGTAAATAAATTACTTTGGAATTAATACAAATTCCTGGCGACCCTATTCTTAAGTAATCCAGTCCAACCTTTTTATATTAACCTTTTTTCCCCCTTATAAAACCAAGGCAGACAGAAGCCAAGACAGTGACTTCCCCAAGGTGACAACCAGTATCTGAGGTAAAATTTTAACTCAGATCCTTCTGACTCCAAACCCAGTGCTCTCTCTACTATACCACTTAGCTGCCATTTCCTTACCTTACCTTCTAGCATTTTCCTATAATGTTAACTTATTTAATAAATATAAAATCATTTACATTATTTTCATTTATTTTTTTAGATTGGGGTTTTATTGCTGTTGTTTTTGTTTTTGAATGAAAGCTTCAATTATATGAATATTGATTATCAACGGGTTTTAAATTGTGTTAATTTGGGGGCTCAGGAGTGCATAAAATTTGTGCCATTGAAATGAATAGTTATTTTGTGCTTACAAGAATTTAATTCTATAAAGGACTTTCAGGAATAAAATTCCCTCATAAGATATGGGAAGACTATAGTTACTATTGATTGAGAAATGACTGAACAAAATGCATTATGTGAATATAATGGACTACATTAGATGATATGTGATGAATATATGGCATCCAGAGGAAGAAGAAAAGACTTAATATAAACTGTAATATTTAAATTAATATCAATAACTCTAAGTATTAATTTTATAAAGTTTATTAATAATCACTTGAAGTAGAAGAAATTTTAAAAAATGGAAACAGAAGTTCAAAACCTAATTTTCTAACTAAAGTAAGACCACATGTTTAAATTCTCCTACCTAGCTGAAAGCCAGCTTCAGTAGCCGTATTCAGGGAAAGAGAGAGGGAGAGGCAGGGTCACACCAAAACTTTATCTTCTGTATATGCATGCACACAGTGTTCATACTCAGTGTGAGCATGCAAATGGGATGCTGGGTAAGAGAGTCATGGGGAACAAATCATATCCACATAGAACTGATACAATGTGAAAAAAGCATAACCAAAGAATAATATACACTATAATAGCGCTAAAACAAATTAAAGCAAAACAAAAAAGATCAGAATTTATATTAAGTGAAATGGCAATTCTTAGTTCCAGAAGATGAATAATGAAGTAAAGTTCATTCCAATTGTTAGAGGGATGGTAGATCACAGATATGGAAAGTTGCATTCTCTACCAGATGATGACATTGGAACAGCTGATTTGGCTTAATTGCTTTTTCTTATTACAAGAAGATTTTATATTTTCTTTGTCACAGGGGAGAGGTATTGGCAAATGATGGTAATGTTTAAAAAAAAGACATTGATAAACTTCTTTTTAAAGCCCAAAACATCATGAAAGATTATGGTAGAAGATTATATTATATACCATTTGCATATGTTCTATTTACATATAGTACACATGATAGTAGGTATTTCATATGTAGAATGCCTTACTAGACAGCAAATTCATTTGAAGCAAATTCTATGTGAGACCAAAATATACCAGAGACTTCCAAAAGTATCTATAAATGAAACTAAAAAAAAAAAAGAAACAAAAAATAGAAATTGCTTGAATTTCTATTGTAATCTGTTCTTTTGTGAATGGCAGTTGAATGACCATATTCAGATTCTAGCATCACAATATTTGATGTGTGATATGAGAAAGTGGAAATGGCAAAGAAGATAAAGTCAGAAAAAATGGCTTTTTTGGAGGTGACACATTGCTCAAGGTATAAAGGAATCAATTTTCAATATATCTCAAAGGTGAGAAGAAAACAAATGTTTGGGGGTGGGGGGGAAGAAATGGCATTATAGCCAAAGAAAAGAGACTGAGAATATACAAATAAGTACTGCATATATCTGCTTTCTCATCAGTCTTATGAGAATGCTATACAACATATAGAAGATATCCTTGATTAAAATACGAGAAAGAAATGTTCAGGTTTTCACAATTTTTTTTCTGTTCCTAGGACATAACTGACTAAAACGTACAAAGAATAAAATATCTCTCTTATGTGCTTATTGATTTCAAAAAAGCATTTGAACCAATCCTGGAAAATGTAGTCTTAAAGGCTCTCCTCTAATAGGGTATCTACCAAAAAAAAATTACTTGAGAAATTCAGCTACATAGATAATAGCATTTTATGGTGGAATGTGCACTAAATTATGATTCAGGAAAGATCTGAGTTTGAATTCTACCACTACCCTATTCTGCATTTATTGTGCAACCAGAAGGTTTTTCTTTAAAATTATTTGTTATACGGGATGGTTGGCTGGGATGGAGAAGAAAAAGTATACTGGGAAAATTTTGGTGTTTAAAAAATCAAAGATATCACCAAGAAATTATTTTTCATAAAAGAAGGATAATAAAGTAGACCAAGAATTCAGGTTTCTTAAACGTCAGTGAAATGCTTTTCCAGGAACAGTGCCTTTTGATAAAAATCTCTGAAGAATTAACTAATCTGTGATATGTAGGAACAGGGTACACATGTGGTCTTTTGGAGGGAATGGGAATGGGACTTGGACCCTCCAGTATACTGGTTTCTACTTCATGGCCCACACTGGAAAACCATTAAAAAATAACATAAGTGAAAATAACACAGAGTAAAAATACGAATATTTTCAAATAAGAGGAACCCCAAATGGTCAGTTCTTGAATCTTCAACATTGGTATTCCATACCATGAAACAATAATGATTACATGAAATCTAGCATTGGCTTAGAAGGCCAAACAATGGATGATAGGCCATAGTGTAGAATAAAATAATAATCTGACTTTTAATTCAATTTAAGTGTGGTTAAAACACATTCTGAGACTATGAATGATTATATAGGTATATCATATGGTTAAAAAACAATAAAATTTTATCCGGGGAAACTTTTATATTGAGTATATGCCAAAGAATTCATTTTTCACAACATTTATGTCCAAGAGGACTTATTTAGAATATTCCTTAAAAATATGCTATATGTTTATTAGCAAGTGTTTATTCACTCACATGTGTGTCTAACATACAGTTGTATACCTGGTAAGATTTACAGGTACTGCAAGTTACTTAATGTGAGGAGAATATAGTAGAGAGAATAATTTTCTGTAATGTTTGAAACTAAGCCTCTGTCATCTAAAGACATTCTATTTAGACATTCCATTGTTTATATGTCACAGAGGATAAATGGTGTGTGAGCTTAAAGGATGGTCATATGACCCAGTGAGCCCTTTAATCAGTAGGGAATATATGACAAGGGGGGAAGCTTGAAAGGTAGAGTTTAATGAGACTAGTATATAAGTATAAGGACACAGAAGTAGAATAGCCTTGATATATTCCAGAGCTAAGGTAAGAAATTATAGCTCTTCTACTCTTCTGTGGCAAGAAACTTCTAGGAAACATATTCCAAGGGGCAAATGACTGCACACTCTAAATGTTTGCTTACAGGGCTCCAAATCTTCCCAGCTAGCTAGGATACTTGAGGAATAAAAGGAGAATTATACAACAACTGGGGTAGTAGGTGGAAGAATGGATAGAGTGCTGTTCTGGGGTCAAGAAGTCTTCTCCCTAAGTTCAAATCTGGCCTCGGATACTAGCCAATATTACCTCAGTTTTCTCACCTGTAAAATAGAGAGGGAAATAGCAAACCATTCAGTATCTTTGCCAAGAAATACCCAAATGGGGTAACAGAATCAGGAATGATTGAAAAGTGACTGAATAATAAAACCACAACTCTCCTAGAGGTATGGCTCAGACCCTTTTGTATGAAAAGAATAGTTAACTTCTTGATTTCCTTCTTCATTCTTCATTTTCATTCATTATTAAATTAAATGCTTTTATAGCTTAGCAAGGAATGAAATTTTTAATGAATAAAACACTCATACAGTGAGTTGAGTAGTGGATTACCCAAATCAGATACAAAGAACCTGTTTGGAAGTGGCGAAGGGCACTTTACTTTTTATGTTTAACCTGCAATGTTCTCTCTTCTTTCTTAGTCTGTTAAATTCCTACCCATCTTTTAGTACTTATCCTAAAAGATACCCTATGTACATATGATCCCTTTATGCTCTCCACACTAATTGATCTTCCTCCCACACTTGAGATGTGGCATTTTGTTTTGTATCTTTCTAAATTCATGTAATGGACAACTAGATGATTGAGTGGCTAGAGTACCTAGCCTGGAATCAGGATGACTCATCTTCCTTAGTTCAAATTTGACCTCAGGCATTTATTAGCTGTGTGATCCTGAGCAAATCACTTAATCCAGTTGGCCTCAATTTCCTCATCTGTAAAATGAGCTTGAGAAGCAAACTACTCCAATATCTTTGCCAAGAAAACCCCAAATAGGATTACAAAGTTAGACCTGACTGAAATGACTGAATAACAACTACAATACACCAGTAGACTTGGTCAATGTGTTGACTGATTTTGCTGAGTTGCTCATAGTTCAGTTATTGATTCAATAAAGTGTCACCTTCGTCTTTGTTAATTAGGCATTTTTCACGAATTAATATATTTCAAGCATTATGCAAATGACTGATACAAATGACCTGATACAAGTTTGCTTTCTTTTGCGGTGTGTGTGGGTGTATGCTTTTAAGAAGTCAGTTATCAACTGAATGTGTATTTTTTTAAATATATATTTCTTGGCACTGGAGAGGGAACACTAAAAATGGGATCCTTGTCAAGTTACCAATCAAAATATCAGAGCTTTGTAAAAGGGTTCCAAACTATTTTTATATGAATGGACTAATGGTAATCACTGTCAATAATAGCTGCAAGAAGGGAACCTCTCCATAAATTTTTAGAGGAATATGCCTGGACTCTGGGATTGCCATTCCTCTAGACATTGTTCTTTGGCAAGAAAGGACTAATATGATGGATTTTGCCATCCTTGCAGAAGTCAATTTATGTTTCTCAGAATTCTTACAGATTGCCACAAAGTGTTGTCTTTAGAAATCTAATTCTGATGATTTTTTTTTTGGTTGTTTCAACAACAATACCAGTAACAATATATAACAATACCGTGTTAGCTAAAAGGGAGCACTGTATCAAAATCCTCATTGTTGTTTGTCTTCAAAATTAGATTATGATTTAAATTATCATTCTTTGTCTCAAAAAGATATCCTTCAGATAGCAGGGTTGGTTTGGTTTTTTCCTTATAGTAGGTCACGGACATTTAAGCTTCAGGGCTATATTGGAGAACCATTTCTGCTCTGTAATCCATAGCTCTGACTCGGGCTTTAACATCTCCACTCCCCTGTAGGATATCAGGTGACTCTGTATGTCTTTATAGGCAATAGAATATCCTTTCTGCATGTGACATCATAGCTTCATTTGAAGAACATTTTGAAAATAAACAATTGTAAGGGAGGTAAAGTTTTCCTATATTCTCAAAACAAAATGTGAAGAAGTATAATGGAACTATTAAGAAGTTTTCCTAACATACTCTCCTTCCCCATCTATAGTGTGTTCTCATTTCACAATTGCTATGAGTCTCAATTACTCCTACTCTCTAACTTCTGGAGGGTTTGCTGTTTTTATATAGATCTAAGGAGCATTCATGGTTCTCTTAGGCAGTCAAGAGATGAATCCTGTCTAGGATCAGTTGCTTTCATCTAGTAACCAAGACCCTATCATTCTCTCAAGTTAGTAAAGGAAATTTCTCAATCTAAAAAAAAAATTGGGGGCTTAACACAAAATAAAGTAGATATTTGCATATAAATAGAAAAAGAATATGTGGAAATGACTAATCTCCATTATTTACAGCTTGCTTTTCAATGATGAAATACTGTAGATGTACTATATATTATATAACACCTGTGTGTATTGTACACATATCATATAGCATGTGTTATGTATACATATGTAGTATAAATATTTAATATATAATATTTATGTAATATACATGTTATATCATATGTAGTGCATATAAAGTATTTTAGAAAAATAAGATATAACATATATAATGTAGCATATATATGTATAATGGTATATATATGCAACAATATTTTATTATATAACAGTACTATGCTATTATTTATATATAATGCTATTATGTGCATATAGAATGCTATTAATACTTAATTAATACTATTAATAATACCATTAGATATACATGTATGTAGTTGTATATTATGTATATTTTATATAAACTATATCATGTAACTTTTAAAGCTGTCCTGTTTGTGATCCCTCCAGGAATAAGGAACTTTTCATCTTTTTAAGGGTTGTAGAAAAATTTCTTAACTTCTTATTTACATATAGAAACAATGAAATTAACAAATAAAATCTATTAAGTGCTTACTGTGTGCAGGGCCTTCTACTCTATGTAGGATTTGAGTGGACATGACAAGAACTAGGGTGTTTAAATTGGGACATGGTTATTGTTAATTTTGCCTCTTAAAATTACAGGTTCAACTTTATTATAGAAATGAATACCAATAAATGTCTAGGCAATGTTTCCTTACAAGCCACCAAGTCCTGTGGATTCTTCCTTCTGTTTGTCTTTCATCTAAGCCACCTTCTTTCCCCTTCCCTGCTACTACTTCATGGAGGGTTCAGGGAAGACTAACACCTCTGGAGAGAGGGCTGCTCATCCACTTTTGTCTACCTTTCACCCAACTTTCACCTGTGACTCCAAGAAGCCAGAGCATGCACAGTGGCCACACCGTGATAAAACTATCTCTGCAGATAGGCTACATCAGGCTGTGGGTAACCGTATATCATAGCCAACTTTGGTAAAGTGTTCTTTGACAGAGTAAAGCACTGACAACCCATTGTCTCTTTTGTTGGGACGTTCTTAAATTCTCTTCCTTGATACTCTCATTTTCTTCAAGGATTCAAAATGGGGAAGAAGAAGTGGAACAAAAGACTTCTCTTACAAAAAGCTTTGACCCTTGGTCTTGGTCATTCTGGGTTTTTTTTTTTTCTAACTTTTAACTTTTTAAAAAATTATATGTTGAAGTAATTTTTGATAATTGTTTTCTGACCTTTTGCAATTCATATTCTTTCCCACCCCCTCTTTCTCCCCACTCTGAAGTGGTAAATAATCTGATATATGTTATACCAATGCTTTCATGTAATATGGATTTCCAATACTCTCCATGTCATGATTAAAGATACATATCATATATACACAAAAAAAGCATGAAGGAAATCAAGTGAAAAATGGCATGCTTTGATCCACATATCCCAAGAGTTCTTTCTTTGGCTGTGGTTAGTGTTTTTTTTTTTAATCATACATCTCAGTGTTACCTTGGAAACTTCTTTTGTCAGTAATAGTTTAGTTCTTCACAGTTGATCATCACACAATATTTTTGTACTGTGTATATTTAGAGTTACTTAATACTTCTTTGTTAAGTTCACCTTTTGTTAGTTACTTGACCTTTTTGTGATTAATTTAACTTTTATAGTTACTTAACATCTTTTTGTATTAAGACCTTAAAATACACTTAACTTAAAGTTCTAGCTTCACTATAAGTAAGAGTTAAGTACCTTTATTGTTCAGTCAGGAGATTACAACTTTATCTTCCCCTAAAGTACAGTCTAAGTAGGGTGGAGTAATTTAGAGTTCCCAAGACATTCCTGATTTTGTTAAACTAAGTATCTTTATTGTTACAATCAATAAATAGTTCAATCCAATTTTCACAGTTCCATATTGCTCTTTAGAGGTTGGATCAATTCACAGTTCTACCAACAGTGTATTATTGCTCCAATTTCCCCACATTCTCTCCAACATTTATCATTTTCTTTTTGGTCATATTAACCACTTTGATAAATGTGAAGTGGTATTCCAGAATTGTTTTAATTTGTATTTCTATAATCAATAGTAATTTGGAACATTTCCTCATGTGACTATAAATGGTTTTATCTTCATCTAAGAACTGTATCCTAACTGTTCATAATGCCTTCCAAGTTGTTTCACCTAACATTCCTACAAAGTCACCTTTTCTCACTCTGTCCACTGTATTTCAGCATACATAGATGGTTCAAAAGCTCATCAGACTTTATTACCTTGTCAAGGGAGTTCAAGGAACAAGTTATCTAGAGATAAAATACATATGAAAAATAATTTTATATTATCTATTTAGTTTGGCTCATATTTAGAACTATGAACAAATTGTTCCAAGAGTTTCCTGTGATCATTTCCCCTTACAGGTTTTTCCTTTATGGATCTAACCCTATTGTTCTAAACAATACATCCTAATTCCATGTCATATTTCTAAGTCAAGCCTCTAGGCCAGGAGTTCTTAACTTTTTTGAATGTGTCATGAACCACTTTGGCAGTCAAGTAAAACCTATGGACTCCTTTTCAGAATGTTTTTAAAGGTATAAAATAATAGGGTTACACAGAAACCAATTATGTTGAAATATGGTTATAAAAATATTTTCAAAGTAAAGTTTTTGGATCCTACAACTAATATGTTTTGTAGCCATGGAAAATCATTTTACATTTCTGACATTTAGCTTCCTTGTCTATAATATAAGGGGATTAATTTCTATAAGTCTATTTCTATAAGGAAATATATGAATTCAAAAAGACATGGAAAGACATATGAACTGATGCGAGGTGAGATAGAGCCAGAAGAACAATTTATTCAATATCAATGTTATAAAAAATAAACAATTCTGAGGACTTTTATTAACTGACAAAGTATAAAGTGAGCAAAATATGAGGAACAATTTATACAATAACCACACTACAAAGGTTGTCCCATGATCCTTCTGCTTTTTACTGTCTGTAGCAACTCTTTTGGTCTCTGGAGTTCTTTTCTTAGCCTAAATATATTCAATTTCTGATTTAAACTAGCTTGCCTGATTCATAGCTTGCATAACTCTGATAGATATGTTATCCTGGAAAGTTCAAGTGATTAGAAGCTCATGGGAAAATCACTAAACTCTGTGAGTTTCACTTCCTCACATGTAAAATGAGGAGTTTGAACCAGAAGACTTCTAAGGTCTTATGTAGCTCTAAATCTATGAAATGATTTACTATCAAATCAGATCTGGTGACAAGTGCTTTGCATTAAGAATTAGAATCTCGGGAGAATCGCTTTATCTAATCTTAAAATGTAGGGGTTGGCTAGGAAGATTTCTATGAACTCATGCAAAGTGAAATGAGCAGAACCAGAAGAACAGTGTACATGCATTTGTTGTGATTCTGTGAACTTGTGTTCATGGAATTTTTTTGGCAACAATACTAGAATGATTTGCCATTTCCTTCTTCAATGTACCCTCATTTTACAGATAAAGAGCTGAGGCAAAGAGAGGTTAAGTGATTTCTCCAGGGTCATACAGCTAGTGTCTGAAGCCAGATTTGAATTTAGATATTCCTGACTCTAGACCCTGTCCATTGAGCTCTCTCCATGGTATCATCTAGCTGCCAAACATTATAGACAGTAACAGCAATACAGTTAGGATGATCAGCTGTGAATGACTGAGCTACTCTGGTCAAGACAATGATCCAAGACAATTCCAAAAGACCCAAGATGAAAAATATTATCCATTTCTAGAGAGAGACCTGACAATTGAAGCATACTTTTTAACTTTATTTTTTCTTGGAGTTTTTTGTCTGTTTTTTTTTTCTAAATAGTTAACATAGAAATATGTCCTACTTGACTTCACATGTAAATAAATATCAATTTTTTTTTCCTTTTCAAGGAGGTGGAAGAAAAGAGGAAGGAAGAGAATATGGAAGTTGAAATTTTTTAAAATTTATGTTAAAAAAATGCCTCAGACACTTCCTAGCTGAGTGACCCTGGGCAAGTCACTTAACCCCCATTGCCTAACCCTTACTACTCTACTTACAGAAGGTATGAGTTTAATAAAAGAAAAAATAAAAATTAATGAATAAAAATAAAAATGTTTACATATAATTGGTAAATATTTAATTAAGGATATTTTTATTTTACCTCATTTATTTGGAAATAGATATTATGTATAATATGCATTTATATTTTGATATGTTATTTAAATATATTTATATATGATAAAATATATTTATTAATATAGTTAAAATAAAATTTATTTTTTAATGCAGGGGTTGGACTAGTTGACTTCAGAGTTCTTTCCAACTCTTCATGTATGATTTTCCTCTATACTTTGTTTTTGCTAGTTAATTTCTGCCTAATCACATTGTCCACAACTTGTATAAGATACATGAAGAGTCTTCCCAGTTATTATGAACTTCTAAGAAATGATAGAAAGGAAAATTTAGGAAACGATGTAATAAGCATTAAGTGTCTACCATGTGCCATGCAGGGTACTAGATGATGGGTATACAAATGTTAAAAATGACATACTCTCTGACCTCCAGGAGCTTGTGATACAATGGTGGGAGGGGGGAGGTTGTGGATGTGGGGGTACATATATGCACAAAGAAAAATGATACAAGAAAGAATGTGACACTAACTAGGAAAGGGAGATTTATTATTGGGGGGGAGGTCAAACATGACATCACAGAGAAGATTGCATCTAAATTCTGCTTTAAGTCAAGTGACTTCAATATATAGAGATGAAGGAAAGGTTAATTAATGAGATTAATTCCATGTGTAGAGGATTGCATGAATAAAAGCACATAGATTGATGGGAGAAGGCAGGATACATGGGGATGTCCCCTTAGTTTCATTTTTTTGACACCATGAAAGGGGTAAAAAACTATCCAATCTGCAATAAAAACCCCTCAGGCAAAACTCTCAGCCGATAGCCATTTATTAAAGGCATATTGCCTCCTTTAAAGAATGGGATCTTAGATCTCCCTCACAATCTTTGATATGTCTTCCCACCAGAGCATAGATTTTTATCATCTGAATTTCATAGATTGTACAGAATAAGATATAACATTTCATTGGTGATCTCAAGACAAAGGGGAAATTTCCATTCAAGCCATAGCAACAGAGAGAATTTGTGAAGAATTCCACCCAATGTTGGGCAATTGAGGGAATAACAAAGGATTGATAGGGGTCTAAACTAACTTGGGGACTTTCCATAAGTGGTCCCAAGAGGAAGAAAAGGGTCATCTCTACTTACAGGATGGGCAGGATGTACACCCATTGATGACTAAGGGAGTCATAAGATGGGCAATAGAATGCTTATCTCCCCAAGTTTGTGTGAAGGGAAAATGTCAGAGGGCAGAGTTACAGAGGTCTGGATGTTGCCCCTTCCTCATGCTGACATTTACTCATCAGACTACATCAGTGGAGATCTAGCTAGGACATTTTTGTGGTTAAGCAAGTGTACTCACGACTCCTGAAATACAGTCTTAAATCTGCTCCTTATTGCCCCAAAAATTCTGATTGAAAGTAAAGGAGTATAGCAAAATCAACTATGGAGAGGACAGCTAGGTGGCTCGGTGGACTGAAAGCTAGGCCTAGAGATGGGAGGTCTTGGTTTCAAATCTGACCTTGAACATTTTCTAGCAGGTGACCTAGCAAGTCACTTAACCCCTATTGCCTAGAAATTACCACTCTTCTGCCTTGGAACCAATACACAGTATTGATTCTGAGAGACGATGAGGGTTTTTAAAATAATAATAATAAACTATAGATAGATCCTGGACCAATAGATCAATAAATAAATAAACAAATTATTTCTCTCAAGAGAATGCCCAGTAATGGAAAATTACTTATTTAGGTAGTGCTATATGAATGTGATGGAGAACTATTGTGTTGTGAGAAATGAAGAAACTGATAATTATGAAGACATATAAAGATATATGAACTGATGCAGAGTGAAGTAAGCAGAGCCAGAAGAATTATTTACACGATTATATCAATATTATAAAAATAAACCATTTTGAAGACTTTTATTAACTGAAAAAGAATTAAATAGGCAAAATCTGAAAAATAATTTATGCAATAAAAACACTATAAAAACAAACAGCTTTGAGAGTTGTAAGGATTATAATCAATACAATGAGCATTTATGTTTCCAGATGAACAATGATGAAATATGCTATCCATTTCAGAGAGGTGATAGATGTTGTATGCAGAATGAGACATATCTGTTTCTATATGGAGGGATTAGAGAAATTTGCTTCCTTTGATTATCCACATTTGTTAGAAAAAAATTATTTTTTTCTTTTTTCCCCCAATGGAATGTAAGTGGAGGGGAGAAAAAATAGGTTTCTCTTAATTTACTTTTTTTAAATAGAGAGGTGAGGGAGGTGTTATAGATGTGAAATGTTGCATGCACTTCAGATGAAATCACTGTATTGTTAGGGTTTTTGTCTTAAACTGTTTGTTACAAAAGACTTCTCAAGAAATAGGAGTAATCCATAACAATTTTGTTAAAACAACAGTCACAAAACTAAAAAGAAAAACAGGTATGTATAATATGTTGGCTATGTCAAAAATGTATGTCTTATTTTGCATTTTGAGGAGATTGCACCTTGGGCAGGAGGCAGTTGTCATATTTCACTTTCAGTCCTCTGGACTCACTTCATCAACATTTTTGTCAGTTAGGATCTGATATAGACTGGGTTTTTGTATAACACACTAGAGTAATGCCTTTCATGCTTTTATAAATTTTGAGGAGATCTGCTTTCAATACCTTAGGAGGAGTACTTCATTCTATCTGAATTTTCTTTAAAATTCTTCTTTGATCTGTATAATATATGTATAATACAATACAATACAATACAATACAATACAATACAATACAATATAATATAATATAATATAATATAATATAATATAATATAATATAATATAATATAATATAATATAATATAATATAATATAATATAATATAATATAATATAATATAATAATATATGCCAACCTAAAATAATAAGAAGAAGAATCACTCAGTGATTGTAAATCACCCTGAAAAAAGCCATGGTGTTATCTTGCTAAGGCTAAAGAGAAGGAAGGGAATGGAGGATAAAAAAAATATTTGGCTGGAACAAGGCAGATAGAAGAAGGAATATGAAATAAGGTAGGATGTAATGACTTTGGATATTTAAAATATAATATGGAATAACTGGAGACATATGAATTGTAATAATGTAGAGTATAATTGTCAGAAATCTCTTATCCAGAGAAGACAATGGTTTTCATTCCAGAACTACTGTACAAGACATTCCAGCATCCTCCCTAGAACAACTGATATACAAACATTGAAGGCTAATATAGGCACCCCAGCTGATCACACTCCTAATCCTTTCCCCTGCTTAGACATCTGGAACCCCTGTTCCTGTTTACCAACCCTTCATCCCCTTTTTCCATGTGGTTGTAATCTTTTAAAAACATTGTTCGTAGCTCCCTCAGCTGGTGGTTTCTCCCTCTGGGGGAAATTTTGCCCTTCATGTATGCTAACTTTTTCCTCTCAATAATTCCCTTTGATTTTGACAAATTTATTTTCAAAAGAAACACAAGTCAGGATCTTAATTCTATCATCTAAGTGAGAGATGAGGACCTAAATTAGGATGGTGGTCACGAAAATGGAGAAAGGGTCTGATATAAGAGGTATCAGTGGACTTCGGCATGCCAGTGTATGAACTGATCATTTAAGAGACTAAGAACTTCTTTACCTACAAAACAAAAAATTAAAATGTCCTACTTCAGGTAAAGTTTTTTGAATTAAAAATATTCACAATTCATAAATACTTAAATAATAGTCCATTCCTTCCTATAACACAGGCAGGTAAAGGTTTGAAGAAAAGGCCACTGTGGTGTACTTGGTAAATTACAGGGTCAATATTTCACCTGTATATCCACTCCAAAGCTATACCTGCTGCCTGCCTCTTTCTTCCTTGGAATCATGTCCATTTATATCTTAGTGCAGGACATAGATGGTCATCCTTGAAAATAAAGAATATTTAATTCCTTTTAAAATATTTTATGATTTATTTTGGAAAGGACCTCCCCATTTACCATACCTTATGGGTGAGTTTTATCTATAGATAGAAATTAAAACTGTAATCATAGACTAAATCTGTGAAGGAGCCTAGAGTTCCTTTGATAGTCCAAAAACTCTCATTGTTACACAAGAAAGATGTTTTCTAAAAACAATTTCACTTATATGCACATTTGCTTCTTCACTTGGAGCCTAGATTTAAACTAATGCCCTTTGGTTCCATATTTAACACTCTTTTTGCTGTAAGTGGAATTGAAGGTACTTTGGGTTTTTTTTTCCAGTCAGATTATGTAAGTTCACCTGGATCTGTCTAAATATGGTCTATATTTAGGGAATAGACAAGAATAAACATCTCCTTCTATCTTTTTCAGAAGGGAGACTTTCATTCTTACCAGGAAGTGAAGCAGGGATTTGGGGTTGGAGGCTAGCTTCTCTACTCTCCTCAGAGAGAGGGAGTGCTGTGCTAGACTGTCTATCTGCTTACTTAAATGTTATTAATTTAGAGTATATAATTTTTAGGTTCAAACTAAATTCTTGATCATTGTTTCTTATTGTCCTAAGCTATATCTGAGGCTTGACTGCCTTCCTACCAAACACTAAGTCTACACATAGCAAATAAACCCATTTATCTAAGTTGATAGCAAAAGAGCAAAGTAGTATACATAGGAGAAAACATCTCATTTATGTGTTTGCATAAACATACATATATACACATACATCTAAAATGCATATATACATCATCCATCCATTCAATACATATATTTTTTTTTCATACAAGCACACACACACCCTCACGCACACACCAAACAATGTAGACTGAAAGAACTCTCCCTTTGGTAATGAGATAACTCAGATCAAACAACAGAAAGGGAGTCCCAGATCTCACCCAAGGAGAAATTTTTCTAAAATCTCTAATGTCACAAGCTGGAAAAAGGGACATTATTAAAATTGTATATGTTGACTTCTTTCTAGGGTCTCTCCTTTCAGTGACCTGAAGAAAAGTTGGAATTCCACATTTTCTCTCTCAAAGTTGGAAGGCAGAAGAGCCCAGATCTTTCTTTTCTCCCCCACTCACCAACTCCAGCTCTAGCTCTCACATAGGCATGGGACACTGAGACAATCTCTTCCAATGGGGAGAGAGTCTCATACAACTGACCCTTTGAGCCAAGGATTATGTCACTATTCCATAGTGGCTGTTCAACTACCTTTATAGCTTTTTAAAATGTTCTAAACACTCTGTCACTCTGTATTCTAATCTGTCATATGAACTATGGTCCCATTTATCTTTCTTCTTCGTACATGCTCTCAGATTTCTGAGAGGTTGTCCAATGTTAACTAGAGACTCAGTAGCAGAGCCAGAAACAAAACACAAACCTCCTTATTCCTTTTCCAAGACTCTATGCTTATGAAGCCAAAAAGTTGTTTGTTTAGGATGGTATTCTTGACCAGAGATCCATATCTAATCTATATATTCTCATCATGCCAATAATCTACAATAGGCTCTTTGTAGCATAGTATATATAAAAGAAGGACTAAGGGAAGCAAGGTAGGAGACCTGGGTTCAAGTCTTAGCTTTGGAACATATTAGCTGTATGACTTTGGGCAAGTCACTTAACCTAAGCTATAAAAAGAGATAATTATATTTGTTTCACAAAAGGGTTATTGTCAGGATCATATGAGAAAATGTGTGTGGAGGTATTTTGAAAAAGATTAAAAAATGTTCCAGAAATGCAGCTATATGATTTGAAAATAGAGCTTGATGGTGGCTGTCTTTTTTTTTTTTGGTCAGTAGCTCTCTTTATTTGCTTTGTCCTTCTCCAGGTTAGATATTAGGACTATATTTTTCTGATAAAACAAAATTGGAAGAGTGATTTCTTTCTCATTTTTACAATACTTTATTTAGTACAGGTATTAATTATTCTTTAAAATTCCAACAGAACTTTTTTTTTACTTTTTAAAGTTTATTTAATTTATTTAGAATATTTTTATATGATTACATAATTCATGTTCTTTCCCTCCCCTCTTCCCAACCCTCTCCCATAGCCAATGAGCAATTCCATTGGGTTTTACATGTGTCATTGATCAAGGCCTATTTCCATATTATTAATATTTGCACTAGGGTGATCATTTAGAGTCTATGTCGCCAATCATATCCCCATCAAACCATGTGATCAAGCAGTTGTTTTTCTTCTCTGTTTCTATTCCCACAGTTCTTTCTCTGGGTGTGGATGGTGTTCTTTCTCAAAAGTCCCTCAGAATTTTTCTGGATCACTGCTTTGCTGCTAGTAGAGAAGTTCATTACATTCGATTGTGCCACAGTGTATCTGTCTCTGTGTACATTGTTCTCCTGGTTCTGCTCCTTTCACTCTTCATCACTTCCTGGAGGTCTTTCCAGTTCACATGGAATTCCTCCAGTTCATTATTCTTTTGAGCACAATAGTATTCCATCACCAGCAGATACCACAATTTGTTCAGCCATTCCTCAATTAAAGGACATCCCCTTATTTTCCAATTTTTGGGGGTGGCTGTCTATTTTTGTGTTTATGGAAGCCTTCAGTTTTGTTTTTGTGTCTCTGACATGATTTAGGTACAAAGTCTGTAGGTTTTAAAGGCAGGTACAAATAACTTGGCTCCAAACAGTTCCATAGCTTCAAATTTTATTCAGATAATTTTCATTTCTAGATTCTTTCTATTTACAGTCTTAATTTCTGTTTCCAATTCCAGGCCAATATTTCCAACTCCCTGCCTAAAAGTCCTTGTGTCTCTTCAAGCTCAATATCCCAAAGATACTCTTCAACTTTTTCTCTCAAGTAGTACTCTCATCACTCCTTCTTACTTTCTTATTTCTATTAGTAGCATTAAAAGGTTCTTTCTGTCTTCTAGTCTTAAGACCTTGAAGTTATCTTTGATTCTCTTCTCACATCTAATCAATAAAGTCCTGTTAATTTTATATCCGATATGTCATAGTTTTGTCACATGGGAGGATTTGTCATAGAGACTAAAAACAACACCACCATCACACAAGTGTGCACCAAACATTGTTATATCAAGTTGAGAACTTTATTGAGGTTTAATTCTTGAATAAAATAAAATAGTTGGATTAGATAATCTCTAGGGTTAATCTCTAAAATAATCTGATTTTGATCATACTTTTACTCTAGACACTATTTCTGCCTCTAGAGAATCAGCTCCAGAAATCACAGCTCAGTTGCCAGCCATGGTGTTGTTATTTTTTTTTCCACTTCTTTTCAGAACAATTTTGGCTTAATAACTTCACAGCAGTGGTATTCTCCTGTGCTTCCAATTAAATTGAATTTAGTTTAATTCAGCAAATATTTATTATTTATTAAATAATTAAAAAAAACTCTTACATTCCATCTTAGAATCAATACTAAATATTGGTTCTAAGGCAGAAGAGTGGTAAGGACTAGACAGTTGGGGTTAAGTGACTTCCCCAGGATCACAAAACTAGGAAGTGTCTGAGGTCACTTTTGAACCCAGCATCTCCTATCTCAAGGCCTGCCTCTATCCATTGAGCCACCTAACTGCCCCAAATTCATATTATTTTTCTGGCACTAAATATACAATAACTGGGGAGAAAAAATCTTACATTCTACCAGGCAGTAACACTGTGAATACAGATAAGTAAAGACAAGGCATATACAAAATGAATACAGTCATTTAGAGGCAGTAGTGTGCTGGTAAATAACCAGCTCTCTGAAAAATATAACACATTTTAAAGCTTAATTTGAATTATTAAAACTTTTTCCATTACTTTATTAAGGGTTGATAATCAAAATAATAAATCAAATACTAATTTGTATTATTTTCCAATTTCTAAAGTATAAATGCTAACACTAAAAATTTAACAATCAGATCTGCTGAGTGAATATAGTCTTAGGTAGGGAGGAGAAGGACCCTCCCATGCCTAGGGTTTCACATTCCAATAGAGTTGCTTACTATCAGTAGGAAATTTTTTCCAGTATGAAACTTTCCAATGGTGAAATTTCCAACATTCACAAGTCTAAGAAATTTCAAGGTTTACAGTTGTCATCCACATTAGCAGGTGGATTGCCAACTTCCCCCACTTAGGCATTAAGTAGGATATATAGGCTTCTGGTGATTAAATTTAAAAGTAGGCAAGGGGAGAATTAATCCCATCTTCACACAACTGAGGGAATTCTTTTTGCAATAAATGGCATTTGAGTCAAGCCTTAAAGAAGTGAGAAGTTCCAAGAGATAGAGAGTAAGTTTAAAGAATAGCAAATAGACCAGTTTGTTGGAAAGCAGAATGAGTGAGGGCAAGCAATATGTAATAGCCTAGAAAGATAGACTGGAGATGGATTATGAAGGTCTTTAAATGCCAAATAGAAGAATTTATACATAGAAAAGTAGAACTTACTCCACTTTTGCCAGGGCTCATGTTTGATGTCAATGCTGATCCCAGACATGATAATATACAGTATAATTATCAGTTGGGCTGCTTGTAGAGCTGTTGATCTCTCCTTGTTTCTAAATGCAGTCCTAAACTGTTTTTAAGGCACTTTGAGGAAGATGAGAGGAACTCTGTAACTCTAGTTCATGAGGCTCTCTCTAGTCAGTGTGAGAAGAGATACCAAGGTTTTGAGCCTGAAAAACAGAGAGAATCTTAGTGTCACTAATGGAAATAGAAAAGTTAGGGGAAGGGTTCAGAACCCTTTAGATAACCAAGAAACTCTCTCCTTGAATCTTGCTTAAATTTCCTGGGGGCTGAACTAGTTGTTCAGGCAGTGATACAGTGGGTAGAGTACTGGACCTAGAGTCAGGAATCTTTCTGAATTCAAATCTGGCCTCAGACAGTTGTGTGGAGCTTGATAAGTCACTTAGTTTTATTGCCTGAGTTTCCTCAACTGTAAAATAAACTTTAGAAGGAAATGACAAACCACTCCACTATCTTTGTCAAGAAAACCTTAGGTGGGGTCCCAAAGAGTAAGACATAACTGAAAACAAGGGAACAACAACAATTTACATATCTAAAGGAATAAATCAAGTCAGAGCAAAAGAACAGTAAATGATCAGAGGATAATTACTTAGATAACCAATTGGGAAGATAGGGAAGGTACAGCAAGTAGGGAACAGAAAAAGCTTGGACAGTTAACACAGGACTATCCTTTTATCTGGAATAGAGAAGTAGGGTAGGTTTCCTGTGCTCTGGATCTGTGTCTTATTGGCCTACTCTTCAGCTCTCAAATGCCTTTTTGCCTTGGCATAAGCAAATTAGAAAATTGCATCTGCAAATGGAATCCTTCGATTTCCCTATGCAGAAGTGTAATCTAGAGTGGGAGGAGGGTGGATCCTCTAACAATCTAGCTCATAGAGTGGTTGGGTATAAGGATTC
This sequence comes from Monodelphis domestica, assembly GCF_027887165.1. Classification (NCBI taxonomy): domain Eukaryota; kingdom Metazoa; phylum Chordata; class Mammalia; order Didelphimorphia; family Didelphidae; genus Monodelphis; species Monodelphis domestica. The sequence goes on from NC_077228.1 coordinate 385,624,336, forward strand.
TTCATATCTAGGTTATCTCCTGTCTAGAGTGCACAATGTCAAGTTCAAATGTCGCAATTTCTAAGACATCTGAGTAAAATTTGCCCTAGTTCCTTCTGGCATTCTCTGTCCCTGTGACAGTCAGTGCTTGGTACCTAGAAAGTCTGAGGGTAAAGCTATATATTAAAGTAGAAATAGCAAAGAGCCATGGAAGCTTCTTGAGCAAGAGAATTACAGGGTCAAGGAAACCAATTAGCAGCTTCCTTCAATACTTCTGGCAAACAAGAGGTTATGTGTACTTAAATTAGAGTGATGATAGTAGGAACAAATAAAGAGGAATATTGGGGACAGATGTGGCTTTACCATAGAACTCAACCGGTCATTGTGGTTCAGTCACTTAGTGGGTCTGGCTCTTTATGACCCCATAGGCCATAGCTTGATAGGCCCTTCTGTCCTGTGAGATTTAAAATAGTGAAGCCCATAAACTGTAACAGTTAAAAGAGTGATGTTGTAAACTGTAGTGAGTTAAAATGGTGGAAGATATAAATTGTGCTAGATATAAGAGAGGGTGAGTAAATTTGACCGCAGAAAATATGTTTCACTGCAGTGTCTTGGTTTTTAAATCAAATATAAGGTGGTCACCAGGGAAATATTCCCAATTATTCAAATACCCAAGTCAACTGGGTTTTATAGAGATTTTAATTAATACAAATGTGGAATTAAAGAAAAGAGAGAAAAAGGAAATAAGTATGAAGGGCCTTAAGCCAACATGGCCTAGACCTGAGTCTTAAGAGAGAGAGATCAGTCAGTCAGTCTTTTAACACTCACCACAAGGTCTGCCTAAGCAAGGATTCTAGTGACATGAGGCCAGCATCATCTCAGCTACTTTCACCAGCTCCCTCCTCCATCTGAATGTTTCAGAATCAGTCCGTCCTCAATCTGAATGTTTCAGAATGAGTCCTCCTCAATCTCAATGTTTCAGAATGACCTCTAGCTCTTCTCTGAGCTCTTATTTTTAAGGGCAAAATCTCCTATGTCACCTCCCCTAAGTTCTTCCATCTACCAATCACTGTAGATGTTTTCCAAAAGACAGCCAATTTTGAATTCACAGCTGAGTAGATTAATCTCTTTAGTAAGTCAGAAAAAAAATGCTGCTAATTTCATTAAGAGAAAACCTCTGAGTAAGTTTTCACCTTTTAGGTCTAAGTAGTTTACAAGTTGCCCCATCTTTATAGGCACTTAGCATCCCATTATATCAATTCCAAAAACAGGCATGGCTCAAAGAACTCCTTTCCTTGATAAGTATGGTTTTCAAGTATTTTCATTGTTTAGCAAGGAGTTTTCTGCCCTAAAGCAGTCTTAAGTACAGGTCGAATTGAGGTCCTCCCATAGCAAGGAGTTTTCTCCCCTAAAGCAGTCTTAAGTAGGGGTGGAGTAGGGATACTCCCATAGCAAAGAGTTTTCACATTCAAGTAGAGTTCTCACTATCTGGTAGGGAATTATTTCAAGTAGGGAATTGGAAGATTCCTCAATGTGGAGTAAAAATTTTAACATTCTTAAGTCTGTGAAATTTTAAGGTTTACAATCCCCCCTGATGATCATTGGGAGACTAGTCTCCAAATGCACTTCTAACTATAGATATACATGATATTCAATTTTCTAAGAGAAATTAGAATAGTGAGAGAGGAAATAGAAAATAAAATAAAACAAAACCAATGTTTTGCTAGGCGCATTGACAGAAAGCCAAATTAGGGGCAGTCCCTTTTGGCATAAATGTGAACATTTACAATAAATGTTCAATCAAACTTCAGTTCAATCAATCATATCCAAAGTTCATTCTTGATCTTCTTGATGAAGTGTAGGTTTTCCAGCATCTTTCTGCAACAGTTCATTCTCTGGATATAAAAGTTTCAAGCTTCTTTCTTGAAGATCTTTTCTCGAACAAAATCAAATCTTGAATTTTTATAAAAGTACAATCTTAAACAAAAAATCAAAATTCTTGGATTTTTATAAAAATACAATCTCAAACAAAAATTCAAAATTCAAAATTCTTAGATTTTAAATTAAAATACAATCCCCCCTGAAGTAGGTGTTAAAAAACATCAAGTTTAGCTCAGAATATAATGTTGAGTTATAGGGGTGTATGAGTCAATTATCAAAAGAAAAGAAAAACAATCAAAAACATAAGAAACATTCAAAATAAGCCTTGTATAGGTCCAGTTTAAAGTAATTTCTATCCCACAAGTCTGTAGGACAGAATGCAGTAATATGTCATTTAGCCATTTGCAGCCAAGACTACAGGAAGTTGCCACAATATAAGAAGAAAAGAATTAGAATTCTATTTTGATAGGGAAGCATCATTCCCTCGTCTGATTTTTTTTTGTCATTCTCAGGAATATAGGGAGCCAGCATGATAGTCAAGCTTTGTACTTGTTTGAGTACTTCATAAAGAGTGTAGATACAAGGAAGTCCTACGACTTAACATGTGTCAAGCATCGCAACCTTGAGTCTCACATTAGTATTTCCTGTGTGCTCTTTTTGGCACTATTCAGGTTAAGTCTGTGCTCCTTGTTTTTTTCCCATTTTCTGGAATCAGATTCAAACATTAATCACAGTCCTATAATATTTTATCAAAAATGGCAGGTTCCCATAGTTTAAAGCTTTTAGGTATATATTGATATTATAGCAAGAATATATGTATTAAACTTCTATTACTGCAGGAAAAATATTAATATTAATTATGTGTACCCTCAGTACAAAAATGAGAAAAAATCAAATATTCTAATCAAAATAAAAGAAAAGCAATAATAAAAATAAGGAAAAAATCAGTAATTCAATGTGTTCTCGAAAAAACAGCATCCATTTGTCTATGGATTTATATCTCCAATTCATATGATAGGTTTCAGTCAATCAGTCTCAGCAGAAGATGCTTTCTTCACATGTGAGCAGTGAATCCAAGAGTCCTTTTCTCCAATCTTTATGGATGTTGGAGTAGTTAATAGTATTTGGAATGGTCCTTCTCACGAAGGCTGAGTTGCTCTAGTACACTTGAAATTCTTAATATAAACTTTATCTCCTGGATTCAGGTCATGCAGAGAAAAGTCTAGTGGTCCAGCTTGTACTGCAGCTCTGGATTCATGAAATTCACGTAGTTTGTGCTGTAACTCCTGTATATAGGAAGCAATAGTAATATCTCCCCCTAATAGTGAGGTATAAGCCGGGGAGAAAGGCTTAGCCTGTATAGGTGGATGTCCAAAAAGCATCTCAAATGGTGAAATATGTAAGTCTCCTCTAGGCCTGCTTCTAAGATAAAATAGGGCCAGAGGGAGAATTTCAGGCCATTTTAAATGGGTCTCAGTGCATAATTTGCCAATCATAGTTTTAAGTTCTTTGTTCATCCTCTCTACTTGGCCTGAGCTCTGGGGATGATATGGAACATGAAATTTGGGAGTTATTCCCAAGCAAGAATATATCTGATTTAGAACAGAATCAGTAAAATGACTCCCCCTATTGGAATAAATACGTGCTGGCAGGCCAAAACGAGGAATATTTTCCTTTAAAAGTATCTTTGCAACAAAATCTGCTGTGGTTTGGGTCGCAGGAAATGCTTTCGGCCATCTGGTTAGTTGATCTACAATTACTAGACAAAATTTATAATGTTTGGCATCGTTATGAAATCTATCTGTAGATGTTCAAAAGGTGTGTAAGCCAGAGGACGTCCACCATTTCCACGAAATGCATGTTGGTTATATGCCTGGCAGGTAGAGCAGGCTGAACACACTTTAGAGGCTATGGTAGTTATACCAGGGGCTATCCATACTCTCTTAACAGGATCCACGATGCCCTGGGTTCCAAAATGACTATTTTTATGAATTGATTGGCAAATTTGGTTATAGAAACTTCTAGGGAGCAGGGGTTTTCCTTCAGATGACACCCACACTCCATTAATCTGTTTTGCTTTGAATTTTGTTTCCATTTTTCCACTTCCTTTTCATTATAGGAAAGTGGTAGCTTTAAATCATTAGTGGTTGTTAATGTTAAAATTAATTCAGGCCCTTCTATGGCTGCTAGCTTTGCAACGGCATCTGCTCGATCATTTCCTCTAGAGACAGGGTCAGTGTCACCTGTATGGGAAGAACAATGAACTACAGCTAGGGCTTCAGGAAGCTGGAGAGCAGAAAGAACTTCATTAATAATTTCTGCATTAGCTATAGATTTTCCAGCTGAGATTAAGAATCCTCTCTGGAGCCATAACATTTTGACTAAGTGACAAATGCCAAAAGCATATCTAGAATCCGTATAAATTGTTGCCTTTTTATCCTTGGCAATTATACAAGCTTGCTTCAGAGCTATGAGTTCTGCTCCTTGAGAGCTAATGTTAGAAGGTAGTGAAGCTGACCATTCAGTGGCAAATTCTGAGACTACGGCAGCTCCAGTGTAACGTATGCCATCCCTCATAAAAGAGGAACCATAGGTAAATAAAATCAGATCTGCATTGTCTAAGGGAGTGTCCAAGAGATTATCTTGAGGCTTTTCTGCCATGGACACTAATGTTTCACAATTGTGTAATGGTTCTCCTGAAGTTGGTAAATCTGGAAGCAAGGAGGCAGGGTCAAGAGTAGTACAACGTTTAAAGTAATGTTTTCACTATTTAACAAGGTTATTTCATATCTTGTAATTCTCTGATCTGAGAATGCCTGTGTTCTATGTTTTATCAATAATGCTTCTACCTCATGTGGGCACATTATTGTTAATGGACATCCCAATACTAAATCAACAGTTTTTGTTACTAGTAAGGCTGTAGCAGCTACTCCTCTAAGACATGGTGGTGCTCCTGCTGCTACTGGGTCTAGTTGGGCAGAATAATAAGCAATTGGGCGCTGAGAAGGTCCCAAAGTCTGAGTTAACACACCAGAGGCTACTCCTCTTCGCTCATGCACATATAAAGTAAATGGCTTGTTGTAATCTGGGATGCCTAGAGCAGGGGCAGACATGATAGCCTTTTTTAGATCTGATAGAGCTGACAAGTGTTCAGGCTCTAATTTGAGGGGTTCAGGACCCAAATCCTTTGTTAATGCTATAAAGGGTTTAGTAATTTCCCCATAGCAAGGAATCCATTGTCTGTAAAACCCTGTTGCTCCTAAAATTGCTCTCAACTGTTTCTTAGTAGTAGGAGCACTTAAATTTTGAATATTCTCAATTCGTTTTGGAGAACTATAACAAGCACCCGCAGACAGGATGAATCCCAAATATTCTACTTTAGGGAGACACCACTGAACTTTATCCTTCGAGATTTTATGTCCTCTTTTGCACAATTCCAAAAGAAGGTGTTTGCTATCTTCTTGACATGTTTTTGCGTCTGTTGAAGCCAAGAGTAGATCATCTACATATTTGATTAATTTGCTATTTTTAAATGTTTTTTTTTAATTTTTAATTTTTAAATGTCTGTGTCTTGGCTCAAAATTTGCTCAAATAAACTTGGACTTTCCACATAACCCTGTGGCAGCCAACTCCATGAATAATGTGAGCCCTTCCAGGTGAAAGCAAAAATATGCCTGGAGTTCTCATGTATAGGTATGGAAAAGAAAGCTGAACACAAGTCTACTACTGTAAAGTATGTAGCTGTGCTAGGAATAGAGGAAATAATAGTATTTATGTTAGAAACTACAGAGTGTCTCTTTATAACGTGATTATTCACTGCCCTCAGATCCTGTACGAATCTATAGAGGTGCTTGCCATCGGGCCCTCTTTTTGGTTTTTTCACTGGCAGTATGGGTGTGTTGTATTCAGATTTGCAAGGGATTATTATTCCCTGTTCTATTAATGAGTTAATAACTGGTGTAATACCCTCAATTGCCTCCTTTAAAAGGGGATACTGAGGGATGGAAGGAAGTGGGCTAGATTTAGTTTTTATCTGCACAGGAACAGCAGATTTAAGTAAGCCTACATTGGAAGAAGATGTGGCCCAAAGAGACTTCGGTATATCCTTAGGTATTTCAAAAGTGGAAGGCTGTTTTGCCTCCTGATTTTCTGAGAGAAGTACAGGGAGTAAATTTAAAGATTCCTCTGGTACTTCCAATGATAAAGAACCATCTGGTGAACAAGTTATTGTGGCTTGTGGCTCTGAGTTTGCATAGAAGGTCTCTCCCCAGCAAATTTAAAGGGGAGTCAGGCATTAAAAGAAAGGAATGTTGTACCTCTAGGGGCAAGTTTTTCAACTCTTTGGGGTATTCCTGATACCCCCACTAAATGACATATTACTACATTCTGTCCCACAGACTTGTGGGATAGAAATTACTTTATATTGGACCTATACAAGGGCCTATTTTGAATTTTTCCTTATGTTTTTGATTATTTTTCTCTTCTTTTGATAATTGACTCATATACCCCCATAACTCAACATTGCATTCTGAGTTGAACTGAAGGTTTTTTAACACCTACTTCAGAGGGGATTGTATTTTAATTTAAAATCTAAGAATTTTTGAATTTTGAATTTTTTGTTTGAGATTATATGGGCTTTCTTTTCTTTTCTATTTCCTCCCTCACTATTCTAATTCCTCTTAGAACTTTGAATATCATGTATGTATATATATATATATATATATATTTAGAAGTGCATTTAGGATTACAAATTGATTATGTTAAATGATCAATGGGGAGACTAGTCTCCCAATGATCATCAGGGGGGATTGTAAACCTTGAAATTTCTCAGACTTGTGAATGTTAAAAATTTCCCCATTGGACTGGGAACATTCCCCATTTTGATGAGAAAACTCCTTGCTATGGGAGGACCTCTACTCCACCTGTACTTAAGACTGCTTTAGGGGAGAAAACTCCTTGCTAAACAATGAAAATACTTGGACCCATGCTTATAATAAGGCAAAGAGTTCTTTGAGCCATGCCTGTTTTTTTAATTGATACAATGAGATGCTAAAAGGGTCGGGCAAGTTTTCTTTTAATGAGATTAGTTGACTCAGCTGTGTTTTCACTGGTTCAGACTTACTGAGGATATTAGTCAACACAGCAGCATTTTTCTGGTTCAGACTTACTGAGGAGATTTGTCGACTTAGCAAGAATTCAGATGGGCAGTCCTTTGGAAAATGTCTACAGTGATTGGTAGATGTAAGGACTTAGGGGAGGTGACATAGGAGAAAAACCTCCTATATAAGAAGTAGAATCTCTTGAGAAAAGGAATCCTTTTGGAAAAATCCTTTTGGAGGATCTCTGATGAGGATCGCTTGGGAAGAATCTCTTGAGAGAGGCTCTGGAGAAAGGAAGCTCTTGGAGGACAATCTCTAAGGAGATCTTGCTGGAGCTCCTCTGAGGGGACTCTGTCCCTCTGGAGGCTCTGGAGAGAGGCCCTTTGGAACTCTCTCTGGTGAAGTCAGCTGAGATAGAGCTGGCCTGGTGTCACTAGAATCCTTGCTTAGACAGACCTTGTGGTGAGTGTTAAAAGACTGACTGACTGATCTCTCTCTCTTAAGACTCAGGTCTAGGCCATATTGACTTAAGGCCCTTCATACTTATTTCCCTTTTCTCTCTTTCTCTCTTTTCTTTAATTCCACATTTGTATTAATTAAAATCTCTATAAAACCCAGTTGACTTGGGTATTTGAATAATTGGGAATATTTCCCTGGCGACCACCTTATATTTGATTTAAAAAACAAGACACTGTAGTGAAACATATTTTCTGTGGTCAAATTTGCTCACCCTCTCTTATATCTATCACAATTTATATCTTCCACTATTTTAATCACTACAGTTTAAGACCTCAACCATTATAAATCTAACATGACCCTAGGGACGCCCACGCTCATGCTGGCTCTGCCATGTTGTCATTTACTCTAATGATGACACCAGAGGATACCAAGAAACACGAGTATATGAAATGTTACTCTATGACACCCACTGAGAGATGGAGGTATTTTACTTGACATACATTCCCTCCAAGGAACAAAAGTCACTTAATTTCATGGCTGCAGTCATTGTCTGTAATGATCTTTGAGCCCAAGCAAATAAAAATCTGATACTGCTTCCATTTTTTCTCCCTCTCCTTTCAGCTGCCATCATCTTGTTTTTTTTTTTAATCTTAAACTTTAAGCCAGTTTTTAAACTGTCCACTTTCACCCTTTTCAAGAGGTTTCTTAATATTTTTGTATCTTCTACCACCAGGGTGGTATCATCTACATATCTGAGATTGTTAATATTTCTCCTGGCAGCCTTAATTCTGACTTTTCACTCATTCAATCTGTCATTTGGCATGAGGTCACTGCATTTAAGTTAAGTAAATCAGGAAACAATATACAGTTTTGCCATATCTTGAACCAATCAGTTGTTCATTGCTCAATTTCAACTGTTGCTTCTTAACCCACATACATGTTGATCAGCAGTCAAATAAGATTATCTAGTACTCCTATCTCACTTGACACAAGTGGTCACATCTATGGCATAATCCATACTTACCCAAGTGGTAACAGTATGTCTTCACAGTATCTTTTGTATGTATTTTCTGTTTGTGAGGAAGGGAGCAATATTGTAGCATTTCACAACCTAGGAGAGGGATTTCATCTTTTGTTTTTGACCTAAATAAATATGCACAACTGCATATTAGAAAATATCATTAGAATTGCATGTCAGATAATCATTCTGATCATCAATGAACTTATATTATACTCCTGTCCCTTACACTTTGTTTCTTTATTAACCTCATATCAAGTTCTAGATTAAGAGCTTTAATAACAAGTTGCTCCTTAAATGAAAGAGTTTCTAAGAATGGTGCCTAGGGGAAAGGGAAAAACCAAAAATGAAAACACTGCATATTCATGGCCTGTATCCCTTAACCCAGTGAACTGTCTTATAGTATGCGCCACTGTTTAAAGGAACAATTTAAATCGATTCAAAGCCTGTCACAAACTCATTTGTTGTGGGTTTTTAAAAAAGATATTTTATTTTATCAGTTACATGTAATAATACATTTGCAAATAAGTTTTGAATTTATATGATCCAAATTGTCTCCCTCTTTCCCATCCCCCCCTTCCTGGAGCTGGCAAGCAATTCAATCTGGGTTATATATCTATTATCATGCAAAATATATTTCCATATTCAGTTTTGTAAGAGAATAATAATATGAAACCAAAACCACAAAATAAAAACCCAGTGCTTTAATTTGCATTCCTGCTCCAACAGTTGTTTCTCTGAAGGTGCATAACATTCTATATCATAAGTCCCTCAGAATTGTCCTGAATCATTGTATCTTACTGAGAGTAGCTAAGTCTTACACAGTTGATCATTCCATAGTATTGCTGTTACTGTGTATAATGTTCTCCTGGTTCTGCTCATTTTATTTTATATCAATTCATGCAGATCTTTCCATCTTTTTCTGAAATCATCCTATTCATCATTTCTTACAGCACAATAGTATTCCATTACCTTCATGTACCATAATTTATTCAACCATTCCCCAATTGATGGACAAGTCTTCAATTTCTAATTCTTTGCTACTATCAAAAGAACTGCTATAAATAATTCTGTACAAGTAGGTGCTTTCTCCACTCCCTCCTTTTTTTCCTTTCTTTTCTCTAGGATACATACCTAATAGTGGAAGGGTATGCATTGTTTTATAGCTCTTTGGTCATGGTTCCAAACTACCCTCCAGAATGGTTGGATCTAATCACAACTCCACCAAGAATGAATTAGCGTCCCAATTTTGTCACCTTCCCTCCAACATTTATCACTTTCCTTTACTATCATATTGACCAATCTGATAGATATGAGGTGATACTTCATAGTTGTTTTAATTTGAATTTCTCTAATCAAGAGGGATTTAGAATATTTTTCCTGTGATTATTGATAACTTTGATTTCTTCATCTGCAAATTACTTGCTCATAATCTTTGGCCAATTTGTCAATTGGAGAATGGCTTGTATCTATATTAATTTGACTTACGTCTCTATGTATTTGAGAAATAAGACCTTTATCAGAAAAAAATTGTTATAAATCCCATCCCCTTCCCCAGTTTGTTGCTTTGCTTCTAATCTTGGTTATGTTGGTTTTGTTTGTACAAAAACTTTTTAATTTAATATAGTCAAAGTTATTCATTTTATATCTGGTAATGTTCTCTATATCATTTGGTCAAAAATGCTTCCCTTCTCCATATTTCTGATAGGTAAACTATTTTATGTTCTAATTTACTTATAGTATCACCCTTTATATCTAAATCATATACATATTTTGAACTTATCTTGGTATAAGGTCTATACCTAGTTTTTGTCATATGATTTTCTAGTTTTCTCAGAAGTTTTTGTCAAATAGTGAGTTATTATCCTGAAAGCTGGGATATTTGGGTTTGTCAAACACCAAATTGTTAAGGTCATTTAGCCCTAATCTATTCCATTGATCCACCAACCTATTTCTTAGCCAATACCAGATTGTTTTGATGATGACTGCTTTATACTACAGTTTGAAATCTGGTACCGATAGGGTATCATCTTTCATTTTTTTTTTCATTAATTCCCATGATATTCTTGATCTTTTGTCCTTCCAAATGAAATTTTAAAATTATTTTTTCTAGTTCAACAAAATAGTTTTTTGGTAGTTTGGTTGGTATAGCACTGAATAAATAAATTAATTTAAGTGCGATTGTAATTTTTATTATATTAGCTCTGCCTACCCATGTGCAATTGATACTATTTCAATTATTTAGATTTAACTTTATTTGTGTGAAAGTGTTTTGTAATTGTGTTCATGCAACTACTGTGTTTGTATAGGCAAATAGAATCCCAAGTATTTTATATTGTCTAGAGTTACTCTAAATGGAATTTCTCTTTCTATATCTTCCTGCTGGACTTTATTGGTAATAAACATAAATGCTGATGATTAATGTGGATTATTTAGTTTGCATCCTGAAACTTTGCTAAAGGTATTATTTTAACTAGTTTTTTAGCTGATTCTGTAGGATTCTCTATGTATAGTGTAGTGATTAAAATAGTGGAATACATAAACTGTGGCAGATAAAAGAGTTGGAGCCTTAAATTGTGACCGCAGAAATTGTTTTCAAGACAGTGTCTTGTTTTTAAATCAAATATAAGGTGGTTGCCAGGGAAAAATTCCCAGTTATTAAAATATACCCAAGTCAGGTGGGTTTTATAGAGAATTTTAATTAATACAAATGAGGAATTAAAGAAAGGGAGAGAGGGAAAAAGGAAATAATGAGAAAAGGATAGGCCGACCCAGGCCAGCCCTGGCCAACCCAGGCCAAAGCCCTAAGAGAAATATCAGTCAGTCCTTTATCCTATCACCACAAGATTTGTCCAAGCAAAGATTCTAGTGTTCAGAGAGAGACTAGCTCAGCTTTGGCCAGCTGCCATCTCCAGAGAGAGTACTTCTGAGATAGTCCCCAAGAGAGTCCCGAGAGAGAGAGAAAGAGAGAGAGAGAGAGAGAGAGAGAGAGAGAGAGAGAGAGAGAGAGAGAGAGAGAGAGAGAGAGCGAGTCCAGAGGGACAGAGTCTCCTCAGAGGGAGCTCCAGCAAGAGAGTCCTTCTGAGACTCTCCTCAGACTCAGTTTCTCATCTCCTTTTAAAGGGAATTTTCTCCTATGTCACTTCCCCTAAGTTCTCACATCTACCAATCACAGTAGACGGTTTCCAAAGGACAGACCATTCTTAGTTCACACCTAAGAAGGCTTAAATTTTTGATTAAGTTCACACCAGAAAACCTCTGAGTAAGTTCTCATCTCTTTGCTCCTTGTAAATTCACAAGTTGCCTGACCTTTATAGGTACTTAGCACCCTTTTGTATTAGATCTAAAAACAGGCACAGCTTAAGAACTTTTTTGCCTTATTATGAGTATGGGTTTAAGTACTTTTCATTGTTCAGCAAAGAGTTTACAACTTTATCTTCCCCTAAAGTATGCTTAAGTAGGGGTGGAGTAGAATTCCCACATTCCTGGTCAAGTACCTTCACTGCCCAAATGGGAATGGTCTTAACCAAACCTTATGAAGTAGGGTCTGAGAATTTTTAAGGTAAACAATAGTATCCTATCATTTGCAAAGAGTGATAGTTTAATTTCTTTATTGACTAACTCCTTCAATTTCTTTTTCTTTTTTTTTATTGCTAAACCTAATAATTTTTAGAAGTATATTAAATGATAGGGGTGATAATGGGCATCCTTACTTCACCTTCACTTCACCTCTCTTATTGGGAAGGCTTCTAACATTCCCATTGCAAATAATATTTGATGATGGTTTTAGATAGATACTACTTATTAAAAGGGAAGGCCCTTTTATTCCTATGCTTTCTAGTGTTTTTATTTTTTTTTAAGTAGGAATGGGTATTGCATTTTGTAGGTCTTTTTCTGAGTCTATTGAGATAATCATGCGATTTCTGTTAGTTTGATTGTTGATATAGTCAGTTATGTTGATGATTTTTAAAAATATTAAACCAGCCTTGAATTCCTGGTATTAATCCCACCTGGTCATAGTGAATGATCCTTGGGAAATATTGCAGTAATCGCTTTGATAGGATTTTATTTAAGATTTTTGCATCAACATTCATTAAAGAAATTGGTATGTAATTTTCTTTTTCTGTTTTTGGTCTTTCTGGGTTAGACATTAGTACCATATCTATGTCATGAAAAAGAATTTTCCATGACTCCTTTGCCTATTTTGTCAAAGAGTTTATATAGGCTTGGGATTTATTGTTCTTTAAATTTTGAATAGAATTCACTTGTGAATTCATCTGGCCCTGGAGATTTTATCTTAGGGAGCTCTTTGATATCTTGTTCAATTTCTTTTTCTAAGAGTTATTTAAGTATTCTCTTTCCTCTTTTATATTTATATTTCTGTAAATATTCATCCATTTCACCTAGGTTTTCAGATTTAGTGTCTTATAATTGCCCTTGTTGGTCTATTATATTTAACACTTGAGTATTCTTCCTAATCCTCATCTATTAAATACTATCTGTCTTCAGACTTCTCAGTTGTTTGTTTGTTTTAAAAACCCTTATCTTCCGTCTTGGAATCAATATTGTGTATTGGTTCCAAGGCAGAAGAGTGGTAAGGGCTAGGCAATGGGGGTTAAGTGACTTGCCCAGGGTCACACAGCTGGGAAGTGTCTGAGGCCAGATTTGAACCTCCCATCTCTAAGCCTGACTCTCAATCCACTGAGATATCCAGCTGCCCCCTCAGTTGTTTTTTTTTTTAAGAAATAACAATAAATGCAAAAGCTCATTGTAATCTGTGAAATGCTGAACAAATGAAAACTATTATTAAAACATTTTGATGAAGACAGGAAGAAACACTGAACTTTGAGTTAGAAGATAAAAGTTCAGATTCTGACTCTACTACTCAGTGGTCAATCAATTTACAAATATTCATTAAACACTGTTAGGTACTATGGTCCAGACACAAAGAAAGACAAGTACTTTGTGACTTTTGCCAAATCACTTTCTCTGGAATGTTTCCTTATCTTGTAAATGAGAATGATAACATTTTTACTACTTGCTTTACAAGATTGTAGGGAGGATGAAATGACAAAATGCATGTTAAGTACATTCACATTTTTAAAAATCCTTATTAGTCTTAAAATTGATATTAGGTATTAGTTCCAAGGCAGAAGAGCAGTAATTGCTAAGCAAATGGGATTAAGTGACTTGTCCAGGATCATTGTTAACTTTTAATCATTCTGCAAGAAATAGTCATAATTGGGCTAAATTATAAGAAGGCAGGACTAGCTCTGAGTAGTTCTTTTCCTCAATGCTCCAGAAAATGCTTTTAGTAAATGCTTTTTAAGAAAATGTTTAATTTTAATTTTTTTCCAGATTACATGTTCTCTCCTTCCCTCTCCCCTTCCCCTCCCAAAGAAGGCAGGTGATATGCTATAGGTTGTACATATATTATCATATAATACATATTTTTTTCTTCTTCATGTTGTGAAACAAGACACTTATTGCTTACACTAGAGGAAAAATTCATGAAGGAAATAAAGTGAAGAATGGTAAAATTTTTTTATGTTATTTAATTAGTTGATTTTAGAATATTTTTCCATGGTTACAAGTTTCATGTTCTTTCCCTCCTCTTCCCCCAACACCCTCTTGTTTTTGGCATGCAATTCCACTGGGTTTTACATGTGTCATTGATCAAGACCTGTTTCCATATTATTAATATTTGCACTAGGGTGATCACTTAGAATCTACATCCCCAATCATATACCCATCAACCCATGTGATCAAGCAATTGTTTTTCTTCTGTGTTTCTAGAATGGTAACTTTCAATTGGCATTCTGACTCCATCTGCTCCTTCTATGACAGTGGATAGTAACTGCCTTTTAGAAAAGATGACAAGAGCAGTTAGGTAGCACCACTGCATAGAACTCCAAACCTAGAGATGGGAGAGCCTAGGTTTAAATCTGGCCTCAGACACCCCCTAGCTGTATGATCCTGAGAAAGTCACTTAACCCCATTTGTCTAGCCTTTGCTGCTTTTCTGTCTTTGAATTTATACTAAGATAGAGCGTAAAGGTTTAAAAAAAAAGATGAAGATATTCAAGATAGTGATAAATTGGGCTTACTTGCTTATCATCTGCTGTCTAATACCTCATTTCCTTCCACAACCACTTCCCTCCTTATATTTTGAAAGCTAAATGAAGAAAAATATTTTCTCTCATTTCTTCTTATACACACACTTTTATTTCTGTTTTTAAAATAGCAACTCTCGTTCCTAGCAGAAACTTCTCTTGTAGTAAGTTGAGCATTTCTTTTTCTTTTTTTTGTGGTAGACAATACTAAATTAAAATCCCTAGATTCTAGTGGAATGTTGGTGGAAATAATTGAGGAATAGGTGAAGATGTTGGCTTGGAGGGCAGAGAAAATAGAACTAGCTAACACTCACATTTTTCCCATGCCCCTGCCTCTAAACTTCCTCTTTCTCCAGCACTTCTTCCTCTTACTTCCCCTGCAGTTGGAATGAAACATAGATCTCCATGATGGAAAGACATTGAACACAGTTGTTCCCTTGATGTTCTTAAGTCTTTGCTGAACCACTGAATAAATATAACAGTCTGCTAAATATGAAACCTGAAAGGGAACAAAATCCTAAATATAAGTACATTTCATGTATTTTGTTAGACATGTAATGAAAAAGAATACTGGATTTAGGGATAGAAGACAAAGGCCATAGGATCATAGTACACAAAGCTAGAAATGGCCTAAGTGATCATTTAGTTTATTTAAAACATTTTTATTATATTTTTTTTCTGGATTACATGTGGTTACAATTTTTATAATGACTTTCTGACATTTTGCCATCTATATTCTCTTCCTTCCTCCTTCCCTCCCCCTTTCCTGAGACAGGAGGTAATAAGATATGGGTTATATCTGTGCTATCATTCAATACATATTTCCATGTTCATTATCTTGTGAAAGATGACACATATTTCTTATGCAAGAAAAAAATTTATGAAGGAAATATAAAGTGAAAATAGTATACTTCAATCTGCATTCAGAATTCTATCAGTTCCTTCTAAGAGAGTGGATAGTTTTTATTCCTTTATGAGTCTCTTGGAGTTATCTTGGGACTTTGCATTGCTGTTAATAATTTATTCATTCACAGTGGATCATTATATTTTTTTAAAAAATATTTCATTTTACCAATTACATGTAATAACAATTTTCCACATAAGTTTTATGAAGTTATTAAGAGCAAAATTGTTTTCCTTCACTTCCCTCCCTATACCTGGAGATGGTAAGCAATTTGATCCAGTATATATGTGTACTGGTTATGTAAAACCTATTTCTATATTGTTCATTGTTGTAAGAGGATATTCATGTAAAATCAAAACCCCAAAATAAAAGTCCAAATAAACTGAAGGGAAAAGTAGTACACTTTGATCTGCACTCTGACTTCAACAGTTCGTTCTCTGGAGGTGGATAGCATTCTTTGTCCCAAGTCCTTTAGAATTGTCCTGGTTCATTGTATTGCTGAGATATCATGACAGTTGATCATTTTACATTGCTGTTACTGTATAAAATATTCTATTTCTGCTTACTTCATTGTGCAATTTCTTTCTAGTCTTTCCAGGTTTTTTATTTTTTTTATTTTTCATGATTGTCCTGTTTGTCATTCCAGCCATTCCCCTACTGATGGACATCACTTCTGTTTCCAATTCTTTGCCACCACAAAAAACTTACACACACACACACACACATTGATATTGCTATAAATATCATTGTATGAGTAGGTCCTTTTCTCTTTTCTTTGATCTCTTTGGAATTCAGACCTAATAGTGATATTGATGTGGTTGTTAGAAATGCTACTTTTAAATAGTGTTTTGAAATCCTTTTTGAAATGATGCTTTTAGATCTTATGCTTTTCACTAGTTAGCAGATACTGCCAATTAGAATATAGATTCAAACATTGTGCTTTCTCTGTGCCCTTCCTCCTAGTTGATAAGGGTTTACCTGACATTCCAAGCCTGAAGGAATGCCAGAGCTAACTTGAAGGATATTATGAATTTCTCCCCTTTGATTAGAGCATGTAGGGCTCAGAAAGGGCACCTAAATAATCCAAAGGACCTTGAAGGTCTGACAAACAGGACAAGGTGTTATGATGGGATTTGGGGTGAGGAAAGAACAAAAGGGAACATTAAAATAAATTCAAATTTATTAGTTGGAAGGGAAGGAAGGGATTGGGGTTTTAGGAGTAACTATGCTTATATTTATCTTAAAAGCTAAATTTTATCAACTAAACTATCTTATTAAGCTAAGAATTAACTTTCTAATATCCAAGTCTCACACCAGGAGTCCAATCAAATAGGGCCAGCATCTGTTCTTCAGTTGGTAGATATCCAAATAGGTCCAGAGATCTTACTGATGCTGCCAGCAGCAAGAATCCAGAAAACCCCTTTCCTCTGTTGGTCACAGGAGAAAATTCTCTTCAAGGCTTAGGTCCTTCCAGAAAAGCAGACTCTGAGAAGAAGCAACCTTTTTGGGCATAGAATTTTCCCAGATCCCAAGGCTCAGGCTCCCATGTGACCCTTAGTCACATGCTCCTGTCAATCATTCTCTAAGGTTTGCATCTCTCAGTTTTTGCAACAGTTTTTGCAAACCTTTCATCCTTTATCACAAAGGAAAGGAATATCATACATGTGCATTGAGGAATCTTTCCATCTAAGGGAAGTTCTTTTTAATTAAGGGGGCAAGCCCTGCACATGCCCCCTTCCTCTTTTCCTGACTATTCCCTGTCTCTCTCTTCTCTTGGAATGCCCCCTGGAATACAGATAAAACAATGCTGGAAAAGGATAGCTAGAACATTTGGTAACTGGGTAAAACAATATAGATTGAAATTTTGGTCTAAATCTAATTAGATTGATCCCAAAAGAGATAAACATAAAGTCCTACGATAGACTTCAAAAAATTGCCTTCACAAGTATAAAATGGAGGAAAATTCTTTATTTTGGCTTTCACTCAATTAAGAGGGCAAAACTCAGGACAAAGAAAATTAAAACGAGTTTATTAAAATGAATCAAAGTAGCAATAATTTGAAGTTCTCATTACTAGGGATTAATATGGCTTTGGGGGCAGTTGGGTAGCTCAGTGGAATGAGAGCCAGGCCTAGAGACAGGAGGTCCTAGGTTCAAATTTGACCTCAGACACTTCCCAACTGTGTGACCCTGGGCAAGTCACTCCCATTGCCTAGCCCTTACCACTCTTCTATCTTGGAACCAGTACACAGTATTGAGTCCAAGACAGAAGGTAAGGGTTTAAAAAAAAATGACTTCAAGACGGAGCCAGCTTTTACTGATAACTTTTGCAATGAGATAAAAAACAATTCAGACAGTTCCAAGTAAGTAAAAGGGGAAAGGCTATTGCAACTCAGTTCCTCCCTTAGGTAGCCAAGTATGTGATAATTTCTAGGTAAGGGGTGACAAATATAAGGTAATACACAGTTGCACACTGAGTGATGCCTCTTACCAACACTGATTGACAAGGAAGTTTGGGAACCATTGGTCACTGAGTCAACATAACTTTCAATACTCACATATTGATAGATTGGGGGGACATTAGATGATTATAAATTCAAAATGTGTTGAATGTGTGATTGACATGATACTAGAACATCTAAGCTGATCTTAAGCTGCATTTGAAAAAGCAAAATATGGAAAATGAAACGTTTGTTTTGCTGTACAATGTCCTGGTCACAACACATCTAGGGTACTCTTCAGTTTTGAGTGTCATATTTTGAGAAAGGATATTGATAAGCATGAGAGAATCCAGAAGAAGGAGACCAAAATAGAGTGAGGGGCATATAGATCATGACTTCAGAGGAATGGTTGAAGGAAGTGAGGTAGTTTAGAGAAAAGACTCAGTGTGATTGTAGCATGGTACATAATTTCAAATATCTGAAAATCTGTCATGTAAGAGATTTGTTTTCCATGATTCATAGATTTAGGCATAATGAGTAGAAGCTGACAAGAGTTGGACTTGGGCTCCCTGTAACAAAAAAACTTTCTAACTAGAGCAAAACAAAAGGAGAATGAGCTGACATGGGAGCCTTCACTTTAGGTTTTCAAGAAGCTTCATGACCCCCCCCACCCATCCCATTTGAGATCTTGCACATGTATTTCTTGTCAGGAACTAGATGGAGTCTAAGATTCTTTTGTACCTGAGATTCTGTGATTCTTCTGATGTCAAATCCAGCACTTTTTTTTTTAGAACAACAAAACCCTACCAAACTTTAAAGAACAGCATAAATCTAGAACAACATTTAAAGAAACAAAGCCTTAAATACAGTTAGATACCATTGTCACTAATCCCTAATTTCAATCTAATCTTGCTCTGGCTTTGTGCCCAGAATTTATTGAAAGTCTCCATTCTGAATTATAGGATCTTAGATTTAAAATTGGAAGGAACTTTAGGGATCATTTTCCTTTAACCTCAGTATTTACATGTGCAAAAAATTGAAGTAGCTTGTGAGTTCTTATCTTGAAGTCAGAAACTTTCTCTGGGGCCTGTACTTTGCAGGAGGCATTGATATTCTTATCTCATCTGAGGCAAATCACTTAATGTTTGTTGATCGCAGGAGCTTCTTTAGTAAAATGAGGGATTTAGAGTAGATTTAAAAAGTATTTATCTTCTTTCCTTGGACAGTTGGATAGTGGATAGAATGCAGAACATGAAGTTAGAAAGATTTGAGTTCAAATCGAACCTCAGATCCTTGCTAGCTGTGTGACCCTAGACAAATCACTTAACCTTGTTTGCTTCAGTTTCCTCACTTGTAAAATGAGTTGGAGAAGGAAATGGCAAACTACTGCAGTATCTTTGCCAAGAAAACCCAAATGGGATCAGGAATAGTCAGAAATTGAAAAACAAAATCTTCCTCTTTTCTTCCCTCTTTCACGCACTAACATAAAGTGGCCTTCATCAAACCATGGGGTGTTTTAATGGTAATTTTATAGAATTGTTGAAAGAAGAAATATTTGGAGTTACCAAATCAAATTAACTTTCCTACTAATTACTCTGCAATTTTGGTTTAATGTCAAGGAGGTGAGAACCTCGAAAATATTAACAGTGGAGAGAGATCGCTAGACTTGGAGTCAGAATTTGAATTTAAATTGTTTCATACTTGTATAATCTGGGTCAGGGTACTTCCCTGGGTTTCATTTTCCTCTTCTAAAAGAAAGGGTTGGACTAGATGATATCTAAAGTTTCCCTCCTCTACTCTACATTTATTTAGTCCTTTGTAAAGCGATCTGTACACCATCTCATGTAATAATTCACAACTACTTTCGTATTTTTCTTCACAACTTTTTCTAAACCATCATTATGCGCAGTTTACAGATGAGAAACCCGAGGCACAGTTTAAAATGACATAACCAAGGTCACACAAAATCCTATCATGTCTAGGACTGGCATTCAAGCACATTCCCCTGGCCCACCATCTCCAGCATTTTTGAAATGGATAGGATGAGGATGACCTTGAGAGGGACGAGGAGGAAGGAAGTTTGTAGTTCTGGAGTTACAAAAGGTAAATCCATTAGAAGGGCGCGGGGAGGGGTGGAGGTAGCACATTTCTTCAGCTCATTCTATCCAGACCAGATGAAAAAAATCTGAGTGCTTTTCGCCCTCCGCACGTCGAGGAGGCGCTGCTTTCTCTTCCTGCTGGAGCAACCAACGGTCGCCAGCTGTTGCGCGTCCGCTCTCTCCACGCCTCGGGCTCTTGCCACATCCTCCGCCCTCCGACCCAGAAGTCGCGTCAGAGCTCGATACGGACCAATCAGCACCTTCCATGTATTGGTTGAGGCGGGGCGATAAGCCAGAGGAGGTGGAGGGGGAAGATGGCGGCGGGGGCGAGGTGAGGTGTTGGCAGTAGTTAGGGGCTTGGGCAAGGGGGGGGAGGGGGGACACTCAGAGATGGCTTGCGCTCGCGGCCGGCGCTGATAAGTGGCCCTCGCGCCGCAGGTGTGGCGGCGGTAGCGGCTGCGGCGAGAGCGGGAGGGGAGGAGGGCCCGGGACAGCGGCGACTGACGGGCCCCGAGTGTCGCGAGCATGACCGGGCTGTACGAGCTGGTGTGGCGCGTGCTGCACGCGCTCCTCTGTCTCCACCGTACGCTCGCGTCCTGGCTCCGCGTCCGCTTCGGCACCTGGAACTGGATCTGGCGGCGGTGGTGCCGCGCCGCCTCCACCGCGGTCCTAGCGCCGCTCGGTTTTACCCTCCGCAAGCCCCCAGCGGCGGGCAGAAACCACCACCACCACCACCATCATCACTACCACCACCATGCCCACGGCCGCGGGGCGCCCGGCGCGGCCCCCACCCATCCCCGGCTTCGCTGGCGCTCGGACGGCAAGTCGCTGGAGAAGTTGCCGGTGCACATGGGTTTGGTGGTCACAGAGGAGGAGGAGCCCAGCTTCTCGGACATTGCAAGCCTCGTGGTGTGGTGCATGGCCGTGGGCATCTCCTACATAAGCGTCTACGACCACCAAGGTGAGGCTCGGCCTGGGGGTAGGGTGGGATGGGTGTGGGGCTGGCAAGAGGGGAGGCAGCGCCTAGTCTTAGGGCTCAGGCACTTTTCTCCTCCGCAGCCCTGAGGAGGAACAGTCACCCAGCTTCGGAATTGGGAGTGGGCATGGCAGAGGAACTGCCCGTCTCCTCCCTCCCGGGGCCTTTCCTAGTGGCCCGTTCCGGACTGGAGTCCATCTTTGCATTGCTCTTTAAGGTTTGCTTAATGATTTCTTCCCAATGACTGCTTCGTGGACAGTGTCTGATTAAGCTCTCTAAACAGGTAAGCAAACTGAGGCCAGGAAAGGCCAGGTGACTTGTCCATGACCACACTGACCATCTAGGATAGAGCCAGAATCCTAACCCTAGTTTCCTGGCCGCAAATTCAACCTTGTTTCTGCGACAGACCTACACACCATGCTAAGGTTCTCCAAGGTAACTTCCCAGTTTTGAAATGCTATGCACCGTCAGCAATGAATGAGAGTGAAATCGAAAACTTGTTCTACTTAGCTCAGGACACGGAGATCCCAGCCCCTTAATCTCACCAGGCACTATCAGAAGAAAAGAAGTAAAGCAGCCAAACCAGATTAAAATCGTACAAGAAGTCTGGGGAAATTACAGGGAAATATAAGGCACAGTTCCTGTTCTCCTGGATTCTACAGTCCTGTGGATACAAGACCTTAAGCACATGAAAAGCTGACTGATAGTAGGAGACTATTCTAAGAGCTCAATTGCTGCTACTGGCTGTATACTCCATAGATTTAGGATTTGAACTGTGGAAGAAAACCTTGTGGTTTAGTTCCCTGGAGGAGGGATTTGAGGATGGGCAGAGTTTGGATTGGCTGAGAAGTTAATGAATTGTCACAGCCTAGTTTCTGGAGAGCCCCAGAAATGGTGACCAGATCAGTTTGATTGAAGAATTCTTTTAGCCCTGAGCCTAAGCAAGTCACTTGACCTTCTGTCTGCTTCTTGTTTCTGATCTGTAAAATAGAGATAATAATAGCATCCATATATCCCAAGGTTGTTTTGAGGATAAAATGAGATAGCATTTGTAAAGTCCTTTGCAAACCTTAAGGCAACATGTAAATGCTAAATTTTAAAAATTATTTTATTACTGTATAAGGTTGAGCCTGGGTAAGAAGTCCCTGAATGGTCAGTTGAGTTTGAAATCTAATCTTTAGGTAGTATGGAGCCTAGAAATCTTTTTAGGGTTGGGAAAGATGAAAGATAATTTTTAGAAAGGTTAAAATAGTGCTGATAACTACTGGATTCAGGATAAATAAAAAAGTTGAAAAAGATAGGGATAAGGAGAGGCTGAGGGTGGTGATGAGGTGGCCTACCATTGTGAATGAGATCTTATAGGATGATGGGGTTGTCCCATTAGGAACTTCCTGGGTCATGGTGGAGAAGGTGAGAAATGAGGAATTTAATGTAAATAACACTATAGAAAATGTAATCTTATATGTTCTGCACCAGCATCTTGCCTGTACCATCTGCTCTATAGCTGAAACTTGTCTCTTTTGGAATGGGGCCTTTTAGGCAAAGCTTTATTTATTTCAATACTGTTGAGATTTATCATGTAATAATGATACACTTATCATGTAATAGATGTTCTTTAAAATTTGGTGGGGTTTTGTTCCTTTTTTTTTTCTTAAGTGTTGGAGTCAAAAGAATCACAGAATATCAAGGGGAAATAACTTTAGATTCCACCTAGTTTATGACCAGAAATAAGCAAAAGATTTCAAATGAAGGATCCTGTATACTTTCCTTGAGAACCTAATGAGAACTCACTACTTTCCCCTGCAGCCTATTCTGTTCTTGTATTATTACTCTTTTTTCCTTTTCTATTCCCAAAGATAAGCACAATGCTGTTTTTTTATTCATTCACTAGGAGCGGTAAAAATCAAGTATTGTGTGAAATCTGAGGGGTAAATGATTATTATTAATTGCAGAAATCAAAGAAAGCTTCAGGTGATACAGTAGATAGTGTTGGACTTGGGAGTCTGGAAGATATGAGTTCAGACTAAGACCTCAGACATTTATTAACCTTGTGACACTGGGCAAGTCACTATGTTGCATTGCAAGTCGATTACCATTTGCCTTAGGTTTTTTTTTTCCCCCTGTCTATAAAATGGGGATAATAGCACCCACCTCCTAGGGTTGTTCTGAGGAACAAAAAAGATCATGAGTATAAAGTGCTTAGCATAGTTTCAGGCATATAGTAAGTACTATATTTAGTAGTTACTGTTATTTTTTTGGGAGAGAGCATGACGGCAAAATTATGAGTAATTGCAGAATAGGAGAATATGAGGAAGGGTGGAGGGATTTTGGTATTGGCACCCGGGGGGTATCATAACCTTTTAGACTTCAGCTCACAAAACCACCTAGTTTTGTAACTAGGTTTCTATAGCATTATGAACTATTACCTGGCCTAAGACCTTGCCATAGCTAATAAGCACAATGCTTCAGACATAAGAGGCACTTTGTTGAGTGAATGGGGATGAAAATATGTGTCTAAGATACTTGGTCAGAGGAGTTTGAACTTTATTGATAGGCAACAAGGAACTATTAAAAAGTTTTGAGAGGAGTTATGACTTTCGGTAGTCTCTAAAACATTACACTGGTGTCTCTTTGTCTATCTGCCAATCTATTGGAAATCATATTGACATAGGTTAAAGAAGTGGAAAAGAGAAACCATTTAGGTTATTACAGTAGGTGAGTGACAGTGATAATAAAGAGGAGAGGACTAATATAAGAACAGTTGATTGGGTGTGGGAAATGAAGGGGAAAAGTCAAAGAAAAGAGTTTGAAACATAAATGTAACTTAAGGATGCACTTTTGGCAGCTAGGTGGCACAGTGGATAGAGCACAGGGCTTGGAGTCAGGAAGATCTGCGTGACCCTTGTCAGGTCATTTAAACTTTTTTTGTCCCAGTTTCCTCAATTATAAAATGGGAATTATAATAGCACTTACCATCTAGGTTTGTTGTGAAGACAAATGAAATAATAATTGTAAAGTATTTAGCACAGTACCCAGCACATAGTAGGCACTAATATAGTGCTTATTTCATTCTCCATTGATGGAAATAGAGAAGTCAGAAGGAGAGACTAGGTTTCAGGGGAAAGTCTGGTTTTGGAATTATTAACTTTGAGTCCAATGGAACTACCATGCAGAGAAGATATTATATATTATTCTTGAGTCTACCTTTGACCCATTTGGCTGCCAGATTGACAGGTTTAGGTGGAATTTTGGTTTTCAGAGTGGTTCATGGGTGTGAATGATGATGAGTTTTCCTTATCTTTATTTTATGGTTATGTCATAATTTAGATAATACCTTTTATGGAATATTGGAGTAATTGCTTTTCTTTAGCATAACAGGAATGTGGTGACTGAATGTTACGCCATCATTTGATACTTGTTAAGCAGAATGAAGTTAAAAATGTTTGGTGATTGGTTGTTTGATGGAATAATTGAATAAACCCAAGGCAGTAAAGAATGTATATTCTTGGGGATAGAGAAATTTAACTTTCTGGAAGTATATTACATAAAGCAGAAGTGGAATTAGATAAGTGCCTTAAACTCTTTTTTTTTTTTAAGTAATTGGATTACTTACATCCAGTTAAAATTTTTTTTTTCTTTAGGTACCTTTACTAGTAGATTGAAGTCCACAGTTGTCTACATGATTTCCTTGGTTGACTGACACACACTTCCTTGGTCAGACAACTTCCCATTACCATCGAATTGCTCATGTGATCCTAAAGTGTCAGCTTATCTTTGCTTTACTTTAAAAAAAAAAGTGGAGAAAGGAGGCAATTAAAACAAATGATACTATTTATAAGAAAAACAAGGAGGCTTTAAAAAACATTTTCAAACAATAGAGTTAGAATACTTTTTACCCAACTTTACTGGACTAAAAATCTGGGCTTTCTCTTTTTATTTTTACTTTGTAACTGTTCTTTTAAGTAGCAGAACATTTCACAGCAAGTTGGTCATTAATATTCTTTGAAATGATGGACTAAATAAACCAAGAGGAATAAATAAGTAAAAATAAACCCAAGTAACTTGTAAAAATTAATTTAAATACAAAATAATATATAATTTAATATACAATCATAAATTAAATTGTCTATTTCTGTCTATTCTTACAATGATAATTTATAGTTTTTAAAATGAGAACTGTAGGTAATGGGGAGACCGTGAGAAAAATGAAATAATCCCTGTCCTCCAGAAGCTTGCATCCACTGTGGGGAGAACAGTATATAAAAATAAATACAAGGTCAATTTATGGTGGGAAGAAGGTACCAGCAGCTGGAGGAGTGGCTTTATATAGATGCTTGGACAGCGTTTTGAAACAGTATTCTTAAAGAGGTGAGATGTGGTGGTTCTTTCCAAGGATTTGGAATGAGGAGATAAAGTGGTGCTAATGAGAAATAGCAAGAAGGTCAGTTTGGTGTAAAAAGGGGAATAACGTATAATCATGTAGGAGATATAGATTGAGACCAAGTTGTGAAGGACTTTTTAAAAACAAACAAATCTTAGAGGCAATAGGGAGCTGTTGGAAATTGAGGCGGGGAGAGACATTAGTCAGACCTCCCCTTAAGGAAAATCAACTTGGCCAATGGGTGGATTGGAGAAGAGAAAAATGTTGAGTTAGATAGACCAGTTCAGAGGCTAACTGGAGTTGAGGGTATGAAGTAGAATAGTGGGCGTATGAGTAGAGTAAAGAATTTTCTTTTAAAAGATGTAAGAGAGATATTGCTGCTATTGCATGTTTCGAATTTTACATGGCACTCCAGGTCTACTGCTGCTCTGGTTCCTTCTCCAGAGTAACCTCAGAGTACAGTTCTCACTTTGTTCTCTCTACTCCTCCTGTCACAGGGACTATTCTGTGGCTAGATCCCCTCAAGCTCTTTTTTGCAGGGTATAATCTGTCAGTCCCTTAGTTGAATCAGAGGCAGCACCCATTTCTTATAAAAAGGAAAGAGCAGACCGTGAGACCCAGAATTCCTAAATTGAACATCTCCCTCTCCCTAATCTTTATCTTCTCTATGGCCTATCCAGTGCCCAGTTCTATAGATTTTTTCTACCCAGTTACCTTGTAGCTCTTTAGATATGGACCTTTTAGGGGGTGGGAGGGACAAGACCAGTAGATCTACCAGCTCAGGCTTCTAAGGCAGAAAGTTAGGAGATCCTGGCCAAGTTTTTCCCTTGTTCTGCAGATCCTGGGGGAACTGCAGCTCCCTGGAGCTGCTTGAGCTTTTATTGCATATTATTCTTCTTTGAAGGTAGAAATAGCATGATTTGCTACCTGGTAGTATGATGATGCTTGTTAAAGGAATAGATTTGAAGGAGGAATGAGTTTTAGAGGGAAGATAATCAGTTTAGGATATGTA
This sequence comes from Monodelphis domestica, assembly GCF_027887165.1. Classification (NCBI taxonomy): domain Eukaryota; kingdom Metazoa; phylum Chordata; class Mammalia; order Didelphimorphia; family Didelphidae; genus Monodelphis; species Monodelphis domestica. Next base: position 385,650,696 of record NC_077228.1, read on the forward strand.
TATTGAATTTTAAATATCTATGGGACATCCAGTTTGAAGTAATTAGTAGGCCACTGGAGATGAAGATCTGCAATTCAGAAGAGTTTAGATTTAGGAGTCATTGTGTTAAGATAATAATTAAATTCCTGGGGAAGGGAACTGATTAGGTCATCAAGTGAGAAAGTATGGAGAAGTTAATACTTAGTATATTAATACATTAAAATATGGTTTATGCCCGTAAGTAATTTATAAGTGGGGAGAAAACACAAGTATCATTAAAAGATAAGCATGAATTATATAGATATTAATTGCAGTGGAAGTTCAGTGGAGAGAAAGATCGCTGTAGGCTGGAGTGGTCAGTACTAACTTCCAAAGAAGTGAGACCGGAGCTCAAGCCTTGAAGGATGGATAGAATGTGGATAAGCATATTGGAAAGAGGTAGAAGAAAGAATGTTTAGATACAGGAGTTGGCTTGAGCAGACTGGTAGGTACAAAGGTACTTGGTATATAATGAAATGTTCTAGGTACAGGCAGTAGGCTAATTTGACTGGATAGAGGATTTGTCTAGGAGAGTAGTGGGAGTTAAATTCATAGGAAATTAGAGATTGACTAAGCTAACTCAAGGATACAGTAAGAAGGACTATGGCTACAAATTTCAGTGAATTGAGAGCCAGTCCTAGAGACGGGAGGTCCTAGGTTCAAATCTGCCCTCAGTCACTTCCCAGCTGTGTGACCCTGGGCAAGTCACTTGACCCCCATTGCCGAGCCCTTACCACTCTTCTGCCTTGGAGCCAATACACTCCAAGATGGAAAGTAAGGGTTTAAAAAAAAAGAAAAATAGTTGAAACTATGAAGATTAAAATTAACTCTCCCTGATTGTAAAGATTAAAATTATAACCCCGTCTATTTTTAGAACACCCTACTTAAAGTTGAGTGGGAAGATCTGCCCATTTTTTAGATCTAATCACCAAAAATGTAAACATCTCACTTAATCATTAAGTGGGAGGTCTGTGACCCACATGTGCAATAGTGGGTAACAAATCAGAATTGACTGACTGCCTCTTAGGCAGTCCTAAGCAAGGTTTTAGACTGATTTGTCCACATAAAAAGTGAAGGAAGACACAGGAAGTGATGCAAAAGAAGCATCTTTAAAAGGAGTGGTCACTTCCTGTGAGAGTTGCTTCTTCATTCTTTGGAGTGGAGATTGAAGGAGAAATCTGCTGACTGGACTTGAGACCCTGTTTCTGATGAGACTGTTGGACTGACATGTGGTGAGTGAAAAAGCTGACCCGTTTCCTGGATATTTTCTGAAGAAACTAGCATCAGGAGGGACTAGCCTCTTGAGAGAATTTTTCCCCAGGTCCTTGGCTTTGCCGAGGCCAGCTAAGAACAAACTCTTCCTGTCTTGGTTGGGCTAGGGACTGGAAGTAAATTACTTAGTGATTAGGCTAGATATCTTATCCTATCCTCTCTCTGGTTTTTTTTTCCCTACATTTTGTAAATAAATTGTAAATAAATCTCTTTGGAATTGTAAATTCCTGGCGACCACACTCTTAAATAACCCAGTCCAACCCTTTTAAAATGAACACCTTTTCCCCCTTACAAAACATATATATTAGTAATCATATACAAAATGAATACAATATAAAATAATAGTGGGGGAAGGAAAGGGGAAAGTAGGGAGAAGCAGCTGGGAGTCAGGAAAAGCTTTATATGGTGCCTAAGCCACATTCCTTCTGATAAGAATTATAGTTTGATCTACTTTGTATCTTTCCTGATATTTATTCACAATCTATTTGTTTGAGTTGAATATAGGTACCAGATAACTTGCTATTTTGTTTTCATTCACCATAATGTTTTCTATTGTCTTTTATGTAGGTCAATTTTACTTTTGCAAGAATCATCAGAATATTCTAGGCTTTTCAGGAACTGCTGAGGCACAACCATCAGGCTTAGATGACTATTTGAAGCTATAACCTTAGCAAAGTCATGCTTATTTTTGTGTTCCTTCAGGTATAGTCACTTCTAGAAGTCTGTAGAAGAGTATTCATTATTGAAACCTGGTCATCAATACTCAGTAGCTTTTAGCGTTTTTAGCATTCTCTAGCTGGATGGAATTAAACCAGGCTTATTTGGGTTGGACTATTCATAAATATCATTCTTCTAATGCTCCTTTGAGTGTAATCTTGATTTAGTTGTAGTATTACCTAATTAGCATAGTTATTTCTAGAAGAAAGAATTGACTTTGGATGGGGTGAGTTGTACAATGAAAAGGCAAAATTCATTTTAGTGTTGTAGCTTCCACTGCTGCTAGATAAATTTGTTCAGTTAAATTGTGTTGTTGGATTTAAAGTCAGGAAACCTAGATTTGAACTGGAGCATTTGTCAATAGCTCTGTAACTTTGGGATAAATCATTTAACCTCTCTAAACTTTAGTTTCCTCTTCTGTAAAATTGAGAAATCTTACTCAAAATTTTTGTGAGAATCAAATGAGATGATTAGCATGCCTCTGAAAATATTTTTTAAATTGTTAAACACTGTCAAAATTTTAGATGATGTATATATACATAAATATTATGTAAATATCAGGCACACATAATTTATAAGTACACATATGGGAATTTTTTTATTTTTAGCTGGCATTTTTGTGTTATTTCTTATGTAGAATTTTTAGGCTTCTCTTGCTAACTGAATTGGGTTCAAATTCAGCTTCTCCTTTGAGTTACAATAATGAAACTGTATAGTTAGTAAAAATTATATCCTTGGTAGTTTATAGCCCATGGCCAAAATACTTATGCCCTCTTGATTTCACTGGTACAGGGAACTCTACTAATGCATCTTGGTGCATACTCTGCAATTTATAGTCTTAAAGAGTCCTTTGGAGTACTGAGGGATTCATTGACTTACCCAAGGTTGTGAGTAATAATAACTACTAACAGTACAGTACTTTATGTAATTATGTCATTAGACCAAGCCAATATTTGTCAATGGAAGGACTTCTGGAGGTCCTCCTGACTTTGGGGCCAGATTTTCCTCCACTATTTTATACTGTCTACATTATTGAAATTCTGGATCTTCATAACAACCTTGTGAAGCTAGCTTTATGTAATGGGGAATGGTTGTATAAATTACATTGGAAGGCAAATTGACTTATTCAAACTGATAAAAGATTTTTACTCTCAGTGATAGCTATTTTTCATATCTCAAGACTGGAATGGAATTGTAGTATGGTGGAAAGAGCTCTCAATTTGGAATCAATTTGGTTTTGCCAGTTAGATGTTGTGAATTTGGGCAAGGCACTATTCCTCTATGACTATTTCTTTAGTCTGCAGAATAACTGCTTAAGACTTGCAACAAGGACTATTGGATTAGAGGCTATAGCTTACTTGGTTGTAGGTAGTGGATGAGGTTCTAAAGCTGTGCCTGTATTATATATACACATATGTAAAACATACATATAGGTATGTAGACCAACATATGTATTTTATAAGCCTATGTATACATACATATATACATAAATGATCATTTTGCAACTCATTAAATCTTTAAGCTCTTTTTTCCCTTTTTTTTTAAACTCTTACCTTCCATCTTGGAATCAATACTGTGTATTGGCTCCAAGGCAGAAGAGTGGTAAGAGCTGGGCAATAGGGGTTAAGTGATTTGCCTAGGGTCACACAGCAGGGAAGTATCTGAGGCCAGATTTGAACCTAGGACCTCCCGTCTCTAGGCCTGTCTCTCAATCCAGTGAGCTACCCAGCTGCCCCCTAAGCCCATTTTTTTAAGTATCTACAGTTTATTTTTCTTATCTTCCTCTCTTGTCATATGTAATTTTTAAAATTTTATTTAATTAAGAAAACTTTTCCATGGTTACATGATTCATGTTCTTTCCCTCCCCTCCTCCCAACCCCCTCCCATAGCCAACACTAAATTCCACTCGGTTTTACATATGTCATTGATCAAGATCTAGTTCCATATTATTGATATTTGCACTAGGGTAATCGTTTAGTGTCTACATCCCCAAATCATATCCCCATCGACTCGTGATCAAGTAGTTGTTTTTCTTTTTCTACTCCCACATTTCTTTCTATGGATGTGGATAGCGTTCTTTCTCTTAAGTCCCTCAGAATTGTCCTGGATCATTGATTGCAACTAGTAGAGAAGTCTATTACATTTAATTGTGCCACAGTGTACCCATCTCTGTATATAAGGTTTTCCTGGTTCTGTTCCTTTCACTCTGCATTACTTCCGGGAGGTCTTTCCAGTTCACATGGAATTCCTCCAATTCATTACAATAGTATTTCATCACCAACAGATACCACAACTTGTTCAGACATTCCCCAATCGAAGGGCATCCCCTCATTTTCCAATTTTTTGCCACCACAAAGAGTGTGTTTAAGCCCATTTTTGAAAGGATAGGTTTTTAATTAAGTAAATATATCACAAAATCACAGTGTTATGGTTAAAATTTAGGGGTTGAGACTTAATACAATAATTATTGGTCACCAAGGATTTTATTTATAAAATCCTAAATGAAACACTCAAGTCAGAATGGAGTTTTTATGATGATTTAATTACAACAGGAGGAAAAAATTATGAGAGAGAGAGAGAGAGAGAAGGAAAGGAGTTTAACTCAAAACTGATCTGGCTTAGGCTGAGTTTAAGGCCTTGGAGAGCCAAGGCAGAGAAAGGAGTCAATCTTTATCACTCACGTGACCAATCTAAAGGAAAGCTGTCTGTGGGGGTTCCTCCAAGCTCGAGCTCCAGGATCGAACTCCCATCTAGCCCTCTCCATAGGAAGTCACGAGAACTCCAGAGGCTGTTCTCTACCTCAGTTCCTGCATCTCACTTGTGCCAGTGGTGGCTCAAGTTTGGCTTAGGACAGCCAGGGGAAGGGGGGAAGTTAGTTGTTTCTGATTTGTCATTAGCTAGCACATGCCCGTGTAGTGTAGGTGTGCACATTCCTGGGTGCTAGACCAAGCAAGATGGAGGACATTTAAAAATCACAGTGGCCAGATTTTAAGTCCCTGATCTGTACACTGTAACCCCAAACTCTTTCACATATTTTATAGAATTATAGTTAGAAGGAACATTATCTAGTTCAACCTCATATTTAAAGCAAGATTCTTTCTTTTTTATTTTTTTAATTCTATTTATTTATTTATTTGTTTATTTTTCAACCCTTACCTTGGAGTCAATATTGTGTATTGGCACCAAGGCAGAAGAGTGGTAAGGGCTGGGCAATGGGGGTCAAGTGACTTGCCCAGGGTCACACAGCTGGGAAGTGTCTGAGGTCAGATTTGAACCTAGGACCTCCTGTCTCTAGGCCTGGCTCTCAATCCACTGAGCTATCTAACTGCCCCCCAGCAAGATTCTTTCTACAGATAACTGTGTCAGATTATTTAATTTGATTCTTACAACAACTTGGTAAAATAGTTAGGACAAGTGACAGCATCTTATTAACAAAGAAACTAAAGCCCCCAAAATGTTGTCCACCTCCAGAGAAAGAACTATTGGAGTTAGATACAGATCAAAGCATACTAATCTGGGGTTTTGGTTTTATGTGAGTATTCTTTTACAATGACCAATATGAAAGTATGTTTTGCATGATAATACATGTAATGTATAACCCAGATGAAATTGCTTACCAATTCCAAGAGGGGGGAGGGAAGTAAGGGAAGGAGACAATTTGGATTTTATAATTTCAGAAAACATGTTGAAAATTGTCATTACATGTAATTTGGAAAATAAAATATCTTTGAAATAAAAAGGCAGTTAGCCTATATGCAAATGTCAACAGTGTCAATCAGTAAACATTTATACTGGGAGATACTAAGAGTTTTTTTTTTTTTAACTAGGCAAAATTAAATCTGTTTTCAAAAAAGAAAAGAAACTGAATCTCAATGAGGTACTGAAAATAGCTAATAAGTGGTAGAATTCTAAGTGAAATCTAAATTATGTCTTCTGACTCTTGATCTGGCATATCCATACAACCTCTCTCCAAGTCTGTTCCCATATTCTCTTCTTTAGCAGGCTAATTCCTCTTGAAATTTTATATTCGGAGACAGGCTGAGGCTCCCTGAAGCATGTGTCCCAATAAAACTATTTATTGGCATATAAAATTTGTTGCATATCTTTTAATTATGTGTAATTTTGGTGGTGCCTTTATTGACTGTGATCTCAATTATTTCAATGATTATTTCATAACCAGAGGAGGTTGTTCTTTTTCCACCCTCAAATATTTTTTCCAGATAGGATTTTAATTGGATTTTTGGATAAAGTGATGATGGTGAGTCATTGGGTAATTAGTTATTTGCTTTTTAAAAATTTAGTGTTTTTCTTGAAAGCATTTTTGAAGGATATTTTTATTGAAGTAATTTATATTAATTTTCAGTATTATGGTATAGTCTTATTCTTTGCGATTTTTAGTTAACTTATATTTAATGGTAACTTATTCTCACTTAATTATTTAGGTTTTATAGTGACAGTTTGCTTAGAGACTGTTCCGTTGTGATAATTTTGTCATTTGTTTGGTTCAGGTTCTAGTCTCATCTCTCCCACTTTCTAATTGATATTTGGGACAAACTTCTCTAAATTTTGATTTCCTCATATGTAAAAATTGGAGGTAATACTTATGTTGTTAATCTTAGAGAATTGAGGGTCAAAGAATTTTATGTCTGCAAAATACTTGGCAAATTTCAAGTTATAATTTAAGTAGTCCTTTTTAGTATCCTAAAAGCATGTTTTTTTTCTTTTACTTATCTTTTGTTAATTAGAAATAGAACTGAAGCTTTTAATATTCTGTATTACTGTTTTGAATTTAGAACTAATGTATAGACAATGAAAATTTTAGTGACTTTTTTTTTTGACTGATTAGATTATATGTATCCATTGATCTCACTTCTCCCAGTCATTCCTTTTCTTTCCTTTTCCATTCATAGTACCTGAGAACAATATTAGATGCTTGAGAGGGATGTTTATAAAGAAGGGAAGAAAGTACAATAAAATATAATTATATAATTTAAGAGAGACTGAGTGCATACTAAGTCTAATAATGTAAACTTAAAATTTGATTGAATATTTCATCTTTTAAAATGAATATTATAGAATGCTGATCAGATTTGAGATTTACTCTGCATTTTTCTTACTGAATATTCTCTCATCAGAGTCAGAGTCAACATGTATTAATAAGCACTTGGTATTTGCTAGACACTATACCAGGCTCTAGGGATACAAAGAAATGTATAAGAAAACTGGTGCCCTCAAGTAGCTCACAGATTTTTAAATGGGGGAAAATGACACATTGAAAAAAAGCTGAAAAATGAAGGGATGAAGGAAGACAATATGAGAAGATATGAGTTTGAGTTGATTTCTTCTTGCATAATGATGAGTTTCTGGAGATAATGAAAGTTAGAGAAGATAGGAAATGTGGAGGTAAATTTTCAGATAGGCTTCCTTATATTGTAGAGAATCAGTACCAGCACTTAAAATTCCTTGTTCCTTTTTTATTTGGGATAGCAAATTCACTGTCATTTTCATCTAGATCTCAGTCTTCTGTGTAAAAGGATTACAGGGAAAGTGTAAATAATGAAATCTGTATTATTCCTAAATCTCATTTTATCCTTTATATTAAACAGCAGCCTAGACAAGAAGTCTCATTGTCATTTCTCATTGTGCTATGATAGTGATATTGTGTTCCTGATGCTAGGCCAACTGAGTAAACTGGGAGATGCCACGGTAAAAATTTAATTAGTCTCTACTGATAAAAATATTACATTTTATGAGGTTTATTAAAGATTATTAGAAATCAGGAATAAAGAAATACAAACTAAGAAGAACACGTGCCTAGGGCACATTAGCCCATTCACATCTTATTCACTACATCTTGCCATCTCTGAATACAGACATGATAGGAAGTAGTAAAATATTAAACACTGAAAATTAAAAAAAAAAAGCTACAAATAGACCAGATAAAATTGTATAGTTTAATAAAGAATACTTGCAAGGTACATATTGAAACAGGGAAAAAACAAAAGGTTATATATAATGGAATGGTATTTGTAACAGAGTAATATAAGGTAGAAATACTTGATGTTTATCAGCTTTAAGCAACGAATCGAACCAGCAAAAACACTTCATTTTCTTAGTATGGATGCCAGTAGTACTTGTTTGAATCATAATCAGGGCTGAAACATCAGAATGCATGCCTTTTTAATTTAATTTAATTAATTTATTTTTTTTAAACCCTTACCTTCCGTCTTGGAGTCAACACTGTGTATTGGCTCCAAGGCAGAAGAGTGGCAAGGGCTAGGCAGTGGGGGGTCAAGTGACTTGCCCAGGGTCACACAGCTGGGAAGTGCCTGAGGCCAAATTTGAACCCAGGATGCCTTTTTTATTTTATCTTTTTATTGTGTTACACAGTGGAGAGCACTGAACTTGAAATTGGAGCGCTTTGATATGTATCAACTGGCACCTTAGACAGATCATTTCTCTCCTTCTTAGCCTCAGTTTCTTCCTCCATAAAAAGAAGGCAGTAATATTTACAATACTAAATAGGATTGTTGTGATAAATTTGCATTTGTAAATTGTAAATCTAATATTACTCTTATTTACTTTTCATTGGATTTTTGATAAATGGAGTTTAATAACTGATCTGATATAGTCTTTCTTAAATTTGACCAGAACTTATTTAGTTGATTGAATTTATGAAAAAATTAGCCCCAATTTCCTAAAAATCTATTTTATTTTAATTATTTTTAATTAATTTATTTATTTTGAAATTATTTTGAAATATTAGAAAGACTGACATTTACCAAACCTTGTCAAGAGATGCTATTCAAAAGACAAGTCATTCTACTGCAGTAATTACATTATTAACTATTGTTGTTGTTGTTTGTGTTAATTGTTGGTTGTGTTAATAACTTACAGTATAAGTGTCATTTAAAAGAAGAAAACTTATTTCCTCATACCTATACTATTACTGCCTCTGAATTCTAAAAAAGTTTCTTTTATAAACTTAATTTAAAAGAAAGTTTTGGGTGAGGAAAGAGTTTTTCCTTCCTATCCTTATTTTTCTTATTCATTTGGTCTCTAGGAATAAATGTTGATCTGATAGAAATGCCTCATGAGTGTAATATGGCACAAGCCATTGTTGAAACTTGGTACCTAATTAATGAGGGAGAAAGCCCAGAGAGATTAATGTGATTTGCCAGAGATTGCCTTTTGATTCTTAGACCAGTGTCTAAGAATCTGTTCCCTCTTCACTGCTATTTTTTGTTTAAAAAGTTAATCTTTATTAAACATCAACAGACATATGATGCTAGATTTTGTTTTTGTTTTTTGGCTCTAGTCCTAATACTAGAGTCCTTTAATAGATTGGAAATGACCTTGGTTCTTTTTTTTTTTCAATTTTAATTTTATTTAGTCAATTTGGAATATTTTTCCTTTGTTACAAGAGTCATGTTCTTTCCCTCCTCTTCCCCCAGCCCTTCCCATAGCTGACATACAATTCCACTGCGTTTTACATGTATGACTTTGGTTCTTGAAGAGTATGTCAGGTAAAGAAGATCTAGCAGTTTCTTTTTTCTTTTAAAAAAATTTTCCTCCAGAACTTAAAGACACATACACATAATTTCCCTACAGAGCATAATACAAAAAACAAAACAAAAAAAACAACTATTCTATTTGAAGCAGTGAATCCATCTTTTACAGAGTTTCCAGGTTTAAAAAAGTATATAATAAATTTTACACTCTACTTGCAAAACTGTCCAGCTTGACTCTATATACCTTATATTCTCTTCGATATATATTTTTAAAATGTTATCATGTCCCTCTTTTTTCATCACTCTTCCCAACAGTCTCACCTCCAGTTAAAGTTGTTTTTTTTTTTAAGCAACCTTTAATAATAGTTTTATTAAAAAAAAAATCCAAAACTGGTCACATCTGAAAATTTTTTTGCATTTTGTCTATCGTCTCTGTCAGGATAGGTAGCATGTTTCATTAATGGGTTCTTTAGAGATCATTGCATTGATCAGAATTGTTTTTGAAATTTGTTTTGCTTTTTACTAAGTTTTAAAAAATTGTTCTTCTGGTTCTGTTTACTCCACATAGATTTATAGCATTCAGGATTTTCAGAAATGGTATCTTGTCATTTCTTCAGGAGGAATAATATTCCATTATAGCATGTAGTGCAGTTTGTTCAGCATTCCCCAGTTGTCTAAGAGGCAATCTAAAGAATACCCTCAAATTCTATTTCTTTCCCTCTCCTGTTCCCTTTTCCGTTTCCCACTCTCCTAGTTTTTTAAACCTCCTTCAGGATCTGGAAGATTCTTCTGTTTATAATTGTTTTCCTTCCTTTTGTTACCCTCCCTATTACTGTCTCTGACCCTCTTGCTTGTTTCCATGTAAAGTTTGATATTTTGCTGCATCATAGTATTTGTGTATGTGGATGTTGAAACCTCCACAGTTTCAGATGAATGACATATGTCTCATGCTTACCTCCACCCCTTCTTCCATTTTGTATGCTTTTTTTTTTAAACCCTTACCTTCCGTCTTGGAGTGGATACTGTGTATTGGCTCCAAGGCAGAAGAGTGGTAAGGGCTAGGCAATGGGGGTCAAGTGACTTGCCCAGGGTCACACAGCTGGGAAGTGTCTGAGGTCAGATTTGAACCTTAGGAGCTCTCCTGTCTCTAGGCCTGGCTCTCAATCCATTGAGCTACCCACCTGGCCCCTATGAGGTTTTTTCTGTCCCTTTTCAATATATTGTTTTTAAATTAGTCTTGGTCCAAAATTAATCTATAAGAATGGAATTTACCAGAATTTAAAATCATAACTGCTTTTAGCTGGCAAATTCTTTATAAAACTTGATTGAATACAAGACAAATTAAAGAAGAAATAGTGGTAGAAAAGAATAAATCTTCAAATTAAGGTGTTCATATAGGAATGAAGATTTAGTCACTTATTTAGTCACTTATCTCTGAGGGTAATCCCAGTTTATCTAGTAAGTAGAATAATTCAGTATTTAAATTGTAATGCTTTGAGGAGATTGTGCAAGCTCTTTGTAATAAATGAGCTGCAAGATATAAATCATTTTTTTTTTAGTTTCAGACCTCAGTCAACTCCTTGATCTTATCTTGCCCATTCATCATTTCCTTGAAGTCTTCTTCCTGTCCCTTTCATTACATTAGTCAGACAAAGGCTTCATTTGAGATACTTTTATGAAACTTTCATTTGAAAGGTACTTTGGAAATGTGTCTGTAATTCAGCTCTCCCACTCCCCACTTTATTGTAATTCTTTCCAATTTCAAATCAAGCAATTTTTGCTTTTGACTGCAAAACTTTCTTGGAAACCTGTTTAAAAGTGGATCTGTAGTGGATCCCTTCCCCATTTACTCATTTTAGCCACTAGGTGGCACTTGCACATTAGTATGATTGAAAAAAAACTGAAGAACAAGGATATACCTGAAATTAGTTGGTCGTCAGAAATCAGGAAAACTACTGAATGGAGTGTTATGAAACAAAAAGTGAAATACAGGGTTTTTGCTGTTGTTCTTTCCAGAATTCATAATATGCCTCAGGCAAATTTGCCAAGTGACTAAAAAGTAACAACAAACTACAGTATGTTCAAAAATCTGTTTTAATCTATTAGAATTTAAAACTACACTGAGACTTTGGGGATACCCCAAATCGCAAATTTGGGATACCCCAAAATACGCATTATGCTGCCTTGGTACCCATGGCTGCCTTTTAATATTTCCTGTAGCCATTCTAAGCTCCTAGGAAATTGCCTACTCTATTATAACTACAAAGTAAATATTCTTTGATAAAGTCAGTGGATTATAAGAAATTATCACTTATAAGACTGAAAATAAAAATCTAATGACTAAACCTTTTTTTTTCTTGCTTAAACATATTTCATAGTTCCTTTACTTTGATATCTAAAAGTAGATAGAGTGTTTGCTGGACCTGCAGTCAAAAAGAGATCCAAGTTCAAATCCTACCTCAAACACTTAATAATTATATGAACCTGGTCAAGTCATTTAACCTTTGTTTGCCTCAGTTTTCTCAACTGCAAAATGGAGATAATAGAACTTACCTCCCAGGTTTGTTAGGGAAAAAATGAGATAATATTCATAAAGCTTTTTGCAAACCTTAAAGGGCTATATAAATGTTAGCTAGCATCATCTCCATTATTGCCTTTTAAAAAAATTTTTAGACCCAAGTTAAAGTCTTAACTTTCTTTAAGGGAAGCAAATAAAACAGTAAGGGCTGTAATAAAATTTAGTGGAATCTCTTATAGGCTTGTTAGCATTGAAAAACACATTTGATTTATCATTTTACATGTGTTATGATTTATTTACATGATATGTTATTATTTTAAACATACAATAATATTTTGGATATTTTCTCCATATATAATTTGTCAAACTCAGAGAAAATAGTGTTTTAGATTATGAAAGAATCTTGGAAATCCTTATTCCAATCCTTTTTCATGTTAGATACATAAAATAAGTATTCAAGTTAAGAGAAGTGGACTCAATTGTCTATAAAGAATTTAGTAAACCTAAGTGTTATATATTAAAATAACTATTATTATGGTATACATGCAAATGGCTAATCTTGTTCTCTTTTTTCCTTGAACTCATGCCTATTGTGTTCATGTTCTATTTTAAGGGTCATCTTTTTTGGATTTCATTCAGAAACCAGAATCTGATAGTAGTCTTGGGGTTTAATTATAATACTTATTTTGGTGATTCTAGTTTAAGACTGGTCTTTGCTGTTTTATTCTGAATTCTCCTGCCACTCTACTGTTTTCACAACAAACATACATTATTTTTGGAAAAGGAAAAAGGAACCCAGTTGTGATTTATGTGTGTGTGTGTTTTTTTTAAGGTATTTTCAAAAGAAATAATTCCAGATTAATGGATGAAATTTTAAAACAACAGCAAGAACTCCTGGGCCTAGATTGTCCCAAATACTCGCCAGAGTTCGTGAATAGTAATGACAAAGAAGATCAAGGTAGTTATGTGGGTAAAAATGTACATAAAATATCATGCACATGTATAACTTGACTTAAAATGTAATCAGTTAGGGGTGGGCAGCAGCTAGGTGGCTCAATAGATTGAGATTTAGGCCTAGAGACAGAAGGTCCTGGGTTCAAAGGCTTTAGATACTTTTCTAGCTGTATGACTGGGCAAGTCACTCACCACTTATTATGTAGATCTTTTTGCTCTTCTATCTTGGAACCAATACACAGTATTGAGTATAAGACAGAAGATAATGGCATAAAGAAAAATTAATCAATCATATTTTCTTAACTGAGAAGTTAATCCCTAATTCCATCAGATTTAGTAGTCTTTTGTTGTTAGTATTTATGTCTTTTTTTCCTGTTATAACTTAAATGTCAAATTGCTCACAGGTTTGTAATCAGGTTATAGCTGTTTTATTGTGGAAAATGTTACTACCCAACAATTAGGGTTTTTGCTTTTTTCTACATTCCCATGTCACTTAAACTTAATGTCAAGAATAAGGGGGGGGGGAGGGTAATAATATAAAGCTAACCTGTACGCTGTGTGTGTGCGCGCGCGCGTATGTGTTCATAGTATGGTAACTTAAGTATATACCAGTATAAAATAAAGTTTTTATTCTTTGAAAATTTTATTTGCTTTTTTTATTCACAGTTTTAAATTGCCAATCATCAGTGAAGGTGCTGTCTCCAGAAGATGGAAAAGAAGATATTGTAAGAGCTGCCCGAGACTTTTGCCAGTTAGTAGCTCAGCAGCAAAAGAAATCTACAGACATGGATGTGAATATTTTAGGCAATTTACTTAGTAAGTTAACTAATTATACTTTTAAAAAATTGTGATCGGCTAAATGCATAATCTGAAAAATAGTAATAATTAAGTGTAAACCTCAAAATGTAAAAGCAGTTGTTAGTAAAACTAAATATCAGTTAGTGAAGATTAAATACAAATCAATACTAAAAAGGAAATGAATTACATGTAGGCAATAGTTTTAGAGTAGCCTAATGACAAATGCTGACAACTCTTGATTGTTGGAGGGGGAAAGAGTTGTTATTAAAGGAAAAAAATGCTCCAGTTTATTTTCATTATGATTCCTCTTAAAAATAGGAATTTTACATATAGTTTAATGACCTTTTTTCTCCTATTCTTAAAAAAAAAAGTTATTTAGGAAGAATACTTGAATTTAATACATTTAGATTAGATTTTTAGAGCAAGAAGTTACACATTAGAAATTAATCTTGTCCAGTAAGTAATTTGATAGATTGGTGAACTGAAACCCAGGTTGTAAGCTATAGGATGAGAATTTGAACACACACATATGTTCTCATACCAAAGTCCTTGTTCTCCTGTTTATAAGTTTGACTTTACTTTTTAGGATTCCTTCTCTCATATTCAAATGGAACTTGGTATAGCTTGTCATTTCTTTATTAATAGCTATACAATCTTTCATTTCTTCTTTTACTCGTTTTTTGTGTTGCTCTCTAAGGAAAAGAAGTATGGTGAAGGAACACTTTAAATCTTCCTCTATCTTTTAATGATTCCTTTTTTTTTTTTGCTCCATCCCATATTCACCATCTATTTCTGGTTCTGTTAAACCATATACCTCTTTGCTTGCTTACCCATCTTCATCTGTCAAAAATGGTCTGAAGATTACCAAATCAGCTGCTCTGTGTTCTTGGGAATTCCAAGGTTAATTTCTCTATTTTCATGGTTTTTATTTGTAAAGGTTTGTGCCTGACAGAGAAAGGTAGGTTGCTTTGCTTGGTTTATCTTTCCCAATTGTATGTAAGCTCCTTAAGAGCACAGATTATTTCAATTTTTTTGTCTTTGTACCATCTAACACAATTGCTGGTTAATAGACACTTATTGTTTGTTGATTGATTCTCTTACATGGACCATTTGTTTAACTTGGTGAATACTTCTTTAGCTCTTTATGGCTAGTATGGCCAGTAGGCTTATAGTTAGGAAGAATAACTTGGTATAGATACATTATACTGCTATCTCTCATCTTTGCAAAGTCTGGAGCATAGCCATTTCTAGTTGTTCATTTCTGACTTCTTCTAGTTCTAACCCTGTAGATTTAATATGCAAAAGAGTATGGTCTGAGTTGGAATAACTGTTTAAAATAATTGGGAGAGTCACCAAACTATAGCATTTGTGATTAATTTTTTAAAAACTGTTCTTTAGTACATACATACTTTGCACTTTGATTTAGCAAAAACTGATGTTCTTGTAGTCCAGAAAAGATCTGTGTATATTGTGAGCATTTAATACACTAATTTTTCTCAAGGTTCTGCTTTTGGAGTGCTAGTCTTCATTGTATAGCAGCCTTGTCCAAACAGGAAGGGGAGAGGAATCAGAATTGAAAACGTTGTTCTTAGGTTCACTAGCATATTGGAGAGACAATCTTTACAGTTTAATCTTTACAGTTAATCTTCTGCCTATATGTACAAGATGTTGTATATCTTGTCTGTAGTCAAGGGTATATAGTTTCCCAAGTTGCATCAGAAATGTGACTCCTCACATCTTCTCCCTTACCCTTGTAAGTCATCAAACAGTGAATTAGCTAGGTATAAGAGAATACTCTTATGTTATGGATCTGGGCCATTGCTCTGACCTGTGTGTGCCAGCATAGTGGGGAAACCTTGCTCTGAAATATGGGAAATTGACTATATTTGAGAATTCTTTATCATTGGGATCAAATAATATGCATCAAGGATCCAAGTATTTAATAGTATTTCTACATCAACTCTTTTAAGCTTGAAAGAGGGTATTATTGAATATGAAAGGTGAATCTTAACTCTAGATAAAATTTTGCAGCCTTCAATTTTGCTGAGAGCTGTATTATAATGTAAGTTCCCATTGTGTTCATTTGTTGACTTTTTTTAAGGCATTTAATTCAGAAGACCAAAAATGCCACCCTAAAATCTCTTGTCCAGTAAGTTGTTATGTGTACATGCAAAAGTTTTGCAAGAGTCCTTTAATGATGTAACATTATTTTGATACTTTTCATTATTATTATCATCAATAAAATGTAAAACAGGAAGATGTGTGCTTATCAGAGATGTTTGCTACTGTAATGGAATATAGCATTGAAGAGGCTAAATGGTAGAGGATTTTTTGTAGATGGGACTATCTTCCAGATTAGATATTCCTGTTTGTTGATTCCATTAAATCCCAGAGTATTGTAGCTCCTTTTGTTTGGGATCCATATTTCAGCCAAAATAGTTTGGCCTGATTATTCACTTGGAAAAAACTAAATAGATGAAGAACATCTATGCTACTATGTGCTGTTAGATGGACAGGCTGTATAAAGATAATCCATTTATGTTAGAAACTGCTCACGGAGAACTGGACCTGGAATTTAAAAGGAGGAAGAAAGTAAAATGAACTGAATTGCCTTTGGGAAATTTGCACAGCGTTTAACTTTTTTTTTTTTCATGTAGTAAATAAAGGCTCTTGTTTTCAACACCAGTAGTATTCTAGTCATGGTGTATGACAGTGAGTCATGACATACCATAATCTCCAAAGAATTAAAATTAACAATCACCCAAAGGGTCATGGAGAAGCACATGGTGGAGGATGAGTAGACTGCATACAATTCATAAACAGCTGAGAATTACATAAGAGAAGGAAACAACCTAAAAGGATATCACCAGAAATGTCTGTCACCAGAAAAGAGGGCAAACTAAATGTGTAGTGAGAGCAATAGCTGCCTGATGGACAAATATGTTCTCCATTGGGATACCATGTCAAAAGAATTAGAGTGTACCCAGCATGTTTGGTAAACCCATTGTAGAGGATTTATGGGAGGGTATGGTTATAAGTTCCATAGGATGAAAGGGCATAGGTGTGTTGTGATTTGCTATGCTAGAGAGAGTACCTGCATCAGTGAGATCATTTAGCTATACTTAATATAATATTGTATTAGGAACTTTATTCCTTGTTGAGATATTTCTGATCATATAATGCCTAATCAGAGTACCCCCTAATTTAAAAATAAGATATGATTAAGTAGATAGCAGTTAGGGTTGGTGAAAATATGGTTGGGAGAGGATATTTTAGTCTTGAGGAAAAATATTGACTTGGGGTCTTAGGAGTCAAGTAATTATGAATTTTAGAATGTATATGAAGTGAGTAGAGATAAGTCCTGTTGTATAAAGAAAGGTAAGGAAATATGAAGTTAAGAAAGTTGATGAAGTGGCATTGTTGATATAACTGTCACCAATAGGATATAAGTGAGGAGAAATGAATATGTCTCAAGTATTGAAATCTTTGAAGAAATGAAGAAATGGGTCCTATGTACAAAGAAGACATCAACAGGGAGGTTTATGAACAGCATGAATTTGAAAGGAAAGGCTCTATTACATTATTGATTATGAAGAAAACTAATTAATATAAGGGCTGTAATTAAGTGGAGCAAATAGGCATTGCTGTTTACCTTACTTGGCCCAAGGATATCTTGTATTCTGTTTTCTATTCTAAAGATGTTTGATTAGTTTAGAGATAATAGAAAATTAATTTTTTTCTTTCCTGTTTCATCTGTTGCACAAATTACATATTTCATTTTATCCATATGGCAACTCTGGGAGGTATGTGCTACTATTATCACCTTTTTACATATGAGGAAATTGAGACTCAAAGAGCCCAGGATTGCACATAAGTGTCCTTAAATTGGATATGAACTCAAGCCTTAATCTGACTTCAGGTCTATTCCTATATTCATCATCATCATCTAGTTGCCAAATATCTTAGCAAGTCAAGTGATAAATATGATATAGATAATAGATTTCTTAAAGCAGGGATCAGAAAATTATGGGCTGTTTCATATTTGTTTTTGTACTACCTCCCAGCTCAAAATAGTTTTTAAGGGATAAAAGTGAAAAGCTTCTAGAGCCAGGTTATTGGTAAGAAAACTTTCTGAGAGAAGAAAGGGAATATAAAAGACTTTAATACTAAGATTAAAAAGCCTGCAGGTTAAGGGGGAAGGTAGATTTAAAAGAAAAAAAAAACCCTACCACATTGTGAAGGAAAGAACCCTTATAGCCTGCCTGTGGTATTTTTGTTTTGTTTTGTTTTGTTTTAAAGAGGGTAAGAAAAAGAAGATGGGATAGGGGTGAATTTTGGCTATTAGCAGAAGAAAATGACTTTAAAGTAGTAAGGCAAATAAAAGTAAAAAATTCTCCCTCAAGGTATAAATTCAATTAGGTCTGTCCTTCATAGAGGAAGGCTACCTGAGAGTTAAGAAAAGATTCTCTCTTCTCTAATCTTTTAAAGAGAAGCCTTCAGGAGAATACTGAACCCTGATGTCTAGTGAAGAAAAAGTCTAGGTCAAAACTATCCTGAAGATAGAGTGTAACATAAAGAAAGACACTGGGACAAAGCAAAGGTCCTCAGATTGATTAGATCTCCTAAAATTTAACTCCTGAAAATTCAGTAACAAAATGAGTAAACAAACAAAAAAGAACTTTTATTATGCCAGGGATGACCAAAACAAACCTTGAAAAGAATAACTCAAAATACCTACAATCAATATTCCTTCTCCCTCAAATAAAAACAGCTTGCCCATAAGAACAATTAGAACAAGTAATTCTTTGACAAAATTATATGAGTTTAAAAAGAAATGAAAGAACTGAGAGTAGTGGAGGAGAGATTTAGGGAAATCTTCTGTAGCTTTAATAGAAGACATTTTTAAAAAACATTTGAAAAAAACTCCTTTAAAATCAGAATGGATAAAATAGAAATTAATTACTCTCGGAGACTGTTGTTATTGTTTAGTTGTGTCTGACTCTCCATAACCCCATTTGGTATTTTCTTGGCAAAGATACTGGACTGATCTGCCGTTTCCTTTTCCAGCTCATTTGACAGATGAGGAAACAGACAAATAGGGATAAGTGACTGCTTGGGGTTACACAGCTAGGAAATGTCTTCAAGGCTGCATTTGAATTCAGTTCTTCCTGTCTTTAGTCTCCATCCATGCCATCTAGCCGAATTAGCAAGATTTAGCCAGTATTACTATAAAGGTATGGAAAATATGAAATGAGATATTTCAGTAGGCAAAAGATAAAGATCTACAACCAGAAGTAACTTAAATAGCAAAATTGAGAATAATCTTACAAAGGAAAAAACCTGGATCTTCAGTGAATTAGAAGCCTTTCAAATGGTATTGATGAAAAGATCAGAATTGTGAAGAACTATAAATAATATATGTAATATAAATTATGAAAAGAACACAAAATATGGGAATCAAGAGGAAAAATAAAAAGCTGGATACAAATGAATAACCAGAAGAGACTTTTATCAAATTTTATCAAATGAATACAAAAATGGGTAGTGATTTTAAAGGAGTTCTTAGAGAATCTCAATATCACAAGGGGTCATAGAGATAGTTAACTGAGACAGAAGAGCTATGCATATTATTGTTAGCTATTGAAGATTCTGTTAGGGAAAAAAGAATGGAAGGAGGAAGGCTACATTAGGGGAAAATGGAAGAAAAGATGGAGTAATTTGTTAACATAATAAGATGGAGTAGTAAAACTAAATACAAACATAACAAGACTAGAGAAAGCTAATGTTACTTGAACTTCACTTCCACCTAAAGTGGTCAAAAGGGGGGTGGAACATTATCCCCATCTCCTGATCTACAGATAGGAATAAGAAGAATGGAAAGGAGAGCATAAAATGAATGGTATATTCAGGGAGTTATTTGTCATGAGCAAAGCAAATTCCAACCATCGTGAGAGAATAGTGAAGAGAAGTTTATAAAGTTTTATAAAAAAGAAAAAGATGACTCAAAATAGAGTATAGAGAAGAAATATTATGGAGAGAAATAGGCAATTAATAATCATAACTGTAAATATCAACGGGATGAACTCAGCCATTAAATGGAAGACATTAGTAGACTGAATTAAAAAAGCAAAATCAAATAATATTTTGTTACATAGAAACAACATGTTGTTTACAAAATCCAACAGTATGTTGTTTAAAAGAAGCATACTTGAAACAATGAGGTTAGAAAAAAATCTCTGTTGAATACAGAAAAACAGTAGTGCTAATTTTGATTTCAGAAAGGCAACTACAAAAAAAAATTAAAATATATTTAAAAAAACTATTTTTTAAAATAATGTATGTATTTTAATACTATATTTTGCACAACTTCTAAATACTTAAAGGGAAACTAAATGAATTATAAAGAAAGATGCAGTGAAACTAATAGTGAGGCACCTATCAGTCATAGATTAATCTAACAACAACAAAAAGTTAATGACTTGAATAGGATTGTAGAAAAATTAGATATAACAGTTATTATTATTATTATTAAAAGGGAATAGAGAAGAATATGTCTATTCTCAACTGCATGGCACCTTTACAAAAATGGATTATGTTTTAGGATGCAGACTAGTAAATGCAGAAAAACAGAAATGTACACATTCTTTGCTGATCGTAGTACAATAAAAATAATGGGTCCCTGGGAAAAAATGTTAAAAATCAATTGGAGACTTAACTCCTAAAGCTATGTTGGTCAAAGAACAAATCATAGAAACAGTATAATTTCATTACATACAATGACAACAATGGGACAGTATGCCACAATTTTGGGGATGTCTTCAAAGAAATACTTAGGGAAAATTCATATCTAAACATTTTTATTAAAAGAAAAGAGAGCAACAAATCATCAATGAATTGGGAACTAAAACTAAAAATACTAGAACTCCCCCCCCCCCCCAATTTTTTTAATTAGTTAAACACCAAGATAGAAATCCTGAAAAATCAAACAAGAGATTACCAAAATGTAACATGGGAAAGAAAAAAACCAAACTTTCTACTAATAAATAAAACTAGCTTTTGAAAAAACAATAAAAAAATAGGAAAACCATTAGCCAATTTGATTAAAAAGAGGAAAGAGAAAATCCAATTTTACAAGTATCTAAAATGAAAAAGAAAGAGAATTTATAAGTAAAGAATTTTTTTCCTAACTTGAGTGAAATA
Source organism: Monodelphis domestica (assembly GCF_027887165.1). NCBI lineage: Eukaryota > Metazoa > Chordata > Mammalia > Didelphimorphia > Didelphidae > Monodelphis > Monodelphis domestica. The sequence goes on from NC_077228.1 coordinate 385,671,684, forward strand.
ACTAAAATGTTCAAAAATATAAACTACTTAAATTAGGGAAAATAAAAAGAAAGTTTAATACATTTCCAGAGGAATAATTTGAACAAGCTTAAAGTTTCTACCCCAAACCAATCTAATAACTAGGAAAAAGGACCTGATAACCCAAAAATTTTTAATAGCTTTTTTTTTTTTTGTGGTGACAAAAAGCTAGTAACAAAAGGGTGCCCATAAATTGAGGAATGGCTGAATAAAGTGTATGTGAATGTGATAGAATATTATGCTGTAAGAAATGAGAATATATGTTATTTTAGAGAGATGTGAAAAGACTTCAAAGAATTGATGCAAAGGGAAATAAGATCCAGAAGAATAATTTATACTATAATATCAAAATTATAAGACAGAATGCTTTTGAAGCCTTTACAAAATGATGATGAATAGACTAGAACCAGGAGAACAACCACCTCCCCTGTAATGACAGCTTTAATAATTATAATAAATGTGATCAACAAAGTGATCATTCATGATTCAAGAGAATTGTTAGTATGACATACTAATCACCTCTTGACAGAAGTGATAGATTTTGGGTTGCAGAATGAGACACAAAGTTTTGTATACTGCCAATGAGAATTTGTTTTGCTTGTTTATGCATAATTGTTAGAGGGAATTTGTTTCCTCTGATTTTCAGTGTAGTTGGAGTGAAAAAGAAGAGATTTTTGCTTATTTTTAAAAAAAAGTTAAAAAGTATAAGAGGCAAGGTGCTACAGATTTTAAATTGTTTCATATGATGTCACTATTGTTTTGCTTAATACTTTTACTTGTTAACAGATCTCATAGAGTTGAGATATAATATATATGTAAAAGGGAGCATCAAAAAACTTTAAAAATTAAACTTATAAGTGGTACAAAATATATTTTAAACTATTTAGCATAAGGAGAATTAAGTACCTAGGATAGTTATGGTATGTAAACAATAAATTTTGCTTGCTGTTCTACCAGCTAAGGTAAAAAGCAAGTGTGTTGTATTATATAGCTGTAGTGATCTGCTAAAAAAGAAAGGATGCAATTTGATCCAGAAAAATTTTTTGCTATTCAATTTACAAAGGAATTTAACCAGTGGGCCTTTTATGTGTGAGACCAATTGGGTAACCAAAGTAGTGTCTTTTCTGTAAAAAGATTGAGAAATACTATACAAATTAATATATTTAATACAATTTGATTGCTTTGTATAAATCTTAAGTCACTGAAATCATGTCACTAGCCTTAACTGAACATAATATTTTCTTAGTAACTTTACTTTTCTGATGGTAGCCAGGTGGCAGAGTGGTTAGAGTCTGGAGTTCGGAGTTTCTTTAGTTATGACTAGTTTTTCTCAGAAAGGAGCATCAAATTTACCCATCAGAGTCAAACACTCCTCAGATGAAATCAGAATTCTTTGCTATTTAATATTACTTTGGCTTGGAAAATTGGTCATGATAGAACCTCAGTTTAATAACCCTTGTAGGATTTTTTATTTTGAGTAATAATACTACATTCTGATATGTAATAAAAATGAATTAACTCTAGGATAGAATGAACCAATCTGTTGAATGTATGGTTACTTAATAATTCATTTAATACTATTTTAATGTTGGAAAATATCCACAAATTCAATGATTACATTTTAATATAATTGATGTTAAACTTTTTCTTCCTGACAATATTTAGCAATAGGTCTTAGGTATTTTCTAGTGCACATAGTGGTTGTTTATGTTCCTATTGGCCATAGGGTCAGGCACATATTATCATAAAATTTAGAACTGGAAAAGACTTCAATGACAATAGTCCAACCTATACTCAGCAGAAATTCCCACTGTTCCTGACAGGGTTCATCGATTTTTTCATGAAGCTATGCAGTGAGGAAAAACCTACTACCTCTTGAGGCAGCCCATTTCATTTTTGGACATCTCTAATTATAGTTTTGTTTTGTTTTTCCTGACATCAAATCTAAATTTATCTCTTGTCAACTTAACTCATTGCTTATTGTGATGCTTCTTTAAATGCTATTCTCTTTGAGCCTTCTCTCTAGGTAAAATTGCCAGTTTCTACAACTAGACTTCAAATAATATAGACTCCAAGGCCTTTGACCCTCTTCTGAACATTACCTGATTTTTAAATGTCTTTCCTTAACTGTGGTCCCTGGAACTGGACACAGTACTCTAGATGGTGGTCAGAGATAAAGAGACTATATGTCTTCTGTATTCCTAGAAACTATGGTTTTCTTAAGGCAGTCTGAGATTGCATTAGTTTTCTTAAATGTCATGTTACATTGCTGGCTCACACTGAACATGTAGCACTATTGATCTTAAATTTTTTTCAGAGAAACTACTAACATGGCCCCCATCTTTGTGAAGTTAATATTTTGAATTCAGTGTATCCCTCTTGTACTTCATTTGATTTAGTCTACTGTTCTGACCTGTTACTTTCCTTGACTTATTCATTGTGTTAGCTCTCCTCCCCAACTTTTTTTGTTATAGGATTATAGATTTAGCAGAAGAGAACCTTAGAGGTCACCTGGGTGACACCTTCATAAATAATGAAATAGAATCTAGAGAGCCGAAGCAAATTGCTCAAGATGGTGCATGACCGTGACAGACCTAGTTTAGAGTCACATATATCCTTTGAATCTCATTCTCATCTACTAGTTTGACAAATGTGCTATTTATGCCCTTACCCAGGCTTTTAGCAAAATGTTCAATGGTGTAAGGACTTAACTTGATCTCTTCCCAACTCTATCTTCTACACATTTGCTAAACAAATATTCTTAAAATAACAATCTGAGAATATCCTCTCTCTGATCTCTGAAGACTCCTACTATTTCTAGGATAAAATGCAAAATAATTAGTATTGTTCTTAAAATCTTAGACTGTGGTTCTCATCTACTTTTGTAGTCATTTTAGATTATTCCAATTTCAGATTATTCTCCTTCACATAGTTTCTTCTCTAATCAAACTAACTTGTTAAATATTCTGCTTTGATACTTCACTTAAGTATAAGTTAAAAAGAAGGGCTGGGACAACTTAATTTAGATATATTTTAAAAACACAACTTTTATCTGTCCTAACACTGTACACCCTCTTCTCTTTAAATTTTATCAGTATTGTTTTAGATAGTCTTTGAAGAAGTATAATAGTTTTGAGATTTATATAGAGATTGTACAATTTGTTCCTTCCTGTCTAATGTCTTAAAAACTGATGATAGATCAGTGAACATTGCAAAATCTTAAACTATTTTATGTTTTCTTGATTAGTTAAAACAGAATGATGGTAATCAGTAGTGGAAAAATTGTGCATAAAAGCTGCTTATTTCACCTTAAGGGTAGTAGATTAAGATGTCTGATGCTATATATTCATTCTTTCTCCCTCTTCCTCTCTTCTTTTCTTTTCCTCTTCCCATCTCTCCCTCTACTTACCTTCCATCTTAGAATCAGTACTTTTTATTGGTTCCAAGGCAGAAGGGTGGTAAGATTTATTTATTTAGGCTGTGGGGGTTAAGCGACTTGCACAGGGTGACATAGCTAAGAAGTGTGATCCTATAGCTCTTGAAGAAAACTGACATAGGATTTTGAGTAGTTAGTTATTAAAAGGTCTGTAATTTGGGATAGCAAGAGAATTTCTCATAAGAAGCAAGTGGCCTACACTTAAGCGTCACTCTCAAGAATAATAAAGGAAATCTGTGGCTTTAATTAGGGCATATAGTTTTCCAGAGAATGAAATCAGTGACTTAGGAAGAAGCTTTGATGATGACAATTCTTTAGGGACCTTTTCCAGAATTGGATGATTGTTTAGATATTTTAGAGTAGATGGAATTATTGGATCATATTAAGATAGAGCACTGGAGTTTAAGTTGGAGGATTTCAGAATCCATTTAATAAAAAAAAAACATCTATACAAGAATCTCGTCTACAACATATTCAATATGCAGAATATGGATAGAGCATTGTAGAACTCATGGATGAAATAACAAGTCAATGGTAGGTATTTGTTTTTCATTCTTATATTCGTAGGTGAGTGTCAACAGATCTATGTTTATTTTCATCTCTGAAGATTGAATCACAGAATTTTGTGTTGAGATCATTTATGATCAAAAATATTGTATTAAGAAGGTTTTTTTTGGTTTAAAAAAATGTTTGATGTCAATCTATGAGTGACTTAATATATAGAAATGTTGACTCTAACTTTTCCAGCATTTTTCTTTTAGTCATTATCAAATCTAAGTGGAAAGATGATCAATACTGATTTATCTACTTTCATTTATTTATCTAGGTATTCATGCATTTATTTAATAGGTTTATTTCATTAATTTGGAATATTTTCCCATGGTTACATGATTCGTGTTCTTTCCCTTCCTCCCTCCCCTCTCCTGTAGCCAAACAAGTAATTCCACTGGGTTTTACATGTATCATTGTGATTTATCCACTTTCAAGGACAGCAAGGCTAGTTAAGATTCAACATACCCACAATCTACTGTTGTATAAGTGGAGAAGATTATATAAACAAAGTACAATAATTTCTCTAAATTTTAGAAGGTTATTTATAGGATTGGCAAGACTTAAATTCCATTTATTTATAACTGTGTAAACTTGTACTTTTAGTTTTATGTATGTGGAGCCTGTTGATCAAAATGCATAAAGGGAAACTAATTGTTTTTAACCTGGCCTAAAATCTCTTAACTCATGAATGTAGATAAAAAACAAAGGACCACTTATTTGGCAACTAGGTGTCTCACTGGAGAGAAAGCCAGTCCTGTGGATAGGAATGGGGGACCTAGGTTCAAATCTGGCCTCGGATACTTCTAAGCTATGTGACCCTGGGCAAGTCACTTAACCCCAGTTGCCTAGCCCTTACCTTTCTTCTGTCTTAATTCTACTTAGAAATGAGAGGAAAATTCTTCCCATACTTAACCTTTTGACTAACTTATTTTATGTAAGATGGTGATAAAAGATTAATTGTTTTTCCTTTTAATTTAGGTAGCTATCCCTGGTAATTCAGTCTTCTTATTTTAGTTTTATTATGTATGAAACTTTGGTAGGGTCATTGTTAATCCTAATATTCAAATCATTTGAAATTATTTATACTTGGTTGGTGAAAACTATGATGTTTGGAAGGTTGCTGTTATTCCTTTTAGAGATAAAAAGAAGCATTCGTGTATGTGAGAGAAAGCATATTTATTAGATTGTAATAGACAGTTACCAAGATAGTCCCTGACTTTGAAAACAGGGACAGTCTAATAATCTTTGTATCTTCCTCAGTATCTGGCTTAGTGTCTTGTATATAGTAAATACTAAATTTTTATTGAATGAATGACTTAGATTGATCCCTTTCTTTCCCTCTAAACATGGGCCAGGATTAGGAAGAATAAGATTTTGTCTTATGCACTAGCTAGCTCACCAGCTAGCTTTCCTTTTGCTTTATAAAAATTAGTTTGAGTGGGCAGCTGGGTGTCTCAGTTGATTGAGAGCCAGGCCTAGAGATGGGAGGTCCTAGGTTCAAATATGACCTTAGCTACTTCCTATCTGTATGACCCTGGGCAAGTCACTTGACCCCCATTGCCTAGCCCTTACCACTCTTCTGCCTTGGAACCAATACACAGTATTGATTCCATGATGGAAGGTAAGGGTTAAAAAAAAAAATTAGTTTGACTAAAGGCTAGATGAGGAAGGAAGCTAAAACCTAAGAAACCTGGGAGTTTATTACCTAAAAGTAAGTTCTTTTATACAGAATTGATGATCAACCCTAAACAGAAAAGTTAAAAGGTCAAAGATCTTTGTGTTTGTTCCCTGGTCCTGCCACATTTCCAGACAGGATTTCTGTTTAATGAGAAATGTGTTCCAAACATCCTTAGGATCAGAAAAAAGACTCAATTATTTTCCATTTGGGGCTTAGTTGATTTAATAGATAATTCATTTTACCACAGGGGTTTGGTATACCTAATTTATCTCTATTAAAGTGTAATGTAGTTCCAAATACTATGTACAAATTCACTCTTTCTGGGGTTAAGACTTAATAATTAACCAAACTCATATGAAGATGATTTTATTATGTTCTGTGACCAAAGTGAATGTACTCGAGTAAGAACCTACCTAAAAAGTGAGTTTTATAGCTAAAAGAAAATCTGGGTGAAACAGCATAGGAAATTACTCATTTAATATTGCCATTGATGCATGTTGTTTGAGCAAATTTTGCAAATAGCATGAGATTTCCCAATCATGTATATCCTAAAGGAAAAAAAAAAACTAGTTATAGGGACAGAGATTAGTTGGGAATTTGGTTAGTCAAATTGTTGAGAAGGGAAAGTCATTTTTGATGTCTTATCAGACTTTTCCTCAGAAAGGCAGAAAGGGTACCTTTTGGGATTTGATTAAATATTTTCTCTAAGGATGGCAAAAGGGTCTCTGAGAGACTTCAATCCTAGTTTTTTTATTGAATGAGTGAATGAACTTATATTAGGTTGAGGATTCCCTCTCCCCCCAACCAAACAAACAAAAAACATGGATCATGTTAGGATTAGGAAGGATAAGAGTTTGCAGTAAGAGGCTCAGAATGTAGCTGGCCTTTTCCTCTATCAAATTGGGTTTCTGGAAGCTAGATGGAGGATGAGGGAAATGAGGCCTCCATTTTTTTCTTGCTAGGATTGTTTATTTACAAATGTGTTTTCACTTTTAAAATAACAGCAACAGTGAATATAAGAAGTAAAAGATATAAAATGGTTTTAAAAAGAAGAAATTCTACTAAAATGAAGGATCACTGAGGGCTAAGACTGTACTAAGGTAAATGAGACTAAGACTACAAAACCATTTATTGATAGGAAAACTTTTTGACCATGACTTTACAGGTAAGGTTTTGGTAGGAATTCTCTGGAGAGGCAGAATCCTTATAGGCTAACTTTATTTCAGGACAAAAGTGTGTGAACAATATATCTTAATAGAATAAAAGGTTGCCATAAATTAGGAGAGGAAGAAGGGAGTCATGTGTATTTTCCCCCTACCCTCACCACCAAAAAGCAGTATGTCTATTAAAGACCTTTTTTTTTTTAACCATTCCTTTCCATCTTAGAATCCATACTGTGTTTTGGTTCTAAGGCAGAAGAGTGGTAAAGAGCTATGCAATGGAGGTTAAGTGACTCACCCAGCATCACATAATTAGGAAGTGTCTGGGGTTAGATTTGAACCTAGGACCTCCCATCTCTAGGCCACCTCCCTGCCATCTATTACAGGTTTTTGCTTTTCTTATTGATATCACAATGTCTTCTTAGTTTCATAAATGACACTTTATGTGGTCAGTGTTGCTTCTGTTGATGAAGCAGATTTTCAGATAGGTAGACTTATTCCCTCTATTGAGATAGATGGCACATGTTAAAGTGGATTTCTTCACTTTCTTCATTCTTTGTTCCTGTTTTCCCATAGTGGAAAAGGCTTAAATGATCTGAATAAAATGTATAAGCATTTATACTATAAGATTTTTTTTTATGCTTGGTATTGTTATAAATAAAATTTAATCTGGAGGCTTGTTACCAGATTTAAAAGCATTTATTAATAGAGATAAAAAAATATATATAGAGAGAGAGGTCTTAGCCTTTCTAACTTTAGGGATAGATCTGATTCTCCATTTAAGTGACTCAGACCATGGCTTGCCAGAGATCAAGATATAAGGAAAAGCTCAGAGAGAAACACCAACCCAGAGACAGGTGTGGAAGCCAAGAGAGCAACTCCACTTCCTGCCCTTGCTTTTCAAACTCTCTTGCTTTCCTCCCTTGGCCAATGGCTTTCAAACATCATGCTGTCTGCCCTACCATGATGATGTTATGCCAGGCTGTTAGGCCATCAGATACTACATGTGACTTTTTTATTCCTGTATTCTACCACTGGGGGTGCCACAGCATGGAAGTATTTTACTTCACACAGTTTAAATAACTCAGGTTCATTTCATATATGTTTCTTTATTTCCAAGGTTTGAATGGTTTCCCTGACCCTGATTTAGTATTGAAGTTTGGTCCTGTGGACAGCACATTAGGATATCTTCCTTGGCACATTAGATTGACTGAAATTATGTAAGTAATTAAAATGGTGTTTTATTTGGGTTTAAGATAATAAATATATTTAAGTACCTACTCTGTGCCCAGCATGTCTAGATGCTTTGGTATATAATAAAGTATAAGACAATTCTTGCTCTTAAGTAATTACCATTTTTTTTATCCCTTACCTTCTGCCTTAGAATCAATACTATGTAGGACTATGTAAGGCAGAAGAGCGGTAAGGGCTAGGCAATGGGGATTAAGTGATTTGCCCAGGCTCACACAATTGTTAGGAAGTGTCTGAGGCAAGATTTGAGCCTAGGATTTCCCATCTCTAGGCCTGGCTCTCAATCTACCGAGCTACCTAGATTCCCCAAGTAGTCAAAATCTTAATAGGGGAAAACTACACGTGAAAAAGAATAATAAGGGACAGTGCAACATAGAGGATTATGACCTGGCTTCAAAGCCTTGAAGACCTGGATTCAAATCATTTAACCTCTCAGTACTTAGACTATAAGATGGTGGTCTCCATTGGCAGAGGGAGTTCTTTAAACCAATGAAATCATAGTTTCGATTTTATAGACAAATAGGTCTATTTTATAGACCAAAAAAGGTAAGAGGCAGTCAGTATAAGACCTTGAATACCAAATTAGTGATTAACCATTGGATTGGGGAACACCATGGTAGAAAAGTATTTTAGGGAAATTGGGGTAGGGGATGGATTAGGGCTAGTATAAGTTTATGATGAGATTAAAGAGGCTTTGTAATAATTCAGATGAGAGCAGTAAGAGGACTTGCCTGTTGAAAGGGAAATGAGAGTAGGGGGCAAATCTTAGAAACCTTAATTAGAAAAAATTAGTTCTATACAAGGAATGAAGGAGAGGAAGGGACAGAACAATTTTTTTTAAATGGGGGAAACTATTAACAATATTGGGAAATTGAGAGTGGTGCTAAGTTAGCAGGAAATTAAGTTTTGGACCTAATGTATTGAATTGGAGAAGAGAAGGGATTCAGTTTTTTTTTGGTATCCAAAATATCACCCTGTGGTGGCCAAGCTGGGAATGTTCCATGTTACAGTGAAACTGGAGTAGGACATTAGTGAAGAATTTCTGTTATACTTTAAAGAAATATGCTTTCAAAGAAGTTTCGGGGAAAAAAGTTGAATATGAAGTACAGCCCATTTATTTATTATTTGCTCACCAAGCTGCTTTAGTATTTCACCATATGCAAATTACCCTACTCAAGGGTCCATGACTGAGATCTGCACTGATGCCAATGCAAACAGTACTATTGTTAGATTGCCTGTCCTCGAACATGAAGTATGTTTTTAGGAAACCCCTAGTTGAGGTGATCAGACCATGACAAAGAATTTGCTTTTCTCTTTTATGGAGAAGGGCCTGTGTAACAAGAGATTTAGTCTGCCAGGATAGTTACTTTAGCATGCCACAGTTGTCTTTAAAATTGTTAATTGATATATTTTGCTTTTTATGTTTTATTTTCCAAGAAATCTCTTGCTACCTTCTATAAATATAATCTTATAATAGTATTTTCTTCCATGTTTTGTCTTTTGCCTTTTAAATACTGCCCCCATCCCAAAGAAGTAAGTTATATCTTCTAATTTTTATTTTCTATTTTTTTTCCCTAGCTCTTTGCCTTCACACCTAAACATCAGTTATGAGGACTTTTTCTCTGCCCTCCGTCGGTATGCAGCCTGTGAGCAGCGTTTGGGAAAGTGATCATAGATTGCACTGCTTGAATTCAAGCTTTTGGAGGAAAGGACCCAAGGGATTCTGATGTTTACAAGCACCTGTGATCAATTCTGCATAAACCCAGTTCACAATCCTCCTCATAATTTATCAACAAACTCAGAAAAGTGTCTTACTTGAGAGTGAATGTGTGCGTGTATGTGTGTGTGTGCATGCGATTGTGAGTATGAAAGTAAATTTATAAATGGGAAGTATTGGAGAAGGAACTATATAGACCTGCAGCTTTGAAGGGAAAAAAACACAACACTATCCAAGTCTGAAATGTAGGCTTCTCAAAGGCTTCAGCCTCAACCTCTTCCCTATTTTTGTGGGGAGAGCTGAGGAGGAATGATTGGAGCTGTTTGGTTATTTTTGGGGGACTTTGAGGGAGGGATGGGAGAGGCAGTGGGTTTTTTTCCTAGTGACCAAAATTTTAAGTTTTAAAAATAATGGTATTGACTCTCTCTATTAAGTGGAAGCATTCTAAGTTTGAGAACTCTCCAGTTTAACAGTTTGGCGTGTTGCTCACATTTTAAAAGCATGCACCTTTGGAGCAAAGAGGGAATTTCACTTGTCATCAGATGTCCGTCCATTCCTGTCCCTTACTGCATCCTGAACCAGCTGGGTCATTTTAGAGCCCTTGACCTGGTGTGCTTGTTTATAATATGGACTGTGAACGTCAGGGATAAAAATGTTTTGCTACTTTGGAAATGAACAATTCCTAAAATGTTTTATAATTGGAAGTGGTTGTCCAGCAGTAGTATGAGAAACAAAGGGATAGTAAGTTCCCTGAGACTTGAAAAAGCAGCTTTGGGTTCTTCTTTAGGGGATGGTTTGTTTTTAAGCAGCATTCAATCTTGGCATTAGACCTATAGTGTCTAACTGTGTCCATTTACAAATAGCAAGCAAGTGAGGGAAGTTAACAAAGGCAACTGGTTATCCCCTCCAGAAGCAATCCAGCATTTTCAGAATTCTTCCCTCCTTGGAGTAGCATATTTAAGTTTCTATTAATGGAGCTATAAACAGTTTTTATATGGCACTAATTGGATTTTTAAATTTTTTTTTAAAGGATTGAAGCCTCTGAAGGGAGTTAAATATTACCAAAGTCTACAAAATGACTGGACTTAAGTTTTTGTTGTTGTTGTTGTTGATTCTTTTTATGAGAGAGAAAATAGCACTGGTTCCATTTTATTTTTAAATATGAATATTTTTTTAGGCATTTAATCATTGCCTCTTCCCTCATTCCTGCTCATAAATTAGGCATAAGTCACTGTTGAGATTTGCTATGTTCGTTTTGGGGAGAACCTGTCTGCTACAAGTGTACAATATTTGCACTGGAATTGTCCATTTGGAGTAGGGTCTTACTTAAAATTTAGGTTTCAGAAGCCTGTAAAGTAGTTGAAGACTGGATTCAGAGAGCATGGTCTGTAATTGTCCATCAAGTTCTGAGGCTATGAAGAATAAATGTATCTCAGCAATGGGTAATAAAATCCCCACATATGATTTTGAAAATACACTTGAAATAAAATCCATTAAAAACTGAAACTTGGTCAAGTGATATTACTTTGCACTTCATGTTATTTATATGTTGAAACACTCTGGGTTTTTTAAATATTAATTTATTGCTGAAAGTTTTATCTTGATTGAAGCTACAGCATACCTCTTACTTATTCTTTGCTGATGAACTATAGATTATTATTCCAATGTTGTGTTCCAGGTTTTGCTAAAAGTTTTGCTTTTATTATAGATTGTACTATTCCTGGTAACTTGGAGATGAGCTGGAAATGTTATATTTGATTTTAAAGGACTAAAAAACCTTAAGGGATCATACCAAGTTGAACGGAATTGATATAATATTTGCATATTAAGTTGAATACAGTAATAGTCAAACATATTACATGTAATAGAGCATTAAAATGATACAATTTAAAATTATAAATCTGCTCTATTTTCTTCTCCTTTCATTTCTTAAAAACTATATCTTGCATTTAAAATAAAAGATTAAGCTGTGATCTGAGTAGTTTGTATAATCCTTGAGAGAAGGATAATTGAGGTTGCTTGAAGCTCTGAGTTTAGATATGAACATCTAAAATCTCATTTATGTGAGCTGTACTGCATTACTAGGATAATTTTTTTTCTTTTCTAGCATTGGTTTTTATTGCTAGTTATTCTCATCCCAATCAGATTGAGTTATGTATTCTCTGTTCCCAAAAGGAATCAAAATTTAAAGAAAAGTATTATTTATCTTTCTGGGTAATTAAGGGCATTTTAAAATTGTTTATTCTTTTTAACAATCTCCTCAGTGGTAAAATATCCAAATTGAATTACTCATGTCTAGCTATAACTTGGAGCACAGCAGGAATTTGGACATTTGGGTTTAGTTGAGATATGTTCTCCAGTTTCTTACAGATTTCTAATTACCAGGTGATGAAATTGGGAAGCTATTTTGGTTTCTGATAGCAAATGATTATATATTGTGACTAAAGCTTACCTGTCTTTGAGAGGCAGATGTTAACTTTACAAACAGTGCCAAATACACTGTGCATATCTACAACTTGATCTTTGAATGTATGTCCTTTGGTTAGCACTTCCCATTCTGTGTGATGGTACCATGTGTAGAGACAATTAAGTCCTCATAATATTCTGTATGGCCGTAGACTTTGGAAACATGTAAATAATGTGTAAAGCAAGTTTTTATGATTAAGGAATCAAATTTATTGAATTTTATTATTGAAAGTTGAACCTGAACATGTATGACAAAAAGAAACCAATAAAAGAATATAATCTTTCTATGGGCTACAGCATTGTATGGACACTACATTTTTCTACCAGATAGTTAGAATATTAATGGCTAATCTTTATGTAATGTTTTAAGGTTTGCAAAGCACTTCATGTAGGACCTTGTTTACACATGTGAATTCAGGTGCACACTATTGGTGATTGAAAAAAATGAAGGCAAAGAAATAAAAATCTTTAATTACAAGTTAAGTCCATACTATTTTCCCAAGAAGTGTAAAGTCTTGTAGCAGTTTGTCCAATCATACTCATTCTTTCTCTTGAGAAGCATTAGGGAATCATTAAGTTGTATTCTTTGCCAAACATTATCTCCTGCATCAGTCTTTGTCTAGAGTTCTTGTAACAAGTAATGTCTGTGTTAAAGCAGTGCTCCTCTTTGTTTTATTAATGCTATTATTAATAATGGCCCTAAAGTACAAGAGTAGTGACACTAGTAGCTCTGATAAGCCTAAGAAAAGTCATAAAGTGCCTAGGTATGTTTGTGTAAGAAATACTTATTAAATAATGGGGTTCACACTTATATGCGATTTTCAACTTTTAAGACTAAGGGTCTTAGAACATATTGGTAGTGTAAAACGAGGTCCTGTTATATCTTTTTTGAGACTTAAATGACCTTGTGAAGTAGGTGTTATTCCTATTTTACAGATGAGGCAAGCTGGCAGAGGTTATGTAACTGCAGAGGATCATATAACTAATAGTATTTGAGGTAGGATTCAAACTCAGTGCTTCCTTATATCAAGGCCAACTCTAATCACTGTCATTTGAGTTCTCCTACATGTAGGAGTTTGTGCCCATACTCTTACCAGTCAAGCATTTTCTGTACTCCTGGATCAGTAATGTATGTGTCCAAACATCAGTGTTGTTATGAGTCATAATGTGGGTTCAAAAAATAATCTTCATTAATTTAGAAAAAGTAAGGCTCCACTAGGTCAGTTCTGCTCTCTATTAGATTGTGAGCTCCTTGAAAAGACTTTTTTTGGGCCTTTATTTCTCCAGCTCTTATAGGCACAGTGCCTAATTGTGTGTCCCACATTCAACATTAGCAAGATCAAAGTTTCAATCTTATGTTGTAAATTCATATCAGGGAGATGAATTCAAATTACAGAAAACTTTCATATAGTTTTATTAAAGGCATTTAACAAATACTGCCTTAGAAGTTCAGTATAGGTCTACTTTTAATTGAGTCAAATCCAGTTATAATATATTGGTGTATACCAGAGTTGTCAGACATGCACCTGAATGTAGCCTGAACTAGATTAAAATGTACTTGAGAAGTATGAACAACAACAAAAAATACAGTAAAACATAGGTAACATTTTAAAATCAATACTAAATATCAGTTCCATGGCAGAACAGTAATTGCTAGGCAATTAGGGTTGTGACTTTCCCAGGATCACATAGCTAGGAAGTGTGTAAGGCAGATTTGAACCCAGGTTCTCCTAACCAGGCTTGGTGATCTTATCCACTGAGCCACCTAGCTGCCTCCCTAATATACTATAAAATTAAGTCAATATGGATCCCTTGCGGTTTAGTGCCCCTGTCCCCATTTCTAATAGCACTAGTAGTATACACTGAAGACAATTACAAATCCTTTTGGAAGTAAGTATTGAAATAAAGTTTGGCTAAGTTCCAGTATAAATTATTTAAAAATCTTACATTATTGAAGTTGAGTGAATGATTTTTTCTGTATCTTTGATTTGTATCTTGTAAAATAAAATATTCTCTTTCTAATAGGTGTCCATAATATTTTACAGGAATCTGGGATAGGCTTAAGATTGTGGGTAGATACCTAGGGCAAACAACTTCATTTAGTTTAAAAGAAAAAAGTAACAAGTAGATATCTTGAAAAGCAAATGACATGAGATAGCAAGATAGCCATGTCCAAGATGCAAGTGATAATGCACCATATAATCAGTAAATATTTATTAAACTCCTATGGCTCATATCTGTTTTGTGATTAGTTGTGTGGCTGCTGAAGCTTCTAGTGGACAGGAATATAATGGGGTACTATTCTTAGGCTTTCTTAGAGTACAAAAAAAGTATTGAGCTCCATTGTAATGAACATCTCAATAGGGAGTGACACTGGAAACAGTAGGAAGCAGATGTGAAAGGTCTGATGAAATTAAGTTAGCAACTGATTAGTTCTTAGGGTCAATGGAAAAGGAAGAGTTAAAGATGCTTCCAAGTTTTTGATCTTGGCAACCTGAGAGAATTGTGGTTCAATTAATTGAAATGGCCAAGTAAGGTAAGGGAACAAAGTGTGGATACTTATTGTGACTTGGAGTAAGTCAGTCACAAGTTCTCTTTGCCTTCAATTTCTGTAAAAAAGGGTTAGTCCTGATAACCTATTAAGATTTCTTCAAACTAGTTATGTGATTCCATAATTTTGATTTAGGATAATGTTGAACTTGAGGTGCTAGTCAGATATACAAACTAATGGAAGAAAGGTTGTTGAAAATATGCTTCTAGAGGCTTAAGAGAGAAATCCAGAGATTTGAAAGTCATCTTCAGACAGGTGTTATAGAGGAGAGGAGTGTAGGAGTGGGGAATGGGAAGGTAGGTGCTAAAAGAGTACAGGGAGAAGAGCAAAGAGGAAAGGGTTAAGGATAGAATTTTGAGAATACCTAAAATTTAAGGAGCAGAAAGAGGAAGAGCAACCATTTAGAATGATGAGAGTTGGTGGAATAGACAAAATTCTGAATTTCTTTTTCTACAATTTTGTGGTTGCAGAAACAAAAAATGGCATCAAGGAAGTGGTCATAGTGTCAGATACTGTGAAAAGGTCAAGGAAGATGAGAAAAAGTGATGGAAAATGAACATAAGGAGGCCATTTCATAATCTTAAAAGTGGAGACAGGTACACACGAAAGAATTGAAATGGTAGCAAAGTGGTGGCGGTGAATTTATCTGTGAAAGGGAAGAGAAATGGGTAAGGGCCATTTGGAAAGATCTGAGCATATTATTAGAGGAGAAAAAAAACTAGCATACAGGGGAAACCTGAAGCTGTCAGAGAGGGGAATGATGTGTCAGGGTCTATCAGATGGGAGAAAGGACACATATAGAGAGGCAAGCAAGCCTTAGCACAAAGTTGGCCATCTCAGCCAAGAATGAGATAGGTTTAATGAGAAGACAATTTGAGCAGTTGAAGGGAAAATGAGGGAGTTCATGTCAATAAACCTCAGTGTTCCTAAGTAAAAAAAAAAATTGCTAGAAGTTGAGGGGCTGTAATGAGTGGAAGTAGTTGGAAGAAATAGGGTAGGAAGTTAAAAGGAATAGCTAGATGATTTCAAGATTTTATGATTGCCTTCAGCAAATCAGGTTGAAGTTAAATAGATTGAATCCTTAGGGGCCCTAAAAGTAACTTTGTCACTTTTCTGTAGCAGAACTCGGTTACTTTGACACAGTAGATAATGAAAGGCAACAAATGTTAGGAATTGTTGGTAAAGAGGGCATAGCAGAAGGGGGTATGATAGTACTATGCTGCCTAAATAGGGAGGCAAATGAAGCCAGAAGAAAGTCAAAGAACTTGAGAATGTGAAGACATCAACAAACAGGAGATCCTAAAGACTGAAGAGCAGGTTGAGTAGAGGTAAAAATAAGGTCAGAGAGGTGGGAGAGAAGAACAGAATTTGGAACTCCAAATTTAAAAAAATATGTTAAGGGGGCCTGTGGGTAGCTTAGTGGATTGAGAGCCAGACCTCGAGGCAGAAGTTTGTGACCCTGGGCAAGTCACTTAACCTCCATTGCCTAGTCCCTACTGTTCTGCCTTAGAACCAATACACGGTAATTCTAAGATGGAAGGAAAGGGTTTAAAAAATATTGAAAATTTTTGTTTACATATAATTGAGAAAGAAAAAAGAATGACCCAAGTTCAAATCACATTTCAGATGCTTAGCTGAGTGACCAGCAAGTAACTGAGTGTCTTTTAGTCTTTGTTTCCTCATCTGTAAAGTGGGGATAGTAATAATACCTCCTTCTTAGTTCTGAGGATCAAATATAAACTTATATAAAGAACTTTGCAAAATTAAGCCCTAGATAATTAATGTTTATGTTGTGGATTATGATTGTTATTTGAATTTGAAAACTTGGAAGTAGAGCAATTAGGCAGCTAAAGTGGAATGGAGACAAAGACTAGTAGAGATGAGGAAACACTGGAACTAGATGACCAGGTGTTGGACAATTAATTCATCCAGGGTGGATGTTGATGATCACTAAGATGTATAGTGGGGAATATTGTAGGAAAAAACCATAAAGCAGGTGCTGAAGTCATTGAGAAAGAACAGGAGAGACATGGAAGTAGACAACAGCAATTCTGGTGGAGAAACGGTGGATTTTGTGGATGGCTTAGGCATTGAGAACACATGGTTTTAAACATTCCAGAGGTTTCTAGGCTTTTCCTATGGCAGCTAGAAAAAAACTCTGGGATAAATCATACACTTTCTTTACAATCTTGAGGTAAGTCATGGAAGTATTACCATTATGACTTGGTGAGGAGGTGGAGTGGACCTGTGATGTGACCTGAATTGTGGGCATCTCCCAACATGAACATTTCACCAGTGCAGATTGGCAACTTGATTACCACTTTATAGATGGGGAAACTGAGGCTCTTAGAGATCAGATGAGTTGAAGGTCCCACAACTGGTCCCTGTTAGAACTTGGAAGATTCAAAATCAGCAAGAAGTATGGTGTAAGAGAAGGAGTACTCATTTGAGCACAGGCAGCTGGACTTGGAATCAGAAAGGCCTGAGTTGGAGAATGTTGTACACAGTAAGAGCAATATTGTACAGGGATCAGCTGTGAATGTTTTAGCTATTCTCAGCAATACAGTGATCCAAAACAATTCTGAAGGTCTTATGATGAAAAAAAAGCTATCCACCTCCAGAGAAAGAACTGATGGCATATGAATGCAGATTGAAGCATTCTTATATTACTTTATTATTCTTGGCTTTTTTGGTCTGGGTTTTCTTTTGTAACACGGTTAATATGGAAATGTTTAGTATGACTACACATGTATAATCTATATCAAATTGCTTACCTTCTCAAAGAAAGGGAAGGGGAGAGAGGGAAAGAATTTGAAATTCAAAAAAAATGTTTTAAGAATGTTAAAGTTTTTGTTTATATGTAATTGAGAAAAATTAAATAAAAATTCAATAAAAGAAATATGAATATAAATTACATTTCAGATGCTTACTTAGGTAGGTGGCCCTGGGCAAGTCACAATGTCTCCTAGCTTTAGTTTCCTCATCTGTAAAATGAAGATAGTACAATACCTACTTCTTAGTTCTAAGGATTAAATGTAAACTTATATAGGGACTTTGAACAATTTAAGCTCTGTATAATTGATGTTTATGTTGTTGATGATGACTGTTACTTATTAATATGGATCAAGTCTCAACTCTGATATTGACTACCATTATAACTTACAAAAAATCATTTCATCTTTCTAGCCTCATTTCCCTCATCTTTAAATAAGGGGTTTGGACTATTGGTCTCTAAGCTTCCTTCCAGCTCCAAATTCATGATCTTACAGGTTTTTAGCCTGGAAAATACAATGTATGAGGTGAAGAATGTGAAAGAGAATCAGAGTTCTTGCTGTGGTGCATTTCCCTAAAGCTTGTTGAGGCTTGTTTTAAATAGTTTTCAAGTCCCTGTCTAAATCTGTGCAAAAGGAAAAGTACTGATATATACGTATCTCCTGTTACATGTAGGAATCTGGTGAGTAAAATGTAATACTAGAAATAAAAGACATGTTAATATTCAGAGGATTAGTGAAGGTATATTTAAAAATGCTCTAGTCAAATCATTCCATTAAACATTCATTTATCAGATGCTTGAAAGTTGAAGCATATATACACATGAATATAGATCATACTAAGCCACATGCAAAGCCAGGGGCACTTTGAAGTTCATCCTTCACTAGCTGGAATATAAAGCTCCCATACTCATGATTTACTAACTGTTTACTTACAGGATTTTAGTCACTTAGAGATGACAGTCAACAAATTAAGCTCCTGCTTTGTGTCAGGCACTGTCCTATGTATCACAAAAACAAAGGGGTACCTTCCTCTTTTTATTACAGAAGAAAAAACTTACAAAGCAGATCATTTATTATATATAATGGGCTTCAAGGAGGTATCTTAGTCAATTTATTGAAGAAGAGAGAAATTGAAGGGCTATAGTCTTGTCTAGCCACCAGCCTGTTAAATTTACTTAAAGCAGACTTGATTTTTATCCTAAGAAGAAACTAATGCGGGGTGTCTGGGATTATCACTGAAAATATCTGATGTGGGTACTTTGCCTATTCTATTCCTTTGGGATTCAAAATGGAGGAGTGTATGTTAGCTGGGAGTGTTCTATACAGTTAGTGAAAGGGATCCTCCTGTTTCCTCCACTCTTTTTCAGGTTAAAACTTTTGCTTTCAGGCCATCTTAGCTTTTCCCAGACTTACTTGCCATTGCCATGGGCCCTCTTCTCTCATTCATGAGTTCTTCCTGGAACTTCCCACCATTTTGGAGGAAGACCCCAGACCAGCCATCTCTGATTCTCCAGTCTTGGGCAACATGCCCCTGCCTAGGTACCTTCTCCTCCTCTAGTTCCCTATACACTTTTCAGCTTGTGTGTTATAGAGATGTCTTCCTCATTTAGAATGCAAACTCCTTGAAGGCAGGGACTGCCTTTACTTTTGCTTGTATTTGTATCCCTTGCCAGGCCCATAGTAAATGCTTAATAAATGTTTGTTGCCTAACAGTTATTGACATCTTTATGCAGTTCCAGAGTAGGATATTAGGAACATAAAACAGAGCTAGGAGAAAACTTAAGAGATCATTTGGTCATTCCTCCCTCATTTTACATTTATTGCAACTGAAGTCCAAAGAGATTAAGTGAATTGCCCAAAGTCACAAATAGTAAAGAACAGATCTAGGATTTGCACTCAGATATTGACTTAAGTTCATTGCCTTTCTGTTATACCATGTAGCCTTTGAGAATCAGGTATGGTCGATAGTCATCTAGGTTATACACATGAGATACTTAATGAGTATGTGTGAACAACTTGAGATGATTTTTAATATTAATTTTATAAATACATATACTTTTGTACAAGACAATTCTTTCCTCCTTAGAGAGGAGATAGCATTTTTGCATAAATTAAATTGCATGTATTAACAATGCAGGTTTGAAGCCTCCACTGGACAGTAAGACAAAAATGGGGTATCATTTCTAAATGTGAGCATTCTTAATTTTCAAGTTCTTTCCTAGGATATATTAATGCCTTCCCTTGTTCCTCCATGAATTGCTTCTACATTAATCTTAAAATATCACTTGCATTATGCTTTCCCCCTGCTAAGACAAAATTTCTTACTTTGCCATTCAGGGCTCTCCCCAACTTTTGACCCCAATTTACCTTTCTGGTTTTATCTTCCCCCATTCATCTTCTTCCCACCTTTTCTTTGCCTAAATCCTATCCATCCTCCAAGACCAGACTTGTCTCATCTCCTCCATAAATCTAACCACTCCAAACCCTTGTAGTTGCTTGTTGTGGTTATTGTTGGTACCACTCATTTGGCTTAAAAATCTATTACCTTATGATATCTCTTATTTATATCATCTTGCATAACTATTTAAATCATGTTCCTATTTAACTTTTGTGAATATATGCCTTATCTTCATAATGAGATCCAAAGTCCCTTGAACATAGAGCTATATTTTAGATATATCTACACTATGCATAATACTGGCATAAGATGAACATGGTAGGTTAAAAAAATTTGCTAAATGAATGAAAGAGTTTAAATCAACAGAGAATGCATCTCCTGGGGGAGTGTCTGTAGTAGCAACATAAGCTTATTAGATCATCGTATTTCTTCATTTTCTCTGCTGGGGTACTATCTGCTATAGAATTAAGCCTCATTCTCCCCTACTCTTCCATGCCCACCCCAAAACTGGACCAACAATAACATTCAAGAAGTAGAGAGAAATGCATAAAGATCAGCAGTAAAATCATAATGTCATTAGATCATAGACTTTGAATTAGAAGGAACCTTAGAAGTCACTGAGTCCAACCTCATTTTAGAGAAGAGAAAATTGAATCACAGAGAGAGAAGTTAATGGCATACCAAGGATTCAAACTCCAGTCTTATTGACTGCCAGTCCAGTGTTCTAGAAGTATTTTGCCACCTAGCTGCATTTAGGTGGACCGAGGAGGGTACCTCTCATCAGATAACTGGATTTCATCTTGAGTGCTAGATTCAATCTGTTCAACAATTTACCATTTGCTCCTCTCCCCAGTGGTAAGAGAATGTAGCATCTAAAGAAGTATTTTGAACAAACATTTGATAAAATCTTTCATATTGTCATTGAAGACAAAATGAAAAGTTGTGTACTAGAAAATAGTGGTGATTGGAAGATTTGGAACTACAGTACTTAAGTCATTGGGTACAAAGAATTGTTATTAGTAGATTGAGATATAATGGGAGAAAGAACCCTTGCTAGGTGTCTTAGTGGTCTGTACTTGGCCCCGCGTGGTAAACTGATTTTTGTCAGGAAATTTGATAAAGGGATAAATAACATACGTGTCAAATATGATACAAAGTATGAAGAGATTGCCCAACACTGTGGATGACGATTCAGATCTTAGAAGAGCACAACAGTTTAGAATGATAGCCAAATTGAATAATATAAACTTTAGTAGGGACAAATATAAAATATTTTGCATGTGTTCAACAACTCAACTTCACAAATTCAGGATGAGGCCATTAAGCCTGGTCATTTTCTGAGGAAAAAGGGATTTTATTTTTTTAAATTTTACTTATTTATTTTTAAATAAACCCTTAACGTCCAATACATAGTATTGGTTCCAAAGCAGAAGGAGTAAGGGCTAGGCAATGGGGGTTAAGTGACTTGACCAGGGTCACACAACTGGGAAGTGTCTGAGGCCAGATTTGAACCTAGGACCTCCCATCTCTAGGCTTGGCTCTCAATCCACTGAGCTACCCAGCTTCCCCTAAAAAAAAGGGATTTTAGTGGTCTGTAAATTCACTATGAATCAATAGGGTGACACTGGGAATAAGGGGAAGACCCTTAAATTAATGGTCCCCTGAGCTATTTCAAGAGAAGCAGGGTATCCAGAACAAGGGAGGGGGCTGTTCTACTCTATTATGTCTTGGTCAGAGCACATATGGAATACTATGTTTGGTTCTAGTCGCAACATTTTAGGAAAGAGGTCAATAAGCTCCAGTATATAGAAGGCATTTAGGATGGTTTACTTTTGATTTGAACTCAGCTCATATGGCATTAAGCTTAGTGTCTTTCCACTGTACCATGATACCTCTTGGTGGGCAAGGTAGGCAAGCCATTCAAGGCACAGTATCTAGAGTACTGACACAAACAAGTATTTGTTGAAGGAACTAGGGATGTTTAGTCTCAAGACAAGAAGATTATGGAGGTCATGATAACTTTTTAATTATTTGAAGCATTGCAATATGGAAAAAGAGATCAGACTTAAACCTTTTTGGCCCAAGAGGGGAGAACCAGAGCTAATGAATTTAAGTTGGTTCCATGTAAAAAACTTCCTCACAAATCAAGCTATCACAAAGTAGAATGGCCTGCATTGGGAGGTAGTGAGTTCTGTCTCACTTTTTTATTCGCTGGAATTCTTTATGCAGAGGCTGACTGACCACTTGGTAGAGATGTAGTAGAAGAAGGGATTTTTGTTCAGTTTTGGGTTAGATAGATGACCTCCATGATCTCTTCCAACTCAGATTCTGTGAGCTCCTTTAAGCCTCATTATCTTTGAAAATTACTTGGATATTTATGCCAAAACAAAATTCATCCACACATTAACAGCAATGGCTCACTCATGTACATAGCTATATAGAATCAGAATAATTTCAATCCCTATTTCCTTTAAAGAATCGTTAAAGGTACTCAAATTCATAATTACTTAGTTCCTACAATGAAGTCTTTTTTTGTTTTGCTTGGTGCTTTGGTTTATGGAGCTTAGATACTTCTGTGGGAACAAACAGCTAAGGATAGATGATCAAAAGCAAGATTACAATATGTTGGGTTTTTTTTTAAGCCCTTACCTTCCGTCTTAGAATCAATATTGTATTTTGTTTCCAAGGCAGAAGAGTGGTAAGGGCTAGGCAATGGGGGTCAAGTGACTTGCCCAGGTTCACACAGCTAGGAAGTATCTGAGACCAGATTTGAACCTAGGACCTCCCATCTCTGAGCCTGACTCTCAATCCACTGAGCCACCCAGCTACCCCCTAAAATATGTTTTAAGAAACTAATTTTATTGGAAGGGAAGTCATTAGTACTATTTCCTTTATTCCTACTTTTCTATACAGTCTCCCAATGTAGTCAAACATTTGTCATAGTGTGAGACAGCCTAAAAATTAGGGTACTTGCTTGTATTTATCAGTGTTTAACTTCATATATTTTTCCTCTCTTCCAAACCTCAGTTTCTTGATTTGTAAAATGGACTCACAAAAGGTCCCCCCCCCCTCCATCTTCTTGACAGTTATAGCTAGTAAAGCTAATTATAAATGCCAAAATGCTATATAATTCAAGTTCTTCTTCTTCATGGTGTGTCTTTGGTACTCTACTTTTCCTCTCCAAACTCTTCTCAGTGTTTTGGTTCCTGTGAATATCATCTCTGCAAACATCTTCAATGACTTAGCAATGAATTTCTGTAACAAAAACATTTTTCACATAAAAATAGAATTGTAGCATACTCTTCATTTGGGGACTGTATTTCCTCATGGAAAACAGTTGTTTCTATACAAAAAGGTTTATTGCTACCTTTTGTATTTACAGCAAAGTAATTCCCAGATAGATTCCCTTGTCCTCCCTTCCCCCAACACATGAATACTTTGGTATATCTTTAGTACTGCCTGGTGTCCTTGGGGTATATGCTCTGCTGGGTGATGAGAGTAATCACTTTTAGATGAGCACAAGAAATAATGAGTGATTCCCATTGATCCACTTTATGACTAATAGAACAGAATATCATGTACTACCCACAAAGTTAATGTACTATGTGAATGCCTGAATTCTTTACAAGGAATATGATATGATTTTTACCTTAGATATTTGGTCAACCTTTTATAGGTTTAATTGATCCTTTGTGGGATTTTTTCTTTAAATCCAAAGGCGTTTCCAACTTCTAGCACTCAGGCTTGCAAAATTAAGTGACTTGCCCAGAGTCACACAGCTAGGAAATGTCTGAGGCCAGATTCTAACAAGGACCTCCTGTCTCTAGGCTTGGCTCTCAATCCCCTGAGCCACTCAGCTGCCCCCTACACCTTGTATTTTTTGAAGGTGCTCATTTCTTGCTTTGATGAATGAAGAATTGGGCAGTATGATATAGGTGAGAAGAACTTGGTATCCAAAGGTGTGACCACTCTACGCCATTCCCACTTTTGTCTATGGTTAGCAGTCAAGGTCAGTCTGATCTTCAGACTTCTCAAGCAATGACTGCCTGCAGTTCTTGGTCTGGAGAAAGCTCTGCCCTGTAAGACCTGCAGGGTCCTTTGAATCTGTAATTCAAATGTTAGGCTTGGAATACAACTATACAGATGATGCAGTGGGGAGAGCAAATAAAGACTTAAGCCATCTGTAGGCAGTTTGGAGATTCATAAGCCAATCTGCATTTTAATTTAATGGCAGCCAAAATGCATGATTAATAGTAGTGAGCTTTTTTCTTACCTGTGGACATTTTCTCTCTCTCTCTCTCTCTTTTTTTTTAAAGATCTTCATCATGCAAGAAATCATTTGGGACTACTTAAGGCAATCTCAGTTTCATTGTTCAGCTGAAAACCATATGGAGTGGGAACGAGCATCCCAACATAAAGGTGTTTTTGGAAAAATACTAGTAGAAAAAAATTAGTATAGGTTGCTGTTCATGACCAGACAGGCAGAAGTAGATACTAGGGGGCCTCTATAGGAGGTCAGAGCCTTGGTGCTATCATTAGAGCCTCTGCTAATCCAACCTCTTTTGTTATGGCAGGCCACATGTATTTAAAAATAGCCTACATAGTGGTTTAGACTTTCCAGGGGAGAGTTTTTGGTGCCTGGAATTCATTTGTCTCCATCTCTCGTACCCTCATTTTGCACTTACTCTCCCCTTTTTCTCTGCCTGGCCCCACTTCTTACTCCTTACTTCATTAGATTCATTTTCTGACTTAGCATCTAAAGAGCCACCCTGACCAGGAGTGAAGTCCTCCAGACTGTTGTAGGAGTTGGCAGTGATAAAGAAAGTGGCTTGTGTGGGGGTGTTCTGGGGGAGGTGAGGTCTGGCTTCCAGTTTCATCCTTGCTTCAGCTATGAGAACCATCATATCTTATTATCTTATCTATACAACAGGCACACAGCTGGTGGCCAGGGCTAGGCACTATTCCTCAGGCACCGGAAAGTGGGGAGCTCTCTTTTTCTAAATCATGACATTTGGAAGGGACCGCAGAGATCATTTAATTCTAAGCTTCTCATTTTACAGGTAAGCAAACATGGGGCACAGGGGAGTCAAAGTGATTTGCCCAGTGTCGCACAGTTGGTAAAGTAGCTGCGTCATGACTAAAATCCAAGTCTTTTGAATGCTCATTCATTACTGTTCCCACTACACCAAGCCGTCTTGCTCTGTGGAATCATCATTTGCTCCTTGGAGACTGAAAGTGCATCTTGTAGAAGGCAGGGATGAGGACTCTGAATAGTAGGGACAGGCATTGCTAGGACCTTTCTCTCTCTATAAGTATTTGCATTTTGACATAGAAGATTCATTACAATCAATTAAAATCAACTTGAAAGAGGCAGAGTACCTAAACAAGAATCATGATTTTTGTTGTGAGTGGTTTGCCATTTCTTTCTCCAGTGGATTAAGGCAGATAGAAGTTAAGTGACTTGCTCAGTCATACAGCTAGTCATTGTCTGGGGTCAAATTTGAATTCAGGTCTTCCTAACTTCAAGCCTAGTACTCTATCCACTGAGTCATCTAGCTACCCTTAAAGGAATTAGGATGCTTTGATTCCAGTTCCTGTTTTGCCAGTGACTACCCATGTGACATTAGGCAAGCCACTTAATCTTCCCACATCTTAGTTTCTTCATCTGTGAAATGGGTCAGAACTCCCTCAAGTCTCTTCCAGTGCCAAAATACTATAATTTTATGTTATATGAAATATGTGTGTGCCAACATATTTCTCTTCCCGTCTGAAATTTAGTCTTAAAGCAAGAGAAAATGTAGAAGAAAACTATTTCTCTTTCATTCTTCTATATTCCAAAGGTTTCGTGAATCTTATGATCTGAGAGGTATCTGGGAGTTTAACTATTTTGTAGTTTAACTATAATTTTAGGCTTGTCCTGGTAAGACAGTGAGGTAACTAATTATGAGGATTAATTCTCATTGATCCTTTCCCAAGCAGAGTGAACAGTCAGATCTGTAAAAATCAAGATCCCAGAACTTTCATATACCTCAAGAGGACATTTTCAGACCAAGGACTGGTCTTGTGGGAACTTGCACAATATGTCTTTCCAGACTGATGCCATTTCAGTTGAATTTTGTAAAGATGGTTTGGATTCATGCACAGCATCACTTGAACATGCAAATCATATGGAGCACAGAACAAAACCAGAGGATGTCATTAATAAGATGCCCTTCATATACAACCCAGGCAGAAATCCCCTTTGGTCAATGGGTTTTATTCATCTGACTAAAGAGGAAAATGTTTGATTCCACAGAGCTTTATGGAATTTTAGATAGAGGTTTTGGCTCCTTCAGATTTAGATTTTCTATTCCCTTCAGAGTCCCTCAAGCAAGGCAGCTTCTCAGACAGATTGTGGAATTATTTAAATCTCAGGCCGAAGAATTTGTATTTTATGTTAGAAGGAAAGAAAGAAATTGGGAATATTGGAAGAAAGAAAGAAAACAAACAAATATCTATTGTTTTCTATGTTACAGGCACTGCATCAAGCAATAAGGAGCCAAGATTTGTTTTTTTTAATTCTGTTTTTGTTTTTCATAAAAGGAGTTTAATAGTCAGAGCAGTGCCACAGGAAGATTATTTTGGCAGTTTGAAGAATCAAAAATTGAAGGGGATGAGAACAGAAGCAAGATGACCAATTTAGAGGTTATTACAATTATTAATATTAGAAGTGCTTGGGTCCAGAATTAGGGTGGTAGAGAAACTGAAACAGATTCAAGAGATGCTCAAGATATAGAGTCTTGAGAAAAATTAATATTGAATTGTATTTTTTACTAGTAATATTTCTATGTGAATTAATTTTTTTCCTTAGTCTTTCTAGGTTGAAACAGTCTGATTCCTAAATAAGGTTATTCCCAGGCCCCAAGCTATAGAACCCAGAAAGGACTAAAGGCAGTGGAGATCAGACAGAGTGAACTTTGACCCATTTGAAGGTAAGGTGAATCAGCTAAATTTCTCTGGCTGTTTTCCTTATTTAGGCAAAGATCCACTTCCTCTGTGATAAAGTAATAAGGGAGGAGTTGAGGTTTCTAAGTCTACATTCTCATGAGTTTTTTTTTTTAATCAGTTAGAGATGTCTTGGGATGTTCAAGGGAGGTGCTATATAATGGGCTCTCAAAATTGTATTTATAGAACTGCACTAAAGAACTTCTTTATCTTTGATCATTGAGAGGATCACTGACCTATTAATGTTTTGGTTAAATGCTAGTCTAATCAATACATTTATAGTCATACCCAAAAAGTAGTCTCTCGAACATTTTTAATTGCAACACTCCACAGGAAGTGTACAGGGTCATATGACCAGAAAAGAGATAAACTAGTCATTTTCCCTTCCTTCCTTCCTTCCTTCCTTCCTTCCTTCCTTCCTTCCTTCCTTCCTTCCTTCCTTCCTTCCTTCCTTCCTTCCTTCCTTCCTTCCTTCCTTCCTTCCTTCCTTCCTTCCTTCCTTCCTTCCTTCCTTCCTTCCTTCCTTCCTTCCTTCCTTCCTTCCTTTCTTATTCTAAGGCAGAAGATGGCAAGGTTGCTGAGCAATTGGGGTTAATTAACAAGATATTCTCAGAGTCACACAGCTAGTTGGTATCTGAGGCCACATCTGAACCCAGGTCCATCTGACTCCAGACCTTGTACTCTATCCACTATGCTACCTAGCTGAACTGGGGAAGATGAGTCTTCCTGACTCCAGACCTGGCACACTACTAAGCCATCTAGCTGTCCCTAAAAGAAGATGTGATCAAAAAAAAAAAAAGCAAAAACCATCTAAATATATCTAAAATATATCTAATAGAAAAGCCTGCCAAAAAAAAAAAAGAATTATGTGCCAGATATGGAGCAATAATAGCTGAATTTTAAAAAGAAAGAACTCTGACAAGGTAAAAATCTTAATGAATTATCATCTAAAAATGTTTATATTTAGACATGTTGAATCTGAGATACTGATGGGACATTAAGGTGGAGGCGTCCAACTGGCAGTTGGTGTTGTAGGACTCTAGTTTAAGAGAGAAGTTAGTGCTAGACACAGATTTGAAGTTGCTAGCATCCTTATAATGACTACATCCAGTTTTGAAATTTATAATGAGATTTTTTAAAACAATTAAAAAAGAAGAATGTTCACATAAGACTAAACTTTTGGGGACATCCGTGCTTGAAAGCAAGAGATAGATGGTGTTCTAGGGAAGGAAACTGAGAGGAAATGGCCACACAAGTAAAAGGAGAAATGAGAGAATCACAGAAGCCAAGGAATAGGGCAATATCTAGGAAGAGAAGTTAGCAGAATTAAGATCTATAGAGAGGTCAAGAAAAATGAAAAGGCTCTTAGATTTATCTATTAAGAGATCATTGGTAGATTGATTTGGGTCATAAGAGCAACAAAATGGCAGAGAAGACATTTTCTGTTATGCCAACAATCTTTCAATCCTCTCCAAAACAGAAATTATTCATCAAAGATAAAGTAATTTCATTTGCTCCCAAAGTCTATGACAGCCAGAATCCAAAAGAAGATTCAAAACCAAACTCAAAACTCAGGATGATGTTCACTGACTCTGAATTCACTCAACATACCTCCTTACACCTCTTCAACTTCACTAGTAGATCCAAGGACCTACCCTATCAAAATCAAAACCTACCCTATACCTTGGTCCATTCTTCCTGTTTCCAGTGCCATGAAGACCCCAGATTCAATCTGTGAAAGTTTCCTCAGGCCTCTATAGCCAACTTGACCATAGTCTTTCATGAGCAAAAGATCATTAGGGACCACATGCAACATGGAAGCATCAGTATTAAAAAGCTCTGAACTAGAAGTTCTGGGGAAAATACGATCTGAATTTTGGGGTCAGAGAAGTGAGGAACAGAGGGAATGGGCAGGTTACCAGGATAAACACCTGTATGTACTTGTGTGCCTGGGGTGCATGCTTCTGTGCGTGTGTGTGTGCGTGCATGTGTGTGTGTGTGTGTGTGTGTGTATGTGTGTGTGTGTGTGTGTGTGGCTGTATAGCTCCCCAAGCCTGAGGGAAAATTCACCAAACTTAGCTAGGGCAGGTACTGACAACCCAAAAGTCGGCTGAATCAGGGACCTAGACTGATCAGCTAAGTGGGGGGATCCTGAAATGTTTTGAGATCCAGCCCCCAAGGAAATCACAATTAGAAGGGAGGGAGTCAGGAAGTGAATAATAAGGAGAATACAGGGAAAACAAAAACTGGAAGAAAAAAATACTTTAGGAAGAAGAAAACTCAAAGACCTTGAACATAAAGAGATAAATCAAAAGAAAAAAAAACAGTAAAAAAATGCAAGAAATATGGCTTCCATCTTGTACATGTGTTCAGGCAACTATAAAGAAATAGTGCAAAATAAAAGAAAATGGTCCAATAATTGATGAGGCAGAAGACCCTCATGGAATGTGAGGATGTGGAATGAAAACTTATTGTTCCTAAGCCTAAATTGTTTAAGAGTACTCACTTCAGCAGCACATATACTAAATGGTTTAAAAGAGAAACAAGAATTATGAAAGCAGGATTAATTTCCTACATGGCAAAAATTATAAGCAGCATAGAAAAATTTGAATCTACAATTGAAAACATCACCAAAGA
This sequence comes from Monodelphis domestica, assembly GCF_027887165.1. NCBI lineage: Eukaryota > Metazoa > Chordata > Mammalia > Didelphimorphia > Didelphidae > Monodelphis > Monodelphis domestica. Next base: position 385,701,306 of record NC_077228.1, read on the forward strand.
AACAAAAGGGAGAACAATAGATTGTGAATATGAATGTGAAGACGAGATGAGAGATTTTTCCATGGACAAGAGATTATCTTTTAGAAGGGACTTGCTGAAGGAAGAGCAGGGGAAGAGAAAGAAAAAACTGAGAGTTCTAAGGAAGGAACAGAGGCTTGGAGTTTCAACAGACAGGTCACTTCTGGCTTGGGGAAGGAGAGAAGAGAGGTGGATTCCCAGAAACTCAGAAGAAACCTATTCCCTTGGAGATCAACTGTCTCTCCTGAACCCCTGAATATCTCCAAATAAACTCTTTGTTAACAGCAGTTTAAAGACCCCAGTAGGGTTGTGGATTGGGACTTTTTGAAGGCAGCCATCTACAGATCCTTTCTTTCTCTGTCTCTCTCTCCCTTACTTGTCCCTGGACTCCTATATTCAAAATTAGTCAGCTTAAGAGTAGGGACTGAAGGCATTAGGCAAGAAAGAAGGATCAAGACTGATAAGCCTTGAACCCCTAGACTTTGGAGGGCCAATTTGTCAGAAGGGGGTAACTGTAGGGTTTCCCTATTTACCCACTTTCCTACTTGAGACCCATGACACCTTTTCCCTACCTCAACCCCAATAAATCACCTGTTGCTCAAGATTTAGGTCAGGGCCAGTCATTAGTCAACATTGTTGAAGGGACCGAAGATTTTGGTGAGGGTCACACCTCTCCCCAAAGTGGGACTGACTTCTAGGTCTTAGGGATTCGAGATTGCCTGACCCAAGGAATTGACATCTCTCCTTGACAGTTGGGTAGTCCAAAGATCCTGAAAAGGGAACTGTTGCTTGTTCAACTAACTTTGCAAAAGGGGAGTTTGTGCTGGAATAACAGCTAAAATGTTAAAAATGGATTCTGCAGCCTAGTGCTAGTTTTCTTAATTTTAAAATCATAGCAGTAGACAGTAAGCAACAAGGAAAGTTCTGACTTTAAGAGTTGGTTGAGCCTGTCTCTTTGGGCTGAAGAAAATAGAGGCACTCTATCCAGACTGGGAAGGATAAGCTCCATTCCCTACCCATGCCAGGAAGGAAGTGCTACCCACAAGACCAACTGCCACTCCCAGGTGCCCCTTCCCCCACCAACTGTCAGTCTTGTCACTTTCTTCTCTCTCTAATATTCCCACTGTTGCTTGTTCCAACACAGTGGCAGAAAGTCCAGAACTTGTTCTAGTTTCCTTTCCACAATTGTCCCCTCTTTTTGTTGTGACCTTCCCAAAGTCACTTATTTTTATTATAGTCACTAATTTACTAAATCTACCCTAAGGAATTCTATGCAGGAAAGTCTGGGTAAGGGTAGTTTTAGGGTTTTACAATAAATTCATTACAATAAATGTTTGAACAAAACCATTACAAGAAATTTGAATTTTAGTGCTAATACTACTTACTCTTGCTAAGTTAACTAAAACAGTTTTCCATTATATATATATTATTATTTGTAGACTCTTTTCTATATATATTTCTATTAAACACAATTTCAGCATCAGCTTTACAATAAGCAATTAAAAGTTTACTATCTGCAAATGCAGCTTAAGTCTATTCCTATGTATAACTAATTGTCTATGCTTTGTTTAACTTAATTTACTCTTAATCTATTCCCTACTTATTATCTAAATCTCTAGTCTAATCTATAACCTAATCTTATGTACAACATATATACATGCTATGCTATATATTTACAGACTCTGTCACTATGTTACTAACCTAACTATAATATATACATTATTTATAAAGATTATTTACATATAATACAATAATATACATTGTTCCACATCCTGACGCCAGGAAGGAAGTGCTAGTCACAAGACCAACTGCCACTCCCAGGTGCCCCTTCCCCCACCAACTGTCAGTCTTGTCACTTTCTTCTCTCTCTAATATCCCCACTGTTACTTGTTCCAACACAGTAGCAGAAAGTCCAGAACTTGTTCTAGTTTCCTTTCCACAGTGGTGAGTAACCATGAAGCCTCCTCCAAGATGGAAGTTAGTCTCTTTGGAAACTAGGAAATGAGTAATCCTTTCACTCACCCAATGAAGTAGTCCAGGAGTCTAAGTTGAAGCTGAGCTCCGAACATTGTGCATGGAGACTACTACTACATTATGCAGCAATGCAATGATCCAGGACAATCCAGAGGAACTTGTGAAAACGAACACTGTCCACATCCAGAGAAAGAGCTTTGGGAGCAGAAACACAGACGAAAAACATATGACTGATCATGTAGTTTGATATGAATATGATTAGGGTTTTGATGCTAAAAGATCACTCTGCTGCAAATATGAATACCATGGAAATAGGTTTTGAACAATGATACATGTATAATTCAGTGGATTTGCTTGTCAGCTCTGAGAGAGGGGAAGGAAGAGGTGCGGAAAATCATGAATCATGGAATCTTGGAAAAATATTTTATATTAAAAAAAAAGAAGACCAGTAAGAAACTTCTTTCTGAAAGTAAACAAGGATGAAGGCAAAATCTAGTAGAGGTAACAATGAGGGTGCAGACAGGGCCCATTATGGATGAAACTCTACCTAAAGCTGAATGCTTTTTTTGAGGGACTATCTTACAACATGGGAAGGTACATAAAAGGGAGGTAGGGGAGCAGGGCTATAGAGAGGACTGAATGATGTGCTGGGGTCTGTTCAACAGCCAGTGAAGTGTCTGGTTAATCAATCCCAAGGATGAAACAATGACCAACAATGTAACACACAGGAGGGAGTTTATTAAACAAACTGCAGTTTGGGCTCAGCACTCTAAAAATGGCTGAAGCCCCAAAGTCGAGGCTTGAAGGTTTTTTATACTCTGGAGTGACCAGAAACTTCTTGTGGTGGGGGAGTGCACAGTAATACCTGGGGTAGGGGGAGTGAACAGGAATTTGACAGGAACTCCTGGGGCTGGGGTGTTATCAGTTCCTGGCATATGTCAAGAGGGAGAGTGACAGGAAATTCTGGGGTTGGGGTTGTTATTGACTCCTGGCATTGTCAGGAGGGGGAGTGGCAGGTCTATGGGGGAGGGGGACAGGGAGGGGAGAAAGTAGTTTCAGGAGCTGGTTCTTCACCAGCAATGAGGTAAAGGTATATTCTGTGGTCTCAGAAAAAGTTAAGCCTATGGGGTAGTGGGGAGATATTGAAAATAGGAGGGAAAAGAAGGAAGTCTTACTTTGGAAGGGGGATGGCTGTTCTGCTGATAAATGCTCCCATGGGTAAAGAAATATAAAGACCTTCCATTGGATAAGGCCTGGAGGAGTTCATGCCTGAAAAATCTACTTGTCTTGGCAGGGAAGAAGGTAGAATCCTTGGGGGCCATTGTCACTTAGAGGAGTGGGAAAGCATGGATCTGGGGAAGGGTTTTTCAGATAAATATAGGGAAAAAAGGTCTATAAGAAAGGGTAGTGGGGGCAGCTGGGTAGCTCAGTGGATTGAGAGCCAGGACTAGAGATGGGAGGTCCTAGGTTCAAATGTGACCTCAGATACTTCCCAGCTGTGTGACCCTGGGCAAGTCACTTGACCCCCATTGCCTAGTCCTTACCACTCTTCTGCCTTGGAGCCAATACAGAGTATTGACTTCAAGATGGAAGGTAAGGATTTTTATTTTTTAAAAAATTAATTAATTAATTAAAAATTGATCTCAGTAGAGATCAATAAAAGGGAATAGAGTAGGGAAGGGGCCCTACTGTGGGGCAGCATCTTCTCTGACACCTGCAATAATTGACATTTTCCTGGGAATGAGGAACCCTGGGAAACAGGAATCCACGTGGTAAACCCTATAAGGCAATGGCAGATAGCATTTAGAGGAGATGACCTAGAATAGATACCTTGGAAACTTTGATTAAATGAAGAATACCAAGAAAAGAGAGAGACCAGATAATTTTAGGAATTATGAATCAGAACGAGAGGTTAGAATAAATAGAAAGAAAAAATGGATAATAAAGAGAATGAGAAATAGAAAGAAAAAATGGATAATAAAGAGAATGAGAAATAGAAAGAAAAGATGGATAATAAAGAGAAATTATTTTTGGAAAGATGCATAAATTTAAAAAAACCCTCATGAATAGAATTAGCTGAAGGGGATGAGAGGAAGGGAGATCTTCTTGTCTAAGGAAAAAAGATAGAGAAGAAATATATATAAGAGCAGTACAGGAAAAGCAACCTAATAATTAAAATTAGGTGGCCAAATATAATAGTTAAAAATTTGGTTTGACAAAAATAATAATGTTTAAAAAGAAGAATTGTAGTCACCATATATAAAATTAACTTCTTAAGTCAAAATGTTGTTAGTAGCTTTTAATGATTTAATTTAATATAAATATAGTAAAAGGAGGGAAATGTATGATGGAAGTAGAAAATATTTCCTAGCCTACCACCCTAGAGCTCCTATCTGAAGAAATTCAGCTCGCTCCCTAACAAAGTTCATATCTCCACGTGGAAGTCTGGCAGCCTCTTCAATAAGGGTCTTCCATAAGCCTTTTCCTTCAGCTCCTGTCACATGCCCATCAATGCTGAATAGTTCCTCCTAAAATACCTCTCAGAATATATTGCAGGAGAAGCCTCCTCTTTAGCCGAATTCCTCCTAAAATGCCTCCTCTGGAGTCCTTGGACTGGCTTTTTAGAAGCAGTTTCTCATGTCACTTTCTGTCTCCCACTTCACAGGAACCAATCACAGCCTCCCAATTTGCCTGTCACTGTTCAGGGGGCGGTGCTAGTGGTCTTTGGGGCTGTGAACTTAAGTGTGAAAGAAAGGGTACTTCAAATTCTTGATAGATTAACTTAAAATAAACAAAGAGAGTTAAATTTTCTTTCACAGCAATAGACTAAAGTGAAAAAGGAGTGGATTGAGACTCAGGCCCAGAAACAGGAGGTTCTGAGTTCAAATGTGACCTCAGACACTTCCTAGCTGTGTGACACGGGGCAAGTCACTTAATCCCCATTGCTTAGCCCTTACCACTCTTCTGCCTTAGAAGCTATCTAGTATTGATTCTAAGGTGGAAGATAAGGGCTTTAAAAATAAAAATAAATTTAAAAAAAGGGAAAAAGGAATTAAGAAGAGGGAATCAGGGGTGCAAGGGAAATATTGATTCTAAGATGGAAGGTAAGGGTTTTAAAAATAAAAAAATAAAAAATAATAAAGGGAAAAAGTAATAAGAAGAGGAAATCAGGGGTGAAGGCAAAAGACTTAGTGGAAACAGGACCACTTAAAAAAAAGATTAAAATAATGTAATCGAAGGAACAGAATTTTGTTTTTACAGCAAAGGAGGAGAAAATCAATTTGGAATTTTAAAAATTTAGAGATAAACCTAATGCATAACTTTAAATGTGAATGGATTTAAACAATCCAATAAAATGACAGGTTGGATGAGAAAACAAATCCTAGGATCTGTTGTTTACAAAAAAATACATTTAAAAAATAAAGACATATACAAAGTAAAACAGAAGGGATGGAAAAAATTACTACATATCAAGTGAGCCCCCAAAGTAGGAATTGCCATCATTCTATTAGAAAAAACAAAAATAAACATTCAAAAATAAAAAAGAATAAAAATGAGGAAATCATATTTTACTGAAACCATAGAAAAACCTATCAATATCACATACAAACTTAAATACTTCAAATGCCTTGACATCCAGGTTTGTGAAGGAAACATCCAACTTCAAGAAGACCCAAATCATAGCAGAATAGTGATAGGAAACTTCAATATCCTTTTATCAGTTTGATGGTGACTAACAGAAAGATAAACAAAATGCAAAATATATCATGAAGTGATTACCGGTAACCTTTGAGAGAGTAGTTTCAGATCAGTTTGGGGGTAGAATTTTGATAGCAAGAGTTTCAGAAGTGTACAGGCTAAAAGGAGGTGGCATGTTGTGTTGACTCATTTTTTTTTCTAGGAGTTTGACAGAATGAGAGGTAAGAGATCTCATTCTCCACAGGATGGTAAAGTTTGGGGATAATACCTAGCATACATTTTTGCATGTAGTAAGCCTTAAGTACATACTTTTTCATTCATTCATTTTTTAAAAAACCGCTACCTTCTATCTTATAATCAGTACTAACTATTGTTTCCAAGGCAGAAGAGCAATATGGGCAAGAGATGAGGGTTAAGTGACTTGCCCAGGGTCACACAATGAGGAAGTGTCTGAGGCTAGATTCGAACCAAGGACTTCTAGTCTCTAGCTCTGGCTCTTATCCACTTAACTGACCCTCACTCATTAAAATTGATACTCTGAATTTGTCTTGACAAGATACTACATTAAATTTGGGGAGGTTTTTGTCAACGCTCTTTCATTTTCTGATTAAATCCTGTTTAGATTTGCAAGATTCTAGGAAAATATAATTTCCCAAATTATATTTTTTATCCTAAATTTAATGAACAGCAAATGATATAAGCACTTCCATGAGTGAAGTCAAACAGAAAAGAGAGGATTTGTATTTTAAACTGTGAGGCTCTACCACATATAGCATTCTTTTTCTTTTAAGTACATAATAAATTCAATGTGTAACTTTGACAGGTGTCCTGCTTTTCTCTGCTTCTTTCTGACTTTGAATCTGTTCTCTTCTTTGCATTTAAATACACTTTAATTAGAAGAATTAGGAGATTAAGAATTAGAAGAAAAAGAATTCTCTTTTTGTTTGTTTGTTTTGTTTTGTTTTTTGTCTTTTCTTGTTTTTTTTTATGACCTTCTCATGACACCTCTACCCACTCCCCCTCCTCAAACCAACCCCTCCCCCCCAATAGTGGTAGTCTCTCAGTGATCGAGAATGACGATTGTCTTTGTGCATTATCATCTACTGATGTACCCTCATGTGGCTTTGGAGTCCAAAGGCTGAGGCGCAAATTTTGTGGCACATGGGGCATGGGGCGCCAGTTGTTACGGGAGGTGCGGTCGTGGCCTGGTGTCGGTGTTCACGCGCAGCGGCAAGACGTCGACGTCGCTCATCTTCAAAGGTGGTGGCGGCATGGTGAATGTGGGCTCGCCAGCTGCTTCTGTCAGAGGCAGCGAGTTCTAGTTGCCTTGGTGTAATGCCAGCCCACTTCAAGTTGGACTTTAGCTGATCCTTGAATCTTTTCTTTGGTCGGCCTTGTTTCCTGAGTCCAGCTGACAGTTCACCATAGAATACCTGTCTTGGTATTCGCTGTGGGTCCATGCGGATGACGTGTCCAGACCATCGTAGCTGGCTTTTGAGGACCAGGACTTCGATGCTGGTGGAGTTGGCTCTGTTGAGGACTTCCTGGTTGGTGATTCGGTCCTGCCATCAGATCCTCATGATTGACCGGAGGGAGCGTTGGTGGAATTGCTCCAGCTGTTTCATGTGCTTCCGGTACAGTGTCCATGTCTCACAACCACACAGGAGCGAGCCGAGGACCGCTGCGTTGTACACTTTGAGCTTCGTCGCAGTGCTTACACCGCTGTGTTGGAGGACTTTGCAGCACAGCCGCCCGAGGGCCTGGCTGGCCTTTTGGATCCTGGCATTTCTCTCATGGTCTAGGGACCCGTCGTTGGCGATGGTGCTGCCCAGGTACTTGAAAGTGTTGATGTTAGAAAGCTGCGTGCCATCGATTGTAATGCACGGCTGGTTAGTTGGCCTCCCTGGTGCAGGTTGGAGCAGCACCTCTGTTTTGCTGAGGCTGATAGTCAGGCCAAACAGTTTTGTTGCGGTGGAGAACCTGTCCACAATGGTTTGGAGATGATTTTCTTGGTGGGCCATGAGAGCACAGTCTGTGAAGAGAGCTTCCAGGATGAGTCTCTCTGTTGTCTTTGTTTTTGCAGCGGCAAAGGTCGAAAAGTGAGCCATCCAGTCGGTATTTGATGTAGACGCCCAGGTCTAGATCCATCACAGCATGTCATAATACTTGGGTGAAAAATAGGTTGAATAGTACCAGAGCGAGGACACAGCCTTGTTTCACACCATTGGAGATGTTGAAGCGATTGGAAGTCTCTCCACCAGAGAGGACTTCCCCTGTCATGTCGACATGAAAGAGCTGGATCAGTTTGACGAATTTTGCTGGGCAACCGAGCTTGCTGAGGATCACCCACAATGCGTCCCTGTTCACTGTGTCGAACGCCTTTGTCAGGTCTATGAAGACAATGTAGAGACTCAGGTTCTGCTTAAGGCATGTTTCCTGCATTTGCCTCACCATGAAGACCATGTCGATGGTGCTGCGATCTGGTCGGAAGCCACATTGTGATTCAGGCAGGTTCTGCTCTGAAACAGATGACAGGAGTCTGTTGAGTATAACATGGGCGAGGATCTTGCCAGCAGTGGAGAATAGTGAGATGCCTCTGTAGTTGTCACAGGCTGCTCGTGAGCCTTTGTTCTTGTATAGGGCTACGATGGAGGCATCTCTGAGTTCTGGGGGCATGTCTTCCTCTTCCCATATGCTGGTCAGCACTATGTGGAATGCCTGGAGAGCCTTTCCATTTAAGGCCTTGTACACCTCGGTTGGGATCCCGTCTTTACCGGGTGCCTTGCCTGTACTCATTTGTTTAATGGCTTTTTGGACTTCCTCTATTGAAGGAGGGACGCCAAGTTGTTCAATGGTGTGGTTTTGGGGGATCTGGTCAAGGGCGCTTTGGTCGACTGAAGAGGGTCGGTTGAGAAGCTGACTGAAGTGTTCTTTCCACCTCTTGCTGATGCCTTTTTTATCTTTTATGAGTGTGTTACCGTTAGAGGATAGCAAGGGAGTGGTGGTGGGTTTTAATGGCCCATAGACAGTCTTGAGGGCACTGAAAAATTGTTTGTAGTTTTTCGTATCAGCAAACTGCTGGATTTCTTCTGCCTTTTTTCCCCCACCATTGGTCTTGCATCTTCCTGATCTCACGCTGCGCCGTGGCTTGGAGAGACTTGAATCTGTCCTTTTTAGGAGCAGAGTTTGGGTTATTTTGCCACTCCATAAAGGCTTTGTTCTTTTTGCTCAATAGGTCTTCAATAGCAGTGTTGTTCTCGTCGAACCAGTCCTGGTGGTTGCGTTGTTTTGGGCCTAGGACTGCCTTTGATGTTTCCTTCACTGCATCTCTGAACTGGTTCCAATTCTTGGTTGAGCTTCCAGTGAGTGGTCCCTTGGCAGACAGCTTGTCGTCCAGGCAGGACTGGAATGTTTGCAAATAAGATGGATCTCTAAGACGACTCACATTGTAAAATGCGTGAACTGTCTGGGCGCGTTTTGGATGGCGAGGCGCAACGCGCATTTGAATAGTTGCTCTAACCAATCGGTGGTCTGTCCAGCATTCAGCTCCTCTCATGGCTCTGGTGATCTTTACATCCTGGATGTCTCGCCGGCGTACAATGATGTAGTCAATGAGATGCCACTGTTTTGATCTTGGGTGCATCCATGTTGTTTTATATTTGTTCGCCATTCTGAACACAGTGTTCGTGATGGTGAGTTCGAACTCTGAACATTTGCTGAGTAGCAGTAGGCCGTTGTTGTTCATTTTGCCCACGCCGTGTTTGCTGAGCACTCCTTTCCATCTTTCATGGTCCTGGCCAACGCAGGCGTTGAAGTCTCCCAGTAGTACCAGCTTGTCATTTGTGGGCACTGAGTGCAGGACGGAACTCAGGTCAGAGTAGAACTGCTTGATGGTCTCCTCTGTGCTGGTCAGTGTTGGGGCATATGCGCTGATGATTGTGGCATACCGGTCTTTGCTGAGAGGCAAACGGATCTTCATGAGCCTCTCGCTGATGCCCACAGGCGAGTCTGGCAGCTGTTTGAGCAAACTGGTCTTGAAGGCCAGGCTAACACCGTGGATTCTGTCTTCACTTGTGGCTCTACCTTTCCAGAAGATGGTGTATCCAGTGCTGGGTTCGCTGAGTGATCCCTCTTCTGGTAAGCGTGTTTCGCTTAGGGCTGCGATGTCAATGTTATATCGCGCCAGTTCTTTACCGATTAGAGCTGTTTTTCTCTCAGGTCTTGGGGGATTCTCTCTATTAAGTAATGTTCTGATGTTCCATGCTTCTAGTAGGAGTTTCTTTGTAGTTTTTCTTTGATTTCGACCGCTTAAAGGGATGACCCGCCAGCCGCGGTGTGCTGACCGGGTGTTTGTAGGGCAGGCAATGTTTGGGACACCTTTTCTAGTCCCCTCCCTTGATTAGGGTGAGCAGTGCTGTCCTAGAGAGGGCTGCTCAGTCGCCCAGGATGCTGCCGAACATCCCTGCTGCCCTATAGGGCTGAGCGACCACTGGTCCGTGGGCCGCCTACGTGCAGGATCGTGACTACAACTGCCAGTGGTCACCTCCACCTGTGGTGTCGTCACTCCCCCATCGCCGCAGGTCTTGAAGAGGGTGGACGGGGTTAGGATATATGAGTGTGCACAAAGATACTTGTGAGTGAAGGAGATTTAAGGGGAAAAGCCGATGCACAGTGACAGTCCCACTCTCTCGGCGTTGGAAGCCTGGGTCCAGTGGCACGAAAAATTGTTATGTCTGGAGACTTCCTCAGCTGCACTGGATGGCCATGTTGTCTTTTGTGCTCCAACACGCCCTAAGCACTCCACAGTGCTTTGCTGCGTTGCCATCTCAGCCGTTGAACCTTCTTATTGGTTTCTTCCACCTGTTCAGTCAAAGCAGTCTTCACATGCTGGGTGAGCAAAGCCCTGGTTCACCAGGGGTCAATGTCGACCCGATGGCTACCCTCACAAGGTTTAGCCGGCCTGTCGAAGCCGTTGCCTGGGGTGTGGTTGCTGCCGCATGCTAGCAACTTCTGGGAGCCACAAGTGAGGTCTGGGTGTCAGGTGGGGTCAGAGGCTGGAGAGCTGCCCTAGGAGGGCACGACAAGCCCTCCGTACCAGAGATACTACCCCTCCCTGAGCACCCCATACACCCATATTGACCATGTTTAAAGACATATCACATTCTGCACCTTGAGTACGCCATCACCTTTCTTTGAGGAAGTGGCTAGCATGCTTTATCTTTGGTCTTCTGGAATAGTGAGTGGTAGTCTTTGTCGGTTCAGTTCTTTGTATAATCAGTTCTTAAATCTCCAAAGTTGTTTGTCTTTATATTATTGTTGCTATTATATAATTCATCTTCCTAGTTCAGCTCACTTTGCATCAGTCAGCTCATATAACTCCTTATTAGCTTTTTACTAGCAAGGGGGCTGAAGGGACACAAAAGAGGGGAATCACAAATTCTTCATTTATCTAAAATATTTATTTTGTCATTCTTACATAACTTAATATTTCATTACATTTATATATTGTAATTTCTTCAGCTTTTCCTCAACTGGTGGGCACCCCATTATTTTCTAGTTCTTTGTTATGACAAAAAGATTATGGACTAGACCTGGAATTTCATTGGCACCAGGACCTCCTGGGTGAGGAATTTTCCTTTAACAATGCTCCTTCTTGTCAGTTGGGACACTAAGAGGTTAACATTGTCTGAAATTATTTCCTTAGAGATTTACTTAGGGCACTAGGCATTTAAATGATTTGCCCAGGTCTATGCAGCCAGCATGTGCCAGATGTGAGACTTGAATCCAAGTCTTTGGGATTTTGAGGTTAGCTTTCTATTTTCTGACTCATGGTGACTTTCTAAGGCATGCCAGGAGGAGCCATCTGGTAGAGATAGACTGTAGTGTGCTAGTCTGCCAATAGTTCTCTCTATTTTTTAATATGTAATTTTAAAATTAAAATTCCCAGGTAACTTCCTTCCTTATTTGACAAAAAGAAATATGTGTATGTAAAACTACATGTTGCTTATTTCTGTTTATCAGTTGTTGTTTTTTTCCTGGAGATGACCCCACACAAGTAAATCTTCAAACAATATTTCTGATGCTACATGTATAATGTTCTCTTGGTTCTGTTCATTTTGCTCTTCATAATTTCATGTAGGTCTTTTCATGCTTTTTAAAAATTAGCCTGCTCATCATTTCTTATGATGCAGAAGTCTTCCATAACAATCAAATGCCACAACTTGTTTAGAGATTCCCAATAGACAGACTTCCTCTCAATTTCCATTTTTTTGTCACCACAAAGAGAGCTGCTAGAAATATTTTAGAACATATGGGCTCTTTTGATTTTTCACTGATCACCTTGGGAAACAAATCTAAAATGGTTTTGCTGGGTCAAAAGGTATGCACAGTTTTATAACTCTTTGAATATAATTCCAAAGTGCTCTCCAAAATAGTTGGATGAGCTCACAGTTCCATCAACAGTGTATTAATATCTCCATTTTTCCATATCCCCTCCAATATTTGTCATTTTGCACCTTTATCATTTTAGCCAATATGAATAGAAGTAAAATATTTCAGAGTCGTTTTGATGTGCATTTCTCTGATCAATAATGATTTAGAACTTTTTTTACATTCTATATAGCTTTGATTTATTCATCAAAAAACTGTTTATATCTCTTAATGACTTATTAATATCTCCTTTTGTACCTACAGAGGAAGAGTAATAGTTCCTGCCCTAACAGTGATCAGACCCTCTCTCTGGATCCTCCTTATCCTCTTTGTGCCCATCTTTGAATACCCTGCCATCATGTGCACTTCAAAGACCATGTAATCCAACTTTTTAATTTTACAGATGAAGAAACTGAGACCAAGGAAGGTTAGGTAACCAGCCAAAGGCCAAACATATGGTAAACATCAGAGGTAGAAATGCAGTCTAGACCCTCTGGCAGTGGTCTTTCTCCTATACCACAGTCTTCTAATAAGCCATTTTACAGATGATGAAACGATGTCCTAAGAGTTTAATTGAGTTGCCCAAAGAACATTTCAAAATTTTAAATCCAGGTCTTATGACTCCAAAGTCAGTATTCTTATCATTAATAGCCATGCATTAAATATTTGTCTAATGAATGATGATAACCCCAAAAGGTTAATGTTTAAGGAGATGATAAAGGGAAGATGTTAAAATGATCAGAAGTTTTGAATACAGAACAAGAGCAGCATTAATATCAATTCTATTTTCTTTTGCAATCTGGAAACAGGAATGTTTGCCACAAAGGGTCCTATGGTCCAAGCTGAACCTTCAGGTTATTAGCTAGGTGCTTTTCATTCTGTTTTTCTGAATAGGGCTTGCCCTTGTCTTTTTCCTTCCATTCTTTGGATTTTTTCCCCCCTTGCCAGCTTAGTGTTATCCTTTCCTGTTAAGTACTGTTGAATATCTTACTCTCATGTGAGCCATAGTGGAAAGCTGTGCAATAAAACAAGAGTCCAAGAATGCAAGCTATTTTCTTCCCATTACTTTGAACTATTTTTAACTAGAGAAAATGAAGGCCAATTTTATATGCACTAATCAAGCTTTTTGCTAAGAGTTGACGAAAATCCCATCTCAAACAGAGAGTTGCATTCTCAGCAAGTTTCGGCAAGGCTGTTTTTAAATATATTTGGCTGTGATGAAGGCAGATTCATTTCCCTGTGGTCCTTATCTGTCTGAAAATAGCAAGTATTAAATATGCTAGTCTTTGCGCCTAGAATATAAAATCTTGCTGCCTTTCTGTGAGATCTCATCACCACTAGCTTTTGCCAAATCAGTCAACTGAGACTGAATTTTTAGGTCACCTTGACTGCAGTTTCTTATTAATATGTCAAACATCATTCTGAGGGTCTGGTAGCATACCATAATTTCTCTAGGGATATAGATGGAAAAGTCTATAACATAACAATTTGATTAACATCTCTGGCATTACCAAACTGGAATTCTTTTAATTTTCATCCAGGAGGGACCTTCTTTAGAAGACAAGTATATTGCAACAAATGCAACTGAATCATAGTACTCCTGGCCATCTGAGATAGAAATGAGCCTAAAGATGATCATAAATAGGTTAAAAAAACTTTTCCCTTTAATTTGCTCTTCCTCTTGATTTCATTTATTTTCTCTTTGGTGCCATTATTCACCCAGCCTTCTCAAGTTTGAAGCTGACTCTTTTCTCACTTTTCTCACTTCTCATGTCCATCAGTAACACTAAGGGCTATTATTTTCACTTGGGCAGAACATCTCTTATCTATGTTCTGCAAAGTGTATGCCTAGCTTTATGGCCCTTTTGGTGTGGTTCCATATTGTTCTCCAGAGTGATTATATCAGTTCACAGTTCCACCATCTGTGTATCAGTGTCCCCATTTTCCCATATTACCTCCAACATTTATCATTTTCCTTTTTGGTCATATTAGTTAATCTAAAAGGTATGAGATGGTATTTCAGAGCTGTTTTAATTTGCTTTTCTCTAATCAATAGTGAGTTAGAGCATCTTTTGATATGACTAGATAGTTTTAATTTTTTCCAATGAGAACTACCTGTTGTGGTGGTTTGACCATTTAATAATTGGGAAATGCTTTGATTCCTATAAATTTGATTCAGCTCTCTATATGTTTGAGAGATTAGGCCTTCATCAGAGATACTTGCTATAAAATTTCCCCTCCAATTTGTTGTTTCCTTTCTAATCTTGGTTGTATTGGTTCTGTTTGTAAAGAAACTTTTTGATTTAATGTAATCAAAATTATCCATTTCATTTTTTTATGTCATCTAGATTTTGTTTGGTCACAAATTGTTCCCTGATCTATGAGACTGACAGGTGAGCTTTTCTATGTTCCCCTTATTTCTTTAGGGTATCATCCTTTATTTCAAGATCAAGTATCCATTTTGACTTTGTCTTAGTGTTTGTTGTGAGATATTGGTCTATGCCTAACTCTGATATACCACTTTCCAATTTTCTCAAAAGTTTTGTTAAATAGTGAGGTCTTCCCCCAAAAGCTTAAGGTTTATTGAACAGTAGGTTACTATGGTTATTATACTACTGGGTATTGATTACCTAACCTATTCCATTGATCCATTATTCTATTTTTTGGCCAGTATAGATGTTTTGATGATTACAGATCTGTAGTATTGTTTGAGATGTGATATTGCTAGGTCTCCTTTCTTCATATTTTTTTTTCAAGAATTCCCTTGTCATTCTTGGCTTTTTATTCTTCCAGATGAATTTTGTTATTATTTTTTCTAGCCCTAGGAAATAATTTTTGAGTAGTTTCCACATTGTCCATGGCCAAAATGTATACCTTATTCTGTAACTTAAGGTTATCATCACTGTCAGAAGGTGGATAACATATTTCATTATTAGTCTTTATTTATTTTATTTTTAATTTTATTCATTTATTTATTTTCCCATCAGCTTTTGTCAAATGAGTTCTTTCCTCCAAAGCTTCAAATTACTTTTCAAAATGATTTTACCAGCTCCTACAGTGCACAAACATACCTGTTTTTCTTTAGCTCCTCCAATATTTGTAATTTTTAAAAATCTTCTTTGCCAATCTGATGGATGTGAGATGAAACTTGAGTGATTTTCATTTGAATTTCTTTAATTATTCATGGTTTGGATATTTTTTATGTGGCTGTTGATAATTTAGAATTTTTTGGAAAACTTTATGTTCTTGACCACTTATCAATCATTGAATGACTTATCCAAATTTGAATCAATTACTTATGTGTCTGAGAAATATCTTTATCAGAAAAACTTGCTAACAAGATTTCCTCCCCATAGGGGAGGAAATTGACTATTTCCCTTCTAATTTTAGCTTGGTTTTGGTTGTATAAAACTTTTACATTTTATGTGATCAAAAGTATCCATTTTATCTCTGATGATCCTCTCTATATAGTCATAGACTCTTGCCTTACAAATAGAATTGAAAGGCATTCTTTATTCCTCTAAATTGTTTATGATGTGACCTCATATATATATTAGGAGCTAATATTGTTTATGGTGATAGATATTAGTCTAAACTTACATGCAAGTCTACCTTTCTAGCTGTGAGAGGTTATAAACAGTATATACATTATACAGATTACACAGAAAGCAACGAATCCTATGGAGATGAAAGAAGTTCAGTGCTGAGTGGCAGTCCCTAGGCTGTCCAGAAGATAGATTTTTCCAAGTCTCATGAGTTAGGAGTGAACCTGATGAAGAATAGTACTCTGTTAGTTCATGTTCAATGCTGAAACAAAACAAAGCAGTTGTAGATCATTAACAGTAAACAAAAGGGGGTTCATTTAGCTAAAACACAGAAAAGATATTCAATGAGGATACTCCAGTACTTGGCTCAAGTTGCCTGCCCTTCTTTGTGTCTACATGGAAATTCATTTATTAACAGGGCAGTCTGTAGTGACTTGTGGGGTCTGAGTATATTTTAGGAGCACTGATTTCAAGTTGGGGGGAATTGTTATATACTTATTTTTAAAATAATATTTTATTTCCCCCTATTACATGTAAAAACAATTTTTAACATTAATTTTTTGAAGTTTTAAGTTCTAAATTCTCTTCCTTCTTTTCATCCTCCTTCTCTTCCTCTCTCCCTTCCCTACTCCCTTCCTGAGACAGTAAGCAGTCTAATATAGATTTTACATGTGTACCATATAAAGCATTTTTCTATATTGGTCATTTTGTGGAAGAGATCTCAAGTGAAAAAAAAAAGAAAGGAAGATGAAATTTAGCATGTTTTAGTCTGCATTTAGGCTCCAATTCTTTCTTGGAGGGCACATGATATTTTTCATCATGAGTCTTTGAGATTATCTTATATCACTAGATTGCTGAGAATAACTAGACCATTTCCAGTTGTTCATCAAGAAATATTGCTATCACGTGTACAATGTTCTTCTGGTTCTGCTTACTTCACTTTGCATCAGTTCATGTAAGTCTTTCCAAATTTTTTATTGAAACCATATTGTTTGTCATTTCTTATAGCACAATAATAGTCCATAAATATCATATTCCACAACTTGTTCAGCCATTTCCCAATTGATAGACAACCCTTAAATTCCCAGATCTTTGCTATCACAAAAAAGAGCTGCAATAAATATTTTTGTATACATAAATTCTTTTCTCTATTTTTTACCTCTTTGGGATACAGACCTAGTAATGGTATTGATGAATGGGTATGCACAGTTTTAGAGCATAGTTCCAAATTACTCTCCAGAATTGTTGGATCAGATCACAACTCTACTAACAGTGTTTTAGTATCTCATTTTTCCCTGAGTCGCACTCCAATATTTATCATTTTCCTTTTCTGTCATATTAGCCATTCTGATAGGTGTGAAATGGTACATCAGAGCTGTTTTAATTTGTGTTTCACTAATGAAGAGTGATTTAGAGCATTTTTAAATGACTTTAGATGACTTTGATTTCTTTATCTGAAAATAGCTTTTTACATCCTTTGACCACTTATCATTTGGAGAGTGACTTATCTTTTATAAAAATTTGACTTAGTTCTCCATATATTTGAGAAATTTGTCCTTTATTAAATATATTTGCTGCAAAATTTTTTTCCCCAGCTTTTTTCTTTTCTTCTACTCTTGGTTGCATTTTTTTGTTTGTACAAAAACTTTTAAATTTAATATTTTATATTCTTATGCAACCAGGAAATTATATCAACATGATCATAAACTACTAGGAAGCTACATTTAAGAAGTTCATCTTAAACCTTGACACCCTGAGGCCAATCAAGTTCAAGGGATAGTTTTGTCATATTTTAGGGGAGAAAATAATCCATGTTGGGGGGAAAGAATTAGAGAGTGGTGGTGGGGGAATCCTGGTAGACAGTGATCATATGACATGGAAATTGAAGTATACTACTCATCAGTAGGACCTACAATATGGGAAATGGTTATCAGAGGGCAGAATCAAGAACTAAACAATGGGAGAAAATGGGGGAGAAAAAGATTGAATTTCCCAAAGATTTCAGGAGAAAGAAAACTCAAAGACCTTGAGCACAAGCAGATAAACTAGTAGGGAAGACATTAACAGCAGAAGGAAATATGGCTGCCAGATCTAGGAAATAAGTTTAGGCACCTATGAATAGATATTGCAAAAAAAAAGAGAAAAAAAATCTGAGGAAAGTATGGAACCAAATATGCTGTTCCTGAGTGGTTTAAAACAGAAATAAGAATTGTGAGAGCAGAATTTATGGCCTGCATAACAGAAATAATTGGCAGAATATCTAATTTTTCTTTCCTCCAGCTCCAGCCAACATGGTCTATTCTCTGTTCACTCTACTTTGAATAAACCCTAAATTCTTCCACTCTATCTCTGCTCCCACTGTTGCTTGATATTTCTTCTCTTCTCTTATTCATTTGTATTTCTACCTGGCCTTTAAAGTCCAAAGCAAATCCTACCTTCCATATGAAGCTTTCTCTAATTTCTGAGGTTAGTAATGACCTTTTCTCAGACTCTCAGAGATAGCACTCTTTCCCAGAACTCTTTAATGCACTTATTTAACATTCTGTACTATATATAATTCTATGTGTCTTATCCTAATAAAAGATTCCATGTCTCTGTGGACAGGGACCATATTTTATCTATAATTTGTATCTTTTAAACAGCATGGATCCTACAATGTTCTCTGCACAATAAACACTTGATGTTTGTTAAATAAAAGGGATGAATAAATAATAATTCTCATTAACTTGTTATATGACTTTGGGTAAGCTGATTAACATCTCTGGGAACCTTTGTTTTCTCATATATAAAATTAAGATGTTTGAGTTGATGAAATTTTAGGTCCATCCTAAATTAAGAATTCTATGATTTTATCTAATTTTATTTTTCTGTGGCTTACTTTTCATTATTTTATTCCAGTCTTTCTTTAGAGATTGAGTTGGACTTTCATAGTGTTGGAATCATTCTGTCTATACTTTCCCATGCCTCTCTCATTTCTTTATGGAGCATGACTGATTTAGAATCTCAAGAATTACTTTTTTTTCTTTTTATTATCTGAAATATTATGGACACAGTTCTTCCCTCTGAGATAAGTTGTTATAGGATGTTAAGCATATGTACTTGTAGATGTGGCAAAAAGAAAAAAAAAACAGTGTCTGGTATATAAGACAAATTGAACAAAAGCTTATTTATTGTCTGACATCTTCCCACCAAACATTCTTCACCTGGGGCCCATGAACTTTAAAAAAATATTTTGGTGGCTGAGTTTCAGCATAATTATTTTCTTTTGCAGTCCTAAATATTTTATTTTTATATACTTAAACACATTACTCTGAAAAAGGACTCATGGTCTTCATCAGATGACCAAAGAGGTTCATGACATGAAAAAATTAAGAAACTGCTTGAAACACTTTTCTACCAGCCCATTTCCTAGTCTCTAGCACCTACATATACCCAAATGGTAATTCTAGATCAAGTTTCTATTTCTTATGTTATCTAATTTCATAGTGGGAGGAAATATAGAGATGATTTCCTTCTTTGCCACAAATAGCAATACTTCTCTTCTTCTTTTTGCCTTTCACACCCCAATTCTAACCTGCAGGAGTCCACATTCTGTGTTATGGTATACAAGTACTGCTCCTTATTTTCCTCCCAGTTAGAATTTTTCACTTTGATTGTTTTATGTCACATGTTTTCCTACCCAGGACTTAGTTTCACAGTTTTATCAGGGCTTCTCCAACCCCTGACCCACTATTCAAAATATAAATTCTTCATTGGGTATCTTCAGAAATAGTGGCTAACTACGTAAGCACCTCCATTCACATTTTCTCTCTCTCTTTTTTTGATTTTCTCTAATAAAAGTTTGGCTCCAATACTTACATTGTGATATAGATATGATTCTGGGCTCTTAAAGGTTATTCCAATAGAGCAAATGTCTAGAAGTTCCTACCAAGTTCAAAAGGTTTTAAATATCAACCCAATGATGGACTGTATATTCAATAAATGAGGACCAGTCCAGCTAGGTTGTGAGTAGCTCAACACCAGCTCCTAACATATACTGCCTTTTTGATCTTGGACAAGTTAAAGTCTTGTGCCTTGGCAACTAGCTAAGAGTGTCAGTTGCAGAACATTTGGCAATCTGTAATAGAAGAGGGAGTTTCCTCTCTAGAGTATTCAGCAAACCAATAAACACAGTTAGGGGAAGAAATGCTTTTGAGGGGTTGTGATTCAGATCCTGTGCTGAAGAAATCATGGATAATTAAAGCATATTTTGACTACAGAGGTAAACACTGCCAAGTCTTATTTTTGGACTGTCCCTTCTGGCACATATTACATAAAATATTCACAATGATTTTCCTCATAGGCTTTTAGAATTGATTTTAAAATTTTAATATGAGAATATATACTTCTATTCTACTTAAAAGTAAAAAAGAAGACATTGGAGGTCCTAGCTCAATACAACACTCTACAACATATCCACTAAGGTAGTCTTGGCACATTAGTTTCCTTCTAATTATCTCAGTCAACAGTTGGATATTTAAGAAGAAAATTTTAAGTAGAATGCCTTGTGGTACCTAGGCTCACTTATGTTTGGTGTTATGGAGTCAATGCATTGAAAACAATCAGCCTGTGACAGAACCCTAAATTCAATTTGGACAACAGGTTTTCTTAACAGTTTTTGTTGATGTCTTAAAACTAATGGCATCTTGGTTTCATTTTTATGGAGGGAGCTTCCTTCTGCTACACAATGAAAATTTTTTTTAAAGCTTTTCTCTATATGGTTCAAATCACATAACCACAGATGAAAACTGGAAGGGACTTCTATCCTGGCTGGGAAGCCATTGAAATTGACCCTTTTAAGAAGAAGAAACTGATGCGTGGGGTAAGATTTAATTAATATCCAATAACTCTAAGTATTATATTTTATAAGATGTTTTAATAATTACTTGAAGTAAAAGAAATAAAAAGAACAAAAATAAAAACCTGAGTAAAGTTTTCCCAGATGTGTTCACAGTAAAAGAGATTGGGGTGGGGTCATACACAAACTTTATCTCCAAAACATAAGGACATAACATGAGAAGGAAAGCAGGATGCTGGGAATTAGAGTTCTGGGGAGCAGATTCTAATTACACACTGGAGAAGTCAAGTGGTTTGTCCAAAGTCACACAGGTAGTTAAATGTCGGAGGTATTTGCCCTAACCTTTGAAGGCCAGGTTATAAAGGAAGGAGGTTTGGTCTGAGTTTAAAGTATAGCAGGGGACAAAAATATTAACAATTCAGGCTTCATCATGTAAGATAATGGCAAAGAGTCTTCCAAAATACTTTCTGGAGCTTTTCAAATAATGTAGATAGAGAAAATTAGCTTTGAACTAAAAAGAAGGTATCCATAAAAGGTAATGCTAATGTTTTATTAAAACCGCTTTCCTTTATATTAAAGAATCTTTGGAAGACCTAAAATATTTACAGGAGAAAAAAAAAGGTTCAAGCAATATATATAAAATCCTTCTAAAATATCTTGAAAAAAATAAATTAGAAGGCAGGTGGTCAAGTCAACTATTGAATTAAGGCAATATTTGTGTCTACTTTATGTGGGCACTGTGCCCAGTTCTGAGGATACAAAGAAAAAAAACAAAAATTCCTGTCTTTAAGGAGCTTATGTCCTACTGACAGGCACCTGTATTTAGTTCCTGACTCTATTTCTAACCAGTGTTTTGATCATAGGGTCACACATCTAGCAAGTATCTGAAATCTTATTTAGACTTATTTCTCCCTGACTGTCCAGCACTCTATTATAATACTTTGTTGCTTCTCTAGAATTCATCTTCTGCAGATAGAAAATGAGGGTATTGGGTTATATGATTTGCAAAGTGTTTTCCAGCTCTGGATCCCATGAATGAAGTAATTTTCTTTTATTAAAAAAACATCCTTGGGTAGCTAGGTGGCTCAGTAGATACAAAGTCAGGCCTGGAGATGGAAGATCCTGTGTTCAAATTTGACCTCAGATACTTCCTTGCTGTGTGACTTAGGACAAATTACTTAATGTCAGTTGCCTAGCCCTTACTTCTCTTCTGCCAGTTGATTCTAAGACACGTGAAGAGTGAATTAAACTCTCTTTGTCTATCAATCAGCAACTTTTAAGTTAATCAATCAAAAACTTAAGTACCCCTACTTAGTACCTTACCAGTCACTAAATATGAAAGTTCACAAGTCACTTGCTAGAGTGGTGACAACTCCAGAGGCCACTGCCCCACCCCTGGGCAGTGCTAGGCAAATTGAAAGATTGAGATTGGTTCCCATAAAATGAGGAAGGGACAGGAAGGGCTGTGGAAAAGGACTATAAAAAGTCCTGAATTTCCTGTCAAAGGGACTTCTCCTTGAGGTTTCTCCTTTGGACTTCTTTGGAGGATGGCTCCTTGGGGCTTTCAGGACTTTGACTTCAACCTGGAGCTTTTGGCCTTTTGACTGGAGTTTTCAGCTTTGGGACTTCAACTTTTGGCTTTGTAACTTCTTGGAATTGGGGACTTTCATGTTGGGTTCACTGCTGCCTTGGTGAGCTTAGCTCATGAGGGTTTTTCTGCATTAGGACCTTTCCTGGATCCTGCCCAGCTTGCAGGTGAGTGACTAGGATTCCCATGTGGAGATTGGAACTCTGTTGGGGAGCAAGCTTCATTTCACTGGATTAGCATTTAGTGCAGGATCCAGGTAAGGTCCCAATGCAGAAAAACCCTCATGAGAGGCAGCAGTGAACCCAACAAGAAAACCCCTAACTCCAAGAAGCTCCAGTGCTGAAAGTCAAAGTCCCAAAGCCAAAAACTCCAGTTGAAAGGCCCAAAGCTCCAGGTTGAAGTCAAAGTCCAAAAGCCCCAAGGAGCCGTCCTCCAAAGAACTCCAAAGGAGAAGCTCCTTGGACAGGACGTTTAGGATTTTTTATAGTCTTTTTTCCATATCCCTTCCTGTCCCTTTCCCACTTTATAGGAATCAATCACAGTCTTTCAATTTGCCTAGCACTGCCCAGGAGTCAGGCAGTGGCCTCTGAAGTCATCACCCTCAGCTGATTGATAGACAAAGAGAGTTTGATTCATTCTTCACAGATAGAAGGTAAAAGTTTTTTATTTAAAAAAAAAAACAACCTGTTACCATATTGTGATTTCTTTTGTCTGAATTTTTAAAATATTAGAAATTTGATTTCATTTTGTGTTATTGAATTCCAAAAATCCAATGAAATGAATGAATGAAATGAATGAATGAATGAACAAAATGAAATTTTTTTAGAATTTTGGATCATATATTGATATTTAAACTAGATTTAATATAATGTTCTCTGTTCCTGTCATATGCCATATCTTCATCATGCTTTAAAATCTTTCTCCAGTGTCACCTTATCAATGAAAGCTTTTGAGCTCCTTGAGAGAGATGCTTTTTGTGTGTGTCTTCAGTGATTAGCACTCAGCCTGGCACAGAGCAGTTCCTTAATAAATATTTACTGTCTATAAGGATTCCTGCATCCTTCCTAACAATTATAAATTCCCCTTCCTTCACTGGACCTCATGTGGCATTTTACACTTGCTTTAGTACTTATCATTAACATTCAGTTTGCTTCAAAGTTCATGAGCCCTATTACCTTCTAGATTAAATACTATGAAAAGAGCCTCTAGGCCTTATCTAATCTTTGATAACTTCTTGGGGCTTAGCAATCAACATTTGTCAGATTAAATTTTGCAAGATCATTTTCTTACAGGTGAAATCCTGGCAAAAAATACTTGAACAAATGAATTTTTGCTTATTCAATCTGTTCCTTCTGGTGAATCAAAATATGGCATACTGGAGGGTGAAAAACATTAAGTAATTTCAAAACTGAAGTAAAATCTTGAGACATATGTTTCATTATCTTTATTGTTTCACGTATTAAATACATTACTTTTTCTATTTGAAGAGATTCCAAGTTATTTAGTATCTGGAAAAGTACCTTCCATTGCACAGTATCTCAATAGTATCTTCTGCCATGGAATTCAGTTATTTTTCAGACAATATTCTCATGGTTTAGATGAATAAACACCATAAAGTTTAGGAATTAGGTGGAGTTAAGGAATTGCTCCTGTTTACATAGACAAAATGAAACAGAATTGAAATTGTAATTCAGGTACAGTGCTGGAAGTTTGAAAATAATCTACATTGTTTGAATTCACTGGATCCTTTTTTCCATCACATTTTCCCCATATAACTCCTGTTATGTGAGTTGATTAGGCCATTGGACTTGGGGACTAACATGTAATTGAGTGTATGATTCAGACTAACATTTGCCTATAATTACTCTCCTGGGAGAGTGGAGATGTAATATTTTCCTGTTTGACTAACCCCATTATTCAATTTAGAGTTAAAGGCTATGGTTGGATTCATGTGTCTTCATATTTGATGTAATTAAGCAGTAATAATCAGTGGACTAGATATTTCATGGTAGTTAGTGACTGGACAGGGACATGAAAGCCTGGGGCAAATTCATTACTTATTAAATTACTGTATCCTTTGTTCACTTGTCCTTGTTCTCAGGCAGATATCTTGATTCAAGGAAAAAGGTTTTCCCCATCAACAAATTTTAGAAACCTCTTAATGGATCTTTCATGAGGAATTTTTGTATTAAAATTTTGTCATCCTCCTATAGCTGTTGAGGTAGTGTTAAGGAGTCAGAAAGATTCAAGTTCAAATACTACTGACTTTATGATGATGGCTAAATTGTGTAAGCATTCAGTGGCTTCAAGCAACTCTGAGTCTGAATGATAGAGTTGTTGATCTGCATTGGAGGAGAGAATTTTCAAACCAGATGCCTATAGTAATGAAATCACAAGACTGAGTAAAAAACCCAACTATAATAGCTATGATGACATGTGAGTAGAAGAAAGAGTGGTGGGTTGCTTAGGATAAATGCTTAGGATAAATATCATTGGATATCTACATCTAGAATGAGGGTCCTGGAGCCAGTTTCTGGGTTTTTTTTTACAGGTTCAACTAGTTCATCCAATGGTAACTGACATAAATTAATTTAATGAGGCCCACAAAGAACTGATTTCTCAACTAGGATCCTAGTTCATCAGTTTTACAATGGGAGTGAGAGAAGTGAGTAAACCACTCATATACTTTTGGACCCAGAGATCCCTCTCTTAGGCACATGCCACAAGGAAGTAAAAGATAGAAAGAAAGGTTCCAAAATATTCATAGCACTTCATTTGAGGGCAGCAAAAAATTAAAAACAAAGTGGTTGCCCATCACTTGAAGAGTGCTTAAACAAATTGGGATATATTAATTTAATTGCATATTATTGTTTTATAAGAAATGATGCATATGAGGAATTCTGAAAAATAGCAAAGTTCATTTAACCTGATGAAAAGTGAAATAAATGAATCAAGAAAACAACACAATGACAGTACTCTAAATGAAGAGAACACTGAAAAGAAGCCAATGTCTATTGTAATAACCAGTCTTGAGTCCAAAAAAGAGATGATGAAAAATGTACTTCTTTCTTGATGCTAGAGAGTTAGGGGGTTATGGGTTCTACATGTTACCTTTACTGTTAGAAGTGATTGTTATATTACTAGGCTTTGCTTAACTGTTCTTCTTTGTTACAAGAGAAGTCTAACTGGGTAGAGGTTTGGATATATTCAGAAATGACTGGTGTGAAAACAAAAAGCATCAATAAGATGTTGAAAATAAAAAAGTTTCAACATTTGTCCTGGTATTTTTATTTGGAAAAAATAAGATCCTGCCATTTGTAGAAAGCCTCCTCATGGGTAAATCCACCCAGAGGAGCAAATTACAGGGCAATAGTGTGCTTCAAGATCATATAACTTGAACAAAAGCAAATTGGATGTACTAAAGCAATGTTTCCATTGATCTAGCAGGGACTATGGACTTAGAACTAGAAGGAGCTTATGAGAGCATATAATCAAACCTCCTTAATTTTACACATGAAGAATCTGAGGTCCAGAGAAATTGAGTAACTTGTTCAATATGGCAGACCATAAAAGATAAGTTAGTTAAGCAGGATTAACTAGGTTATATTTATTGTTTTATTCATTTTTTAGATTTATATCCTCTGCATGTAATCCTATTAGATACCCAATATTATTATGAGTTGTAATCATAGTAGAATTAATAGTAAAGAATAATTCTAATTATAAATAGATTAACTGTATATGATAATCAATAATTATATTGTAAGTAAAATAACAAGGAAAATCTTTTGAACTGCCTTGCAAAAACATCCTTGCCAAGGGGAGTTTTGCACATGACTCTGTAATGTGTCCAGGCATTAGAATATCTTAGTTGGATTCAAAGTTATGCAATGACCTTGGCCATCTTTATTTTTATCATATATGGAACAGATGATTATAGAGATAAGAAAAAACCTGACCTTCTTGAAGGACACCTTCAGAGAGACCAAAATTCTGGTTTCCCCCTCTGAGAAGCAATATTCAGCAGACTACTCCCCTATTTAAGGTGGAGTCTGTGTGATCTGACTCCATATGTACCAGTTGACAAATGAGCTCTGGGTCTCAGACTGTTCTGGGCATATCTTTGACCCTGACACTCTGTTTTACTAATAAACGTCTATTTGGCTCAGAAGATTATTTCTCCAGTAGTATTTTTTTCTTTACAAGACCCAGAATATAAATTGAGGTCTTTGGACTTTATATGTACAGTAAATACTCTTTCTGCATCATGTGACAAGGGAATCACTTTAAAAGACTGATATATATTAATTTAAGGTCGCCAAGGAATTCAGCTAAGTAATTCCTAAATGAAAACTCAAGTCAGCAGTCAATCTTTTATGGAGTTTAATTACAATAGGAGGAAGAAAGGAATTAGAGATAGAGAGAGAGAAAAAGGGAGAGAAGGGAATAGGGCTTAAATACCCCTTCTGTTTAGGCTGGGCCAAAAGGCCCAAGCCCTTAGATAGCTGGGGCAAAGAAAAAAATCAGTCCCTATTACTCATGTGACCAAAATGGAGAAACAGTCTCAGAGGCCCCCACTTTCAGCTTCCTTCAGAGCAAGCTTCTCAGAGCACACACCAACCACACCGACCAACTTCTCAACCACCACCTCGAGTCTTCAGACCCCCCTATCCTTAAGGAAACCATCCAAGTTCCCTCCCCTCAGTCCTCACATCTACCAATCACGTGTCCATCAATTTCCCTGTGCCAATGGAGGCTCTAGCTTAACCCAGGACAGCCCAGAGGTCTGGCTTTGTCTGTTGAAGGTCATATTTTCAAATAATTAAATCTTTGATCCTTTGCTACAGCCCTTTCTAAATCCTGTTAACCTGAGTAGGGTAGAGATTGAAATAATTAAATTTTGATCTAGGCTGTAGCCCTTACTCAATCCTGTTAGGACTGAATAGGGTGGAGATTGATTCCAAGTATCTCCATTGTATCAATTCTAAAATCAATCATGACTCAAAGAAATTCCTGTTCTATGCTTAAGCATAGGTCAAAGTCCTTTCCATTGTTCAGCAAAAGGTTTCTGTCCTAAAGTAATCTTAATAAGGGTAGAGAAGGAACCTCCCATGCCAATGGAGTTCACATTCCAATAGTCAAGACCCACTATCAATAGGAAATTTTTTCAAGTATGAAATTTCCCAATGGTGAAATTTCCAACATTTATAAGTCTAAGAAATTTTGAGGTTTACAATCACCATACTACATCCCATCTTTAGGGAAGTAACACAGACCAGATGACTGGAGAATGTTAGAGGCACATTGATACATTTTTATTCTTTGGCTTTTTTTATTACCTCATTCCCATACCCTTATGTTATGACATTGTCTATTATAATGAATTAAACCACAATGTAAATTTTATACTTTATTATCTATAATAGACAATTGAGAAACAATCTAGTTTCATGGACATCACTTTCACACACTGATTCTTGGGGTCACTTTTGTCTATTGCTAATCTTATCCATTTTATAGTAATTTTTGTTAACTATTTCAGTGTTAAATTTGGAACCTTCCACTGAATTCTGAGGGAGCTCATTATTTGTAGGCAACTTTCTACTCTTTTATAATAAAGTAGGCAGCTTTGATGGAATAGCAAAAATAGAAGTTCTTCTATGCCCAAAGGTCTTTAAAAGACTGCCTGCCCTTTGATCCATCCATACCGCTGCTGGGTTTGTACCCCAAAGACATAATAGGGAAAAATACTCGTACAAAAATATTTATAGCTGCTCTCTTTGGAGTGGCAAAAAATTGGAAAATGAGGGGGTGTCCATTGATTGGGGAATGGCTGAACAAATTGTGGTAGCTGATGGAATATTATTGTGCTGAAAGGAATAATAAAGTGGAGGAATTCCATGGAGACTGGAATGACCTCCAGGAGGTGATGCAGAGCGAAAGGAGCAGAACCAGGAGAACATTGTACACAGAGACTGATACACTGTGGTACAATCGAATGTAATGGATTCTCTACTAGCAGCAATGCAATGATCCAGGACAATCCTGAGGGACTTTTGAAAAGGGACGCTATCCACATCTAAAGAACTGTGGGAGTAGAAACACAGAAGAAAAACATATGATTGATTGGGTGGTTCAGTGGGGATATGATTGGGGTTTTGGCTTTAAAGGATCTTGTAAATATGAATACCATGGAAATAGGTTTTGAACAATGATACATGTGTAACCCAGTGAAATTTTTATCAGCTCAGGATGGGGGAGAAGGGAGGGGAGGGAAATAACATGAATCATGTAACCATGGAAAAATATCCCAAATAAATAAATTAATTAATTTAAAAATAGGAGTTCCTTAGGTAAACAGATTTTTGGAGTGGAGAAAATGGAAAATCTATACTCATGGAGTCAATCATCCTCTTTAAAAAATTTGTTTTCTTTTTTTGGAAAAAAAGAAACTTACCATTGAACAAGTCATCTTAAAATCAGCCATCTAGAATATTTCCAATCTTTAGAGTAGGGGAATCATTTAACTCTATTCTTTATTCTTCTTCTGAATAACAGATTGCAGTGTATGAATATTTATTGCACACCTCCCCTGAGCTTGGCCTTGTGCTATGGATGAAATTCTGGTCTTTACCCTCCAGAAATTCTAGTTGTTGTTGTTGTTGTTGTTGTTTTTGTCTTAACACATGTAAGATAAGAGTAAACAAGGTGGGGCAGCTGGGTAGCTCAGTGGATTTAGAGTCAGGCCTTGAGATGGGAGGTTCTAGGTTCAAATCTGACCTCAGACACTTCCCAGCTGTGTGACCCTGGGTAAGTCACTTAACCTCCATTTCTTAGCCCTTACCTTACCTCTCTTCTGCCTTGTAACCAATCCATAGTATTGATTCTAAGGCAGAAGGTAAGGGTTTAAAAAAAAAAGAGTAAACAAGGGTCAATGTGATTTTAATGCAGTGATCTCCCAGTGTTTTTGTTTGCCTCTATCAGTAAGTCTTTTTTGAACACATTCCCTAATGTTTATATTTATTTCTAAATTGTATGCATGGACTGCTCAACTGATTATACATACATTCTAAAACATACAACAATAGAAATGAAAAAGGATGAAATAAAAATAAAATAATATTTAGTTCCCAAATCATTAGGGAATCACTGGAGTTTATTGAGGAGAGGAGAGGCCTCAGATGTCCTTTAGGAGGATGACAATTTATGTAGGATGGATTGGCAAGATGAGCGACTAGAGAAAGTTGAGATTACCAAGTAGATGATTCCATAACAGAGGTGATCAAGACCTGAAATAGCTGGTGATTGTATGAGAAGAGAAAAGGAATTAGATTGAAAGATGTGGAGATTGAACTGATGAGATTTATTAACTGATTGGAAATATGGGGACAAGGAAAGTAATAGTCCAAAATGACATTGAGGTCGTGAAAATAAAGCAAGTGTTCCCAAACAATAAATGATTGAAAACAAGAGGCAGCTTTCAGAAGAAATCAAAGCTATCAAGTTATGAAAAAAATGTTCCAAATCATTGTTCATTTGTTGTTGTTCAGTCATCTTTTCAGTCATGTTTGACTCTTCAAGACCCCATTTGGGGTTTTCTTAGCAAAGATGCTGGAATACTTTTTCCCATTTCCTATCCAGTTTCCTTGAAACAGTCATGTGGTGAATGGCAAGACTGACTCCCTTTTCCCTTGACTCTCTGGGGAGGAAGAAATTAAGAATGAGAGAGAGAGAAAAAAAATAGTTAATTTAAACTGTTCCAGCTCAGGCTGAGTCAGGCAGGAGTTCAAAGGCCTTGGCCAAGGGGGCCTCCCCCAAGGGAGTCAGTCTTGTCATTCACCACGTGACCGTCTCAAGGAAGCTGTCTGAGGAACTCCTCCAGGCTTGAGTTTCAGGGTCAACTGGCGGCCAGCTCTCCCCACAGAAAGTGACATGAAATATAAAGGTAGTTCTCTACATCACTTCCCGCATCTCACATGTGCCAATGGTGGCTCAAGCTTGGCTTAGGACAGCCCAAGGGACAGTCAGTTGTTTCTGATTTGTCACTTGCTAGCACATACCAGTGTGGTGTGGGTGTATACATTCCTGGGTGTTACACTAAGCAAAGTGGAGAAAATCTAAAATTCACACCCATTGCAGATGATACTTGCTGATGGTTTTAAATATATACTGTTTATTATTTTGAGGAAAGGTCCTTCTATTCCTACACTTTCTAGTATTTTCAATAGGAATGAGTGTTGTATTTTGTATGACAGCAAATAAAGAGTAACTGCTCTGGGTCAGTTCATAGATCTATACAAACTTCCAAGAGACAAGTCTAGGGCTGTATGTCTCACAGCACTACCAAGCAACATTCTTGCCTACTAAGGCCATCTAGACTTTACAGGAGAGGACACTAGTTAAAAAGACATAGAGAACAATCTTGGAAGCCTTCATGATTCTTCAGTGTCCCTTCAAACTCCCAGCTTGACATATCAGTTCAATAATGTAATAGCATTTGAAATTTAGATCACAATCTATCCATGCCAGCTTATTCCATGTAATTCACTCTGTTTTGTCTTAAATAAAAAGGAGTGGAGTTTTTATTCAAAGGTCATTGGCATTGCCATAGCCATAGCCATAGCCACAAAGATGATCTGAGTTGTAGGGAGATGGGTTGTGGGAATGCTTTCCTAATGGCATGTACTGCATAGCAGTTAGTTTGGGTTTTAAATGCCTTTAAAATTCCAACATCTGCCTCAGAAGGGGAGCTTACATAGCACAGGGAGGTGGCAGAGTGTTGAAATTTTGGAGAATAAGTGTAGTTGTGGTTGTTTTGTGACAAACCCTATAGTTAATTCTCAGGGAAGGTGAGATGTGACTTGCCTTCCTGGCTTCTTATTGATTAATCATATATGCCTGGGGTCAGGTCATACTTTACCAGTGGGCTCCTGAACTCATTTTGTTTTATTAAATTTTAATTTTAATAACAAATTTCCACATAAGTTTTCCAAAGTCATATAGTTCATATTGTCTCCCTCACTTCTTCCCTCCCCGCTCCTGGAGCTGACAAGAAATTCA